>NC_090924.1:92545203-93155828 GCF_040938575.1 Ambystoma mexicanum | reverse complement strand
AGCTCCAGAGATGCAGGCCTTGGTGCAAGACCTCGGTTTGGAGCGAAGGGAGAGATGACATTGCCTTTGGAGGAGGCGACAGGCCAGTTTATCAGAGGATGAGCTCGAGGTCTGCCACTTCCGTTCAGCAGCTCTACACTTGCGTTTCAGGGCTGCAAGAACAAAATCATACCAAGTGTTGTGGTTGGTGACAGGTTTCAGATGGATCCTCATGACAGGGGCAAGAATATCGAGAGTATTAGTGATAGCGAGATTGAGATTGTTGAGAGCAGAGTCAATAGTTGAGTCGGTAGTGGAAGGAGGAGCGGAGATGAAGGTGGAAGTGAATGCAGCAACTGACACTCGTTTCATTGGACAGATGTCTGCAAACAAGGCTGGCAAAGCTGTGTGAGGTTTGGTCAGAGGGCTGAAAGGTGCCAGGTGGGAGGAGAGGAGGGAGTGGTCAGACCAGGAGAGAGGGGTATAGAGAGGGGTAGAGAGCAAGAGATCAGTGTGGATGAAGTCATCAAGAGTGTGCCCAGCGGAGTGGGTAGGACCAGAGGGTAGAATAGAGTGGGAGAGAGAGGTGCAGAGGTCACAGAAGAGAGTGGAGGCCATGAATGAAGAATCAAGGTGGATGTTAAGGTCACCCAGACAGAGGAGTTCATAAGTGGAAGTCAGGAGAGAGGAGGATAAATCGGCCCATCTAGAAGCCGATGCCCCAAGGATTGCTGTATCTAAACTAGGGTTGTTGTTATTTGCAGATGATGCAGTCCTTCTTTCAGGCACCTCCAAAGGACTAAAAGAGCAACTTGATCACTTGTTCAAATTCTGCACCAAAAAGACGTGATTATCAATATCGATGAAACTAAATGCATGGTCCTTTACTAGGGAAATGTCCCTAGAGCTTTCCCTCTATCCATCACTGGCACGTCAATTGAAAGAGTTCTGGTTTACAACTATCTTGGTATATGTTTTGCCCAGATGGGTAAGTGGAAAGCTCAAATAAGGAAAAGTGAACTTGCCCCAATGAAGAGCTGCAGAGGTATTTTGAAATGTTCCAAGTCTTACAGCAATATAGTAGTGAGTTGTCATCAGCTTTGTATGGGGCTGAACTTTGGAGATTCAGCAATCTTCAAAGTGTTTGCAGTAAAGACAATGGGGCCTCATTACAAGTTAAGCACTGTTTAAAAAAGTGGCTGTAATTCAATTACCCCCAACGTATTACCGCTGTTTTTCCCCACACTGCTAAATAATAACATTTGGCAAATGTTCTGCCATTACAGCGCAGTAAATCTGACACTTTTTGGAGAAAAAGTGGGTGGTTCACCTCTGGCTTGGAGCTGAAGCTAAATCCTGCACTGTTAGAAAAAAAAGAGGGGGTACACATAGATAGGACAGGCTCTGGTGCTAACATAATTGCTGAAGATTTCCTTTGCTGGAATGTACTTGAATAATCTTTTATCTGTTCATCCGGTATTAATAGAGCAGCATGGGTCACAAGATAAGCATCTATACCCAGTTATGCCAGGCAAATTGTATTGTCAATCATTTATCTTGTTTCCCTAAGTGCTTGTAGTGTGCATAAACGTGCTCAAACAATAAATATTTGAAAAAATGTATACATTCTGATTTACAATACATTATTGATTCATGTCCTTGCTAAGCAGCTAATATAGCTGTGATCTGAATACTTGATCTATGTTATAGTCTTGCCTACAAGTGTTTCACTTATAGAGCTTCATCAGGGCCTGTTATTGTCTGCTAACATATAAAACTACTCCAGTTAGTAATGTAGTATAGCCTTGTAAACTGAGGGAGGGATTCTTATACCCATACGTTGGGGAAGAGTCATTATCCCAAGCAATAAAGATCGCTCCTGAAGTATGGAGACTATTAGCACATGGGCAGAAGAAATACATGTTTTTGCATTTTGATGTTGAAGTAAAAAAATGTACTTGAATCGTGAGTAAAGTGAACAGATAAACTGCATTAGTAAAGTAAATGTGTTTTTATTTTGTAGTATTTAAATGAAATGCTTCTCTTCATAAATTATGTGTTTTAATTGCAACTCGGTTGAGCTGGAACATGTTTCACATGATCATGCAGTAGGTGTCATGTAAAAGTAAATGGTTTATCTGTAAGAAATTGAAAGCAATGTTTTAGCTTTCTCGTTTGTGTGTTAAACAGCATGTTGCAACAAAAAAGATCCCCCCAGAGAGAAAGTGTCTTGTTGAAATAAATCTTGGCTGGAAATTGCATTATTGTTTCCCTTTTTGCTTCTGAAGACACAATGTTCAGAATGCAGTCAATGCCAGTAGTTGTTGACTGCTCTGAACATTCTGATTGGCTCAGGGGAGGTCAACAACGATAGCCATGTGCTAACATAAGTCAAGGATGGGCTGGGCATGTGTTCATGTCCTCAATTGCTAAATTCTGCACGTCTAATGTTTTCATGCTCGATGTTCCTTATGTGATAGTGTTACAAATATTACACTATATTTCGTTTTTAAAAAATATATATTTTATTATGTAAGCATGGGCCTGGCTCGAGAGCACTAGAGCTCTGTACAGAGTGTGGGTAGCCAGCATTTGGGCTGGCATCTTTTAACAGTAGCACGGTACTGTGAGGTCTGTGTGACGTATGTGCGTCCATTGGAATTAGTCCTTGATCATCAGGTGTTGTTGAAAGAGCCATGTTTTTCGAGATTTGAGAAATTGGAGAATTGTGGGGGCTTTCCGAGCCAACACCGGGATCAATTTCCAGAGGGTGGGTGCATGACAAGAGAACGGTTGTTTGCGGGTCCTCCCTTTGTGATTCAAGCCGGTTGGTTGATTTGCAGCAAGAGGAGAGTGTGCCACCAGATATGTGGAGCTTAGCCGCCAGGTACAGTGGTGTGCTACTCGTGACTGCTTTTTAGATGTTACCTGCAGTCTTGAACAGTATCCTGGCTTACAGTGGAAGACAATGTATTTTGCGAAGGATGGGGGTAATTCAGTCAAATTTCCATGCTCCTGTAATAAGACATGCTGCAGCCAAGTGAGCAGCTGGGAGCCCTGTCCGGAGAGCATTTCCCCCATCGATGTGCAAGACCACAAGGGCCTGCACTATGGTTGAAATTCCTGCAGTGGGATGAAGGGTTTGATTTTTCGAAGTGTAGAGATTATGAGCCAAGCTATTTGGGCCTTCTTGGCTATGTGCTTTCAATGGTGAAGCCTAAGGATTTTGCTGAGTCTGAGAGTTGTGGATCAAATCCTTCAAGGTGCATATCATTGAGTCATTGTTGGACAAATTGTTTTTTTAGTGTATGGACCGATGAGGATGGATTCAGTTGTGGATAGGTTTAGTTTGAGGTAAGCAGTCGACATCCCGGACTGGATGATGGCTATGTAATCGAGGAAATGAATGATGTCCTGCTTGCGATTTACTCTCATCTACAACTGAGTATTGCCTGCATTTTGGTGGATGGCTATATTAGGATCTTTGAGGAGAGTGCCCAGATGGTCCATGTAAAGGTTAAAAAGGATTGTTGAGAGGATGGAGCCTTGGGGGACTCAACAGGAGGTCTGGAATCAGTCAGAAAGCAACATGTTCACCTGGATAGCCTGGTGTCTGCCTGAGAGGTAGGAGGTAAACCAATTCAGGACATTGCCAGAAAATCCCATTCTGTCAGCAAGGAGGGAGAGAAGAATGCGGTGGTCGAGGGTGTTGAATGCAGCCGAGAGGTCAAGGAGGATGAGGAGGCATGAGTAGCCCTTATCCATGATTTTGAGAGTATCATCCACCAAGTGCTACACTTTTGGTGGAACCCTGACTGATAGGCATTTAGGAGGTGGAGTGCTTCGATTCAGGAGAGTAGTTGTGGAGCAATTACTTTTTCCAAGATTTTGCCAATAAACGGGAGGTTCGTAATGGGCCTGTAGTTGGCCAGGTTGTCTGGATCTAGGGTTGTTTTTTTTCAATAGCGGTCATTTGAGACCAGTCTTGAGATTGTCAGGGAATGATCCTTCTGCAAGAGAGGCATTGATGATGCTGAGGAGCTAACTGAGTGCCGGGCCTGTCAATTGTTTAATGTTGGAGGCTGGAATTATCTCGTCAAAGTAGAAGTAGGCTTGAGGGAGGCAAACCTTTGAGGTTTCAAGGAGGCAATTTTAGGAGATCCAGGGGTAAATTAGGAGAGAATTTAGTCCAGAGGGGCAGTGTGCATGCCGTGGTGCAGGTGATACTAATGCTGTGAGAGGATGATTCAATGGTCTCTTAGATTTTGTCTATTTTTTCAATTAAAAATGTGTTGTTTCTGTTGCATTTTTCTTGAGTTGCTGATACCTCGGGTCGGGTGAGGGTTTGCTACAATGCTTTACTATTTCAAAGAGGGTTTTCCTCCTTTTAGAGGATGCTGCAATGGTGGTGGAGTAGTAAGCAGCTTTGGCCTCTGTAATTGTTAGAATGGATTTTTAAACTCTTGCCTGGTGGACAGAAGTTTAGGAGACCACCCTAGTTTGGTGAAACAGGGAACTTTCTGGACAATGCCAGACCAATCACGGTAACTTGGCAGTCAGCCAAGACTAAGTCTCAGGAGGGGTGAGAGTGATCAGAAGCCCACAATGAGCACACACAGTAAAGATACCACAGAATACTCTTAGGTGTATATAAAAAACAAATATACATTAATTTTTGTCCTAATAAAACAACATGAATAACCAAACAAATAATGCGACAGTTACCATACAAGCATATCACTATGTAACATATTTACAACCACTGTAGCCTAATGTGGTAAATGGGGTAAAACATTCACAACCTGCAACAGAAGGGGGGTAGTCTTCAGGATGGAAACCCTAACTTATGCAGTCCAGCCCAAGTGGGGAGCTTTGTGCTCAATGTACAGTAGTGCATAAAAACACACAGTTGAGTGTAAAGCGAAGACAGTACCTTTTCAAGATGCTGGGACAGTTAGGTTAGGGTCCTGAAGGGGGTAGAAGAAGATCCAATCGCCAGGGAAGGATCTGCCCTCACGGACAGAGCAGTTTACAACTTTCAGAACAGGCCATGAAGCGCTGGCTATCACAATCAAAGAGAGGATCCCAAGGAGCTCTTCTGCATAAAAACAAATGGATAAACCAAGGGCCACCGTTAGGTTATGCAAGTGCTCACCACCCCTTCATCCAATCCAGACCAAACTATGCCAGTTTAGTCGAGGTCGTCGGAGGTTGTAAATTCCACCTTTGCTCTTGGATCCGGCTCACAGGTGCAGCGGAATGGGAAAGTAGTCTGTGAAGGGACAGTAGCCATAACTCCGCCCAACAAAGGGAGGAAGAAGTAAATTCCAGTGCAGCAGGTCTCAGGGCAGAGCAGAGAAGAAGGGAAAGTCACCCACTGTGACCGTCACTACAAAGCAGAGACACAGGGACCACACCGGCTTGCGACATGATGCACTCTCCTTGTTCGTGACCCAGAGGAGCTAGGTCTATGAAATTTGGCAGATAGTGTTGCTAACTATACGCTAGGGATTACCAAAGTTTTGAGTCCCAACTCAAAATAGCAGCACTCCTATGTGATGTCCCGGGACAAAGATGGCCCAGGAACACTTCTGAGAAGGCTCTTTTGGTGGAAAATCAGGAGACACCAAGAGTAATTGTTCCCACTACTCAAATGGGTCAAAGCACCCTTGCAGGCCCTTTAAGATTGAGAATAAAGCAGGGGTCTGACGGGACAACAGCAGGCTCAGGGTGCCATACCTTCCAGCTCGTCGCGGGTACTTGGGTCTGCTTCAGCTCACTGGATACTTGGCTCCTACTGTAGTTGAAGATGAAATACTGTGGATTGACCTGGAATGGATGCAGGGTCCCTTCTCTTATCCAAAGTTCGATGCTTGTTCGAATCTGGACAACCAATAGAAGATCTGCTCCCTTGCATGCACACTAGCCATGGTCCAATCATGGTCCAGGGTGGTCCTCATGTAGTCATGCACACCAGACATCCTGGCACTAGTAGTGTGGATTGGGACCAGACAGTCCCAACCCTCTTCCTGGGCACTAGCAAACATGACATGCAGGAGCCTGCGAAAGATGCAGTTTTTGCGGGAGGGTGCATGCCCAAATAAGCAAGTCCCAGATCGGCTCGACCTGGGCAAAGGCCAAGGGACAAGATGGTCAAAGGACAGAACAAAACACTTTGTGGCACGGCCATTTTCCGCATTAGCCACAGTCATGAGCCATCTGCAGTAAACACGGTATGGTTCGCTAAAAAGTAGTAAACTTATCATTATGGTAAACTGCTGCCACGGGTTTGTCCTATGCACACTTTTACATTCTTCAAAAATTCCTGGGTGTCTAGGGCCATAAAACAAAAGGACCCAAGTGCACGGTACAGCAATGTACTTTGCGCACTGATAAAAAGTTACCAAGAAATGACAACAAAGTAAATGACTACGGGAAACATAGTTTCCCAGTACTGACAGCCTGAAGGCTGTGTCAGTTTACCCATAACAAGTGAGAAAAAGCCCAGGGGAGTGCAGCTTAAGGCTGTGCTCCACTGGAAAAAGTCTGGTTAGGATAGCCAAACAAAAGCAAAAGGTTTGGGGGGGATCCATAATATGGAGGGAAAGTTGCATTCAGAGAAATCTTTCCTAACAGTAATCAGAATTCTATGGTTTGCGTGCAGAGATTTGAGGTTGGTGAGCTCTCCAGAGTTATGGTTTTTGTGCCACGATTTTTCGAGGGCTCTACTTGAGCATTTGCTGGAGGCTAACTCAGGGGTGTAGCATGGGGCAGATGATGTGTTCTTAGCCCGGCTGGATTTAGGGGGGCATGAGTGCCCACCAGTTTCATAGCTGAGTTGTTGAATAATTACAGGAGGCCCAAGCATTTCCTGTGGTGGGGAAGTATGCAAAGTTTGCTTCGAGCTCATTGACCAGGAAACTTTGAATGAGCGGCGTTGAGTGAGGGGGCGTTAAGCCTAACCTTTCTGAGCCGTAGTTGAGTGGGTGACTAATAATGGGATGGCAGTGCGGTCAGACCAGTCAAGTGGGATAGAGTCTGGACAGGTGATGCAGGGGGATGATGTGAAGACAAGTCTAGGGTGTTGCCTTTGTTGTGTGTGGAGGAGAGCACAGTTTGCCTGAAGACCATGGAAGCGGTCAGTGCAAAAAGCATGCTTCGAGTGTGGTTGTCAGCCTGTGACTCAGGTACGTTAAAATCACTGAGAAAGACATTATTTGAATGTGCTAATTTGGCGGAGGAGAGTAGGTTGGAGATGTCTGTTTATGAAAGAGACCCTCCTCTGAGGGGGTCTGTAGATGAGGTGGAAGGTGATGGATTCCTTATGCGATAGAGGGTACCCGCAGGTGAGTGATTCAAATGAGCTTGTTCCGGGAGAGGAAATGATGGAGTACTGCCAATCGCTCCTGTGGATGATTGCCACTGCGCCTTCTGCCCTTTCTGGCCGGTTGGCATGTTGGATGCAGTAGCCTTGGGGTAGGAGGATGTGGAAAGCTTGTAGGAGGATGAGGTAAACCATGTTTCATTGATGAATAGGACATCAAGGTTGCTGTATGAGATAAGGTCAGCGATCTCTGCAGTGTGAGTGACTGCTGAGTGAGCAATGATCAACAGGAGAGGACGTGTGCATTTGGTCCGTTGGTGTTGGATGGGAGAAAGGGCAATATTGATGAGGTCTGCCAGGGTAGCTTGCCGGGTCTGCCCAGAGCACTTTGCCATTCAAACCCTAGTGAGAGTGGGATGTGCTGTGGAGGGAAGAGACACATGATGATGAATTTTGGTGATTAGCAGTAGTAGCGATTAGTTTGTAGCTGAAATGCAGGAAAGAGGATCAGGCTCTTGACTCTATCAGGCCCAAACACACACAAACAGGTGAGGTCCGTGTCTTTGTACGTCCTTTGTTGAGGACGTCGGCGATGAGGACACCTGAGGAGGACTGATTAAATAGGTGGTGGGCGGATCAATTGTGTGGCAGGGCCTGATCACGTGACCAGCAGCCTACTCAATGCTGTCTGCCTGGAGCTGGTCTACAGTCCTTAATTAGAAGCTTGGAAGGCACGAAAACTCTATAAGGAATTGTGATGTTCCTTGTTTTACATATACTGCATGTAAGCAAACATGGTACATGGCGTAATCACAGCAACGTGTTTGTAGGTTCAGGTTCACATTATTCATGCAACATATATTGTGCCTTTATAGTTGTTTAAAGTTGTTTAACTCTGCAACTTCTGTACTGGTTACTGTAATTTCCAAACCTCTGAAGATATTTGGAAATGCCTTCCAGCTGAGGCACTTCTCTTTGTTTGATGTCGATCACGGACATTTCTATGTATGTAGCAACTGCCTGCACATATGCCCAGTTACCTGTGGAATGCAGGACTAAGGGGTTTCCTGGGCATATGATAATCCAGTGGTTCCCGGCTAATTGACAGTGACACCTGTCATATAATGTGAGGTCCTGTAAAAGGCATGTCATGGCAGTACCCGTCACTCTCATTAGGTTTATTTTCAATATAAACATCCATATAACATACAGGAGAAATGGCATAAAAAGGAAATGAAAATATTGCAATAATACAAGCACGTATAGCGAGATAAGACAAACAGAAAATGCAAAGGAGGCCCCAAACACTAACAGGAGACCTGACACACATAAATAATCAAGTTTAAAAGGCATCATTCACTAAAATCAAGACCCACTAAAACGGTCCAACATTGTATTAAATAAATCTATCCCTGTTTGCAACAGCCTTTTCCGGATATGTAGCAAGGTGGTAGAGATATGATTGGTTTTCCAGATTTAATTTAAAAAAGGCTTCTCTAAAATTGAATTATTTGCCCCGCCGGATTACTCAAACCAACCAACACTTCCTTAATTCACTCTAGTAGAAGCAAAAGAAGAGGTATGAGTGATATCTTCAGCCATCTCCAGGGCACAGGTTCACTTCTCCGACACATGTGTATAACCTACCCATTGACATGTTACCTTTTAGTTTACATTTTTTTAACCTGAGATGGGTGATCAATTTCTTACGTAACTTGTGCAGGATTAGGCTCAGGAATCAGAGATGCCTCTCCACGACTTTTGTTCTACATATCTTTTTTACGAAGGCCTTCGGTATTGCATCCTACCATCGGGTTTCCCACCGCTCAGGCTTTGATTGATCTTAACATTTCTTTGCCCGCTGCTGGGTTGTGCGAAGGCCTGACAAACCAGATCACCTTTCCAATTTTCCACATGACCTTCCTCATATCACGAAACCATGGAATCGGATGAAGATGGTGAGATACCAGCAGTTCTTCTACAATGTCTCTTCACAAGAGCGGCCATTCTCCTAACCTCATGTTGTTATTCCAAGCCATATTTCCCACTGAAGCAGCTTGTGCAAAATCCAATTTACTTGGGCCTCATTGTGTACGATGATATTGGCTAAGGAGTTCGGAAGTCCCCAAAAGCTTTTGAAAAAACACATTATCAATTCCCACAAAGCCCTTGCCCACACACAAGACCAAAAACATCGGCCCGTACATAACTCGGCAGATGTTTTCGCAATATAAATCTTTCTTTAAGCTCAGAGTATGTACTACCCATTTTCCTGTATAAGGACAGGATTTCAGCTGAGCAGTGTTTTATTTTGGTCTTTGCATTTATCTCCCAAGGGTTATCTGAAAGCCGGACAGCAGCATATTAAAATGGCTCAACTCCCTCTAAGGTCGAAGGATTTACCTTATACCTTCACTTTGGATTTTTCTTTGCCCCAAAAACATTACTATCAATTTATCCAAATTGATAATCAGGCCATGGTCTTTGGCAAACCTAGTAATGTTGCCAGGCAACCTAGTAACCGACATTTCGGCTTTGGCGAAAATGACTGCATTGTCTGCAAACAAGACTAATGGAATGAGCTGCCCATCTTGAAATCGCCTTAAAACATTCATCATGTTAGAAAGTATTCAATCAAGATGTGTTCCACACTACCCAAAATCAACCAATGCCAACATCAAGCGTACCAACCCTCCCTCCCCAGGTCCGCATCTTCGTACAGGGAGGCAAAATGTGTGAACTAACTAACCTCATTGAACCCATTATCAACAAACTTGCAAGGCCTCATACTTGTGGTTATAAAGCCACAAAAACGCATTTGATCCTCTCCTACTTCAGCCTCTGAAAGCTCATTGACCTGTATGTAGACATTCTTTGTGACGGTAATGGGATGCTTACTGCTTTCCCTAACTACTGGTGGGTCATTTGCGCCCTTACTGGCCTTGTCCAACTCCCCTTTGGCATGTTGTCTATAATCTACATTAAACCAACCTTTTGATTTCTTGCGACTCTTGCCTTTGCTCCCACCTACACTATTGATCATTTCAAGGGGTCTAGAACAGGCATTGCCCAAGGATGAAAAAAGGGCCTGCAGGCTGACAATATCTATCTTCGATGGGTACTATTACCTTAGATTGTTTCAAAGCAAGGAAGAGTTGCTCTAATCAACTCAATTGATAGGGTCCTATCACGTTCCACACTCCACCCAATGGTTCTTTATGTTGCAGCAACTTTAAAGGCCTCTTCTGCCTTATTCCTGACCTGTTTAATGACCATCCTGGGGAGTTCCCAAAAATCCAACTTGGTCACCAAAGGGTCTTGATTGCGCCCAGTCCTCCCCACCACCTTGAAGTCACTCAATCTAAACCATGATTCTGAATTGAGGCAAGTGTGGTCTATAAAGGATTCTCTTTCTGGAGATGTAAATGCAATCCCCAAGTAAACAGTGGTTACAAGACATCCCCATCGAGCCTGGTGGCAACCCCTGTGGCCATAGAGAAGCCTCTGAATAGGCATGCATTTTGTTTGTTTGCTACCAACATTGTAATTTAAATATTTTTTTAGAAGAACTTGCGATTAAGTATGAGGCACTGACAAAAAAGTACCCTGTAACAGACCCTGAGCCAAGCCTCTCAGATAGTGTGCCAAAACAACTCTAAGATCTACTGTGTGATATGTTTTTAAAATGTGTAAAAAGTAATAGGCTCACACAAGTTTATCAGCATGATTTATGTATCAATCTCCTTAGAAACACAAGCGGCAGAGATTACTGTGTATAACATGATGAAGACTCCGAAAAGGGCTGTGGGAGTTGTAGTCCTGGGATGGGATGCAGAGCCTGAAGCTGCAAGGGAATTGAAAGCGGGAAGGTGGTATTTACGCAGTGACACCTTCATCCTAACCATATCGTGCATGTATGTGTACTGTAGTTATGCCGTAAGCATTTCTTGTTTCTGATTTCGATATATAAAAAAAATAAGGAAATCATTTGAAACACCATTCTGTATAAGTGTATTTGTGAGTGATTGTGTCTCACGCAAAGGTTTCTTGGAGAGCACCTCAACTCTCCAAGTGGAGGCACGCTTCACTCACACTGGTGTTTCGATATATACATAAGGATTTTGGTGGTATTGGGAACAACATCCATATCCTGTACAGGTGCAACACCCTAGAACATCCCACTCACCATCTAGGGCAATGCAAAGTGGTGTTACACACAAAGGTATATTCCCCCAGAAACACTTGTGTACAGACGTGTTATAAATGCCATATCATATCATAGCTAGCTGGTGACTCGGAGTTCTCATACCGGATTTTAAAAAGATGCCCTGACATGTGTCTGCTGGAAAAAGTGATAGATCTCATGGTCCAGGAGGTTGTTCTTGCCAGATGGTGCTTGGATCTGATTTTGTGATGGCAATATCTGCTGTGTAGTATAGGGAGCTAAGCAAATCATGCCTCTATCTGGCATAAATAGACACACAACATCCAGCCGGCCTTTCACTGCTTATATCAGGGGTATGTGGGAGAACCTGGCCTTATATTATGAAACTCACTGGGCATATTGGAGCATTTCCATATATAGCATCAATGATAACCTATTATACAACACTCTAACCATGCAAACAACCTCTCTTGCAACCACCACAGGTTTGTAAAAAGCACTTCTAAAACCAAAATAAGTACTAACACACAAACCATATCCTAAACCACACATCCCCAGCCATATGTACAACACACTATGGAGCAAATCTCCTTAAGCTAGAACTATTGGCTTTGCTGATGCTTGTTTTAATGGATGCAGCTCATATTTTATCCTTACTATTAAACTGCCAAGCATGTTTTAGCTCTATTTCATTTGACAATGGCACTTGCTTCGCTAATAGAACTTTTAGGTTTTCATCTTTGAATGTTTGACACTTTCTACTGAATTTGAAAGTGGATCATGTGGTCTGTGTCCCCTTTGGGTGGTCTTAATATGGAATTGTCAAACAATTTATCTCTTTGTTTTTCCAACTCGATGTTGACATGTAGCATAACACTGGGCAGTAATGAGGTTTGTCTAACTGAGGAACAGTCCTAAGTCAGCTATATTTCTGATACTGGTAATATAGGAAGACGATATATAAAACACATTTATTAAATATTGTCCCGGGAGGATAGCTTAACGGCAACGTGTGCGCCTTGGAAGCAAGACAACACGAAGCAACACAGGTTCGATCCCCGGTCCGTGCTTAAAAACCTCTGGGTGTTTAAGCGCGTTATAAATACGCAACTAAGACAAAAAAAAACAATTACGCAACTGAAAAAAAAATAAACATTCCTGTAACAGCGCCTCGATGCCCGTGGGCTGTGTGAGCGCTTTAAAAATGCAAAATAAAAAAATAAATAAAATAGGACACATGCTGAACCTTCAGCCAACATAAAAGGAAAGGGAGACTGGAGAAATACATGCCTGAGCATCAGACCTAGCACATTTGATTCAGGATATACAGAACTTATCATAGAAATTTGAAACATGTCCGACACATGGTCCACAATTTTCTGGAATACGAGAGCCCTTGTATTGGTGAACAGTCTCTAACAGACATGTTTCCCGATAGCCAATAGACATGAAGGCAAACCACCTGCGCCTCCCCAATTTTTCCACGATATGGTACTAGAGGTTTGTTCTAGTTTCATCTCCACAAAATGAAAAGTGATGCGTTTAGTAATGGAAAATAGATCCCTGCATTTTTACTTTTTTTCTTTTGTTTAAGGGGGGGGCCCTCCTGCCCTCTACCTAACAGCCCCCTCACCACTTATCGCCCTCTTCATACTCTCACCCCCTATCTATTTACTGCAGCAATCAATTTGGCATGTTCAAACATACCACTTTTTATGTTGTGTAGATGGAAACAACTGCATACCGTGGCAGATGTAAACCACACTTCCCATTCGCAAGATTTTGGTACTGCCAACACTATTGCATTATCTCCTGTCCTGTGGAACAGCACTGAATGCCTCAAGATAGCACCAACACCATTGTGATGTAGGGTGAGGCACCTTTCAGTGCGTAAGCTTATGTGCACATGTATGTGGTTTATGATCATGGTATTTGTAATGCAGCAGTTTGAACACTCAACTTGGAAAAGGGAGCAGTCTAAGTGTTGGGCTAGAATCTCACCTTCAGTGCTTTTTCACAAAATACTTACTAATCTGATCAACAACATAAAATACATTTTCCATCTTAAACGAAGGGACACTCAGTTAGAGAAAAGGAGCACAACAAGGGGCATCACAGAAGCGCCGCATTTGGACATTCAACTTTCCTGGGCGCTGGAGAATCAGCCGCAGGGCTTTGTAGAATTGAAGTGTGGTAATTATAAAGATGAACAATTATAGTTTTTAGAACTGTTCACATATGCCTTAGCCTTCATATCTGTACCCAACCTAGTATTGTCTGAATGATTTAAGGTTTGAACTCTTGCCCTGACAAACAGAGTAGCCTTGAAAGCTGGGTTTGAACCTCTCTAAGGGGATTTCATTAGGGCAACTTTAGATGTTCATGCCATCTCAAATTTGGATTTTCTCATTGACTGACAATATTTTTTGCTTGTTTTTTCCTCTTTTCCTTTGTTGTTGTTTTCATAAGGCCGAATCAGGTTTCATGTCATGCAGGTTGGACTGAGGTTTGTGTTTGTGATGGATATCTTTCTTGCATGCTATTGGAATACTAAGACAGGCCATCCAATGATAGGGTATCATGTGCTAAACCCCTCCAGAGAGACTGGTACTGCCTCCGGCATTTTGAAAAGTATTGATTCACATCTTTTCAGATTGTTGGGCGATTTCTGCCAATCCAGAATGGAAATGCCAGTTGGCCTTTATTATTAAGTTACCAAGCCTTATCTCTTTCTCATCATGGTACTCTATGAAATAATTGGAGGCTAGAATTCTAAGCTTCTTGTGGTCACCTCTAACACCAGCTCCTACCACAATGATAGACATATCCTGAAGACTAGATTCATCCCTTGTGAATTATTTCATCTGTTGGGCTCTGCCCCTTTGTGGTGTCTGCAAGATCAGAGTAAAGTCAACGCCATATTTCATGGTCAGGATTTAGGCTGTTCCTATTTTCGTTAAACAGCATTTCTTTATGTTTAAGTGAAGTGAGGCATTAAGATTTCCTAAGAAGGTGGGTAAAATGGAGTATCATTTATCTGTGGTATTACGTTGGTTTGCAATACTTTTTCAAAAATACATCTTGGTCCAAGGACCCGGATAAATTGCCTTTAACACATTCAGCGTTATATTATACATCCCCTGTTTCTAGAGCTTTTCTCTGAAATAGCTCTTGTCAACAACATCACAAGCCAGGGTGATAACTACTTAGAAAGTATACCATGTTTCTCTCCTTCACTCACACTAATTCATTAAGTATGAAGAATGCAGTGTTAGAGCAGTCTCTCTTTGTAAGGGTAAACTGGAAAGACTGATGGGAGATGCCCAATCTTCTAAAAAATGGACCTCTGTTTGGAACAATCTAGATGGATCCTTGATTTCTCAAAGTTAGATAACTTTAGGTTGAGGAAAATTATAAACATGTTTTTCTTTAAATCGACATTCAACTGCTAGAGTTTTTGCAAGATTAATCACCACTCCTCTTGTCATGTCGTTTTCTATTTATTTATAAGATAAACACTGACCATTCTCAAGAAGTGAGACTGCCTGATCTCGTTGTTGTCGTAATTTAGAAACATTGCTAATCTTACTACCAGGACCCGGCTGAGAGAACCCAATACATTTTTGGGGAGTTTTACTAAACTTTTAGTTGAATACGTATTTAATAAGTAGATGTTTTCTTACGTTATGCACCTGTAAAATGTAATCCTCAGCACATGGGTATTAGGCCCTTCAAAAAGATTTTAGCATATGTTTACATAATAATCAAACATTTTAATGAACTAGCTGGAGTACGCGGCGTTGCCCATGTCCTGGTCGAGTGGTGTCTCATGTGCCCTGGAGGATGTTGCTCTTGTCCTCTTGTCGGTAAGTCTTGCTTCAGTTTGCTCTGGTGTCTCATTTGCCCTGGAGGATGTTGCTCTTGTCCTCATGTGAGCAAGCCTTGCTTCAGTTTGCAGGCATCTCATTTGCCTTGGAGGATTTTGCTCTTGTCCTCTGGTCGGCAATTCATGCTGCTGTTTGTTGTCGTGTTTCAGAAGCTCTTGATATTGATTTGCGCTTAGCATCAGATGGAGCCTTTCCAAAGTGATGTTCGTTTTTTGTGTGGCATGTTTCAGTCACTTAATGGCTTCAGCAAATTTGAGAAAATGTCCAAGAAAGATTGATTGATTGCTCTCTCTTCTTGTGAATGAACTTAAGTAAACTGTAACCTTGCCATGTCCCATATTTGAAGGGGCGTGATAAAAACATTTTAAATGCTTTTTTTAATTCCCTTTAAAAATGTTTTGATAAACACTTTCAAACTGTATACAGTAGTAATACTTTGTAAAGGAATAACCAACACATCGAACATTTTGCTTCAGACACTTTTCCAAATGTTGCCTCCTTCTAGTACATACTGTATTGAATCAGGGTGAGCATCAGTAAATGAGGGTGTCTACGCCAGAGATTTTTTGCATCCAAACACAGATCACAATCTTGCCCCAGACAAATGAGGAACCCATGCAACATTTCCTAGCAGTGGGTTCAATGGTGTGGATTTGTATAGCCGGACAAGCATACACACATATCCAAATAGTTTTGTTGCATAAAAGATTTTTGCATCCAAACATAGACTACGATCTTGACCCAGACAAAAAAGGAATCCATGCATAATTTGGTAGATGTGGGCTCAACGGTGTCGATTTGTATCGCCGGACCAACATACACACACATACATTCAGCTTTATATATAAAGATAAGTGTTGAATGTATTTGTCAATTAAATTATTCCCCATTTATTTTTCATAACAAAGTGTCCAGACGTGTATTATAAGCGTATTCTCAGAATCACTCCATGCATTTCTGGATTGATGTCCCTTCTTCAGGAGTGCATGTCCTATTTTCCTGATAAAGTATTACAACATTGGGAATTACCATCTAATCAATCATTCAATTTATGAAACAAACTCTATTCATTTATACTAATCTTTCTCAATTCTGTGTTAAAATTCCTCCTCTAATCTTCTCCTAAAATATATATATTCTAATTACCATTCTCCTCAATTCCTTCTGATATCCACAATCAGTTGTTAAACAATATTCCAACTCACAAAAGACTTACTCAAAGTTTTCCAGTGCTCTCCTCTTTATTGTATCACCCTCTCTTCTTTTAATATGTCAGATAGATACCAATCCACTAAGTAACTAAAATAAACCAAAGAACTAATTACCACATACAGTCCCAAACTTTCCCTACCAAACTAAAGTCACCCCTTCCCTACATTATTGCCCTTTATCTCCTACTACCATGCTCTTATCGAATACAATCTTCCACAACTGATGAACCAGCATTCTCCATTCGAATATGCCTTCATTAGGTAGTCCAACATCGCCACCTTACGTCGACGTTGCATGATGATGTAAACATACCTTGTTATTAATGCCACACAGCCATACAGTTAACATCATAGCGTATCCCCAGTAAATAAGAATATTCATGCCCCAAATATAGATACACAAAGAAGTTAATTTGCCCCAAAATCATAACGTGCAAATGTGATGCCTAACCCAATAGGATCCCCAAATTCTTTCTCATGTCTGTCTATCTGTAAACCAGGTCTATCACTAATAATTATTTCTTAGATCTTCACTCTACCATGTTAACCAAAGTATCCACTTGATTCCTCAATCTGTATTCTACCACGCATCATAGTTACCAATCTCTAAACTGCGGGATCAGTTCTCATGGGGGTTCAGTTGAACTTCTACCCATGCTAGGAGAACATTTTAATATGTTCCTAAATTTATGTGAAAGTAAGTTTAGATACAATTATCAAGTCCACGCAGGCCTATCCTAAAGGAATGGTAACAATTCCATGTTCACCCGCCTGGGATCCAGGGCTTCCAATTCTTTAATCCAAAAAATGTCTTTCCTCATCAATAACATCCCGAAATGTCCTCCTCTTGGTGATAATTTAACCTGAAGAGACAAGAGTGTGCATTTGATATATCATGTTAGGCAAACCGTTGAAAACATTATGGCAGGCTGCATGACTACTCAAACGCTTTTGGTTAAGAACCCGATGGAGTTTAAATGAAGGTTACTTATTGAGGACTGGAATGATACTAGGGATAGTGTTCTAAATTATAAATTATATAGTCATTTAAAGTGGGATTTATGGGGTCACAGCACCATTCCGAAATACCTGACATCCATACCGAATTCAATTAGGTGGGCACAGTTTTTAAGATTCAGTCTTAACCTGTTACCCACCAGAGGAATGAACTACATTAGAAGCAGGGGTGAATATTTGAAGCATATTTGTGTACATTTTGAAGCATCAGGACTACAGTTGAATTTAAGGCACGTTGTTATTTAATGTCCAGGCTTAGAGCAGTTAGGAATACAGCATTTTAGCACATTGTTTAACAACGTGGTTTGCTTAATACAGAAGCCGTCTGGCAGCAGACCATCTCTGGCTATGTCTGTCGCTTGCTTAACTTAGATTTTAAAAATGAAGTTAGTTTAGTGGTTTTAAACAATAATATTGGATGTTGAACACAGGTATGAATGGGATTCCCAAATTAATCCTTTGGCACAAGCATGTTAATGTGAATCGTTGATTTTATTACCCATGAAACGTATTTAAACTCCTACATTGAGAAAAGAGTTTCAATAATTCAATGTTTTTTTTTAACCTTGTTTTGGCTTGGGGTGTTATTATTTATTGTTAACGTGTATATTATGCAATGTGGGTGATTTTGTGTGCAAAACGTTTCTTTGTAAACTGATAACCATGTTAAATAAAAAAATGTGAACAACTGCTTTGTAGAAGTACAGGAAATGGTAATGACTAAACTGCCAACTCAGCCTCACACTACAATAAACCAAGAGCAATTGGTCCCAATCATAAAAGTGAAACAGGCATAGTAGAGAGAAATACCTCCTTTGCCTTTTGTGGTAACAGGGGCCTAGGGAAGGCTATATTCCTAAGAGGGATGTGACGTGATAACAGTAGCAACCCAAACAGCAATAGGGCAAAAGAAAAAGATTGTCCAGTTAAGGTTCTATGAAAATATACATACTTTAATAAAACAATCAAAAATGTAAATAGCTAACTACAAAACACAAGCAAAAGCCCATCCCTGCAAGAAAACACAAAACTTCTGAACCTTTGAATAAAATCATTCTGGGTAATTGAACAGGGGTGACACGGCAAACCATTGCAGCAGTGTCACCTAAAAGTTTGTCTTTTGAAGAAAAGGTGCAAAAAGGGGGCATACAAGACCCTGTGTTCCTTGCAGCACCTTATTCTATGGGGTTTCACCCACATTGAGCTTGGGTTATAGGAGTTTCCAGAGGTGGTGTTTCAGTGTTGGGTTGATGAGTTGACTGGATCCATTACACTGTGTGGTCTAAGCAGCAATGGCATGTGACATGAAGAAGCTTGGAACAGAGCAGCACTATCTGGGTCTGTGTAGGCTACAAGCAGTTTAATGTGGGAATCAGGGCCCAGAGCTGTTCCTTGATTATTGGGTGGCTAAGAGCCCAATCCAGGGTCTCCATGGAAAGGATGAGTGCTGGAGGTGTTCCTTCACATCCATTGAGGAGTCCAGCTCCAGTTCACCTGGCAGAGCAGCAAGCTTTGGTGCACATCAGGCCCTGTCACGATCCATGTCCCTGACCCCCGCAGGTATAACAGCCCCCTGGCTGCAGTGGGGCTAATGCCCCTCACACTGGCCCCAAGGGCCTTAAAACTCCATCAGAAACATACATGGAGTCAGTCCTGGCACCTTTGGCGCCAGGCTCATTATCAGGAATAAAGAAATACCAGTTTTGGACCTTTATCCAACATGGAAGCCTATTACACAGCTCAGTTATTTAGAACCAAGCCATGCGGTCTAGTGTTATGGGTGTGGCTGGGCCTGGAACTACTTGGCCTGGAACTACTTTACCTGGGCTATTTAAACCACACCCAAACAGCAGAACACGCTTTGCGTTATTCTGCACTCCTGCAGCGTAAGGCTCACCGTGTCCAGCTCCTGCTCATCTGCTTCTCCGGCAGTCCGATCCTGAAGCCCTAGATCTGGATTCCATTAATCACCTGGAAGAACAAGAACAGCATTAGCAAGCAAGAACACTTACCTGTGAAGTAACCGGTCTTGAATCCATCCTGCGCTTTGCTTACCGCGCCCATCTCAGGAGTTTGCCGCAACCTGCAAAGGTAAAGACACAAGGACAGCATTAATAACAATTCTTACCTGGGCAAGCAGCGAGTCCTGGCAGCACCCTGCACTTCTCTTACCTCGCCCATCTGCGGGTTTCACCGCAACCTGCAAGGGAGAAGGAACAAGGTCAGCATTAACAAAGCACTTACCTGGGCAAGCAGCGCTTCGATCGCTCATCACTCCGGAACATCACTGCAACCTGTACAAAGAAGGGAAGAAAATACAGGTTAGCCATTAACACCAATAAACAGCCAAGCGCTCCGCGCATCAATAACTCACTGTGGTCTTCGCCATTGACGCGGCAACTCCAAGATCGCAACCATCCCTGTGGAAACAAAAAGAGACATTGTTAGGGAACAGCGTAGTGGAGCAAGACGCCGAGAAGACAGAGAAAACAGAGGGAAAGGAAGAGATAGAATAAAGACGGAAAAGACATTATAACTCACCTGGAAGACAGCAAGCAGAGTCGGGAACGCCCGCACCAACCACGCACCCCTGAACGGAGACGCAGGACGGCTAGTTCAACGCAAAAAAACCTAAGGTGAGCAATAACCCCAAGGGAGGGGATTTGGACCAGAGGGAGGTGGGAGTCCACTCATCACAGAACCAGTATCTTAACCCTCCATTCTCCTGTTATAGGCGTTACCCAACGTCTGGCACATAACCAAGCAGAGAGGGGTCGGAGATAGCATTTAGACCTCCATCCAGTATCGTGTTGCACCCCCGTGGATATCAGGTGAGCGTAACAGTCCTCCCCAATGTTCCCCAGGGATGTTTAGGGATGTTTAGGGAACAGAGCTCTCCTCTGCCTTGGATACACCCATCTTCACCTCTATGGCAGAGGGCTTTGGAATGAACTACACTCCCAGCAGAGTTCCAGAGATGTATTCTTATTGGTTTCCAGGAAAGAACAAGGAGGGAGACCCCTTGATTATAAAAGTAAAAGGTCACAGGGGATTGGACAGGAGCAAGCCTGCTGTAAGGCATCTAATCCCTATCACTGTAACAAGTGACCCTTGTCATAATGCATCATGTACAAGGTGCTTTGTTCTACAGGAACCTGAGTGGACAGGAAAGAAGGAGATCCCCACAGAAACTCAAGATGGCAAACACCCTTCTCAGTTTCCCCACTGTGTCCTTTGGCTACTCGCACCCTAACCCCTTCCCAAGCGTGCAGCTCTGAAACCTCCTTGGTGTGCAACACCCTGGTGTTGGACCTTTCTTATGTCTGTGACCCTTTGAGTTATGGTGCCGAAGAGATCTCCTGGTGGGAGCTCCCAGGATTGAGGGGAAGTGTTACCATTCTTCCCTGAAATTCAAAGGAGAACAGCATCCTGCCTTTTGTCTCGCTTGCTGAAGTGGAGACATCCAGGCTAACCATGAATCTACATAGCCTTCACATAGCTGATTTGGGCTTAAAGGGTTGACACTTGCATGATATGAAATAATTGTGGGCTATTATCAGTCACCATAACAAAACAAGGCATTGCTTATTCTACATTTTACCCTGCTACCAGACTAATAAAGCCACAATTACAATACTTTGGGTCCGAGGTCTAGAGGTTAAATTCAACATTTGTGTGCACTGACTTCTGGTAACATCAACTCTCAAGAAGGTTCATGTGACGTTCAAACCTGCCCAGTGCCACTGACGGGCAGGTGATGCAGATATCAGGAGACTGATGCACAAGGGCACATGTGTACTATCCCTTTGGCATGGAGTTTTAGTAAAGGGCATTTGATTAAAAGAAAACCTTTTCTGAAATAGAATTACATTCACCATTTTATTTTTTATTGAAAATCAAAAATGCAAGGGCTTTCACACCCTTGCCAGATGTCAATCCATCACAATTGTTATTTTAAAGTAATAATCATTTTTGGAGGCCTCTCTTTACAGCTAACTAGAGTAGTGATGAGACCAATGGGTAGGTTAGACCAACTCATGTCCAAGTGACATAGAGGAGGTAAAGCGGAAATGGCCAGTACGAACGAGTGGAAAACTGACCATTTGCTCTTCCCCCAGCAAGGAGGTGCAGTCATTTCCCAAATTTAGTGAAGGGCAGGACCTTGCCTTGTGCTCAGCTGAAGACTTTTTTTTATAAAATCACAGGCAACAACAGATGGAGAGATCATGTTCTGGCACTGTGCACCCTTTCAGCAGCTAGCAGGGGTTGGGGTGGGAGATGACAAAACACTGGACAAATACGATGAGGCTGTAGAAGCTACTCCTCACTGAGAAGGCCCAACAAGGCTGAAACATGTCTAAGGATGCTTGTGGTTTTGTGCAGAAGTAATGTGATCAAGCAGTTCGGGCTGGCCTGGCGTTTTTTGAGGTGGGACCAAGCATAATTTTCATATGGTGTTTCCCCTTTTGTAATGGCTCAGAAGAAAGATGGTCTGCAGAGTTCCCCAGAGCAATGCCAGAGGTTAAGATTAAGGGCCTGATTCATGGACAAGTGCACATTTATCCCACAAAGGCTGTGCGCTGAGAGTGACACTGAACGGGCCTGTGCATAGAATAAAAAATGCATGCTCTGCATATTCATGCAATTGTTTGTGCAAAGTAAACGTATGTACAAGTCGTGGCTGGAATGCCCCAGACACGCCCCCACGCAAAGCAAAAACAGCCAGAACAGCCACCTTTGCTTGCGTCTCTAGGCACACATAGATGCACCCTTCAAACAGTGCGTGGTGTCCCCAGCAAGCAGGCCTGCATTTCTGGGACCCAGCGCTGGGTCCCCCATAAATGTTACCAGCACACCGATAACATGTGTACGATACTTTGTAACTCGGGTAAAACTCTGAAAATCTTTTCCCTTGTTCTTCCTCATTTTCCATGTTCCGTCCGCTAACCTGCCCTCTGCACAAGCCACGCCCACGCTCTGCGTGGTATATCAGGCAACAGACTCGGCCTCTCACAGTGACGTGTCGAGCAAGCACAAAGTCCACGCCAAGTACAAAAAGGTGCTGCGGTTTCGATTCCATGAATGGACAAACAGGATTTTGCACGTAATTTGGCACACAAAGTCCCGAATTTCCTCGCAGATAATTCCATGAATCGGACCCACAATCTTCTTCTGTTTATATGATATGCACAATGGAAGAAGCCAACCAACACAAAAAGAAATAAATGACCCCTTATTAGGAAACTCCATCCACTCCATGTCTAGTGGTTGTCACATGGAGTGGGCCGTCAGCTCATCACTGTTTCATATTACAAGGTTTGGTAAATCCTAACACATGTCCTCCCTATTGGATTGCACCTGGTTCATGTATGTGGAAGGAGAGCGTGTACAATGCAATGTACAAGTCGTGTCCATGAACATTCCTCTTTACTCACAGCTTTAAAGCTGATTGATGCTTAAAGGAGGATTGTGTGACCTCTGCTGAAGTACTGTGACCTGTTTTAGCATATTGCAAAATTGCAATGTTTTCGAAGTAAATATGTTTTTCTCTGTTGTATTATTACATTTCAGCAATCTTTACTGGAAGACGGAAGGATATTAAGTATGAAAAAAGCATGCAGTCCACCGGGACTGCAGCTGTTATATACCATCAGGTGTGGTATCTATGCCCAGTTATTATTTCCCTGCCGAAATGCATGCTTATAAACGGTTCCAGTCTAAATGTAGGCAGGTCAGTAGAGGCAGAACAGGGGAGGGCCAGTGAGGGTGTGACTTGCTGCTGCCCCACAATCCCAAAACCACACAAAAGGTGACCCTCGTAAAGCGCTATATAAACAAATAAATACAAATACAAAACAGATGTCAAGGGCATGTGTTGATGGAAACTGAAATTTGAATTGATAGGAAATAGAATGTTTCCATTGGATCCCTCTCCTCTCCCACACACATCAACCCCCTGTGGCATGTGGCCCTTTAACCCACCACACAAAAACCATGTGCAGCTTGTTCCCTCGCCCAACACACCAGCCTCTTGTGGCTAGTACCAAATGGCGTAACACAAACTTTGGGGGCCACCCTGTGAGCCATGCTGACAGCCCTCCCACCCCCAAGCCAGGCTCCCCAACAAAGCGTCCGATGCGCCACACTCTGGGCTGGCCTTGACCACAATGTCCATGATGATCAGGCTGCTTAAGGGGCACGTGCGCACTGTGTGCAAGGTGAAAGATCTATGTTTTATGATAAAAGCTTTAATGTTTCCCCTTGCATAGAAACAAGGGGTCTGTGCCTGGCGCCTAGCACTCAAATGTACCAGCCGCCAGTGGCAGCTGGCAAATTATTCTATCGGCGTGATGTAAAGTTTTGCCACAAGTATGCGAGAGCCACCGAGTGTAGCGGTGAGTGAGCCAGAACCAATGAAAGGAGGAGAACATCTTTTTTATACATTTTTATTCAGAAAGTGTTAGGAAGAATTCTCTGTTTAGGCTGAATTTCCTAACCTAGTGAGTCCCCCAGCAGCTTTGCTGGATTTTTGGAGTTTGTTTTTTTCCATCCTGCCAAGAGTGAGACTCTTTTTCTCCCACTCTTGGACATGAATGTGGTTAATTCCTTTGAATGGCAATGTGTTCTATGGGCTATGGCGTCTTTTACTCCATAGGGTCTCATATGTTTTACTATGTGAGTTACACCGCACCCTCCGTGCCGTAACACTGGGGCGTCCTAGAGGATCCCCACCATAGACTCCATACCCTGGGGCTGACTACTGTCTCCCAGGGCATGTAAAGTCACCATTGGCTTTACTAGACCTAAATTTACTAACAGAACTAGTACAAACCATCCTATTGTGGATGTACTAGTAGGGGTAATTCGATTACCCCTGGGTCTGTTATTCGAGGGGGCACTGTCCCGTCCCCCCTCGTCGAGTTTTGGCTGGTGGCAGTGGAAACTACTTGTTATATTCGACCCCGAATATAACCCTATGGGATTCTTCCCATTGTTGGAGGTTAATACTTTTTCTCGTTAGTCTCTAACATACCACCGGTTTATTTATCTTAAATAAATCTATCGGTTGGTATTTTCTGCCAGAACTCGGTTTTTAAAATGGCGTCTGTGTTCGTCTCTGTGACTCCTAAACCAAAGGTTGAGCCCTTTGTTCCACTTTTGGCGGGCTTCTGCACAGAGGCCCTCCAAAGTGGTGCCATTCTGTCTGGGTACCACAGGGGGTGTGGGAGGGGGTTTAGGCACCCTGGACTGAGTTGCCTTGCCAACTCAAGTCGCACTCTTGTGTGATTGGCCCAAGTGGTGAGCCACCCCGCTCACCAATTAGCGTGTTTTGATTGACAGCTAGGCTGAATGAATGGGGGTTTCCTGCATAAAAGCAGGGCTTTTGGGACTGGATCTTCAGAAGTCGCCACAGGACCTAAGAATCCGACGAGGGTAAAGTTGAGCCGACCTGCAACGACGACACCTCCGGTGGAGCCCTGCTGAACCGACTCACCACTTCCCAACGACAGAGGAGATCTCCCGGCTGGAGAGTCTTCTTCCCCTGACTGGTGGGAACAACCAGTCTCCCTTTGCATTTTCTTAGCTTCCAGGGCGAAGTGGTCGAATTTCCCGTGCTGAGCACCCCGGCAACCGGATAGCCACTAACCCGTACCGCGACCAAAAGGTGGTGCCTTGTGACGGAGCACTCGGTGGCTGGTCTCTTCCCTGGTGGTGCAACGATCTTCAACTTTCCTTCGACGACGAGAGCATCTCTTCTCTTGGCAAAGCCCCGACTTGCATCCACCACCAGGAACAACTGCCCCCGCCGGAGCTGTCTCTCCACATACAAGGTACCGTGTCCGCCTGGCTTCCCTTGTGACGGTTAGCGTGAGGTGTCTTAATCCTTGTCTCTCCATTGGGTCGCCTCCAAGCCTTCTTAACTTTCTGTACTGAACTGGTCCAATCTTTCTGTGACAATTTGCGACAAAGACTCGAAGTGCATTTCCACTGTGATACTTTTTGGGACATATCGCCTTGCCTCTCTCTGAGTGGGCCTGGCCTCTGAACTTTGCGATCTACAGTAGACCCTGCCTTACTTGCCTTGCATTTGTTCGTAAAAGTGTTGGTACCGAGTTGATTTCCTACCCTGCCTTTTCTCTCCGGTCCTAACGAATATTAGAGTGCCATCTAGGTTAAAGCATTCACCTCTGTCTCCAAATAAATGGTGCCGTTGAACCTAGACTTGTCGAACTATTGTTAGGGGGATTGATTTACTTATAGTAATTGTAATTGAAGTTGTTTGCCGTATTAGTGCCAGAGTGTTTTCCATAGATGTGTTGTTATAAATAAATCACTATTTATCTTTACACCAAAGCTCTGTTCCGTGTTTGCTTGTTCTACTGTGTGGATTGCCCTATTTTGTATACTCCACATACTGCCTAACTCTTCTTGAGGGAACTCTGACTGCTCAGCCACAGCTACCAAGTGAATCTGTGTGGTACAGACTGCTACCAAGTGGGTTTACTGCCAAACACCTATAGTCCTAAATCTTTTGCAGTGGTCCCAGAGGGAACTGCACAGGTTTCCGCCTAACACTGGTGTACAGCGGTGGGATTTGTATCGAGTATACAGTTTAGAGTGCTTTTCAACACTTTAGGATAACTAACCACAAAGCTTAGCACTAAAAAGCAACTTTCAAAAACATGTCTACTATGGAAGTTTACAGTCAAGAATCCTTGTCAGGTGAAAATACTGAGAGTTTACGAGATGTCTGTAGACAAGAGAATCTTTCTGTAAGAGGCAAGAAAGTAGAACTGATAGCAAGACTGCTGGAAAACCAAAGTCTGGGTACTGGTTCAGCGGAACCAACTGCTCCAGCGAATGTAGAAAACAGTGATGGTATTGATCTGAATCAAAGTCTTGATAATGAGTCAGAAGAGGAAAGTGAACCTAATGAAGTTAGCCACTCTGAGCCTCTGTCTGCCTTACCTACTGTACCTATGGGGCCCATACCAGGTCCCACATGTAACCCTGCTTATTTTGAACTTGAAAAAATGAAGCTCGAGTTAAATTACAAGCGTTTTTTAGCCCAATCTGAAAGAAACCAAGAGTTCAGACGATGAATGCCCAGGCTGAGCAGAAGCAAGCAGAATGAAGGCTCAGAGAAATAGAACTTAATCATGAGTTAGAGATGAAAAAGTTATCTATGGAAAATGCTTCTCTCTCCTCTGGTTCCTCTAGAAGTTCCAGTCCCAAAAGACCCCGGATGCCTAAGGAATTAGTGGGTATGTATGAACCAAGATTGGATGTGTTGGATTGGTTAAAACTGTTTGAATATAATCATGGGCTCCAGGACATCACAGGGAATGAGTTACTTCCCTGGTTGTTCTCTAGGCTTCCCCCTGTTGCGACTGATGTGGTAATGGAGTTGGGGGAGGTGGATAAGAAGGATTACGAAAGAGTGAAACTAGCTTTGACAGCTATGTTTGGGAAGACCCCTTCCCGGTATCTTAAGAGGTTTAGAACCCTCAAAAAGCATGATGGTACCCCCCCTTGGGCTACCTGGGTGAGTGAAGGGTTGAAAAACTTAGAGGGATGGATTAAGGGTTACAAAGTGAACACTTATGAGGGTATGAAGAATCTTTTTATGTTGGAGTCTATTTATGATGCCTGTTCTCCTGAGCTCAGACAGCACTTGGCTGATTCGAAGGAATTGGATTCCAGGAAGCTAGCTAAGGCTGCTGACTTGTGGGTTGCCAACAGGGCTACTCATAAGGATTCTGGGGCAACTCAGAAAAAGGATGAGGGAAAACAGCCTAAGAAAGACTCAAAAGTGAATTCGAATAACTCAAATTCCAAAGAGGGCCCCAAACAAAACCAGAAGGGTAAGCCACAAGGAAAACCGCAGCAGAATAGTGTGCCTTCTGGTGCCAAACCAGAAGGAGGCCAGAACAAGCCACCATTCCAGAAAGCATTCGGTAAATGCTTTGTTTGTGGCTCGACTGACCATGTGAAAAGAGATCCCAGATGCAAGGGTAAACTTTCAGGGGTCCAGCTTGTCTCCTTAGCCTTCGCTCCAGAGGAGGAAGTCCAAATGGCAAGTGGAAACTTTCTACTGCTGGCTGATGAACCCATTGGAGTCTCAGCCAGTGTTTCTTTAGTGTCTCTGGGTTTGTGGGAACAACAGAATTTAGATGTCTATAACTCCATCCCCAATAATACTAAAGAGTATTATAAGGACAGTGTCCAGGTGAATGGTCAGGGGACTACTGCCATTAGGGACACTGGGGCCAGCATAACTGTGGTGGATAAATCGTTTTTTCAGGCTGAGGATGTTGCTAAGGCACCCAAACGCCTCACCAAATTAGCTGGAGGGCCTGTGCAGATGCTTCCCCAATTACCAGTTCTCATCCAGTGTAACGACATGACTGTGAAGATACCTGTCAGCATACAGAGTGAGGTACCAGGACGCGTTATGTTGGGTAACGATTTGAAAACTCTTGGAGTTGTGTCGCATACCCCCAGACCTCCTAGTAAACGGTTACAGGAGCTAACCAGACCTGCAAGGGAGAGAACCATGCAAGGAACTCTCCAGGAGATGATGAAAAAAGATATCACTCCTGCTCCACTGGAATTGTCAGCTGCTGTCTCAAAGAAATCAGAAATGAAAGGGAAACCTAAGACTTCTATACCGAAACCAGCAGCCAGCATTTCAGTGCAGCCAACAAGGACTTCCCCGCGGTTGTCCAAAGTTACACCCGTAACTCCCCCTCCAGCAGAGGCTGAGAGGGAGGTACAACCCTGCGTGGTAGAATTAGACTCTGAATAAGAGCTACTGGAAGGCCAGGAACTCATTGGAGATCTGGATCCTGTTGACCATCCTGAGCTGCAGTCTTTACTGGCAGAAGGTGGACCCAGCAGGGCAGACTTCAGTAAGGGACAGAGAGAATGTCCAACTCTGGAAGGTCTTCGCCACCAGGCAGAAGCTCAGGCTGAAGGGCAAGAGCCTGGGAAATACAGGTTGCACTGGAAGATGGCCTCTTCTACAGTGAACCGACCGAGTCTGCACCTGGAGACTACAAACGACATGTAGTACCCCAAGAGAACCGACCACAGTTCTTGCAGTTAGCCCACAAGACTCCTTTGGCTGGTCACTTGAGTTTCAAGAAGACTAAGGAAAGGCTCTCTCTCTACTTTTATTGGCCGAAGATGGGGGCCGAAGTAGAAAAACACTGCAGGAGCTGCCACACCTGCCAGACCTCTGGTAAGGTTGGCTCCAAGAATGTGGGAGTCCCATTTGAGAGAGTAGGGATTGACATTGTTGGTCCCCTTGATCCTCCAACCTCCTCAGGCAACAGGTTTATACTTGTTGTAGCAGACCATGCTACTAGGTATCCTGAGGCAATTCCTATGAGGACTGTTACAGCTCCGGCTGAGCTAAGGCCCTCCTTGGTATTTTTACCAGGGTCGGGTTTCCTAAGGAAGTAATCTCTGACAGGGGGTCAAACTGTATGTCCCACTACATGAAAGCCATGTGGAAAACCTGTGGAGTTACTTACAAGTTCTCAACAGCTTACCACTCACAAACCAATGGGTTGGTAGAACGGTTCAACCGAACCATGAAGAGCATGATAGGTGCTTTAGAAGAACCCCTTAAGTGAAAGTGGGACCTTCTACTGCCATGCCTTCTCTTTGCTTATAGAGAAGTCCCTCAGGAGGGAGTAGGTTATTCTCCCTTTGAGCTTCTCTATGGTCATCCCGTCAGAGGTCCATTGGCCCCGAAAAAGGAGGGGTTGGAGAGTGATCCTTCCCCCAAGCCAGTCAGAGTGACTGACTACGTGATAGGTCTCCAAAGGAGAATGTCGCACATGATGACAGAAGCAAGCGATAACTTGAAAGCTGGACAAGCATTGGTCAAGCACTGGCATGATCAATAGGCTAACATGGTTGAGTTCGCTCAAGACCAGCTCATTCTCGTTATGATCCCAACAAGGCAGAGGGCCTTGAAAGACAAATGGATGGGACCCTTCAGAGTTGTGGGTAAACTCGGAGAGGTCAACTATCTGGTGGACTTGGGCAATCCCAAGGAGGCTCCGACAGTCTTCCACACCAACCGACTCAAAGCGTATGTCTCAAGACCTGATGTAGGAGCGTTGCTTCTAGCATCATCAGAGGAAGAAGAAGAGAGGGAAGCTCTTCCGGATATCCTCAGAGGCTTACCTTTAGACGAAAAAATTGAAGGAGTAAATCTCTCTTCAAATCTGACACCCGAGCAACAAGAAGAGTGCAAATCTATGTTAAATCAGTTTGCCTCTCTGTTCTCGCTTTCACCAGGCTTGACCCCTTGGGGCCAGCATGACATACTCACTGGTGACTGTCTGCCAGTCAAAAGCAGAGGATACCGAATGTCAGAAATCGTACAAACCCACATCAAAGGTGAGGTGAGCAAGATGCTTGATCTCGGGGTAATAGAGCCCTCTACTAGTCCATGGATCTAAAGAACTTAGATTCTGCCTGGATTATAGACCTCTTAATGCAGTCCCCAAGACTGATGCCCACCCTTTGCCAAGAACAGATGAGTTGCTGGATAAACTTGGTGCTGCCAAGTTCCTCAGCACATCTGACTTGATGTCAGGCTATTGGCAAATAGCCCTGACAGACCATGCCAAGGAGAAAACTGCATTTTCTACCCCCGTTGGCGTATACCAGTTTAAGGTAATGCCTTTCGGATTGAAAAATGCACCTGCTACATTTCAACGGATGGTAAACCAGGTTCTGAATGGGATGGAGGACTTCTGCATGGCATACTTGGATGACATAGCAGTGTTCAGCAATTCCTGGGAAGAACATGTAAACCACCTAAGAGATGTTTTGCAGGCTATTGGACGAGCCAATCTCACCATAAAGGCGAGTAAATGCCAAATTGGACAGAGTAAGGTAGTCTATCTTGGACATGAGGTAGGAGGTGGAGAAATAAGGCCTTTGCTCAGTAAGATTGAAGCTGTGTAAAATTGGACAACATCTACTACTCAGACCCAGGTGAGAGCCTTCTTAGGCCTCACTGGGTATTACATGAATTTCATTGAGAACTATGGGACCATAGCTTCGCCTCTGAATGTCATCTCCTCGCCCAAATTTCCTAAAAAGGTTAGATGGAACGAGGAGTGCAATCAGGCTTTTGAAAACCTGAAAAAGGCTCTTTGCCAAGCCCCAGTACTCAGAGCTCCTGATTACCACCAAACTTTCATTGTGCAGACAGATGCTTCAAATGTAGGAATAGGTGCCGTACTCAGTCAACTGGATGGGAAAGGTAGGGAGCACCCCGTTTGCTTCATCAGCCGCAAGCTGAAGGTTCCTGAAACAAGGTGGGCAACAATCGAAAGAGAATGCTTTGCTATCGTGTGGGCTCTGAAGAAGTTTAGGCCATACTTGTATAGTTCTACTTTTGTCATTCAGACTGACCACCAACCCTTGAGATGGTTAATGCAAATGAAAGGGGAAAACCCAAAACTACTGAGATGGTCGATCTGCCTGCAAGGGTTTGATTTCACCATTGAGCACAGGTCAGGGTGTCACCACCAAAATGCTGATGGTCTCTCTAGGATGTATGTCATCGACTAGAGGTATGAGATTCATCCAGGAGTGGATTAAATCCTCCTGTCCCTTAGTCTGGAGGGGGGGGGTGTTAGGGAGAATTCTCTGTTTAGGCTGAATTTCCTAATCTAGTGAGTCCCCCAGCAGCTTTGCTGGATTTCTGGAGTTTGTTTTTTTCCATCCTGCCAAGAGTGAGACTCTTTTTCTCCCACTCTTGGACATGAATGTGGTTAATTCCTTTGAATGTCAATGTGTTCTATGGGCTATGGCGTCTTTTACTCCATAGGGTCTCATTTGTTTTACTATGTGTTTTACACCGCACCCTCCGTGCCGTAACACTGGGGCGTCCTAGAGGATCCCCACCATAGACTCCATACCCTGGGACTGACTACTGTCTCCCAGGGCATGTTAAGTCACCATTGGCTTTACTAGACCTAAATTTACTAACAGAACTAGTACAAACCATCCTATTGTGGACGCACTAGTAGGGGTAATTCGATTACCCCTGGGTCTGTTTTTCGAGGGGGCACTGTCCCGCCCCCCCTCGTCGAGTTTTGGCTGGTGGCAGTGGAAACTACTTGTTATATTCGACCCCGAATATAACTCTATGGGATTCTTCCCATTGTTGGAGGTTAATACTTTTTCTCGTTAGTCTCTAACATACCACCGGTTTATTTATCTTAAGTTCTGCCAGAACTCGGTTTTTAAAATGGCGTCTGTGTTCGTCTCTGTGACTCCTAAACCAAAGGTTGAGCCCTTTGTTCCACTTTTGGCGGGCTTCTGCACAGAGGCCCTCCAAAGTGGTGCCATTCTGTCTGGCTACCACAGGGGGTGAGGGAGGGGGTTTAGGCACCCTGGACTGAGTTGCCTTGCCAACTCAAGTCGCACTCTGGTGTGATTGGCCCAAGTGGTGAGCCACCCCGCTCACCACTTAGCGTGTTTTGATTGACAGCTAGGCTGAATGAATGGGGGTTTCCTGCATAAAAGCAGGGCTTTTGGGACTGGATCTTCAGAAGTCGCCACAGGACCTAAGAATCCGACGATGGTAAAGCTGAGCCGACCTGCAATGACGACACCTCCGGTGGAGCCCTGCTGAACCGACTCACCACTTCCCAACGACAGAGGAGATCTCCCGGCTGGAGAGTCTTCTTCCCCTGACTGGTGGGAACAACCAGTCTCCCTTTGCTTTTTCTTCGCTTCCAGGGCGTAGTGGTCGAATTGCCCGTGCTGAGCACCCCGGCAACCGGATAGCCACTAACCCGTACCGCGACCAAAAGGTGGTGCCTTGTGACGGAGCACTCCGCGGCTGGTCTCTTCCCTGGTGGTGCAACGATCTTCAACTTTCCTTCGACGACGAGAGCATCTCTTCTCTTGGCAAAGCCCCGACTTGCATCCACCACCAGGAACAACTGCCCCCGCCGGAGCTGTCTCTCCACATACAAGGTACCGTGTCCGCCTGGCTTCCCTTGTGACGGTTAGCGTGAGGTGTCTTAATCCTTGCCTCTCCATTGGGTCGCCTCCAATCCTTCTTAACTTTCTGTTATGAACTGGTCCAATCTTTCTGTGACAATTTGCGACAAAGACTCAAAGTGCATTTCCACTGTGATACTTTTTGGGACATATCGCCTTGCCTCTCTCCGAGTGGGCCTGGCCTCTGATCTTTGCGATCTACAGTAGACCCTTCCTTACTTGCCTTGCATTTCTTCGTAAAAGTGTTGGTACCGAGTTGATTTCATACCCTGCCTTTTCTCTCCCGCCCTAACGAATATTAGAGTGCCATCTAGGTTAAAGCATTCACCTCTGTCTCCAAATAAGTGGTGCCGTTGAACCTAGACTTGTCGAACTATTGTTAGGGGGATTGATTTACTTATAGTAATTGTAATTGAAGTTGTTTGCCGTATTAGTGCCAGAGTGTTTTCCATAGATGTGTTGTTATAAATAAATCACTATATATCTTTACACCAAAGCTCTGTTCCGTGTTTGCTTGTTCTACTGTGTGGATTGCCCTATTTTGTATACTCCACATACTGCCTAACTCTTCTTGAGGGAAGTCTGACTGCTCAGCCACAGCTACCAAGTGAATCTGTGTGGTACAGACTGCTACCAAGTGGGTTTACTGCCAAACACTTGTAGTCCTAAATCTTTTGCAGTGGTCCCAGAGGGAACTGCACAGGTTTCCGCCTAACAGAAGGTAAACATAAAATAACCAGAATACATTTCCAAGGAAACATTTCTAGAAACTTGACCAAACGCTCAAATAATAACAGAGAGAGGCATCATCCAATTATTCAATATACAAACTTGTTCAAGGTGCACCCACACCTACAAGGCATCACACCTCTCGTATTCTGAGACGAAAATAACGAAATCAGGCCAAGTTGAAACCGTAAAACAGAAAGAAAAAAGTTGCTGAGAATACACCATCTGAGCATTGTTTTACATTTTCTTCTCCTCTTTACTCCCGGAACCCACCCTCCTCCCAGCCCCCTCACCCAGGGACCTATCACTCTTATAAAAACCTTGTTTACCAATTCTCAAACAAAAACATAACCGTTAAATACCACATCGATACCTTCTGAATGCTCTATTGCTTTATGCAGAGTCAAGGATCTCTCGACTCACATACGCACTTGTAGACAACATACTAAACCAGGGCTGTACGCGTGATATAGTCTCATAGAACAATACAGTTGACCTTGCCTTGGGAGAACGCTGCTGACGGTGACAATCTCTGACATTCATAGTAAGACAGAAACCAGAGCCATTCCATTTCCCCTTCATTATGTAATTCAGATAAGGTCGCTGTAAGGCTCTCCATATCATGAATATCGTATGCCTTACGCAGCCATTCCTTAGGAGTGGGAGGGTGAGGCTGCTTCCAATGTATTGTTGCACATGCTCTGGCGGCTAAAAATAGATTGGCCACTACATGGGTTATTTTAGTGTAAGTCTCTCCATTGTCTGACAATCCAAAAAGGAGTAACAAGGGAGTCAATGGCCTCTATATACCATCTACAGACTTCACCTAAGCCAGTACCTCTTTCCAAAAAGTCTGCATCTCCGGACACTCCTACCAGACATGCCAGAAGGTGCCAACACTACCACACCCACGCCAACACAAAGGGCTAGCGCCTGGAAACATTTTGGGAGCCTTTCCGTTGAAAACTGCTATTGTTGCAATAATCTGTATCCGTGCAACTTATATTGCATGGCTATGGAAGTCGGCCATAGGGCTCAACACATGTAGCGCCAGGGGCCTCTATCCTCTGGAAAGGGAATGTCACATGCCCAATGTTGCCTGGCCCTCTGTGGGTGCTCTCTGGCGGCTTCCAACAAAGCAGAATGAATCTTTGATATCAAGCCCCTGGAACCCACGTGTCCAACACTTGCTCAAAACCCGTCAGAGAATGACCCCGGAGGTTGTTCCACGAACGGTCTGTGAGGACTCCCCTTGGTTGCAGACACATAAAGTTTGACAATAGGCCCTCACCCAATATCTCATCTAACACAATTTTAGAGATAAATGAGCCCTCTTTCCATAATTGGCCTGCTCAAATCAAGCCTCTCTCATAACATGACTGGAATTGGAGCGGCTTATGGATCTCGTCTCGAATCTGGGGAGCCCAAAGACAACTCAAGGGAGAAGGCCAATTCATTATACTTTGCAGCAATGCCGTTTTCGGCCATAACTCACACAAAGTAGCGAGGACTGGGTGTTTCCGGACTCTGTGTGGGAGGAGCTGTCCTGGGACCCATAACCATTTCCCTATAGTTACCGAGGACTTCAAATCATTGTCAAGGGTAACTCATTTCTTGTCAATAGAAGCCCAAAGGTGGTCTAATAAAACCCGTAACTGAGCTGCCCTATAGTATTTCCAAAAATCCTGCAAAATTCCGGATGGCAGCCAATCTATCTCCCTGTGGGGACTTTATTTCTGTTACCAATCTATCCACCTGTTGCTTACAGTGCCTCGCCGCTTATAAGGTGTGTGCTTTATCTCCTTTTTCAAAAACATTTCTGTTTCAGCCATTTAAGCTGAAACAGAGCCACCCACTTCCAAATATCGTGCAATTCTTGTATTAGGACACCAATCACTTTCCAGTTCTCTTCCTGGTCTGATCGTTGATCAACACAGCAGTCTCCCGGGATCTAATCTGTTCCCTCACCTGAGCATCACGCAGGTGTCCAGTCATCTTCTTTTCCGACCCCTTTTCTATCGGCAACTATGGAAGGTCACATTCACCACCTCCCACACCATATGCTTACTAACCTCCCCAGTATTGTTAATTTCAAAATTCAGACTAAATTCTTCCTGGTACCTATCATGAAACACCACATCTCTAAGCAATACAGCATTGCATCTCCAACATTTATCAGTAATTGGGCGATACCTCAAACCTATTGTTGCCAAGGCCATGTCATAGTCCGTCCATGCTACGATTCTGAAATAGGATCCCATTATGTCTTGGGCCCTACTTGAATCCAAAAGGATGTAGTTTATCCGGATATAAGTCTTATGTGGGGCCAAATAAAAAGTGTGTGACCTGAGATCTGGATGCAAAAACCTAAATGTATCAGTTAGGTGATAATGAACAAAGAGTTTCCCCAATGATCGCCCAAATCCCTGGGCAGGTTACATCGCTCCCTCCCTCATGGAAAACCAGTCTCTTGAGGAATCAGCTAGCACATTCAGGTCACCACCACAGATTGTGATCCCCCTTTTCCATTGCTCAAGCGAGGAAAAGGCCTCCTCAAATAATGCCAGTTGCTGTTGATTAGGGGTGTATAATACACAAAATGTTGCCTCTTTTCTATGCAACTAACCCCTAACTGCCAAAAAACGCCCCTCATACATTTCTTTACTCTGTAACAATTGGTAGCTAAGCGACTTCTTAAAACAAAATCCCCACACCAGCCTTTCTTACCAAACCGGATGCTCAAAAACCACCTCCCCTATACCATTACCTTCATTGGGGAGCACTTCACCTCTTTTAAATGTTGTGTTCGGGATGAACAATATATCGATGGCTGTTCGGCGAAACTCACTCCCCAGCATGGACCTCTTTTGCAGTGAGTTGAGACCCTTAACATTCAGAGACCCAATCTTCAAGAATGTTGCGCTTGCCATGAATATTCACTAATAAGAGCAACCACAAAAGCAACAATTTGAAACTAATTTTATCCAAAGCATCACAATATTACACCACACTTTAACGATATTCACTGTCATCAAAAAGAGAAACATGGCGCAGAAAGTTGGTTCGTTTCTACAGGGCCTCTGTCAGGACTCCCCTACCTGCAACCCTCTACCCTCTCAATCCCAAAGGAGACTCATCCCACCCCATTATGGAGACAGCCCTATGAAACTAGAGCCACCCAGAAGGGTCCCCTCCACCCATTGAAAATAATTCAACTACATATAATGCTATGAACTGAATTGGAACCCCTGCAGGACCCTGCATCCCGAGTATTTAAGAGAAAAAAAAAACATAATCAAGAGTATTGAAGTCAACATTACCAAACAATCCACACCAGGACTTATAGATCAAGACACCACTCCCTGGATTCAGTAGACAGACCCAAAACCATTAATGACATAGCACCAAGCAGTCTCAGGGATTGTTCAACTTCTTTATGCAATTGTAATCCTGATGTGGTTTTAGTACTTGCATGCCAGACAAGTGATTGGAAGGGTGGAGAGGGCACAGGAGACGCTTATTCTCACAGCAGTCCATGCGTGGGTGCTTTCAGGCTTAAAGGAGAGAGTTAACTGCTTGTAACATTGAAGCTGCACTAGAATAGTCTCATTAGAATGCATAAAGGAGTTAGATGCCCACACAAATAAGTTTGCTACTTCCCCACCGCCGTGAAATTAGCACGTTTCCCAACATGTGAAGGGTTAGTACCCCCACCCCTGAAATGTAGGTGGTGTTGTGCCCCTGAACACAGGCGCACACACCATTCAACATACACACACACATGCACACCCAGACATTTAAGTGTGCACGCTTTCGGCATGCATGCACACACGCCCAGGCAGCCACCCATACATAAAAGTGTGCACCCTTTCAAAATACACTCACAGAGGCAGCCACCTATACATTTAAGTGTGCACCCTTTCACCATACACTCACACAGGCAGCCACCTGTACATTTAAGTGTGCACCCTTTCACCATACACTCGAAATGCACACCCAGCCACCCATACATTTAATTGTGCACCCTTTCACCATACACTCAACTGCACACCCACTCACCCAAACATTTCCTTGGCACCCTTTCAACATACATTCACACAGGCAGCCACCTATACATTTAGGTGTGCACCCTTTCACCATACAGGCACATCCAAGCAGCCACCCATAGATTTAAATGTGCCCCCTTTCACAATACACTTGACACGCACACCCAGCCACCCATACATTTAATTGTGCACCCTTTCACCATACACTCACACAGGCATACGTCATGGGGTTGAGAGGAGTCCTATTACTTCAAAAAGAAATGTTTTCTTTTTCAGGTCACTCCGACTTCATAAAGAAATTATTTCTGTTACGGACCGAACCATAATGGAAATAATTTCTTATTCCCATTTCCATGACTTCAAAAGTCATGGAGCTCTCCCACACCATGACATGGAGGCCTTCAGCCTAGAGGCTTCCATGTCATTGGGTCGGGGAGCCCTCGGAATTAGAAAATAAATAATTTCTTTTTGTAGTCACTCTGCCTTCATAAAGAAATGATTTCTGTTACCGTGTTACAGAAATAATTTTTTTATAATGGCAGAGTGACTAATATATATATATATATATATATATATATATATATATATATATATATTTACGTTTAATCCAAGGGGCTCCCCTCCCAGCACATGTGGTGGCAGGGTCCCCCGTTACGCCAGTGGATTCACCTTGGTTTTCTTGTAGGCCCATTATTTGTAAGTTATATCTCCTCTCTCTATTCTCGAGGTCATCAATTTTTGTGGTCCATCCCTCTATTCTAGGTCCTAAAGCCTTGCAACTATCTTCATATCAACATAGACCAATGGAAAGCTGGTTGTTTTCTAGTACCTCCATTCTGTTCTCTAATGTTCCTACTCTCCCCTTCATTACTGTGGACGAGGCCTGGTCCTCACTTTTCATAAAATGTATTTAATCCAACAATGGCTGAATGGCTGAATGTCAGCCTTGGTAGACCCTTTCTGTAAACCTTCAACTAAATCATGAGGAGCGTACACATCACAGGGGGCAAGCAAAAGATTGTAACTGTCTCAAGGTTGGGATGTGTGGGGTAGCACCTGCCGGGATGACCACAAATATCCAAAGTGAGAAAAACTCCTAGCACTATCGATAATAAAGTCCCAACTACCTCACTAAATTACTAAATTAATAAAATGTTCGAAAAGGGGGGCGTGGCTTGGAGCGCCATCGATGTGGCTGCTCCCCTGAGGCCCGCCGTGCGAAGCCCGCCGCTCCTGGGCCCCTAATGCGGCTCCACACCTCGATACCGGAGCCCAGCTGATCCCAAGGACGTCGGAGGACCTGGGGCCCATGCAGGCTGAAGCGGGGACCGTGACGCACGACGGGGACGAAGTTATCCGCTCCGGCTCCCCGAGCCTTCCTCAGCGACGACTCCCCAAGATGGCGACCGTGCTCGTCTCTCGACCCAGGAGGGCGGGGAGAGCTTCCTGAAGCCGCATCCAGACGCGGCTCAGCTCCACGAGCGCCCCGGGCGCGGCGGAGCGACACCAGACCCCCGGACTTCTCCTCCGGTGGTCTCCCCGAAGCGACCCTGGCGCTGCTGCGCCGCCCGCGGGGGGCCCCCGCTTCCCGCACTATCAGTCCAAACCTGCACGCGACTGCCTGACGAGGGACGGCATGGACGGTGCCCATCAGGTAGGGGCTGCTGGGGGTGAGGACCCGGGTGGGGGCCACACGGGAGAAGCCCTCCGGGCCTGCCACAGCGCCTGGGGTGGGGGCCGCGCCATCACCGCCCCCCCTCCTCCGCCCTCCGGCGGGCTCCTGCCTCCGCCCCTCGCTGCCCAGGACCCGGATACGCCGCACTCCTGGTGCGCCCCTGCCCATACCATCATCTGGGGCCACCGCTCAGGCCCGGGACCTGGAGGTCCCCTCCCACTACCATCCCCACCAGGGGATCCAAGCCTGGGTCCACGGAGGAGGAGCGGTCTAAGCCGGGCCACGTTGAGTGACCCACAGCTGCAAGCCCGGAGAAGAGCCTGATCAACGCTGCCTGCCTGGGGCCCCGGCCCGGGGCCCTCTCTGACACCCCCCGAAGCGCCTAGGCTAACCTGGCCGCATTTCCATCCCGGGCTACCCCTGACTCCGGAGGGGTAGCCCCCTTTGGCCTCAGAAGCGACCCGACTGCGTATCTCCTGGGGCGCCCCGGCCCACTGCATCACCCGCTCTGCTCTCTCTGGCCTAGTCCCAAGTGGGCGCACATCAATCTATCTGCCCACCGGAACCTACGCCCCACACATTTGCCCACCACCAAGATTTGGAGAGCTCACCCCCTTATCTGAGGCCACTGTGCACCGGCCAAGCTTGGAACCAGCATTCCCTTTCCTCAATCAAGAGCCTTGACGCTCATCCACAGGGTGGGCCTTCCAAACCACCTCCCCACCCACGATTCGCCAACATGTCGAGACAGTCGAAAGCTATTAAAAACGTGGACATTGCTACCATGCTCACCGCTCCTGACAGGGGAAAGAAACCGGACTCAGTTACTCCCACCCCAATGATCTCCCAGGAGGAGGGTGACACCCCAGCTACCAGAGGTGATCTACTGGCGTTTATGGCAGACATCAAAGCCGAGTTTCGGTCCTGCATGTCGGAACTCACCTCCAAATTGGAACAAACGGACCACAGGGTGACCGAAGTGGAGCAAAGACTGAGTGAGATCGAGGACCGCTCCCAAGACCAAACAGCTGCCATGGGAGATATTCAGCAAACAGTAAGAGCCCTCCAAGACAGGTGCGAAATCCTCGAATACAAACAAGAGGACCTGGAAAACAGAGCTCGTCGGAATAACCTCCGAATCCGGGGAGTTCCCTCCTCAGTCCCCGACCAAAATCTTGCAGGCTACATAGGAGACCTCTTCCAAATCCTCCTCCCACAACTAGATAAATCCCAACTGCTGCTGAATCGGACTCACAGACTGCGTCCGCGTCGGGGAGTAGACTCCGACCAGTCCCCGGATGTCATAACGAGAGTTCACTATTTCTCCACAAAAGAAGCTATCTCCGCTATCAGTCGGTCCGGAGATGATCTCTCCTTTCAAGGTCACCCTCTTCAAATTTATCAGGATCTCTCCCTCTCAACCCTTCAGAAAAGAAGGGCTCTCCGACCTTTAACCCTCTTCCTCCAAGAGCGTAAAGTCAAATACAGATGGCTCTTCCCCACAGCACTGCAATTTTCTTATAATGGCTCCCTCCGGAGAATATCCCATTTAGAAGATGCCGCTAAAATCATGCAGACATCCTCCTCCCCGGAGGGAACTACCGCCCCAGACTTGGAAGCCTCGGGGAGCCCTACGTCAGCCCTCCCTCCCCAACCCGGGCGTCCTCCATGGTCCAAGGCCTCCCGAAACAGGAGAAGATAACCCGAGTTCGAGCGGCCCTAGATGTCCTCGGCTCCTCCGGCGTCCCGGACGCCCAACGCCCTTTCAGCTAAATTCAGAAACAGTAACTCCGGCCCAACACAGTCCTACGTTCGCCCGGCGCGGCGGGCTTCCTTCACGGCCTATGCCCCCCTCCAAGGTCCGCTTCATCTTAGAGTCCTTGGATGCAAACGTTACTTTGCCAGACACAATTGGCCCTGTTGGCCTGGGGTGGGGTTACACCCACAATGTTTCCCACCCCGCTAGTTAAAAAGTTGGCCTCCCGTTGGGGGCCTCTGTTAAAACTGCAAGTGCGGTACAGATCACCTTTACACCCTCTTCACGATGGCAGCTAATGGACAACCTGGAGTCCCCCCTCCATCCCCCAAGCAAGGAACCTCTGGCTCCCCGATCCCGGAACACCAGACGCTGAGATGCCTTTCCTGGAATGTTAACGGACTCAACTCTCCCCCCAAGCGCAAATCGATTCTCCAGAAGCTACAAGATGAGGAGGCCGGTGTGGTGTTCCTTCAAGAGACTCATCTCCTCCCGGCAGACTTTGGCCGGCTCCGATCTAGCATGTATCCATGCCAGTTCTTCGCCTCAGGGAACTCCAAAAAGGGGGGCACAGCAATTATGTTTCGGAAAGACCTGCGCCCCCAGATCTTGGACTCCATGATGTGCCCGGAGGGCCGCTTCGTGGCCATCAAGTGCCTCCTGCTGGGGGACCTCTACACCTTGGTATCGGCATATGCACCCAACTCGGGACAGGCAACTTTCTATGATTCCCTGGGCTCCTCCCTCTCAAGCTTTGCGGAAGGCCAGACAATAATCGGAGAGGACTTCAATGGGGTTCCGGACCCCACTAAGGACAAATCCAACCCCCCTGCTCTTGGCGAGTTCGGTCAGGCCCTCAGTCTGCTGCGGCTCTTCAGAACCCTGGAGGTGGTGGATACATGGCGGGTGTTTCACCCCACCGAGAAAGACTACTCTTTCTTCTCGGGCGTTCACCGAACTTATTCCAGAATCGACCTCCTTCTATCTTCCCCCCAAACTCTCGCCCTCGCTAATGAGGTGTCGATAGGCCAGCGAATTCTATCGGACCATGCTCCGATAATAATGGAACTAAGCATTCAGAACACCCACGCCAAGGCGACACGCAGATGGGCGCTCTATGACCCAATCCTCAATGATATGTCAATCAGAGACAATATAACCACCACCATCAAGAACTTCTTTGTGGAGAACCCAGCCGCAGACACCTCCCTAGCCAATAACTGGGATACAATGAAAGCTGTAGTTAGGGGATCCTTGATAGCCCAAGGCGTAGCTTACCATCGAAACCGGAAACAAGTCCGTCTATCCCTGGAGGAGGACTTGCGAGCAGCTGAGGAAGCCCAGAAAAAGAGTGGCTGGTCTCCCAAGACACAGAGAGCACTTCGCTCGGCCAGGAAGAAACTGGAGGCCCACTATGCAGAACACACTGCGCAACTTTTGGCGAAGACCAAACAATTTTACTATGCCAAAAGCAACAAGGCCAACAAGTTGCTGGTGGCCAAGCTAGCTAAAACGAGACGGACCAACACAATTATAGGGCTCCGGGACCCACAGGGGGTGATACATCACTCCGAACAGACGAAACTACAACTAGCTTCGGACCACTTAACCCAGGTCATGACAGCACCCCCCCGAGATCGGTCAAAGCAGGAGGCATACCTGCGGAACGCAGCGCTGACGCGCCTCCCGGACTCCACACGAGAGCAGTTGGAAGCCCCAATAACAGATGAAGAAGTTGACGGAGCCATCAAGGCCCTCAAATCGCGGGCCCCGGGCCCAGACGGATTCTCCCCGAGGTTCTATAAGATATTTAAGCTCCAGTTTATCCCCCACATGGTGGCCCTTTTCAACTCTTTCCAGGTCTCGGGATCTGTAATCCCCACAATGCAAGAGTCGGTGACGGTCCTCCTTCCTAAGCCGGGGAAAGACCCGAGAGATCCGGCGTCATACAGACCCATCGCCTTACTGAATATCGACGCCAACTTGTACTCGAAGATTTTGGCCAACCGCCTGGCACTTATCCTCCCGGAAATAATCCACCCCGACCAAACGGGCTTCATTCTTCACCGAGCAGCAGGGGACAACATCCGGCGGACTCTGAACCTAGTGAACATCGCCCACCGCGACTCCCAAGGCCTTGCCTTAATGGCCCTGGACGCAACCAAAGCCTTTGACAGAGTCGATTGGTCCTATCTGGAATGCACCCTGGAAGCATTTGGGTTCGGCCCCACAGCCCGAGCCATGATCCTGGCGAACTACAAGCAGCCTAAAACCATCCTCAGGATCAATGGCGCCCACTCAGCCCCGATACCTCTGTCTTGTGGGACAAGGCAGGGCTGCCCGCTGTCACCCCTACTCTTCGCCCTCACAATGGAGCCCTTCGCCCAGAAGATCAGGCGGAATGAATCCATTAAGGGACTTCAGGTGGGCCCGTCCCACCACAAAATCGCTCTTTACGCGGACGATGTACTATTGACACTCACGGAAGCCAGTACCTCAGCGAAACACGCCCTGGCCGAAATAAAGGAATTGGGGGAGGTCACCGGCTTTACTGTCAACTTCGCCAAATCAGTGGCCCTAGGAATCGGCCTCCGCCCAGAGGAAAAAGAGGAGTTAACGGGTCTGTGCCCGATTGAATGGCGGGACCACTCGATCCCCTACCTAGGAGTTCTCATTCCAGCAAACCCAAAGGAGACCTATCAGGCGAACTTTCCCAAACTGATCAAGGAGCTGGAGGGAGACCTGAAGCGCTGGACCACGCAAGAGATCTCACTAATGGGCCGGATCACAGCTGTCAAAATGAACCTGCTCCCTAGGTTCCTCTATGCCTGCTCATCTCTATCGGTGCCCTTCCCGACCCAGACCCTCCACGACTTACAGAGGAAGATATCGAAATTCATATGGAAAGGCAAAAAGGCCAGGATCCCCCACAAGACTCTGATTGGTAACGCCAGGCTGGGAGGCCTGGGGGTCCCGGACCTGCAGGCCTATAGGGCAGCGGCGCAACTGTCACACCTACACGCCTGGCAGTCGAGCACAGCCCGCCCCAGATGGGTGGAACTGGAGCAAGCCCAGCTCCCGCTCCCCCTCCGGTTCCTCCCTCACATCCAACCCTCTCTCAGGGCGCGCTGGAAGGACATCCTTCTGACAACGAAGCAGACCCTAAGCTCCTGGGACTGGGCTCTAAAGCAGAAAGGAATCCCGAGGGGCCGAGGCCCCCTTTCGCCGATCTTTCACAATCCCGACTTCTCCCCGGGATCTCTCCCCCGCAACTTCCAGAATTGGATAGACGGGGGCCTTGAAACCCTGGGGCAGATGTACTCCGAAAACAGACCCCGGACCTTCGAACAGTGCAAGGAGACTTTTCGGCTTCGAGAGAGGGACAGGTTCACATACTGCCAGCTCCGCCACTGGTGTTCACACCCCCAGACCCTCCAGGCGGCAACTCGCCCCCCGACTCCACTGGAGCTAACCCTCGCGGATCTGCCGGCTAGAGGAAGAACTTCAGCCATATATAGATGCTTCTCGGGGGACTTTCTGGCGGCAAAAACTCGATCCATGGCTCAGTGGGAGGCGGACCTAGGCCATCCGTTCGATGACCAAACTTGGGTAGACATATGGTCCCGCACCCACTCCTCCTCCACCTGCGTCACCAACAAAGAATGTGCATACAAACTCACCCTGCGCTGGTATTACCCCCCTCTCAGACTCCACCACATGAATCCACAAGTGGACCCCGCCTGCTGGAGAGGCTGCAGTCAACCAGGCTCTTACTTTCACATGTGGTGGACATGCCCCAAGATCCAGCAATTCTGGACCAGGTGTCTCTCAACCATTGAACAAGTCACCGGCTCCGCCCTCCCACTGGACCCTGAGACAATTCTACTGGGGATCCCGGTCCCCGGAATCTACCCCCGCTCCGGCAACAGGGCTAAGCTCCTCACACAATGCCTCTTGGCGGGCAAGACAGTTCTGGCCCGTTTCTGGAAGTCGCAAGACGGCCCCTGCCTAGCCCACTGGTGGGGAAAATTGTGGGACATTTTAATAGCGGAAAAGGTCACCGCTGCGAGAGCGGGGACTCTGCACCGCTTCCAGAATGTATGGGCTCCAGTGCTGGACTATGATCAGCGATTTCCTGCAATGACGTTCAAGCCAATCAACGCCCGTTGGGCCCTGGGGGACCTGGAGAGTACGCACCAGGCGGGGGTGATAAACTGAATCTTTGGCCCGGGAAAACCGAAATGATGGGGGGAAAGGGACACAAAGCCAGAATCTTTTCTTTGCAATGTTATACTGCCACCCGATACTGTTTGTAACCTATACTGCCTTGCTATAAATAAACATATTTAAAAAAAAAAAAAATGTTCGAAAAGGTTTTATTGCACTGTTTCTGCAGCAACATGTCCAGAAAGATCACTGCACTAATGTGCCTCCCACCATCACACTGATATAGGCAAACTCAACTATTTGGCACTACTGGTCAGAAAACTGTCAAATTCTGGGTGAAGCAGTCTGTGCACACTTTTCTTCACCAACAAACTATTTCAATTCCAAAATACATCTTCATGTGTCATAAGTGCAGTGTGTGCCTGGGAGTGAGTGATGTGCAAGAGAATTATCCTTGTACCAGTGACGAGATCAAACGCAGCTCCAATGTCATTTCCCCTGAGATCTTGCTAGCAAAGGCTGCTTCGCTTACCAAACTGCAGATGCTAATGCTAGAAAAACACAAAGGTTCTTGCACAAGTGGACAATCATCTCTGTGTGTCAGTATAGTGTGTGTGCAAAATGAGCCAGAAAACATGGCTCTGATGACTGGCCATCTTGGATATTCACTTCCATTTACCGCAATGAAACAGTAATGAAAGCCTAAGTTTTTCTGTACTCTTTGCTCTGCTAGTAAACATGTATTTCTGCTGCGAAGACAAGGACGCATATTTATGTCAGATGACCAAGCCGGCGAAAATAGTTATTGTATTGTCCGCCGAAGGACAAGCTAGAAAGGGAGTCAGAGCACTCATTCAGGTGCAGTGATAAGGGGCAGTGGGAACGACGGCAAGGAGGGAAGAAAGGTTTTTCCACTTCTAACTGGAATATTCCATTCTGTTTGCACCTCATACTTGTTGTCTGTTCTTCGGCCGAGGGCAGCATGGTAACCCGTGAGGGGCGGGAATCGAAAGCAGCCCCATAAGAGACGAGGGTTTTCCTCATGGAATACAGAGTTAGAATTTGAACCCCGGGTGATGCAGTCTCACTGAGAGGGAGGACACTCTGCTCCAGATCCCGTTAGAATGATCAATCTCTTTGCCTACCTTTGTGGGACTAAGCAGTGTTGTAGTGGCCGAGATGAAGGTGTCTTCTGTGTCGATCATAACGGTGAATCATTTTTTCATTGTCTAAGTTATAATTGAATAAAGGGCCTGTAACACCCATTTTTCTTATAACTCTAACTAATGTGTGATGTGTATTTCTTTGCCTATGTGAGTCCAATAACAAATTTTGCAAGGGCCAGGAGAACGTAAGTACAAGATCTCCACAGGTGACCACTATAAAGAAAAATAGTTGGTCCCAAAGCAGCGTATAATGCAAAAGGCTCATCAGCCGGGTATGGCAGCTCTGATTCCGGTTCTCGAGTCACACTTTAAATGGGAACTACCAATCAATCGGCAGCTGTTCTAATCAAGACAACTCCAATGCCAACTTCCACCTCTTAGCACTGCAATTCTAATGAAGGCCACACATCTCAAACACTATGGCAGATCTTTGGTCTTAGGGATCTAAAGGCTTGTGGGAGGGTTAAAATACTCCTGGATACTTCACTCTCCTTTTTCAAAGGTGCAGGGCTTGCACAAAGGGTCTGCAGGAGTCCACTTCTTCCTTTTTCCTCAACTGGTGGAAAGAGACAAGTTAACCAGTCATGTCGCCTGCGGCCACTGGTGGTCGCCACCATTTTAAATAATGGGTTAAAACAGGGAATTATACAGCACATTTTCTATAAAAAATTGGGTAAAAAGCCAGACAGTTTGCAGGTCACTAACAGTGCTCAGTGACATTTCCCAACGCATTTTCATGCCTTTCCCCACAATATATGCCAATATAAAAAACATATTCACGCTCGCTTTGTGCATACCTTTCCATGCTGGCTGCACTGATATATGTCAGTATTCCCATATTAGAACAAACTCATGTCTGCTTTGCGCATAATGTCAGTCAGTAATGATACTATAAGAAAATATGTCCATGCAGGATCTGACAATATATGCCAGTACCCCCATGTAAGAACATATTGTTGTTGGCTTTGCCATTAAAATTCTGTACCACAATAAGAAACATGTCCAAACTGTCTCAAATGTAGGCCAGGCTAACCATGTATTTAGATGCTCAGAAAAAAAAGTAATGCCACAGTAAGAAATGTCTAGACTAGGTCCAACAAAATGCCAGTCTAGTCATGTAATATCACGTATCAATCAATACATTTATTTGGAAACAAATTTTCCATAAACAGCAAATGCAAGATAAAATACAATAATACAAAAATGCATATCACAATAATAAAAACACATTACATAAGATAACAAAGTCAAAAAAGTTAAAAAGTGTGTGTGTGTGTAGACCAGTTATGGGAGGCGGGCGGTCACTGATTTACCACTTATCATGTTTGCTTGATTTATCATAGCTGCCCAGTACAACATGTCAAGACACAGTAAGCAGTGGCTAGACTGACTGTACAAAATGCCAATCTAGCCATGTAATAACACATATCAAGTTGACTTTGCCCCAGAATTCCAGTAAGATGTGCCATGTCACATAAGGAAATATCCACAACGCTTCAGTGCTCCTGAACCCCCCAGCAACTCGCACTCACACACATAATCATATTCATACCCATTCACCTACCCTACCAATCATTCACTTTCTTTCACAATCACTCACACATGCACCCAGAACATTCAAACACAGTCACATTCATTACCATTCACCCACCAGTCACTTACCCATTCACCTCCTCTCACAATCAATCACACTGCATTCTCTACACGTGGCCCACTCACCAAGAACATTCACAGTCACATTCAGATCCATTCACACAACCATACATCTTCTCTCATAATCATTCACACTGCATTCTCCACATGGGCACTAACTCACCCAGAAAATTCACAGTCACATTCATACCCATTCACTCGCTTGTCACTCATCCATACACCTTTCACATTGACTCACACTGCGTTCTACAAACAGGCACAGACCAAAAACATTCACACACACACCATCTCATTCACAGCCATTTACTCACCCATACACCTTCTCTAACATCCATTCAAACAGCATTCTCCATATTCACACAATCATATTTATTTGCATTCACCCACCAGTCACTCACCTATATACCGTCTCTCGCCTTCGCTCACACTGCATTCTCCACACGGGCATCCACACAGTACATACACGCAATCACATTAATTCACATTCATACCCATTCACTCACCAGTCACTCACTCACACACTTTCTCTCACATCAGCTCACACTACAATCTACACACAAGGGCCCACCTAGAACATTCACATGATAACATTTATGCCATTAAACCACCAGTCACTGGCCCATACACCTTCTCACATTCAATCACACTACATTCTCCACACTAGCGCCCACCAGAGCATTCACATACACACACACAATCACATTCATACCCATTCACCCACAAGTCACTCACCCACACACACACACATCAGCTCACACTGCAATCTCCACACAAGGCGCCCACCCAGAACATTCACGTAGTCACATTCATACCATTCGACTACCAGTCACTCACCCATACACCTTCTCTCAAACTGCATTCTCCACTTGAGCACCAAGAACATTCACACACAAACTGCATTGTCAATCACAGGAGAGGCGCACACACAGCACCACCGATACTTACATCCACCATTAACATGCATACATACATGCACGACATTACATACTTACAAACACAATCACAACTGACACACACTTACGCAGAAACACACACACTGTCGCACATACACATTTAAAAAATTAAAACAGAAGGTTGTCTTACCTGTGCAGATCGAGCGACGCCACGTTTTCCTTCCAGGCCACAGGATGGACCATCCGCATGAGTTGGTAGCTTCCCTGGGAGGCACGGTCCTTACCTTGCCTATAAAAACACGTGAAGGAAGCTCTGTTTTCACATCATTGGTGTCACAGTTGCTTCACAGGACAGAACTAGCCCTGACGATAGACAATAGTCTGAAACGCTGTTTCGGCCACGTCATGTATTGTATAAGAATACAGGATGCACCATTAAAAGACTCCATAATGAAGATGCATGGATTAAACTTTGGAATTACTTTTTTTCATTTAATGCCATTACATATGTGTGAATGCAGTAGTATTTTGGCTTCTGGTGACTAGTGTCATCAGAATGTGCTTGCGCTTTTATTTGTTACCATAAACATGTATGCGCGGCACTAGTCTGTGCGTTGTTTAGTTACCCTGATAATAATTCACTGCCTGGGAATTCCATTTTCTGCAAATCTGACTTCCATGTACTGAAGGAATCAAAACAGGAGCATTAGTTAAAAGCAGCTGCTTGCTATCTGGCATCAGCCAGTAATCAGGAGCTCCCTCCGGGAAACGAGGCAACAGTGCATTGCGTGCTGTAAATCCATCTTGCCCACGAGTTGCAACCTGCAGCTTTTGGGCTCATTCTGCGACCCCTGTTGCTTCACGTGACTTGTTGCACATGTGTCCTAATGCTGCTTTATAGTGTCGCACAGGTATGTTGGTAGGGTGCCTGTTACCTGATGAATGAAAGGCCGCCCCGGGTTGTTTTGTGTCAAGCCAATGAGGCTCTCGTAGGCCACAATCAGCAGCTAAATAGCTCCCAGCCATGGCGATCCCTGTACTGTGACATAACACATTTACACGTCGCGTGAGATGCTACACACATACTGTTTGCAATGTCTGGAAGAAAAGAAACCAAGGCCAGGTGTTTCGACTTTTCTCGTTTGAGTTCTGCATTGTTCCGGATAATCTGCAGATAATTAATCCTGCGTAAATAAAATTCCAGATTTCCAGGGGGATATACGTGGCTGGCGATAAATAACAAGATGTTGGGCCTCATTACACGGTATGCGGTAACTATGGCGCCATTAGCACCATGGTTGCCACCGGTATTTTACCATGTCCGCCTTGGTGGATGGCGGAATTCCCCACTCACCAAGGCACTTCCCCATTCCCATGTTTGCCCCCATAGGGCTCAATGAGTTCTGGTCGTCCTTTGGGCACCCCAGCGGCCTTGCTGGCCCCTGGATGTCATGTGGTTGTGCAATGTGTGTGAATGATGGTTGCACGCTTCAGGCCAGGACAGGCGTCTTGTCTGGAAGGATAGACTGCAACAGTCTTCCTGTTCGAGCAACAAGGGTTTAGTGGCACAGGATCTCCATGGAGGTGCCTCATTAATTCATTTGTCAGGGGTACGCCATTCTTGAGTGGTCCTCTAAACACTCATAGTGCCTCATTACACGTTAGGTGGGAATTCAGAGGTAAATCCTCCAAAAAATAGCCCTGAGGAATTACTGTTACCACCACTTGGTGAGGCAGAATTTGCACCTGGTTACAAGTGGTGGTGGCAGTGTAATTCCCCATTTATTTTGGGTCCATTTTGTTTTCAGATTTACCGTGGCAGAATTATTGCCGTGGTAATTCCACCAATTCTGCTGATTTTTCAACGTTGAGCATTGAAGATTTGCCTCCAGCGTTTTGCTGGAGGTAAATCTTCCACTCAAAACCAAAACAAATAATTTGGCTTATTGGTAAAATTGGCAGTAACTCAGTTACTATCAATTTTACTACTTACCACCTACTCGTAATGAGGCTGCTCGTATTTGCTGAAATGAGTGCAAATATTTCTGTCACTGCCTGTCCCAACTTTAGGGAGCTATCAGGCCACTGTTGGAATGGCAGGAGGCGTATTACAAAGTGCAGTGCCATGGTCCTAGGGTGATTTCAAGCAGCCATCTTGGAATCCTCATACTGCTCAAGCTTATAAATATGCATCTCACTTTGGCTATAGCATGTGATCAATACATTCCCCAAAGGCAGCAGGCGGGTAAAAATGCACCCACGTTGTGGTGCAGCAAAGACACAGAATGTATGCACCACAGTGAACACAGAATGCATTACAGGTTTCATTTTTTTAAATGAGGCATTGGTTGTGACAGATGCAGAAGACAGAGAGCCTCAGCAGCTCATTTTAGAATATGTAAAATAAGTGCGCTGCCTCCTTGTCTGCATGAGCCATCCCGTTGGGGGCTCCCTTCAATTGTGGGGGCCTGTCGCACGTGCCCCTTTACCCTCCCATAAACCCGTCTGTGCTGAAGGCAGCACTCGGCACTGATGCTCAGCCCGGGGCACTTGCCCCTATCATTGCAAACCCCCAAGTTTTGCAGTGCAGGAAAAGTGCCAGTAAAAGTGCTGGTAATTCTGAGACCAGCACTTTCACTGCACCAAAAAACTACAAGTTTGCCGGGGTGGGGAGGGTCACTGATTTACCACCAGCCAACAGCTGGAGGTAAATCAGGCCCCCACCGGCAGTAAATTGGTGGTATTACCAGCATTGGTAATACCGGTGACGGTAATACCGGCAATCCCCTCCATGGAGTCCTATGGACCTCGATGGAATGGGGATTTTACTGCCCTTTCCACCACCTGTAATATCCCAGAAATTATGGGATATCAGGTGGGGGAAATGGCAGGTCAGTTTGGCAGTATCCTGCCAGAATTACCCGTGGAATACCAGCAAACTTATAATGAGGCCCAAAGACTAAACTGCTTGGCTCAGCTTTTAGATGGCTCTCCACTCCTGCCTTTCTGCGTCCCTTTCTGAAATTACATCTCCTCATTATTGAGGTGGAAGGCGGATGCAACGGGCCAAAAGAAGACACAACAAATGAAGGAGGGAACCAAGCATAGCACTTTTCAGCCTCCTGCACTCACTCAGTTCAATGTGTGGGTGAGTGTGCACTTGAGTGGCATTGGGTATTGCCTGACCAATCATGACCCGCTTGTGACACGCTTTTAAAACTCTCCTCTAACCCTCACCACCTCCCACATTCCAAGGCTGACTCCAACCCTGCTGCCAGAGGTGGCAATTTCAAGGGTAAACAAGTGACCCGCAGTCTCAGGTAAGTCAGAACGCAATGTGCCGTGCGCAATGGCGACCCTAAACCTAAGACTGGCTCCCATTGTGCGCAGGTGCAATCTAACACGGCGCATCCATTTTGTTCTGGACAGTGTCATGCTCAATGAGGGTGGACGTGGCACACGCACACATGCCGTTTTAACATGAACCACACAATTCAATGACACAATTACGCATTGACAAGGCGTTCTTTGTTCCTGTGTTCTTTTCGCTCGACTAATCACAGAAAATAATTACGTATACCTTAGATGCACTGGCAAGAACGTGGCCATGGAGATTGCACTGTGAAATAATCAAGATTATGTTTAATGCTCATCTGTAAGGAAAAATAAATATGTGTTAAGAATGTCCTCAGAAGTTCCAGAAAGTGTGGGGCAAATGGGAGGAAGGGGGGGACCAGGAAATTAGACCAAGCTGAGTTGCCCTCCCCCAGCCGATGAGCCTGTTCACACAAGGCCGGAGCAAATATGGTCAAATCAACCGCCATGACTTTTGTGTTTGAAACCGCAAGGCACTATGGGAGCCGGGCATATGCCAAGTCTAGGGCTAACTCGTCAGATCAGGGTCGCAAAAAGTACCTTGGTAAGGCCCGCCCCTATTCGGACTGACTTATCTGCGCTTAGCTACCACCTTAACTAATGTGCCATGTATGTTGTGAACTGTATCGTGTTAAAAAACAAGCAATGGCTTATGTTTGCTGATCATGTTATGTTTATCAAAATCAATAAAAATGGTTATATTAAAAAAATAAAAAATAATAAAATAAAAAGAATGAAGACATAGGCAAACAGGACCCATGAATGTGGTTGTTACTTTCTGCCCAGGAAAGCAACCACCATTAAAAGGTTGGGTGGGGGTCACACAGAGCCAGATATACACAAGGTTTGGGATGGACTGGGGACGGGATCTATTTACTGTTAGCACCATACAAAGGGTTGGGCATTTGCACCCCCTCAAGGTGCATTTGCCGTGGGGTGATGGAGGCTCTGAAGGACATCACAGGAGCTGCATGCAGGATGCACATCCAGCACTGTTATCTGGGATGGCATTCTGCACCTTCGAATAGTGTTTGCATGCTGAAAATAAGAAGGTATTTTCTCTCAATGTACTTCATGTTCTTTATAAAATGCATACAGATATGTGCATCGTTCCACTGGTAAAAAAACAGACAACATGTAACAGAGGTCTTTTTAAATCTCTAGAATTGCAGTGAAATGGCAAGCAGAATGATTCTGTCATTATAAATGTACAATAGCAGAATGTTTCTTTACAGACACAGGCATTTGCTTCACCTGGAACCCAGGCAATGGGCTGCAGCAGAGGCGTTGCTGGGGGGTGAGGGGGGCTAAAGGGGCTATAGCCCCTGGTCTTTTGGTTGTAGCCCCGGATAGGATCTCAGGAGCTACAGCCAAAAGGCTAGCTAGCCCCCAGTCCTGACAGTTCCGACATTAGCTTAGCCCCGGGTCTTTTCCAGACCTAGCGACACCCCTGGGCTGCAGTCCAGGGAGCAGAGGCATTCTGCTAGTATTTTCTGATCACTGAGGCAATGCCCTCTTTCCCGATCCATCAGTAAATGGATCAAGAAACTGAGGTCCCCACTAAGGTGAGAGGAGTAATAGACAGAAGTGACAGCCAGGCCCTGGGGAGTCACTGGAGGAGTCAGGTCATTAAGAGAAAAGGTCTGAAATGCCCACACTCACTAATCTATCGACCTGTGACCCGTGGCCCTCTTAATGTGATGCTTCAAGTAAAGGTCAGGTGTGCAAGGCAAATGATTACTGGGCTTTTCACACCAATATGACAATTAGTTACATATGTATCTCTGTGTCCTTTAGCACAAGGGGAGGTTAATGGCACAATTGTGTTGGGCAATCTGAAGAATGGAGACATTACCTTTGGGCCACATGAGTCCCGGTACCTGTGGGCCTGTCGGCAGCATGGCTACTCTTTTCTTGAGTGGTTTGTGATTGGGTACTTCCCTATTCTTTGTTCTCGGGGGATCAATTCAGTTGTGGGAAGATTACACAAGTATATAGAACAAGTCCTATATACTCTTTTCCTGAGCCACCAGCTGCCCATTCATATGGCCCAGTTGGGGAAATGTATATTTCGCTGAAGTTAGCAGTTTCTGGAACTATGCTAAATAAATAGGCATCAGATGCTTGGAGTCTGTAGTGTCTGGGCACAGCATAGCACATACCTCTCATTGTTTGATCTATGTCAGATTATCGCTAGCCTAAGTGCGACACTATATGGGACTATCTTCTTAACTCCACCAAAGTCACATTCCATCTGTTCTGCCTCCCTTTGGCATCTTTTGGGGATGTATTCCTGGTTCTGCTCCACAACCCCTGCCTTCTCAACCCCACCCTCACCACATTCCCCGCTCCCATCATCTACCTGTCGGCTGCCTTCCTACCGCCATGGAGGAGCGCGACACCCTGTGCATTGGCCACTGCACAGCACTCTTTTGTGCATCGCACTTCCCCATGGGGTACACAGACAGCAATCGCTTGCTGTCTTATTCATCGCCACTCTTCTCTAAATGCTTCAACAGTTGGTCAAGCAAGAGCCCTTCTCTTTGATGGTACACTTGACAAAGTGTACCCATCATTGTTCTCAGTTGACCCTCATATTCAGGGCCCGCCGTAATTTTAGTTCGAAAAGCACTTGGAAGTGGTAATCTCTTTCTCATTTTTCCTCAACCAACATAATACTGCACCGTGCCTTCCCGCTTCTTCCTTCCTCTAGAAGATCCCCGTTGGCAATATAGGGCCTCATCAGCATGGACATCCTCGCAGTAGAGTCCTATTGCACTGACGTGGTTCCGCTATCATCTCACAGGACTGAGAAGGCTCACACCGCAGGGTGTCCCCCTACGGCACTGGCGGAGTACCAGACCAATGGAGGAAGTTATGAAGTGAGAGAAAGCCTACACTTCTTAGTCCATTGTCACTGATGGCACACTTATAGAGAAAGCGCACTGCGGCGGTGGGGAAGTCCATAGCACTGATGGAGCTTGTGGAGGGATCAGCTTAGACTGCTAGACTCTTGCATATTCTGTATGCAAATTGTACTTCCAGGGATGTACCCACGCATTGAGCTGCTCACCAGTGCTGGGAATTAGAGGAATGCGTATTGGACAGGGCAGCCTTTGGAGAGTGCAAGGACTAATTAGAGGTTACTTAATTTTGAAATAGAGGATAGCTGTAAGAATCTGCTAAAACTAAGTGCAGATAGGTGCATATGTTATAGAGATGTAATTGTATGTCGTACATGAGTGTCAGTGTGTGTGTGTTACACTAGCTTTTTGCACAGGGAAGTGTGCACTGTGCGTTGGGGTAGTCTATTTGAACACAGTTCCCATGTAAAATAGAATAATCGACTCAGGCGAAGGAAACTATTTCTCGCTGCTTGGTTGGCTTGTGATGAGGGCCACAGACATATTCTAAATAGATTCCCACTCCTTTGACTTGGCATCTTCTTTTCACTAGCGGTATTGGGGTTCCCCGTTCACCTAGATTGTGCTTGCTTTTACATGTTGTGAATATGAATGCATCCACCTTGGACTTGTTTCACTGCTGCTGGCACTCTGTCATATACAAGTGCATGTGACGGAGGCAGGTAGACAACTGAAGAGTCTGACTCTGCTCTGAGAATCAATTGAATAGCATCACTTTGGCCCTGAGGTCCACCTCGAGGATCTCCATCAAATATGTCGGCGAGGTCAATAGATGTTATGAAAAGCCATTCCAGAGTGAACCAGCACAGGAACCTTAACAGGCTTCCACCTAAGACGAACATTAACAATTGACCTGTTACACCTTAACATAATACTTCTAACTTTTGAGGCTGATGCAAGGTGAGGCAGATGTTTGTGGTTGACTGTACCAAATGCTTTGGCATCAGACAGACGACTCTGTCTGTTCCCGCAAGGATATTGTCCCAAAGTTCAACCATTATAATTGTTCTTATATAACGCGCTTAATATCGGGCCCCAGTTTCTAAGCGCAAGCCGGAATTCGAACCTGTGTTGCTATGCGTTGGGTTGCTTCCAAGACAAACATGTTGCCCCTGAGCTATCCTCCAGTTTCCCTTTTCCCTCCTTTGTTCTTCCACAAACCTGGCAGAAAGTGATTTAACGTACTGGTTATATCCCACTGAGCTTAGAGGGGTGAGTTCCCACATGCTGATCAAAAGAGCGACCCCACAGGTATATCTGTAACTGCTCAGGTTCTCAAAGTACTGATTGCAGTGTTTCTAAAGAATGGCTATTGTAGCATTTTCCATGATGAAGGAGGTAACAGATTTTCCTAGATGGCTGTAATATTTTCTTGTTTTTGGTCAGTGGGCAACTCTGTGCTCAAGTAGAGCTGCCCCGGCACTCGGTCCATCCACGTGATGTAGGTTTCCAGAGTTTAGCACGACTCCAGAGAGAAATCCCTCAAACTGCAAGTAATCACAGGTATGAGTTCTTGACCTTCAGGAAGAAACTGAGGCAGAACCGAAGGTGTCTCAATAAGATTCCTGCATCGCTGCAGCCACTCTGATTGCATACTTTGAAGCCAAAGCCATGGAATTCCCAAATCATAAACACCTCCAAACAGAATGTCTCTTACTGAAAAGGGATTCCCAGATAAGACTTTAGTAGTCGAGTTTACAGCCTGTCAATGGGACACATCTGCTGGTATTGCAGCAGGAACAATCACTTCCAATCCACATGCCTGCATCCAGAGGTAAATGGATCCATCAAAACCAAGGATGGTCATTCACAAAGAAAAGACGGTACTCAAGTCTCTTCAACTGTCAGGAAGCTTGTTCTTTCGAGGCATAGAGTGATTTGTCTGGAGACAGAGGGACAAGCTATTTCCATCTCTCTGTCACCTTTCTATGATTGACTGTCAAGGGGTTGTGTGTTGATATTTAGAAAGAAATCAGGCCACAGACAGCAGACTGATCATGCTGTTCATGAAGATGAGGACTGGATCCAACAGAGGTCAACATATGTTCCGGAGGTTCTGATAACACCCTTGCCGAGGTTGCCAGTAGGCCGTCGGAATTAGCCAGCAGCCTACCAGCAACCCATGGCCTGATTACAAGTTGGGTGTGGATTAAATGTGGTGGTATTACTGTATAACACCACTTTACCACACCGCCCAATGATAGGTTTGGTGAAAAGTTGGAGGATTCACCTCCAGCCATGAGCTGGAGGTACATCTGTTAGCCTTCTGTCAAATTTGAGTGGAATTATTGCAGCAGAATTACTGCCACAGCAATTCCACCAGAAATGCCCCATTGAGACTAAAAATAAATGGGGGTTTACGCCACCACTGCCACTTGTAATCCGGTGGTAATACCACCGGCCAAGTGGCGGTAATGGTAGTACAGTTTGGTGGTATCTGGGCAGATTTACTGCCCAGATATCACTAAACTCGTATTGAGGCTGACTGTGATGTGTGCTTACCACTGATGTGCACCATGGCTGCATGCTCTGTTTCAGCCTGTCATTCATATTGAACTAATAATCATACCGTACCAATTTATGAGTGGAAATCTCAGAAACTAAATATTTTTGATGACAAGCTTTTTCCAGCACTATCTCATGGTGTTGGCAAATTGAGAGACCCCCATATCACCCTCAGGTGTTATCCACCTGCCACACCATCATCTTACAGTCACAAATGGTCTCCAAGAGAAAGATGCGCATTTGTGTCAACATGGGACTGCCCAATCAGATCACTCAGAGGTGAAGGCACATGGGACTGATGATCAAATATATTTTACAACAGGTCAATGGACTGTTGCCTTGTCAAAATCTGACTTGAATAAAGGGTTTCATAAGTTGGAATTGAACCATGCTCTCTGATTAATGACCACATCTCAACTTGACTTTACCAATAAAAAAAAACACTCAGAGTTTAGCAGTCTTCATTTGCTGCAATTCTTAACATTCGATTCTACAAATGTTTTGAACAACAACTCCCACCAGCCTCTAAGCAGCATTGTCAATGGTGAAAGATCATGGAGTTGTAGTCCAAAAATTATGGAGACCCGGAAGTTACAGACCCTTGGAGTCAGAGATGCACAAGGTAATTTGGAAAATTCCTGATTGTCTAAATTATAGTGATGATATTTTGCAAATGGCGCATCACAGCAAGCTCCCAACGGCATGCTTAGTGGAATGTGTGTGGGGTGTGAAGATGTTCATCGAACTTTAAATCACACAAAATGTGAGTTCAACAAACAGACACTGTAGTTCAATTTGTACATCTTCTGCAACCAAAGGTGACGTAGTCTAACATGAAGCATGTTAGCTCTCCCACAGAAATACCAGCACCTTTGCATCCGGTGTCTCCGCATGCTGTCCTAGCTATGGTCAGGGCATCCCTTACCGCAATCCTAGCACACCATAAAGTGTGCAAAGCCACTCATAGGAAGATTTTCTCCTACGTCAGCATGAATTTGACACACATGCCTAAACTCAAATAAAAAAGGAAAGTCTAGCAGTTGTGTGGGCCTGCGGTTAATATCACTTGTTTCTGTACGGAAAATCATTTTCCAACCTCACAGTTAACTGAATGCCCAGCACTACATATGGGAATCCTTATGCCAGGTTGCTCACACGGTTTGAACGGTGCAATCTGTGTCTGCAGGACAATCCATTCATGACAGTACGCAAACTGCGAAAGAAGCACAGCCTACTTGATTTCTTCTCCTGGTGCCCTGTTTTGACCAATTAGCAGAGGAATAAATATTCTACATTGTCCACAATGTAAGACTCATTTTCTTGATCACATATTTTACTTCTCCAGACAGGATCCTATGCCTGCACTGGCAAATAACTAGTTCACTCTCACATGTGGAGTCTTTCGCATTGTGTAGACAGCTGAAGAGGTCCACATCAAGGAGCAAAAAACATTTAAGGCAATTCAAGCTGAGATTGTGATGACCCATGATGATCGCCTTTTGAGAAGCAGCTAGATGGTTATGCCCGCTGGATTAAGACAGCACCTTGTAGGCACGGCTCAGAAAGGTCATTCGGGAATTGGGGCCACTTTACAATTGATGAGGCAAATGCTAGAGTTTCCAATTCTGGACATGTCTGTTAAAGCAACACTTAAATGGTGTGAGGTCTGTCAAAGTGGCACTAGACATCAAAGACCAAAGATAAGACAAAGGCATACTTTTCCAGGCGACATCAGGAAAGAGGTGCCCATTGCGTTCCATAAGATATTTGCATCAGGGGCCTACTTACTTGTAGCCATTGATCTGTATCCAAGATATCCAGAACTTTGAACTAAAAGTTTAACCGCTGATGTTTCAGTCATCCCTTCTCTTAACAAAATCTTCTATGCTTGTGAGGTCATAAATTGGTGAAGTGGGAGGATGGATCCACATTGTATTAATAGAAATTGAAGTTCTTTGGTGTTTAGCTTGGATTCCTTCATCGGAAGGTCACTCCTCTGTGGCCTACAGTGAGTCGTTTCATGGCACAGTTAATGAGTAATATGATAACAATACCTCCAGCTTTCATCCTCACTAGACAGCCCTTAGTCAAATACCTTTACTGAGAACACACTGCATGGTACTGCCCATCATTGTTCTTCTAGAATCATGTGTATGTATAAATATATATAAAGAATATAAGCCCACAAGTCATCAGTCGTCTCCGCGACTATCAAGCAATCTTCCAGTCCTGGATGTTGGCTGCCTGCCTCACACTTAATCCAGCCAGGACCAAATTCATCTTCATCCGTCCCACGGCTAAGCAACTACTTGTCCAACAATGGCTCAATGATATGCGCCTAGAAGGATTTAATCTGAAACTCTCTGATTCAGCAGAATCCTTAGGCTTCTCCATTGACAGCAGCCTGTCCTTCCAGAAACACTTTGCCAAGAAGGCCCAAACAGCTAGTCTCCAAATATGCACCGTTTGCAAAATCAAACCCTTCATCCTGCCACAGGACTTTGTGACTGTAATGGGGGCCCTTGTGGCCTTGCAAATTGATGTGGGAAAGGAAATAGAAATTCCCTCCATGCTGGGCTACCAGCCGCTCACTTTGCTCTGCTAAAAGCATTCAACCATACTGCAGTAGATTTTATTACAATTACGCAGAAACTTGACCCAATCACCCTCGTCCTAAACAAACTACACTGGCTTCCTTTCCAGGGCAGGATACTTTTCAAGACTGCATGTTTGCTTCCTCCAAGGGGTTGCATGGCCTGGAGTCGAGCGATGCGGGTATGAGGCTCGGAGCTCTGTGACCAGCCAATTCCTGTGACAAACTCACTCTACTGCAGCACAATTCACATGAGAAAGACCCATGATGGAGATGATATCTGCTGTTAGTCTGAAATTGGAGGAGCAATCCAATAAATAACGAAAGAAAAGCCGTGGATTACAGCGAGGAGCCATTTTGGAAGGGCAAACAGCGGCCCATTGATAGCCGAAGTAAGGAGGGATTTGGCTTGGAGTCAGCACCTCTCACCTGTGAGGATCGAGGGGATTGGGAGCGGAGCCCGAGATCTAACCTGGGGCCTGGCAGAGGAGGCATTGAAGAGATGGTGATGTTGGGATCGCCCTTGGAGGGACGCTGACCCACGTGTGTGCCACTGATGCATGGAGGAGAGGAGAAGTACTGGGGGACGGCTCTTGGTGCAGAGCTTGTTTGTTAGGACTGGGCTGAGTGTCTGGAGGGGCCCTGGGTGTAGGGCGCCGGAGACAGAGGTGCAGAGGGGAGCCCAAATTACTGCAGATCTCCAGTGGTGAAGGAGGTATGGCATGGAAGTTGGGAGGCCCTATGTGGGGTCCCAGATAGTAACTCATGGCGCTGTTGGTGCATGGGAACTGGCTCGGACTGCTTGGCACAAGAGAAAAGAAGAAACGATAAAAGGAAATGGGGTGGGGGGGTGAACAATAAAACAGCCTGATCTTGCATTGGACATAGGTGGGCTTCAGTAAAGCCGAGAGAGAGAGTTTTGTAGTGCTACACAGGGCGATCACTACCAGAGCCCGAATGGGCCTGCTTTTCAAAGCATGCTATATACAGTTGAAGGGGGTTACTCTGGCAACACATCGAGGGCACCAACAGGTGTGTCCAGATTTAGGGGAGAGGACCCACAAAGATGTGCTAGGGTGTGCACATTGGAAATTGCCAGAGACGAAGCGAACAGGGGCGCGCTATACTGTAATATAACACCACAAGGAGAAGGCTACAGCGTGCACCGAGGGATAAGCACCCAGGGAAGAATTGACTGCTAAGGGACAGGCAAAGGGAGGAGCGGACAGAGCCACAGGATACATTCATGGTGAGGATGCCAGGGGAAATGAAGATGGTGAAGGGCTAACAGGATGGAACAATTCATAGGGGAAAAGCCCAAACAGGGTAAACAGGGCAGGGCCGCCTGGGGGCAATGGAGAGCACAGACTCTGCAGCAGAGTCAGAAGGGGTCACACTGGAAAGCCTAGTGGTGGTCATTCAAGAAACCAGGGTGTCCCCAGAAGATTCAGGAGTTGGGGATGGTGCGTATCCCTGGTACATTCTGACCTGAAAAAGGTGAATGAGAGAATAACAATGGTGGAACAAAGGGTCAGCGACGTGGAAGATACAGTGACTCTGCTAAAAAATAAGATGAAAGGTCTGATGGGAGCAGCGAGGTTCCTGGAAGAGGCAGCAGAAGATGCTCCTGGCGATGCAACATCAAGATGATAGGAGTAGCAGAGGGAAAGAAGGTCATTGCATGGAGCTTTTCATAGAAAAATTACTGTTAGATACCTTTCACCTAAAGGGGCTATCCAGGCTATCCAGACTGTTTACAATGGAAAGGGCACACAAGGTACTGCAAAGAGCACTGCCAGTGGGAACAACCCCCAGAGCAATTGCAGCCAAGTTACTGAACTTTCGAGACTGTGACATGATTTTGCAAGAGGCGTGACATGCTAGTTACTTACAACTGGGTAACGCAAGGGTTCTTATCTTCCTGGACTTCGCTCTGTAAGTCCAAAAACAACTAAGATCATTTAATGCAGTAAAGAGCAATTTGAGGGACGAGAACTTGAAATGCATGTTTTTTCCAGTGAAGCTCAAAGTGCTGGTGGACGAGAAATCTAATTATTTCTTTTCTGCAGCAGAAGTTTGGTATTGGCTGGACCTAAGAGGCCCAAGAAGGCCCAAGAGACTGGGAAGGAGCATGATGGTGAGGAGTAAGCGGAAAGAACACTGTCAACTATATTGGCCTCTATTGGCTATCCACCAAATGGGGCAACTAAGGTAATCTCTTGGGGGAGGATGATATGAGTGTCGCATATGGGCTCAAGGGGATATTGTGTTGGTTGAGTCAAGAGCATGACACGCGACCCCACACCACCTAGTCCATTCACCCGCAGTGGGGCACCCCGGGAGGGACAGAAGGGAACTGAAGGACTTGGAGGAGTACAGGGAATCACAAGCAGCAAGAACTTGTTGCAATGAAAGTGGAAGGGGAGGGTACAGGGGCCAAGAGGGCAGGGTGATTTGTGTACAGGCAATGGCAAGATGGCAGCTGGAAGAGGGCCTAGGAAGGGTAGGGTGGCAAGGGGGAGGGAGGAGAGGAGAGGAGGCGGTGAGTTCCAGGGAAAGTTCAGTTTCACAGGTGTTAAACTGTTAAGTTGTTTGATGTTTGGATTGCAGCATGCAAAAATAGACCAACCCACAGGAGATAGTCAGGGGGGGACTCTGAATTGGGAGGGGTTCTATTTCCAAAGACAGAGCTGTTGAGTTTAAAATAGGAACTCGGAATGTCCTCGGCCGGGGCGAGAGAGAAAGGGCTAAGAGTGGGCAATTCCTTATTCCTTAAGTGGAACGGGATACCTACAGGAAACACATCTCTTAGGCCCGGATTGAGAGGAAGTGTGCCGGAATGGGGCCGGGATGGTATTTGGATCCAGGTATTCATCATAAACAAGAGGAGTCTTAATTTGGATTGGTAATGGGGTACCCATGCAAGTAGAGGAAACAAAAGTGGACTGAGAGGGGTGGACCCTGTTGGTTCGCAGGAAACCAGAGGGTTGACACATTTGTATAGTGAATTCTTATGCTCCTAACACGGATAATGAGGAGTACTTCCACTCAGTATTGGCGTTATTGGTATAAGATAGGAATGGCATTCTCCTCTTAGGGGGGGGGGGGTGGGTGTTAATTGTTAACTGGGCCCAACCAGAGATCATTTAGGGAATGTGGGTCCAATTAAGCAGACATCATCTCATTCCCTTAAAAGAGTGGTTTCGGATTTGGACTTGGTGGAGTTGTGGAGGGGTTCTCATGGGGATGAGAGAGAGTAATCTTTCTTTTCAAATGTACATGGCTCCTATTCTAGACTGGATTTGTGGTTAGGGAGCACACTACATGGTTCTCCGACACGGAATACATGGGACTGATGGTAATCCCCCAAAATATTGAATATAAAATGCCTAAGGCGCATTTACGGTGCATTCGGCACAAACAAATATCCTGAATCCCATTAAACCGAACAATGGTTGTGAGGGTGTCCTCTGCTCCCCATGTTCAGTGTAATGGGGTCGGTGGATGCGTGGGTGTCCCCCGCTAGCGTCTGAAGGAGTCTGGCGCCGGAAGAACAAAGTAAAAAGAAGAAAAAAAGAAGAAAAAAAAGGACCCTGTGTCGGAAGTCCCTAACCACTTTAGAGGTAGGAGATTAACATCATAGGGGGGCGGGTGAGTGGCGTATCAGCCAGGAGTGAAGGTAAGTTTGGCGAGTCAAAGGGGGTCGCGGGTACTGGAAAAACAGCACAGCTTTGTCCATGTGCTTACTCCACGCCTCCGATTTCGGATTCAGCATTTTCAGATTCGAAAAATGGGACACGCAGTAATCACATAGATCCGGGACGATCCTGTCAGATCATGCTCCCCTGGAGACAAAGTTTAAATGGGCACAAAGGAGACCAGCTGTGCCATTATGGTGACTGCGAGCAAACATGATGGAAGATGTAGCTGTTTGGGAACAATGCGGGAAGAAATTATCAGGTTCTTTGATATGAATGATGGCTCTGTAGCAGGAGTGGGAGTTGTATGGGAGGCTTTGAAAGTGACCTTAAGGGGGATATGTTTTGCCAAGATGGCAGTAGCATGCAGATAGTTAAATTAATTACTGGTTCAAATCGAACAGGACATTGAATGATTGGAGGCTGAATAACTGAGGGGGGACCAGGTGGAAGAAGAACTGGCATGGGTGCTCCTGCAACAGTTAGAACTACAGAAAGCGGTACTTACATTTGACTATAGTCAATACTTTGTCCTGATTAATGGGGAGGAAGATAAGGCAGGCCAATTGCGGGCGTGGCTTATACGCAAGGAGTGCCATAGGTCGACACTGACTTAGATCTATGATTCAGGAAGGAATTCGGTCACGACAAATGAAGGCATTAATGAGGTGCTTTGGGAGTACTATCAGGATCTCTACACCTGTGTGAGGATATATACAGAGGTATGTGTGTCTGACTTGCTGGATGTAGTTCCTTTGCTATGCTTATCAGGGGATCTAAGGGTGGAGCTGGATGTGCCGATACAGGAGGCTGAGATAAGGAGTACTTTGCAAGCTATGCAACAGAATAAATTGCTGGGTATGGATGGATTCCCAGTACAGTACGTATGCCGATCCACTGTTCCCCCAGCTGAGGCAGGTATATGATGAATCATATCATGAAGGGATTCTCCTGGAATCCATGTTGGAGGCATTGATCACAGTGCTACTGAAAGCCAGGAAAGATCTGAATCATTTTCCATCATATAGGCCAATTTCTATAATCAACTTTGAGGCCATGATATTAGGAAAGGTTATCGTGCAGCGACCGATAGAGATGGTACCAGGCTTGCTACACTGGACCAATGTGGGTTTGTGGGGGGAAGAATCACTCTGATAAACCTCTGATGATTACAGTATGTCATGCAATAGCTGCACCAAACCAAACCAAAGAGGAATTTGCGTTAGTAGCTATAGACGCAGTTAAGGTGTGTGACTCCCTGATATTATTTGCGATGACACTGGAACTATTAGCTGGATACTTCAGAAAGTATATTCCTGATACAGGGATCAGGGTATGTGGAATACTCCAGAACATTTCTTTGTACGCAGATGATGTTCTAGAGTATGTAAGCAACCCTTTAGAGAATGTGCCGATTATATTGGAAGTGTTAAGTAGATTACAGGGAAGACAAAGAGACATGCTACTGAGCTGGGGGATACAGTAGGAAATTGAAGTCCTTCCAATACCAAGGTATGCAAATATTTCATGAGATGGAGGAGACTTTGGTATATAACATGGGGAGGGCATTGATGGGCATTGGGGACACAGTCGATTTTTAGAAGGGATTACCTATGCCATTAATGGGGATAATAGCTTTGTGTAAAATGGTGGTCCTCCTGAGGTTATTATATTATTTTATTAATATTCTATGCATGATAATGAAGGTATTCTGCAAAATGTTGGACGCAAAGATTGGGGAGTTACTGTGGGGTACGGGAAGGCAGAGGGTAGCGCTGGAGAACTCTGACATCTGCTCTAGGATGAGGGACTGTCCTTTCCAGATTTTGAATTGTACTTTATGGCAGCTCAACTGCAATCTGTGGTCTGGTGGAAGGATACTCCGGAGGGTGATGTGGGATGGTTGTTGGGCACCCTTCCAAGACACAGGCAGGGTATTGAGTTGCTATGGGGTCCAATAGGATCCAGAGGGACGGCGAACATATATAGAGTCCCGAGAGAGGTGTGGGTTAAAGTCTCACATAAAATTCAAATAGAAATCATGTACAGTCCAGACCTTCCCTTTGGGTTCCACACAAAACTTTGGCAAGCATGGAAAAGTACGGACGTAGTAAAATTGAGTACTAGGGGAGGTGGGAAGATAGGGGATCTCTTTTCAGATGGGCAATTGCTCTCTTTTGAAAAGTGAAGACACAAATATGATATGCAGAAGGGTTTCTTTTAGGCATACTGTGAGATTTGCCACTTTTGGTCCGGAGTGTTGATGGTGAACTGGAATTCCTTGGAGAATAACGGCGATAGGTGTCCCGTTCCCTTCGCTCATCCTTTCATTGGTAGCAAAAAGAGGAAGTGGAAGGGTCCAGTCAACAATCCCAAATGAGGGAAAAAAGGAAATCCATTAAAAAAACCTTGTTAGATGGTAGCGAGAAGCCAGTGTGCAGTGAACTGCCGTTAAGGTGTCTGTTGTTCCAAATGGCGACCTCGGATCATCGAGTTGCTTGAAGCGATGAAACAAATATCAGTGGAGCAGACACCCTTCTGGATTAGATTCACTAAAGAAGTCTCAGAATGTATACAGTACAGTAGCCGGGAGCCGCGAGAAATGGAGCTCAGTAGGAGGCAGCAGTGCAGCCGAGGGGCTGAGAGACAAGAAGCTCAGTGAAATTGGTAAGGGAAGAGAGAGTAGCGGAGAAGGAGAGCAAGTAGAATCAAGGGAAGTGAAGTATCAGGAGATGAGTGAGAAGGAAAACTAGCGTTGGGGCAGCTGGGAAAGTTATCTGTTGAGACGCAAGGCTCTGAAGAGTCTGATCCCAGATATCTCACTAGTAGTGGACGTGATTTTGTAGGCGGCCGTGAAAAAAGACTACACCATGAACAGAGAGCGTGAAAGCAGGAGACACTATTGTCCCGGCACCACACAACGTTACCTGCGTGCCCGCCAGTGGTTCCATAATGACCAGCAGCCAAGAGTGCTGACACATACGCATGAGTAATAAAGAGGTTGGCTGGATTGTGTGGAGAGATCCTTGTTGAACCAGAATTTGATCTTATATTGCAGATGGTGCTGACGATTGGTGAAGGAACAAGGGATATATCGAGATTTTAGAAGGGGTTCCAAGAGCGGATACCGCAGCGGGAACGGGTTACGAAAACCAAATGGGAAAAACATGTTGGGTTTGCAATATCAGAGAAAACATAGTTGCGAACATGGAAACAAGTCAAAAGCTATCGATGACCGCAAAAGTTCTGGTTGATTCAGGTCGGGAGGGTTTGGCAGGGTTTTGGCCTATGATATGGAAGTGCCCAGTGATCTCCACGTATTGGGAGGAGTTGGTGGCTAAGGTCAATTCTCTAGTACATGGATCATGCAAATGTATGCCATCTTTCTGCTCATGGGGACTGGTGCCTGGGAAAAAGAGGGATAAAATGAAGAAAAAGATGGTACAATTCCTTTTGATTTTAGCTAAGGAAAGGGTGGCTATCTCATGGAAAAGCTCTAAGGGCCCAGCAATACATCAATGGATTAATGGCTTTCAGAAATGGGGTTTGGCTGAATCAGTAATTTTACGTAAGCAGAGAGAAGAGGATCGGGAGGGAGATGGAGAGAGGCAGATTAGGGGCAGATCCTCAATTAATTGATGACAACGCCAGATCTAAGACTATCCTGAGAGGAATCGGCTGGAAGAGGCTATCTTGGAACAAAAGGAATTCTTTTAGGGATGGGGGAATTGGCTGGGAATGGGTTTTGGGTAAACTGGGAAGGAGAAGGGTTGCGACAGACATTGAGAGGAAGGGAAGGTCTGTAGTTCCCGGACCGGCAAACTTATAATGAGGCCCCTTGTCTTGTCACGCACCCACCACCTGGAACTCGATCCTAGTACCGACTCAGAATTCCCCCACAATGCTCCAATTTTTCAAATCTTTAAAAACTTGGCTTTTGCAACAGCTTCTGAGCATGTACTAATCCCAATGGATGCAGAGAATGTGACTCATGGTACTGCGTTGCTGGTAAAAGATGGCATCTCCAATGCTGGCTACCCAGACCTTGTACAGTGCTCCGCTGCTTTTAAGCTAGTGCCTTAAACAATACAGTAAATATAGCATGTAAATGATACTCACCATAAGGATAACATAAGAACATATGCAGACTGCCCTCGAAGAACAAGATGTTCTGAGATGAATGTTGCTGGTGCGGTTCTGCTGAGGCCATCAGCAGCGCAATGGGAAAAGTACTCATCCAACCCTCTCCTGCTGTCTGTCAAAGAATTCATGACCACAAGTAGATGAACTGAAAAGGTAATGACTCAACATTCCTCATATTTCAGAAGATTTCATGGAGCTGAAACTCGGCCCCTGCAGTTGCATTGTCCTTGATGAAAGGGGCCACAACTGACAGTCCATGGCTAAGCCCTGCTGAACCAGCAAAGAATGGCCCTATGAGGTCTTAGGTATCATCACACTATAAGTCACCCTGAAAGAGTAAGGAAGAACATGGGATGAGAATCTGGGATGCTTACAGGGGACTGGTGGAATGATGGCCTGGATATGACCCCAGGTAGCAGTAGAGAATTTAAGCAGGGAGCAGGACAAGGAAGGCAACTCCATAAGCAGTGCTGGAAATGGAACAAATATCACTGGGGGTGGAGTTTAAATGGCCAGGATGAGGGTCAGAGCCCCAACCCAGGTCATGCATCGCCCTATGTCTTCAATGAGCCGGAGCTTTGCAATTTACTTAAAAAAGATAAAGATCATTTTGGGAACACTAGGAATGCGCGCATAATGTTATATTCGAAATATGTCTGCAATAGTAAGTGAGCAAGAAACCCTTCTGAGCAAGTTAAGGAGGCTGGGCTCTCTGCACTTTTCGTTTTTCAAAATACTCACCCTATCAATAAAAGTATGTAAATTACAAGGCGTATACACCATTTTGGATAGTTCTTCTAAAGGATGCAGGCTGTGGCTGCTTCGGATCTAAGGGAGGCTCCCAGTCATCCATGTGCCTGAGGATGCTGAGGTATTGGCTGCTTGTGGGTGAGAGCTCTGCTGGGATCACATATTGGAGTTGTTCATGGGTCAGGTATACCAGCTTGAACTTGAGTTAAGCAAAATAATGTGTATGTATGTATATCTGAATGACCCCTATCATCAATGCATGCTTATATACAACCCCACAACTGTATCCAATGAACCATGTGTAGGCATACAAACGGTATACTTATATTTGTTGGCATGCCTTATGCAGCATACAGGTGTGTATGTGTGTGTGACTAAAGCATGAAAAAATACAGAAAGTGAGAGAGAGAGAGAGAGAGTGGATAGTGAGAGCATACAAAAGACAAGCCCAGATAACTAGTATGGTGCTGTACATTCTGGCACGTGCCCCTTAAATCTAACTGCCACCCGCATGATGTCGTAGGTTCAATTCCCAGTCAGGTGACACAACCTTTTTTCCTTCTGAAGTAGATAAACAATCGTGTCAGGAAATAACATGGATACCACACTGTTAATAGACGTTAGCCAGTCAGAGAAGCTCAATACCGTGCAGCGAGAGTGGGGCCTGCCGTGCTCATCAAGCATGCAGCTGAGTAAATAACACTGTGCGTTAGTGAAATTCGTGCTGCGGCCTGCACTGCTGCCAGAAGCATTCCTCGCTCCACAGTGGTATGTATTTGGAGCAACGAAGGAATGGATTGAACTCTGGCGTTTAAATGAATTACAATAACACTCTGACTGTATGAGGAAAGAAATCATTGTCATTCTGTCTGGAAAGAACACAGTCCTGGCCTGTAAATATAATTCACGCCTCGCACGTCTTCCTCGTCACAGTCCTTACTGTATGAGTTGAGTCCTCACCCGGTAGACAGAGTTTTCACAAACACCCCCAAAATAAATGTTTTTCTCTTCCCATTTTTTTAACTCCTCCCATGAGCCGGTTATACACCTCTGACTCACTGTTTTTTTGTTTCTCTCAGCTGGAGGCAGGTTCGCGTGTGCCCCCTCTCCAGCATGTCATCTGCACATGCCTGTGGTTAGTTTCTGTTGCAAATATGTTGTTCTTCACCGTTATGATATCCCCGGGCCATTGTGCCAGCAAATTGAGTGCAATATGCACTCAGGCATGGGTGGCTCTTAACATGTTGAGGGCTCATCTCTGCATGTCAGAATTATTTTTCTTTCCAAAAATAGGCACTAGGTTTCTGCTGAGCAGGACCTGTGACTGAGAAGCCGGGTATAGCTAGCCCTGTTTGCCGTGAGTTATATGGCAAATGTTCCCTTCTCCCACCCACCACCAATTGCAATTCAAAGGCCACAGTGCATTCTATGTAAATAGACTTACTCAGTGCTGTGGGACGGAACTGCCCGGAACTGGGATCCGGCAAAAAATGTCTCCCAGGATCCGGCCAGAAATGTCTCCCAGGATCCGACTCCCCAATCCTGGGAAATCCATGTGCACTGCTATGTGCACTTTTCATTTATTTTCGAATGCTGCCATGCATTCGTGTTGGGGCCGGGATTTGGGATTTGAACTGTGGCGAGACACTTCCCCTCAAGACCGTTTGAGGGTCTGAGCAGGAGTGCCTTGATATCCCAAGTCAATGTTGCACTATACAGGAAATATGAATGAGAATTCTTGGGGGGTTTGAGAGGTGTGCACATTTTGTACATTGCTGACAACATTATAAGAAATTAGACTATTTTCCAGGTGCCCATGGTTCATCTTCTTAGGGGCTGAGAGGAGAATGTTTATATGGGTGCTTAAAAAAACCTACACCCCACTGCCTTGCCTGTGCTGAAATCACCCCCTCTTATCCCCAAGCTAGTTGGAATCCCCCAGTAAAACAAAACTATTTCCACCACTGAACTTACTCCGAGAAAGGCATTGATGGGCACACCTGCTCTCTTGTACTTCATATAGATCTATTTCTCACTCAGAAATTGGCACCACTGCTGGGCACACCTGTTCTTTTGAGATTCATACAGATCTCTTTTTTACTCAGAAACAGTCACTGCTGGGCACACCGATTCTCTTGAGCTTCATATAGATCCGTTCCCTCCTCAGAAACAGGCCCTGATGGGCACACCAGTTTTCTGGAAACTTTCTGGATCATGTGGGTGCCATGTTATGCTTAGAGACAGATACTGCTGGGACAAACCTGTTCTCTTGAACTTCATAGAGCATATATTACACTATATATAGACACGTTCCTGAAGAGAAAAGTTTGCATTTGGGTTAATTTGCATACCTACAATGCCTTGCTGATGTGGCTCAGAACTGGAAGTGAACTTCCAGCGATGGCTACTAGTTGGTGTTGTGGAATGTGTGACTTGACTCAAAATAACTAGGCTACTTTCACATTTCAAGTGAAAGGTTTTTTTTCCAAGCCTTTTTAAACCCACCATAACTTTATTGTTGTTTTGTACCTATGTTACAGGTCTGCATCAGTGATCCTGTAGTTGTGGTTAAGTTACTCAACCTATAGGAATAGCAGTTTTTGGGTGACATATCTTTGGCACCATTTGACGAATCGTCATGAGACTTTAAAAAAAAAGGTATATAGCCAACTCTGAATTATATTGCAAAGATTTGTGTGTTGTTTCGCATGGGGCAATGTTACAGGGGGGTCCCAAAACGTTTGAAATCCAGATAGACAAGAATGGAAACTTTTTTGCTCATGGCTACAACACTAACCTCTGTATGGATTTGCACAAAACGTGCATCTGGAGCAGCAGCCTGGTCCTGAGAGCATGCTTTTGCAAATTTGGTATTAATCCGTCCAGCGGTTTAAAAAAATGCACAAAATGTAGGTAAAAAAAATAGTGATATCTCAGTCCGGTCCGCAGACTCACTTCCTGGTTCGGTGTCTGCAGACACCTCTTAGCCAATCAGAGAGCTGTGTGACATTCACGGAAATTGTACACAGCTGCTGATTGGTCAATTAAAAACAGGAGGAACGTTTAAACTTTTGAAACAGATGCCATGTTGAATTCATGAACTGTGACCTTAGTCCACGAACATTGCAGTAAAAGCATAATCAAGAACACAACTTTACACTTGTCAAACAAATAAAACAATCTCAGGGGAGGTGAGGGGTGATGAGGATGGGGTGAGATATGCCCAGAAAAAGCCCATGCCCCATGGATTGTGGACAATTGTGGACACTGGACATGGTGCAAGCCATGAGCACTGCCCATTGGTCACATTATGGCGGTATAGTGGAAACTGGACCAGGATCATCCTAGGTGCAGTCGATAATGGGGGTAGTTTGGTGGGACTGGGGTCATGGTCAAGCCTCATGCCCTAGGCGATTCATCCATGACTTGCATCCCCTGCATGCACTGCTGAAAACGTTACACATGTGCTGCAAAAAATATGTTTGTAAAAGGAGGTTTATAGTCCTTTATAGTCCTTTCATATATGTTGAAGGAAGTATTATTAATAACGTATACACAGTGCTGTAACATCATGACACATTTTCATTTGTAAAAACCATTGGAATTCAGTGAAAAAACGTTCTTAAGGAGATGTTATGGTTAAGTTGTACAAATAAAACCTATGAAATTTACTGAAAAAAACATTGTTAACGGGAGGTTATGTTTAGGTTGCGCTAATTAAAATCAAGTCAAGCCAGATTCACAAAGAAAAAGCATGTGCAACCAAAAATAATCCCCATATAACGCCCATTGGCGGAAATCACACCACCGTAAATGAATGTGTCAAGGTAAAATAAAGTCAACCATGACAAATATGTGCACACACCACACGCAAATGTTTTACCCGTGCCCCAATGCACCTTCTCCAATTAACCCTGCTGTGACTGCGTCAATGAAACTTTCCTGCATTGTTCACCATACACCATCAACTGCAGGGTTTGACTTACAACACTCCACACACACATCCCAACATCAGTTTATGCTAAGTAAATAGATCCAAACGTACACCCTTTGGACGTCACCCACACTGAGACACACTAAGCCTCGGCACACCCAAAATAAACAGACACACCCACCGACATGCCCCCAAATGCATGGTCACTTCCACACCCATCAAAAACATACACACAGGCACTGACACACCCACAATTCACTGGACACACCTGTGGAAACGCCCATACCCCATGGACAAGAAAGGGAGAAAGTAGGCAGAAAGCACATTGCATTCCGGACATCCCAACTCAGATATTACCACATGGAATGGTGCCGCATACGCCAGATGTCACATGCATACATGAACTGCACAAACAATGCCAGCATAGTCAACAAAATGCAAGATAGACACAGCACCCGCAGGATGTACATGAGGAGGGGTATGGGGGTGGAGGAGATGTCAGAGGTGGAGACCCAGGTGTGGCATGAAGAGGCACAGGATCGGGAGCAGGAAAGGTGTGCAGGGCCATGTTCTCCCACAGAGACTATGGTAGCCCGTCAGCTCTGCTCATGCACCTCCTCCTGCTCCACTTGTCCCACCAACACCCATCTGTGTGTCCCCCACCCTGCTACATGATGCCACCTCTAATACCTGGACTGTCCCATGTCCTTGTTCCACTGTGACATCTGCCCCCCCACCAGAGTGTGGGCCAGCACGAGGGCACAGGATGTGTACCCTACCTGCTGCCATGCGTGAGGCATGTCTGTGGTCTGCGACACCTGCAGGTTGGGGGGCACCCACTGGCCATTGCGCAACATGGACCAACAGTGCAGGCTGCAGCTCGTCTTCCTATGGAGGACACTATCTCTGCCCTAGCGACCACTGCCACTGCACTTCAGGGGTCCAATCGCAAGGCGACCATGGCACAGGTCACCACACAGTTGCTGGTTGTCCTACAGGGTATCAGGGTGGGGTTGCATGAGGTAGCAATAGGGTGAGGGAGTCAGGGGAGAGACAGTCACAGGAACAGAAGGCATTGAGGGAGGAGGTTGCAGGGCTGAGAGGACCAATTGAGTGCAGGCAGAGGGGTGTAGAGGAGCACCTGTATACATCTGCAGTAGATCCCACCGCCCTACCTTGATTGTATTGGAGACATGAGACCGTACATTGCCTGCACCAGCTATCGTACCAATACCACAGCGATTATTTAGAAGAAGATACCCATTGAGACAACCCAATTGAATGTAATGCTGAAGTGATGACAATCTGTAGGGGGAACTCCCTGAAGGAATATGAGGAAGAGCTAAGTAAAAGAACTAATGATATCATAAGAAAGTGTGCACGATGTCCCGAGTGTCTGAATGAAGACAAAGTATGGATCCTAGAGGACAAATGATGACTAAGGGCCATAAGCTCAGCGGAATGGAAGGCGACCAATGATACTGTCTGTGTCATCCAACCTGATTCCTCACACACAGCCCCTTCGCCTCCCAGGTTCCCTGTGCTCTCAGCCACCCTGACTCCTCCTGTGCCCAGGGGTGGCCAGTGGGGAAGCACAGCGAGCGACTCCTTCCCATTTTCCTCCACATCACCAGGTCAGTGGCCCCTGCATGGTAAAGTGAAGGAAGAGTGGAGGTGTTAGTCGTGGGGGACATTGATTCAGTGAGAGGGACCCTTGTGAGGGTATTTGTTACTGGCTAATGTGTCCATCCCATTTCACTCTCCCTGCACAGTGTGCCTTGTATATTGGTTGTTTTACTCCACATTTCCATTGACCACTTGTGTCACTGACTCCCTCCGTGTACTACTCCTTCCCAGTCACACTGTCAATGTTGCATTTACCTACACTCCTCTTTCATCCATTCCACCACTGCCCATGTATGTGTGCACCTTACCCACATTATTTTGTGCACCATGCTGTTGCTCACAATACACATTCATCCTTGTGTTATCCATGACTTGTGCTTGGTTTTTAATGTGTGTGGCCATGTAGGCTGTGGTGTGTGAGACATTGTAGGTCCTGACTCTGCACATGGTAATGGCAAGTGTGTCCATTGGCATAGCATCACTAAGTCATTCACAGGGTGTCATGTGTGTTCATTTCCCGACGTGTGCACCTTCGATTGGCCCATTTGTGCAACTGCATCATGGTGCACATGTGAATCCGCGTGTATCAGGTGAGTAGTCCTGTGCTGGAGGTAGTCGGTACACTCCATGGATGATGTGCACATCAAGCCATGCAGCTGCTGGGAGTGAGATTTGCATTCATGGAGGTGTTCTGCCCGTGAATCGGTCTATAAATAAGGTCTACATCATCTTGAGTTGCATTCACACATGGGCGAAACAGTGCGTGCTTTACAGCAGTTTTCCACGTGGATGGGTCATGCACATGGTATTCCAATAGGGTGGATGAAGGGTGTGTGGGCAGTATGTTGTTAGGTGCCATGGATTCCTCTGCACATCTGTCATGGCCTGCCTGGATACTGGTAGGACACACTGACATTGAACTTGCCTGCTATGTCGATAAGGTGAATGGGGCATTATTTACGGCAACCTTGTGGGTTGTGGGAGGAATGGCTCTTCTGCAACAGTGAGGGACATACTGTTAATTGCTGCCTACCCCAACTGTTTGGTGTAGAGGGAGTCGAACATTTCATGGCTCGGTAGAATTTGTATGGGGGTCATGAGTCCTTCGCCGGATGACTTTATATATTGGTGCCCTGTTCCGTCCTGCTATTTTGGGAGACTGGAAGGGGTGTACTGTGGACATCAAGCTGTTCCGCATCAGGATACATTTGGAGTACAGGTGGGTATATTGCAAGCATGCGTGTACCTGTGTGTCCCACAGTGACACACTGTGTGCATCATGAGCCCTTGAATGAACATATGCCGGTATGTGTTACAGGGCCAGTGGAAGGCACGTGCAGAGGGCAGGGATGTCATCACAAGTCTATCCATTGGTACTTCTGCATCTGATGTAAGCACACTTCTTTACTGGCATGGCTACATGCATGTGTGTTGCTGCTGGCTTTGGGTGGGGATGGGGTTTGACGTCCCATGTAGGTTTGCAGCCTGTCGCTGTTGCAGAATATTTGTCCCTGAAGATTTATTTTTCAGGTAAGTGATGGCCATTCACCTGACTTTGGCGTATCTCTGTTTATCATGTACAGTGACATTAATGGCCTTATTTGCCTGTATGCTGTGCTGTGCATGGTGATCGGCACACTTGTGCTACCTCTGTGATGTGATTCGTCAGATTTGCTATAAAGTATTTGGTCGCCCCTGGCACAATGGAGTTGTCTGCATCTGGTACATGGTGTTTGTTGCTCATGCTGCTGCTCTTGCACACACTACTTGCTGCTGCACTCATGTGCATGCTGTGTGGCTATATAGGGGTGGTGGGTTCATGCGGTTGTGTGGGGTGAAGTGTAATTCCATGGGGTCCATTCAGGACGACTGTTCAGGTGGGTGCACTGATGTTCAGACTTCTCATGTTTTGGTCATGGGGTGAAATGTTGGGTGGAGGGATGTGGGTGGTGTACGCTAGGTGTTGTCGCTGTATGATGTATGGTAGAATCTCATGGGGGTGATGTAGAGTCGTTGCCATGGGGTGACTTTACATTTCTGTTGTGTCAGGGTTGTACCAGGTGTTGCCCTCTCCCCGTGGTTTCTCATGCCTGGCGGTACAGGTATGCAGTGTGCATCAACATTTGCAGTTCTCTGCCAGTCCACACTGTCAGTGCCCTGGAGGGCAGTGTTGTGGTGTCATCACAAGATATGTGTATTAAGCTTGTTTTGGCCTGCAGTAACCGGGCCTCATGTCATCTATGCATCCCCTGGATGCTCCTTGTTGATGTGCTTCTAGGATCCACACTCATCCCACTCGTGTACGCCCTCCCCCAACACCCTTTGGGGGATGATATGTCTGCCTCCCAACTCTGTACTTGCTGGGGCTAGTACATCTCGTGTGTGCTCTGTGTCACCTCACCAGGCTGTGTTCTGCTGTGTCTACATCCCGAGGTCGAGGCACACAGTGTTCCAGGCATCCGTTGTGCACTTTTGGATGGCGGATTCTCTGCCGGGGGCATGGTGTATACTATGATTTTCGCACCACATGTCAGGTCAACCAATGTGTTCATGTTGGTCCTCCAGCGTGACGTATTGGTTTTGGCACTGGGGAGTGTTTGAATCTTGTGGGACTTTACAGTAGTTGTGTCACGTTGCGTCATGCACAATTGGTCATTGTTGTCAGTGCGGCATGCAGATGACTGGTTATGTTTGGCTGTCATGTTGGGAGGATGTGTGGTGGTGTGGGTGTATGAATGGACGCTGATGCAGGATCCTATGGTGCTCAGGAGCACATGGTGTTTTGACTGCATATTTGTGCAATGAAGTTGTTGTTGATCCCTGCTTGCTCCATGTTCATCCCTTATGGGAATTTGAGGATGTGCGGTATTGGTATGGCGGATTGGTTGTATGTATCTGTCCATTGCTTTTTCGTGCAGTGCAGGGTTGTGTGTGTGGAGGGGTGCATGTTTCCTATGTATTGTCATGGCCTGATGTTTCTTTCTTTGGGTGTCTCAGGGAGCTGAGTGTGTGCAGACAGTGCCTGGCACTTGTCATCCTTTCATAATGGACACTGTCTCATGTACAATCAGTGTTCTTTTCTGGAAGCATGCATGCTCATGTGTAACAGCTGTTAACCAGCTTCTCCCTCACTCACGCTGCTGTCATATTGGGCTACCCCCAGGTTAGTGGCCTGGCTTGTGGCTCTGGCCTGAGGTCAGGTTCTAGGTCTGCTTGTACACCTTTGCACACTACAATATTATGCAAAATACAACATGCATGTATGATGTTGCACACAATATGTAGCCTCTGCAGGAGAACAGCCCCTGTATGGTCCAGGCATCTGAATCGTGACTTCAGGAGGCATATGGACCGCTCAATGATGCCAATGGCAGCCCTGTGTGCTGTATTGTACCTTTCCTGCTGCATGGTAGCGGCCAGCCTGTATCGTGTCAGGAGGTAGGGCTGCAATGGATATCTGGTATCACCTGTATGAGGAAGGGCATGAACTGTGTTAGTGTACATTGGGTGTTACTCCGTGTGTGGTGTTGGATGCATGCTAGTTGTCCTTGTGTAGACCCAGTGATGCTGTGCACGTGTTGCAATGGTCATTTGGCTATGTGCTTGTGTGTGGATGCATGGATGCATGTGTGGTGCAATGTGGTGGGAGTTCCTGTACTTATCTGTTAGCCACATGTCCCCATAGTGTCCGGCTTAAAAATGAGCATGGATGCTGGAGACCCTGTATGTGTGGCTGTATATGTGGCTATCATCGATGGAGCCCTGGAAATTGGCATACATGTCCATGAAGAGGGTCACTGTCATTGCAGATCAGCTGGGCATTGATGGAGTGCCAGCAGTGCCAGTTCCAGTACATGTCCGCTTGATCCTCAGAGGCAGGGCATAGTGGGAAATGACAATGGCACAGATGACCCGGAGGAATCGTTCCTGCAACATATTCATGATGATATGCAGAGAGAAGCAATGCTTTCCGTGGACCTCTGCATCAGATGTGCCCAAGAGAGTGACCCTGGTGTGGTGGACCTGCTCCCTGCACCTCCTCCTCCTGGGCTGTGGCAGTGGCTGCTGCTGCAGCATCGTGCCATTGCTGCTCATAGAACGCTATCACCAAATCACAGGGGTACATTTCCTGGGGTAGCAGCTTGGAGTGGAGCTGTGTTCCTTTATATGGGTTTGTTTGGCATCATGTTGTCTATGCTCATGTGCATTGTTTTTGCGTGGTTTGTTTGTTCTTGCTTCCGTGGGATGTACTGCAGCTGTGTGTGTGTGTGTAGGGTGTTCAGGTGTGTCTTGTTAGCTTGGATTTTGTGTGTGTTTTGCATGGGGAAATAGTTTGTTTTCGTGCTGGTTTTATTGGTTGCATGAATGATCTAGCAGTATGAGTGGTTGATGTGTTATGTGGTGTGTTATGGGTGTCTGTTGGGTTTTGTGTGTCCTTTCTCCTCTCTTGTGGCTTGGTGGTGATTGTGGGTGTAGTTTGGTAATGTATGGGAGTTGTTTTGCCTTGTTATTGATTTGTATGTGTTCTTGGGGTTCATTGGGGTTCATTACGCCTTTTCGTCGTAACATCTGCCTTTTCCCTCACTCTCTGGCCGGCCTCCCTTGGCCCTCCTCCTATCCCCACCTGCGAGGCCAAGAACCTTGGTGTCACCTTTGATTCCACACTCTGCTTCTCCGCCCACATCGCTGATGTATCAAAAAAGTCAAACTTCACACTGCACCTCCTCAGAGGTATTCTTCCTTTCCTCTCATTCCCCCAGAAGCTCACTGTCTCCCAAGCTCTGGTTCTCTCTAAATTGGACTATTGCAACAGCCTCTTTCTTAATCTACCTGCCTCTGCTCTCTGCCCTTTACAACTTATCCAGAACAGGACTGCAAGACTTGTCCTTGGCCTCAAGCCCTGGGATCGTATCTCTTCAGCTCTGAAATCTCTCCATTGGCTCCCAGTGGATGCAAGGATTAAATTCAAAACCCTCTGCATTGTCCATAAGGCTTTCTGGGGCCTGGGTCCAACATACCTTCAGCTATCCCTCTGTAAATACCTTCCTTCTCGAGCACTCCGCTCCTCTACCTCTAACTCCCTCAGGGTCAGTCGTTTCTCAAAGAAACAAGCTGGGGGTAGATCTCTGTCTTCGGCTGGGGCCTGCCTCTGAAACAGCCTCCCTGCAACTCTAAAACTTGAGGGGAACCATCTCCGGTTCCGGAAGCACCTCAAAACCTTCCTCTTTGCTTCTGCCTTCTCCTCTCCTCTCCCCTGTTGATTCTACTCTCCCTCGGCACCATGCACCTGGCCACCCTCTGTCCTCCGGCGCCAGGTACCTGCTCATCTTGCCACCCTCACGCACTGCCTCTGGGCCCCCTTTGCACTGGGGTCTGTAACTGTAACCATACAGCCCTCCCATGTTCTTCCTTCACTTTCAGACCTACCCAGCCTTCTGCCATAAACCCAGCACTTGCCACTTGCTGGCTGCACTCCCATTGTTTGTTGCCTTTTTATTTATTATTTTATTATTATTTTTGTTTTTTCCTTCTCGTTCCGCACTCTCCTTTTGTTCCCCCTTCCATGCACTTCTCCCCTTTCCCCTTTACCCTGCACTTGCGCGTTCTCAATGTCACTGGGACTAGTAAAATTGTTGTTTTTGTTCTCCCCTGTTCCCCTTCCCTTGCCTTGTCACCCTCTGAAACACTTGTGTATGAGCGCGATAGAAATAAAATATCAATATCAATACGACGCTTGCTATTTTTGACTTCCAACTTTCTGTGTTTTTGTCCTGAGTGGTGTTCATAAATAGCTGTAAGTTAACCCCACAAAACTTAAGACTCATTATGTGCGTAAATTGGATTACAACTAGTATCTTCCTTGATTGATATATATATATATATATATATCAATATATATATATATATATATATATATGAAAAAACTTTGTTAAATGGGACGTTATGGTTAAGTTGCGCTACTAAAAACCTATCAAATTCAGCAAAAAAACTTTGTTAAAGGGACGTTATGGTTCAAAGTAAAACCGAAAAACCCCTGAAATTCGGAAGTTATGGTAAGATAAGCAACCATAACTTGCGCCACCGTGCACTGCTAACACTAACACCCAGGACATCAAAGATGACGTCACAAATGTCATTGATGACATCACTGATGACATCACATGTGCATTTACTTTTCATGAAAACTCTGTAGGAGGGATTCTTATTATGTTGACCAAAAAGTGTCAAGGATCATTTGAATAAATATCATGAGCTAATTAGTGCATTAAGCAATGCATTAATATAAATAGCATTCTATTATGAAGTTCTATCCAGTATACTAAGCAACTCATGCAGAAACTTAGGCAGTGTCTGCAGTATACACGATGAAGGTGCAATATTCATAATCTTGCCATGTAGAATAATGAAATGATAACTGCTTTCTTATTAGAGTTTTGTGTACTGTGAAACATGTAATAAGTAGCTAATAAAACCCACTTAATACATAATTACATTATTACAGACAAAACACAAAGAGACAACAACACATACAAATATGAGTATATAGAGGGACAGAGAAGTAAGCTAAAAAGCAGAAGTAGTAGCAGAAAGAGTTCATAACCTAACTGATTATCTTTATGCAGAGAAATGATTGCTCTGTTTCAAAGCTGCTACTTACTGTATGTATGTGTATCAAATGATGTAAGTGAACCCTAAGGAAAGGAGTGTGAGTACAATGTATACAAATATGGGCATATACAGGGAAGGTATAGTAATAAAAATAAAACTATGAGAAAGTGCTGATAACTCTAATGATTATCTTCATGCACAGAAAGGATTGCTCTCTTTCAAGCCTGTGTCTTCCGCTATATATATATGTTTCATATGATATGACTTGACCCTAAGTCTACAAATATAGTACCTTTTCAATTTTTACTTCCTGACTGTTACTGAAGAAAACTATGTGGCTTAGATATGTCAGTAAAGGAAAAAAGGGAGAACCAGCCATGTGATGTCATCAGTGATGTCATCAATGACATTTGTGATGTCATCTTTGATGTCCTGGGTGTTAGTGTTAAGCAGTGCACAGTGGCGCGAGTTATGGTTGCTTATTTTACCATAACTGCCGAATTTCAGGGGGTTTTCGGTTTTACTTTGAACTATAACATCCCTTTAACAAAGTTTTTTTACTGAATTTGATAGGTTTTTAGTAGCGCAACTTAACCATAACGTCCCTTTTAACAAAGTTTTTTCATTGAATTTCATAGGTTTTTATTAGCGCAACTTAACCATAACGTCCCTTTAACAAAGTTCTTTTACTGAATTTCATATGTTTTTAGTAGCACAACTTAACCATAATATCCCTGACTTTATATACAAGTAACATAGAACATACTGAACCCCTAGTTAGTGATTTCGATGTCCGTGGACTACCACCATGTCCGCGGACATATCGAAAATCTGAGCATGGTGAATGTAAATTTAAATAGTGTGCCCCATTTTCCCTTTGAGGTTGGCTCTGAAAAGGGCTGTTTTTTTCTGCAGATGCTTGACAGACACCTGTTATTTTGTATTTTATTTCTTACTTTACTCCTAAAATCTTCACATAACCTTCTCCAAAGCAACCCTTACATTCCAAAACAGAATGGCATTTTCCATAAAAGATAAGGAAATGCCATCTTCTTTAAAATAAACAGCATTACTGGAATCAATATTCTCATTATTACAGAAGAACATACCAGCTCTAAGCATGAAGGCACACATGCCTCGGTTGATTACACACCTAGCATTTTTTTGCTGAGGACAAAAAACTGAACTATTGTCCCATATTGCCCTAGGTACTAATCCAGAAAAAATGACTTTGGCATTTGGAAGGATGTTCATTACTGCTTGAACCAAGTGTTCCAAATCTGCCAACAAGTAGGGACACTGACATAGCCCAAATGGAAAGCACCATAGTGCAAAACTACCACATGGGGACTGTTGATCCTGCCCATATCTTCACAAACTTGTACAATTCCCTGTACATTGCAATCAGGCACAGTGCTCCACACCACCTCCACTCCTTTAACATCAAAATTCTTTGCAACATGCCTGCATTGAGCATACTGTTGTAAATCATGCACAAACATATCTCCAAGCACCAACACCCTGACTTTCTCCACTTCTGCCATCTTCACTACACACAGTCTCTTTGAACACAAATCCACAATCTCAACATCTGATTGGCTGATCCCTACAGTCTTCTTTCCATGCTGGATTTGTTGGAAAACCCAGGATGTAGCACGCCCTGTCCGCGGACCGCGTAACTCTTAGACAGCCCTTCTACCATTTCCACTTCACTCTCTGTGCCATTCCCTCATTGGATACAGCTAAGCAGGCCCACAATACGGAGAACGTCCTCAGAACACCCCCATTTTCTTTATGTACGAACATTTCAGGACGCCGCGAGTGTTCTTAGAACACTTTCAGCTTGACAACGAACAATACAGACAACATCTTCAGGACACCCCGTGCGAACATTCCGGGACGCCACGAGTCTTCTTAGAACACTTTCAACTTGACACCGAATCCATTCTGTTTATTTACGAACATTTCAGAACAGCCGTGTTGTCCGCAGAAAAATCGAACACAACAAAAGCGTCTAGCACATAAAAAAAAACAGAACATTGAACCTATCTCATACTCCCCCACTCTCCCCAAGCACTCTTACACTCCACTAAATACAATTTTTAATCCAAGTTTCACTGCGCTGTCCGCGGTCGTCAGCGAATGCAAGAGGGCGGGCGCCACAAAAAAATCTGACGCGCTCCACGTCCCACGCTGTCCAATCAGCGAACACGTTGCATGTTCGCGGACATCACGCCAGCTGCCTGGCCAATCAGGGCACTGTCCGCGGAGCGAACCGGGAAGTCCGTCCGCGAAGCGAACAGAGATATCACTCATTTTTTTGCCTTACATTTTGGTCATTTAAAAAAAAAAAACTGGACGGATTTACACCAAATTTGCAAAAGCACGCTTTCGGGAGCAAGCCCCCGCTCCTGCCACAAATTTGGTGTAAATCCGTCCAGCGGTTTGGGCTGTAGGCGTGCGCAAAGTTTTTTCCCATTATGTCTATGGGAAAAAGTTTTGGGACCCCCCTATAACTTTGCCCCCCCTGGACCAAACCTCTCCAAACTTTGCGAAAAAATTCAGTGGGCCATATACTTTTTTTGCAAAGTTTGGTGAGGATTCGTCCAGAGGGAGCGAAGTAAACACCAACTTAACCATAACTACATGGATGCTACCGCGTCCATGTAATATATATATATATATATTCCACCCTATAGTTAAGGTGAGTCAGACTCCCATAGGAACTCCTCAAAATTCTATGGTTAATAACTTTTGATTGGAGTAATGGTTTTGGCCGAAATTCTGAAATTGATTAGAAATCCGTGCCCCCCCACGCCCACCCCCAAACTGCAAAGTTTCATAAAGATTTGTTAAAAAATCAAAAAGTTACTAAACGTAAAAAAAGAAATGTTTGCCCAAAAGTGCAGCCGTCTTCCATGAAGCGTTGACTCCCGATCCATGCCTGGTTTGGGTTTATTCCATGCAGTAGTTATTTAATTATCGGATGTAGAAGTGGTTGCCCCTTCTCAAAAAAAGATAACTATATTTTGGGGATTTACCCGAAAACAGGTTGTTTTTTTTTTCTCAATTAAACGACTGCCATCTTGTGTTTCTCTCGATGCGAGAGATATCTGTGGCTATAGCCGAAGATATGGGTGAATGAAATGCAGGAAAAATGCTATTTACAGGTCAAATAGCATGCAAATGCCATCAGGCTAGAGGTGGGGGAGGTGGCCAGAGGGCACCAGGTGAAATTTGGGAGTTAGAGGGGGTTTAGGAACTGAGTTTGCAACACAAAACTTTCTGTAGCCTCGAATTGGCGACATCTCAAAGCAAACCGCGACACCGAAACAGCGTGTATTGCGGGTGGAAAGGTTGATGGCGGGGGAGGTGAGGAGGTGAGGATTAGGGGGAGCTGGCACATATTTGTGTCTTAGTACTTGCACTATCTGAAATGTTGCTAGGCCGAGTATGATAGTTTTTTTTCACATTCTTGTTGTTCACGGCCTGTAAGAATGTTTTGTATTTTTCCCTTGTTCCCTCCCGTTGTCGTGAAGCGCTTTGAAACACATTGTGTATAGGCGCTATATAAATAAACCACCATATCATATCATATGAGGGGGGCACTTGGTGAGGGCTTGAGGGCAGGAAAGCATTTTTTTCATCCGTTTTGCCAATATTCATGGCTATAAAGTACTACAGATAGCCGAGGGTATGTGTAATTCCGTACCCGCGATTACAATTTTTTTGTTTTTTTAAAGCTATTTTTACAGCTATGGTGACGTTGGGGGTGAAAAATCACTGCCCATAGCCAGTGGCACAATTGCTATTCAGGTCTCCCATCCATGCAGTAACCAGGACAGACCCTCCTTAGCATTAAATTGTGGAAGGGGCCAGCCTCCTCAAGGCCATGTTGCCCAATAAATCAGACTAAGTTACAAGACCACTTAGAGAAACGGGCCAGCCCTTTCCTTGTTTTGAAGTTAAGCAGGTTCATTCTAGGTTACTGCATGGATGGGTGACCAAATGGGCAGCCACTTTTTTTTTAAACCATGCTCCTTCAGTCCTTGAAAAATATGCACTCAGAGAATTTTTTTTGCCTTTTGCTGAATTGAATTCTGGTATTTATAGTCTCCCAGTCAATAATAAAAAAAATGATATGTTTACAGCAACAGTGGGTTTCTCATCCCAGCAGTAACTGAAATGAACCCTGCTTAGCTTCAAAGCAAGGAAGGATTTAGCCCCGTAAGGAAATGTTGCCTAATAAATGAGCCCACCTTACAAAACCACTTAAAAAAACATGAACTAAGGGGATGGATCCTTTCTCACTTTGAAACTAAGCAGGGTCAATCCCAGTTCCTGCATGGATGGGAGACAATCACAGTCCCGAATGCTGTGTGTTTTCTTTTTTAAAATATCTGCATTATTTATTTTTTAAACCATGCTACTGTCATACGTTAAAAGATTTGCACTCAGAGACAAGTTGTTTGCCTTTTACTTTAATGCATTCTGGTAGTTGTAGTCTCACAGTTAAGATAGGGGGAATAATGCCACAATTGTACACTTTTTGCCTAACATAGCTCTATAAGGATTTATATATGTGACTGACACTATGGCATGTGTACTTTCCAAGTTAGATTTATAATGCAGAGTATTGATAAAAGCCAGGCATGGGGTGAGGAGGGGAAATGATGAGAGGGCAAGTAAGTCATGAGTATTTGCCCACGAGCTGGCAAGAGAATTTGCAATCCTGAGCACTGGTGAAGTTATTTTCACCTTATTGTGGCTGCTTTTCAGGGCACCAGTAAAGGACATGTGGGTGGACAGCGTAACTTTTCTTCATAGGGCAGACGCAACCGCTTGAGTTTTTTGAGGTTGGCAAGCTTGCTCAAGTATTTGGCTACCAGAATTTTACTCAAGTTGCCAGGTTCCCAGTGCGGATGCTTACTCACAAGACCATAAGCACTTGTTTCGTATTGGGATTTAGTTTTCCAGGGAAAATTTCAAGACAGATTGCTGGGTTTAAAAGGTGAGCAGCTTTTATACTTAGCCAGCATATTTATTGGAACATTTCCTCTCTCATGTTATTTTCCTGGGCCAATGCTATTTTGACTTGCGCACTTTCATCTAAGGAGTAGGTCTATCGAACTACATTTGTATATTTCACTTTAAGATATATGGTCACTTACTGTGCATATCTTCATGTGTGCCAGCTTTTGACTTTCGTTAGGGGGGCAAAAGTACCTGGGCATATGTGTTTTTAACAGATGGTCATTTATTTCCCTTTTATGGTCTGCTTAAATGTAGTTAGTTGGGGGTTGTGCGATGTATGACAGTCCCCAAGAGACCAGCCATCAAACAAGGGGCTTGTAGCTCGCTGCTTAACAAAGTGTGTGATCCTCGGCAAATAATTTAATCGCACAGGGCATTAACTAAAAACATTGGGACATTGGGAGTTCTCAAAGCCTCTAATATTTTATACATAATAAAAAAAATAGGCATTTTTACAGCTACATTGAAATTGGGGGTGAAATATTACTGGTGACCTGGATCTCCCATCCATGCAGTAACCAGGACTGACCCTGCGTAGTTTCAAAGTGAGGAAAAGGCCAGCCCCCTCAGGCCATGGTGCCTAATAAGTGACACAAACTTACAAGACCAATTAGAGCAACATGGCTTGAGGTGGCCAGCCCCTTCGTCACTCTGAAGCTAAGCAGTACTATGCATATATTCATGGGTGCCAGCTTTTGATTTTCGTTATGGGTGCAGAAAGTACCTAGGCATATGTTATTCTTGCAGCCGGTCATTTTTTCCCCATTTTGTGCTGCTTAAATGTGGTTAGTTGGGGGCGTGCAATGTATCCCAACAGTCACCAAGAGACCGGCCATAAAACAAGAGGCTTGGTGCACGGGACAGGACATTTCGGCATTGCCAGTTAGGCGCCCACCGTTATGGCAAGTCCATTTCACTGCAGGTCCGGTTTGGGTACGCCTAGTTAGATGCTGCCAGTTGGGGTAGGGACCTCTCGACGCAAGGATGTTTTGGCATGAAAGGTCACAATTGGCACGACATGAACCTGCAGGCCCTTTGCATGTTTTCCCTCTGGGCGCAAGTATGTTTTGGCGTGAGAGGTCACAATTGGCATGAACCTGCAGGCACTTTGCATTTTGTAATATGGATTAAACATGAAAAACATTTATTTACTGCAACATTATAAAACAGGATGGGACATGTATTACACCATTGTTGCAGAATTTAACACATATTACAAATGAAACACATTTATTTAATGGTTTAATGCAACATTATAAAACAGAATGGAACATGTTTTACACCATTTATGGGCAACAATATAAAACTGAAAAAACAAATTAAAAACTCAGTTTTGCTTTACGGTTCCTTTGAGAGCCCTGCCTGCAGGAGTTCAAAATGCAACACTTAACCATTATGCTACAATGATATCATTGTTTGGATTCTCACAAGTTTCATTCTTAGCCTTTTACAATTGGACAACTGGAATTGTAGGGTAAGTAGGAAATGTTTGCACAAGACCTTTAAAAAAAAAAGAATTGTAAAACAGTATATTTTGCTAAACACTCAGTATTATGGACTATGTAGTCTTAACAGGCATGCCTTTGATCCATGTTGCCTCCTTCATGGAAACATTCACCCAATCACTGCACTACCAATGGGTTAATAATAGTTGAGTGTCGTCCATTGCACATGAGCCAGAGGAAACAAGACTTTCTTTGTAGCTCAAGGCAGGTGCTCGCCACACAGTCCCATTATTCCCTTCATATATTGCGCTACTCTTAGAACTTGAAAACGGCAGAGGAAAGTAGACCCACTCCTCTCCAGCCCCTTATTCTCACTTTCTCAAGCTGAAAAAAACCGTATTTTACTTTTTTTTTCCCTCCTCTGATTCTACACAACATACCTACTCCTTCAACAACTTTCAGATCCCCTACTGCCATTCAAGCTAAACAAAAAGAGGTGCAGGAGAAATCATGAATATAGCTAAGTTACATGTCTTGTATATATTGTTGTATGCCACACGTCCCTTGTTATTTGGAAGATGATCACTCAGATTTCCTTTTACTTTGCATGTTGGGACATGTAGTAGAGGACACTTGATGGACAAAACAAAACTACAAGTCACAAAATGGACACAATAAAAACTGGATGGGTATCTTCCGAATTACATTGAGACATGCACACACATTCACACCCAGACACACACGCAATGACACTCAACACTCACACTCGACATGTCAAAATGCTCACATACACACACCTTCACGGAGCAAATGCACACTGCATGCAATTCCTCACACAAACTTTGACACCATGCACACACACACACACGCTCACATCAAAAACACACACATTGAATGCACACCCTCTCAGATGACATGCATGCCATAACACTACAAATTCCCCCTTACACTGCACATATATTCAAAAAGAGGACTAAAACAGAAAACATGAAATTTAAAAAAATCACATTTATGCTGAGCTCTGCCATCGGAGAACTAGTTTGAGACGCAGCACTTAACCAATATGTTACAATGATGTTATTGTTTGGGTTCTCGCATGGTTCATACCTATCCTTTTATCACTGAACATATAAATATAAGATAAGTATGAAGCACCAACCATTGTGGTCTATTCATTAAATGTTCAAGGCAGTATGTTTTTTTAATTTTTTTATTCAACAAATTTAATTTAATTGAAAGAAAAGCAACGCAATTGTGAGGTTTTTAGCCACATCCAAACACCCCTCATGCCAAAATAATGGCAGTGGAATGGCATTCTCGCTGAAAAGGGCGTGCCAAAATAGGCCGCAGTGGTGGAATGGCTGCACCAAATCGGCCTGCGCCAAAATGACGGCAACAAAGAGGGTTGTACCACTTGGAGCATGCTGCTTAACCAAGGCTTGTGGTCCACGGCAAATAATTTAATCTCACTGCGCTTTGCCTAAAAACATTGTGAGTTCTTAAAACCTGCAATCTGAAGCGCAAGGCAAGTGGTCTGGTAGCATTTTAAAGTGGTCAGTGGCAGTGCCCACTGACCATGGCTGACGACCATGCTAGTGGTCTGGAAGCATTCTAAAATTCTATGGAATAACAAAACCCTTGAAATTCAAGGAACAAACATTAGTTGTATGGACGGTAAATTGAGCAATACATTGTAACAAAACCTTTGAAATTCAAGGAAAATACCTTAGTTGCAGGGACGTTAAGGCGAGAACTTAACGCAACAATACCCCTGAAATTCAGCTAAAACCACCTTAACTTTGCACCCCCTGTTTCGTATCCTATATCCACAATGATGACATCACAGATCACATCACTGATGACATCACTAATTGCATTACAACAGTAACTGTAATTAAACATGGCCTTCAGCCATGGTCAGTGTGCATGGCCAAATATATTTGAATACATGAATGGGTACTAATCATGGTATTCGGTTATGGACAGTGGTCACAACTGTAACCCATGTGCACTCTATATTTTAAAACACTAACAGGCTGATTCCAAGATTGCTGCTGAGTGGAGAGCATCATAATTGATGCTCTCCCAAACCTTGGGACCAAAGAAGCACGATAATTAAGCCAAAAAACACCATCCCAGGCATTTTGTCAAGCAGATAAACACTTCAAAAAGGTGAGAGCCACATCCCTCACCTTGGAAGAGAAAGCGCTTGGTCTCCACAAGCCCAACCAGTGGCAGGAAAACCGGAGCAGAGAGAAGCCGCCTAGTGAGCCCGAGTGGCAGAGCAACCCGGCAGTCCAGAGGCAGCAACCAGAACCCGGGGAGTCTGCAGAGGAGCACCTGCATAGCCGGAGCTGCCAGAGGATGAGACCGGCCCCTGCGGTGCGTGATCCTCTCTGGACCGGTAGCCGACGGGAAATACCCTGTGACAAGCGAGGAGGAGGAATGCGAGGAGACCTAGGTGAAAGGACGCACGGCAAAGGAGGATCCAACTCGGGACGAATTAAGCAGTGGAACGAAACGCATAGGTTCTGTGCCGCAAACCTGATTAAGCACACTCAGGACACGAGACCCTTACTACTAGCCACAAGCTCTAGGGAGCTTAACCACAGACCCAGGAGGTTGGCAGGAAGAGGCAGTACCTCAGAACAAGGAGGGAAAAAGAAGCACCCCGGTAAGCTTACCATACATGAGGGAGAAGAAAAGGGAGATGGCTTTGGAAGGGATCCCACTAACGCCACCTCACAACCATGTCGAAAAGCAGGGGAAAAGAGCCACCAATTCCCCCAAAGGGAACCTGGAAAACCCAGGAAGGCAACCTGCAGAAGATCTGGGCTAAGGAAACAAACTCCCCTCAACTAGTACAACAAAACCAAGACCAAGTAGACCATGGAGAATCGCATTCACAAGAAGCCCAGGATCAGACAGTGACACAGGCACTTCTCAAAAAGTACTTCATTGATTTTGGGGAGAAAATCGCAAACACAGTCCCGAGGCAAATTATATGATATGATAGGTTATTTATGACGTGCTTAATACCGAGAGGTTTCTAAGCACGGACCCGAGGATCGAACCTGTGCTGCTCTGCATCATCTTGCTTCCAAGACAAGCACGTTGCCCCTGAGCTATTTTCCCAAGACATGACGAGAGAGGATCTGGTGGAGGCCCTGCAGGATATAAAACGTGACGTAAACAAAATGGAGGAAAGGGTGGATATTAATGAGATAGTGATTCAAGAACTGACAGAAGACTGTACGAGGACGGACATTCTGATGGAGCAAACGCGACCCACAACCTTGAGGTGGTGGTCAAAGACCTGGAAAATAGGTCCAGGAGATCGGAAATTCAACTCAAATGCCTCCCCGAGGAGGTCCTAGAGAAAGATCTTGAATCAGTGGTCAAAAGCATCTCCACAGATCTCTTGAACACAGAGGATCTCCCAGAAGTAAAAATCGATAGGATCCACAGAGTGGGACCCCACAGGACAGATACGGGGGTAAGGTACGTCCTAGCGGCCCTTCATGATTAAACATTTAAGGAAAAGATCTTGCAAAAGTCAAGGAAGATGAAACAAATATCCTACAATGGTGCTAGCATTTTCCTCTTTCAGGATCTGGCCCAGATAACCCTCATGAAAAGAAAAAGAATGGCCCCAGCCCTGTTGGTCATCTAAGACAAAGACATCCGATACTGTTGGACCTTCCCGTTTGATTTTTGACTGGCAGGGAAAACACCATTGAATAGCGTCCTATGAGGAAGCAGCAAGAATCCTAGGGATCGAAGAGGAAGGCCAGACCCCAGAAGACCCATCAGTAAAACCCCAAAGCAATCCCAAGGCCTGGGAGTGGTCGGCGGTGAGACATAAAAGACCCCGGAAAAGGGGATAACAACCGCAATTAAAGGGGCCTGCATTAGGAAAACAACAGGAGAGGGAAAAGCATCCCGCAAAGGACACCGACTGATGGAAAACTCTGAGAGATACAAGAGACTACCAAAAGTGCAAGCCTGTGGAGGGCAAACAATAAGATCTACACTGATGGTTCCGGGGGGAAGGGGAGGGCGGGGGAGTGGAACTTGGAATGGGTTTGGGAGAACCCGCAGAGAAGCGAGATCGGGCAATGAGGGGTTCAACTCTCGTGAGACCAATTCAAAGGGGGCTAGAGGCTGGTTGAACCCGCCCAGAGGAGGGAAAAGGAGGGAGGGAAGAGAGGGTGCAGAGGAAGGGGAAGTAAAGAGAGGGTCTGAGAAGGGAGGGGGTGGGGGTCTGGACAAGAGCCTACGAAGAGGCAACATATACAGGAAGGCCCTGAAGACAATTGCTAGACACACTAATCTCACCATCATATCCCTTAATGTTAATGGCTTACACTCCCCATTGAAAATTAGGAAAACCAAAAGGTATCTAAGAAGGGAATGCCCAGACTTAGTAACCTTACTAGAAACCCATGTACACACCTGGGATAGAAACAGAATAAGAATACAGGGATTCTGCCAAATCTACCAATCTACTCACAATAGTACGAGGGGGGGCGGGTGCTGCTAGCCCTTTGGAATGCCTTGACTGACAGGGATATCCAGGGGAGGTACATAGCTGTGAACTTAAAGGGTAGAGGGGAGGCATACAGGATAACCACGACTTATGATCCCAAGACTGGACAAGATACATTTATCCAAAAATCTCTGGTTGGACTCTGGTTGGGCTGGAAAGATTTGCAAAGGGCCCCATAGTCCTGACGGCAGACTTCAATATGGCCTGATATTCAGCAAGGGCTAGGAGTACGAAGATTTTAGGGCACAGGGTAAACCCTCGAGAGAACTGAAGGAAAAAATGGAAAGGCTCGCATTAGTCAATGTATGGAGGGAAATGGAGGGGATTGAGGGCTTCTTCGAAGACAACAACTGCAGAGACAAATCACAGCAGATGAGGAGGGACGCGTTTAAGCAAACAATTAGGAGGAAAATCATTGGCACCAAGGCTCGAAGGCACAGAGAAATGAGACTCATCGAAAAAGACCTAGAGGGAAAGCTGAAGGAGGTAATGTCCCGGTTGGCAGTGGGAGCGAGTGAGGAAACAATGAGGGAATATAGAACCATAAAGGGTCAAAAGAATTTAATACAGACCAGGGCGATGGAATGTTCCCTATTATCCCTCAAACAGAAATACTACATCAAAGCAAACAAATTGGACAGGCTCTTAGCTAGGATGTTGAGAAAGGAAGAGAAGGCTAAAACAAATACGAAAAATAAAAGTTGATGGGGATAGCATGAGCTCTAATACAGACGAAAATGCCTGAGAGTTCTCCACATATTACACCGAGATATACAGCTCGGAAAATCCGCCAGAACGATCTCAAGAGGGATAAATAGAGAAAAGTACACTTTTAGAAATAACAGAACAAGAGAGCTAGACAGAGAATTGCAACAATTCAGGACAGTCACAGGACTCAGAATAAATACCCATACATCTGAAATCCTAAACTTGACGATACTAAGAGAAGTATGAGTTAAATTAACAAGAACAGCAGAAGAGCTCTATATTGCTTACTACCCACCTCTCCAAGAAACCACAAAGAACAAACTGATAGACTGGGGCCCTCTAACCATAACATAGCTAGGTAGAATTAATGTCTTGAAGATGGTCATCCTTCCCCAACTGCTGTATTGTTTCACGGCCCTCCCAAAACAAGTACCTGTTTCCTTCTTTAGAGTCCTCCACACACAGGCAGATTTGTTTGGAACAATAGAAGACTGAGAATAGGGAAAATCCTGGAGCAAGAAATTGCTATCGAAGAAGTCCAAGGGGCTATAAAGTCATTACCCCTTAATAAGTCTCCAGGCCCGGATGGATTCACCTCAGAATTCTACAGGTCCTACAGGGAAACATTACTACCACATTTAGTCACTCTATTTAACAAATTTGGTAGCGTGGGGTCTATCACACCATCCATGGAAGAGGCGAAGGTAGTCCTAATACCAAAACTAGGAAAAGATCCTGCGTATGTGGCTCATACAGGCCGATCGCTTTAATTAACTTTGACGCTAAGATCTACATGAAAATATTAGCAAACCACCTAGACCCAATCCTCCCACACATTATAAGCACAGGCTAATCAGGTTTTGTTAGGGGCAGACAAACGAGTGATGACACTAGAAGGATAGCGCATCTCATAGAGAAGGTCAACAAAACATGCATCCTTGCTCTCCTAATCGCCCTGAATGCTGAAAAAGCCTTTGACAGGGTGGAGTGGGGGTTTCTATTTCTCACTATGAAGAAGATGGGATTTGGGGATAAATTCTTGGCAAAGATCAACGCTAACTACCAGAACCCATCACTGCGTATAGCTGTAAATGGCCAACTAACAGAACCCATCAAAGTATAGCGCTGCACAAAACAGGGCTGCCCCCTCTCGCCTTTACTCTATGCTATTCACCTGGAGCCCCTTCTGGCAACAGTAAGAGTTAATAAGGAAATAGTAGGGGTACCATTCTGGGGAAGGGACAATAAATTAGCCACCCTCGTGGACGACATGTTACTAACAGTAACACACCCGAGACCTCCTTGGAGTGATCGACAGAGAGTTGCAACAATTCAGGACAGTCGCGGGACTAAGAATAAATACCCATAAATCTGAAATCCTAAACTTGATGATACTAAGAGAAGTAGAGACTGACCTCAAAAAGGACTCCCCGTATAGATGGGTTGAGAAGGCTATAACATATCAATGAGTTAAATTAACAAGAACAGCAGAAGAGCTCTATATTGCTAACTACTCACCTCTCCAAGAAGCCATAAAGAACAAACTGATAGACTGGGACCCGCTAACCATAACATGGCTAGGTAGAATTAATCTCTTGTAGATGGTCATCCTTCCCCAACTGCTGTATTGTTTCACAGCCCTCCCAACATAAGTACCTGCCTCCTTCTTTAGAGTCCTCCAAAAACACAAAGGCAGATTTGTTTGGAACAATAGAAGACCGAGAATAGCGAAAAAGGGCAATAATGATGCCAAGGAATAGGGGTGGAATGGGGGACCCATACTTTAAGGCATACTTTCTGGCTGCACAAACAAGAGTGTTTGGGGACTGGCTTGGGGATGATCGGGCCAAGATATGGAGACCAATGGACAAGGCGATGGTAGGAGAGAACATAGAGGAGGTACTATAGAAACCCAAGCAAGAGAGGCCATCCAACATGTATTGTAGCAAGATAGTGTCTGTGGTGGGAGACTCCGGGGATGAAATATTCAAGAGTGCCCACATCACCTCTTTCCCATCCCCACTCACACCAATCTTTGGTAACCCACAGTTCTCCCCGGGGATGAGAGGCAACGCTTTTAGTAAATGGCAGGAGGGAGGGTGCCAAAAGATCTGTGACATGTTCAAAGCACCAGAAGTGAAATTGTTTACTCAATGCAAGGCAGATTTTGGGGTGGAAGAAGGGGAGCGATTCAGATATACCTAAATAAGACATTGGTTGCTGCACCCCCTAATGAAGGAAGTGGCAACGTGCACTCTAACTCCCATTGAGAAATATTTACTGACAGACTCCGGGGACAAGTGTATAGTGTGCAACAATGTACTCACATATCAAAAAGGGGAATGACCCGGGACAAAGGAGATACATGACACACTGGGAAGGGGCAGTAGGACAACCAATAAATGTAGCAGGCTGGGGAAAACTATGGACTAACATAACCAAGCTCACAAGGTCCCGCCAAATTCAGGAAATATGGATAAAACTGATCCTACGGTGGCACTTTACTCTGGCAAAACTCCACAAAATGTACCCCTCATGATCCAAATTATGTTGGAGGGAATGCGGCCAGGAGGGAACCTGGAGCCGTATCTGGTGGGGATGCCCCCACATCCAAGAGTATTGGGGGGTAATGCAGGAAGCAGTGGAAGAAACCCTGGGAGTAAAGGGAGGAGATAAAAGAGGCTTGGCACTGATAGGCCTAGATGGAACTTTGGATGACCTACTCGAGAGCAGAATGAAAAGTATATGTCACCCTGATGATGGCGGGGCTGTTGGCAGTAGCACGTAAGTGGAAGTCAAAGGAGCCTCCTATGGAACACGAATGGGTGGGAAGAGTATGGAACTTTGCAGCCCTTAAATGGGTAACCTACTCTGTACAAGGAGACCACCAAGCCTACCTTACAGACTGGTCCAGGGTGCTGGGGTTGGGAGCCAGTGGTCTTGGTGCCCAAGGAGAATGATGCTTTTTGGACTACTGTAAATATCTTGGGACGGTTACACACCAAGGAACATGAAGGGACTCCAACAAACAAATAGTGCCTAAAACTCAAACGAAGAGGAGGATATGGAAGGATATGGAAGGAGGGGGAAAGATACGAACGAAGGATCGAAACCAGAACAGTGGCGGGTGGATGGAGAGGGGGAAGAGGGGTTCAATTTATGTGTAAATGTTTTAGAAAATGCCAATAAAAAGTTACTTTAAGAAAAACACTAACAGGCTACCAACCACAGATGTTGGCCTTCACTGGTGGCTACAGCTTTCAACTTTGTCCACTGTATATTATATACACTGATCAGGCACTAGCCATGGGCTTCACCACAATTCTGGCCAGTGGCCACAAACTTTGGCTGTGTCCACTATCATTTCTAAAATATAAATGGGCCACTAGCCATGGCCTTTGATCTTGAGTAGTTTGTACACCTTTTGGCCATGTCCACTGTATATATTAAAATAACAATATGCCATAAGCGATAGTCTTCGGCCTTACCCACTGTGTATTATACAACACTAACCAACCACTGGCTATCACCTTTGGTCTTTCCCTCTGTATATTATATACACTAATCAGCCACTAGACATGGTTTACAACACAATACTAGTCACTGTCAACTGTATATTCTAACATATTAATGGGCACTAGCTGTGGCCTTTAGCCAGCACCCTTGACTACAGCTTTCAACGCTGCTCACTGTATATTTTAAAACAGTGATGGGCTCCTAGGCATGGCCTTTAACCATGCACATTGGTATTCTGCAACACTAAACAACCACTAGCTATGCCCTTTGGTGATGGCCAGTGACCCCAGCCTTTGTCATGGCCAAGTCAGCGGCCTAAATTGTTATTAAGCTAGTCAGAGTTTCCATGGGCTGACTTATGAATGATGTTATATCTGATGCCATTATTGGTATAATCAGTTATATGCAATGTAATTAGAATTGTCACTATTGAAGAGACATGCACCATTTTCTGTCACCCGCATAACTACAAAAGCATTGTATTGTGTCACGGCATGACTTCCAAAGTGAGTGCCCCTAATGTCAGCTAGAATGCTGATTGTGTGGAAAGTTTAGGAACAATGAACTACTGAAATAGATAGATAGATAGATAGATAGATAGATAGATAGATAGATAGATAGATAGATAGATAGATAGATAGATAGATTGATAGATAGATTGATAGATAGAAAGTAATTAAAGTGTTACATAAATGTTGCACAAATACTACACTCAATATATTTCTAAATAGAATATTTCAGGACTACCTACCACACATATGTACACATTTTTTTAATAACTTTTTTCATAGCTGCGGCTATGAGACATTACATTGCACAACATAGCATGACATAACATTCATGGTTGCCACGGCTACTGTCATTATACCCATGGCTACCCTAAAGGCTAACCGCAGCTAAAATAAAAACATAAATGCATGTGCTTTTTCAATACACACTGTATTAAAACGGCCAATTAAGGATTATTGATCCATTTATGCAGTCTGTGTTTTTTATTGTCTACTTTTATAACTACTTTTATAACTGAAAACCTGGCCTGGAAAAGGGCCATTTTGTGAGAGAGGGAAGGAGGAGGATGAAACAGGGGAAGGGGAAAGCATTAGAATTCATAATAAAGGGTACAAAAAGGTACATTAATTGTTCTATGCAATTTTTGTGAGTTTTTTGTTTTACTTTTTTTAAAAAGGGGATAAAATATAATAATATAATCACTATATAACTTTATAGCAAGAGGCTATAAGAAGTCAACAATCAATAGCGCATTTAACCAATGTGCCAAACAAACCAGAGGCGCCATCTTAAGAAAAAACAAAAGAGAAAAGCCAATTGAAATTACAGGACACAAAAACTGACAATATAAGATTTATCACAACGTACAACAACGGGGCTAGAGAAATCCAAAAAATTATGGGTGAACATTGGTCAATACTAAAGAGAGATCTGGAGATAAAAAAACACATCCAGCCAAATGCAAGTGTGACATTCAGAAAAGCCAAATCATTACAATCAGAATTGTCGCCAAGTCTCTTTGTAACCCCTTTTCAATCTACAACACAGTGGTTAGCAAGCAACCAAAATGGGTTCTACAAATGTACCAAGTGCAAAGCTTGCAAATATGGGATTTCTCTCAAACATTATATACACCCTCGGGCACAGAGAAAGATAACAATAACTAAACACATCACCTGTTCAACATCTTACGTAGTGTACGTAATTACATGTGACTGTAACCTCTGGTATATCGGAAGCACAAAGTTAGAAGTAAAACTCCGCGTGTTGCAACACCTTCGAGCCATCAAAAACAAAGATCCATCTTATCCTCTCGCAAAACACTTTGAAGAAAAGCACAATGGGGATATATCTTCTTTAAAATATTTTGGAATAGATCAAATATCCCCACATCCGAGAGGCGGCAATCAGGAAAGAAAATTGCGACAAACAGAATGCAAATACATTGTTGATTACCATACTAAGAACCCGGGAGGTCACAACAAAGATGAAGAACTCTATACGTTTGTGGGGGAATAGAGCTTCTAGGAACAAGCTGTGTTTATAAATGTTTTCCCATTTAGTGTCTATATGTATTCACAATATCCTTTCTTGAACAAGATATTTGGTTTTAAATAAGTACTAATTTTTGTATACAACTTTGCAAAATATACGGTTTTAATAATTTTTTAAGAAGCTTTCCTAAATACATTGCAATATATGTGACAATTACAGGTCTCCAGTTTTAACATCTACTAGTCCATGTCCTAGACATCTTTGCATTTTCTAATTGCGCAGATCCTGGAAATATGACGAACAAAAAATCAACTAAAAATAACACCCTTAAAGAATATAATTCTTAGAATCGAATAGCTACATAGTGGGACTGATCTAATGTTTTGGACACTAATTCTGAAATGCTAAGATGAAATTTAATCAAATTCATGGAACTTTGTCATTGCTGGCTTTGAAAAGAAAAAAATAATGAAAGTTATATACTAACTATATGCCATACAAATTGTAAGCACTATGCACTTTATTGAGGCAAATATGGATAATAACATTTAATTATTATTTTCTACTAATCTTTTCTTTCCTCATACAAAGACAACCGATAAACTAGGTCAACATGACAGCCCATTTAATTTAAGACCATTATCAATCCTTATACTGCACATCTATTTATTTTATTTTAAAATGTTTTTATTGGCATTTTGAAATTAGCATTACATCAGTGTCAATCTCCCCCTCCCACTGATTTCTTGCGCCATTTTGCAATTTCAAAACGTATTCGATTGGTTCCTAAAAAGTAACAACAAACTGGACAAAACAACATTTGAAAAGCTTGAACTGTCCTCATGCTGAACGATTGTGGCGATTACGTTATCTTGGATCCACCTGGTGGCCTGTCCATGTCTATTCGGTAGGGGGCGGGTGTTGTTGGCTATCTGCCCCATCGTGTGGCGTCTCCCTCTTTACTTCATTATGAGCCTCGCACTTTGTGTGACTGTGCACCACTCGTCCCGCCTGTTGGTTCACGGGGGCATGTCATCGGAGGGTAGGAACATGTCTCTCACCACGGCCTTCCATGCATCAAATTTAGCATTAGTACTGCCCTCATCCCCGGCGATCCCTATCCCCCATGCTTCTGTTTCTGCGGCCGTCCATCGCTCCATTTCCCTCTTCCATCTCGTGTATTGTGGGCCTTTTTTTGACTTCCACGACATCGCTATCTCCCTTTTTGCCAGTATGCATGCCATGTCCATTACCCGTACAATGTGCTTTATTTTGCTTAACCTGGGATACATGCCCAGCAGGCATTCCTTCATTGTCCACTCATATCTACTTACTCTGCCCTTCATGCATGTCTGTTTGATGTTGGCCCAGAGGGTGCCTACCTTTGCACACCCCCAGAACATGTGTATTAGGCCTGCTTCGTCATTAGTGCACCATGGGCAGTGCGCCTCCGCTTGCCGTTTGAAGCTTGCTACCCTTTTCGGGGTCATATATGTTCTATATAGGACGTTTATTTGAATTAGCCTGAACCTGGCGTTTCTGGACACTGCCTTTGGGTATTGCAGTGCCCTTCCCCAGTCATTGTCTGAGATCTCCTCGCCAGTGTCCGTTTCCCATTTGGCCCTCAGTATGGCACCGCGGGGGTTGGGCCTGTCGTTTAACTGCGCGTAGATTCTCGACACTGCCCTCCACCCGTCGCTCAGGTTGTTCATCTCTGTCACTAGGGGGGTCATCGTTGGTTCCTCTGGCCAGTCAGTCCATCTCACCCTCGCCTCGTGCTTAAGTTTCTGGAACCATAGAAATTGCCCCATAGGTAGGCCCTCTATCTCATGCAGTGATTCCAGCTCTCTAAATTCCCCATCCTCGTACATGTCCCCCCAGGCGTATATACCCAGACCCTCCCATTGCCTAAGCGTATTGACATCAGCTGGTGTCATTCTCATGCCTGCCATTAATGGAATTTCCGGGGAGTAAGGGTTCCTCGAGTGTGTGATGGTTTTAACTCTCTCCCATACTTGTCTACCCAATTCGGCTAGTATTGGGGCCCTATCGGTTCGATCCTGAGGCGCCCATATTATTTCCTTGAGGTATATGGGTTTGACGAGATCACTCAGTAGGCCAGTTTCATTGGTGACCTCATCCGACAGCCATTTGGTAACGTGGCTGAGTTGGGCAGCCAGATAGTACCTTTCAAAGTCCGGGAGCTGTATGCCCCCTGCATCATGCGGAAGGGTCAGGATATTCAGTGCCAGTCTGTGACGTGCCTTCCCCCATATGAAGTCTCTGATCTGGGCTTCCAATTTTCGGAAAAAAGGTGGTCTGATGTAGTGACAGATGGTCTGGAAAAAGTATAGGTATCGAGTCAGTATGATCATTTTTGCTATTGATGCCCTGCCCATCATTGAGAGTGGTAGTCCAGACCAGAATTTCATCGAGTTGTGGAGCCCTTGAGTTACCGACAGTGTGTTCTGTTCGTGCGTGAGTTCAGGTGTATGTCTGATCCTGACCCCCAGGTATTTGAACATATCGGGCTGCCACTTCACCCCAACCTGCGGTAGGTCGTCTACTCCTACCCCCCTCAAGCCCGCTAGTGGAAACATGCATGACTTTTGTCTGCTAAAGTGTATCCCTGAGTAGCGAGCAAAGTTGTGTAGCACTTCCAAAATTGTAGAGGCATTGTTTTTTGGGTCTGTCAGGTAGATCAAGACATCATCTCTATATAGTGAGATAACGTGGTGCCCCCTTCCCACTCGTATTCCAGCATCCCAGAATTGCTTCCGTATATAAATTGCGATTGGCTCCAGCCCCAAAATATAGAGCATGGGCGAAAGGGGACAGCCCTGTCTAGTGCCTCTCTGTATGTTCCAGTCTCTTGATACCCATTTGCCCGTCTTTACCCTGGCTGTTGGATCATTGTACAGTACCTTGATCCAGCGCACAAATCCTTCCCCGAATCCGAACTCCCTTAGCACCTCTATCAGCCACTCCCAGTAGATGGAGTCGAATGCCTTTATGGCGTCTAAAGACAATACTGCCATGTGCTCCTGGCTTCCTTCTGTGTGCGCTATAATGTGCTGTAGTCTCCTCAGGTTGGCTGTTGTGTTGCGGCCAGGGACAAAACCATTCTGATCCTCGTGGACCAGACTTCCTATCACTTTGGATAATTTCTTGGCCAGGATAGTGGTCAGTATCTTACTGTCGTAATTTAGCATAGCTATCGGTCGGTAAGAGTCGCATTCGTCAGTTGGTTTGTGCGGTTTGGGAATCGGGACTATTAGCGTCTCTCTCATGGTCTTGGGTAGGGTTCCCGTCTCGTAGGCTTCCTGGAATACCTCGTGTAGTAGTGGGGTTAGTGTCGTCTCGTATGCTTTGTAGAACTCCGGGGGGAGCCCGTCCGTTCCTGGGGTCTTGCATGTGGACAGGGATCTAATAGCGTCTGTGATGTCCTCAGGCGTAAGAGGCTCTTCTAATGAGTCTCGTTGTTGGTCACTCAGCCTGGAGAGTCCTATCTCTTCCATGGTGTCTTGTATGTCTGTCAGCGGTACTTGGGTGTCATGTGCGTACAGTGTGGAGTAGAAGTCAGCAAATGTGGTGTTTATTGAGTGTTGGGTTGTTCTTATTTCTCCCTTCTTGTCTCTTATCGCGGTCACTGGGTGTTTTGGGTGCTCACGCCTGCACAGCCAGGCCAGTAGCCTACCTGGTTTGTCCCCGTTTATGTGTGCTCTAGTGGTACGTGTTGCATGATCGAATTTTGCTAGCCGCCCCCACGCCTGGTGACACTTCGTCCGAGCCTCCTGCAAAATCTCCTCCTCCCCTCTAGTTCCGGCGCTGTTAGCTTCTCCCAGCCTTATTTCCTCCTCCCTCTCCTCCAATTCCCTCCTCAGCATTTTCCTGACTCCCGCTGTCCCAGCAATAACTTCTCCCCTCGTTACCACCTTCAGGGCCTCCCATACTGTGCTCCAGCGGTCCACACTGCCACTGTTATTGGTGACATACTCTACTAGTTTTTCTCCCAGCTCCTCCTTAAATGTTGGGTCCTTCAGTGCCTCCGTGGGCATTCGCCATAGCGGGATAGGGGGTCTAGGGCCCTTCAGGGCCCAGTGCATAAGCAGGGGAGAGTGGTCCGAAATCGATCTGCCCATGTATTGTACCGATCCTACCTGAGCTAGGTGTGCTCTGTCTATAAACATGTAGTCGATTCTCGTGTGGAGGTTGTGTGGGGAGGAGTAAAATGAGTATCCCCTGTCTGTGGGATGGTGTTCCCTCCAGGCATCTGCAAGGTCTAGTTGTTCCAGCAAGTTGTTCAGCACCCTTGAGGTCCTATCCGTTCTCTCCAGCGGGGGTTCGGACCTATCTAGGTTCCCATCCCTCACACAGTTTAGATCTCCGCCCCATATGTAAAGGCTGTCTCTGTTTCTCGCCAGTTTCGTCTGCAGCCTAGCAAGGAAGGACGGAATACCGTGATTTGGACAGTATGTGTTGACTAGGCAGATCTCCACTTGCTCAAGCACTCCCCAGAGTATCAAATATCTCCCCTCCGTGTCTGCTTCGGTCCCTAACACCTGAAAGGGCACCTCAGGATTAATCCAAGTATACACTCCCCTAGCGAATTTGGAGTACGGGGCCCCCTGTCCTTGACCTCTCCAGTGCTCCTGTAGCCTCGTCTGGTCCTCCACTTTGAGGTGAGTCTCTTGGAGCATCGCAATGTCTACTTTCTTCCTGCGGAGATAGGACCTGACCCTGTTCCGGCGCAGGTAGGACCCCAACCCCCTCACATTCCAAGTTAGTATTCGAAGTTGCATTGCCATGCATAGGGCACCCCCCCCCGGGGGGCTCCGTTTGACTCTCGCCCTCTCACCTCTTTTCTTGCATCTTCGGTTCGTTGGCCGCCGTTCCTTGTTCCTCGTTCTGCATGAAGGCTGTAGCATCAAATTAAAACTGCTGCGACAACTATCGCAGCTTAAACAGTCAACTTTGTTAACTAACAGTCCAACAAACCAGTAGGTCAGACTGTGTAACTGCAAACTGCCCCCAGCAGTTGCAATGAACGTGCAGCGCTCGGGGGCTCCCAAGCTTTCTGAGCCTCTCCAGGCTTTCCGGCGTGGCCGTTGTGCGGGATTAAGACCTGCACATGTCTCGTAGGGGTGGGCCATTAACATGTCCGCTTTTGGTTTCCGGTGCTCCTGTCCGATACAGCTATCTTTGTGTTGTAACCCCAGGTGCAAGCTAAAAGACTGCCTTGTGCTTTAGTGTGGGGTCTGACGCCAATATTTGTGAGTCCGGTTTCTTGTTCATCTATTGTTCGTTTTAGGAGGTTCCTCGTCGTCGTCCGCCAGGTTATTGTGCTCGAGCCACATGTTTGCGGCCGCTGGGGATTCTAAAAAGACTGCTTTTCCTTTATAAAGGACCTTAAGGCGAGATGGGTAGAGCAACATATATTTAAGATTAAGTGTCCGCAGTCTCGCCTTCACTGGAATAAAGGAGTTCCTGGCGCGTTGCACTGCAGGGGTATAGTCAGGATACATGACTATCGTGGAGCCTTGCTTTCTAATCACTCCGCCTTCCCGGGAATACCTCAGTATTATTTCCCTGATCCGGAAATTGAGGATCTTGGCTATAATCGGTCGCGGGTGCGAGCCTGGTGGTGGGCGCTTTTGAAGAGATCTGTGGGCCCGCTCCACCGAGAATCCTTGTGAGAGTTTACCCGCACCAATTTCCTGCTGCAGCATTGTCTCTATGAAGTTTGTCGGGTCCGGGCCCTCCATGTCTTCGGGGACCCCTAGGATCCTGATATTGTTGTGCCGAGCGCGTCCTTCTGCATCCTCGGAGCGCGCTTCCAGCCTTGCTACTTTTTGTTCTAGGTCGCGGACCTGCGCTTTCAGTTCTGTAGTGTTTTCTACATTTTCTTGTAGGACAGCTTCATTAGTGTTCACTCTCTCCGTTAGGTTGCGGGCGTCCTGGCGCATAAGCTGCATGTCCGATTTTACTTCATCGATCCTGTTTTCGATGGAGGTGCGGAGCTCTGCTATGGCCCGGAGGACCTGTGTGTTGTCGGGCGCTGCTTCTGGATTCGAGGGTCCGGTGTCGGCCGCGGGGTCAGATTGCGGCAGCTGCTTGGGCCTTACCGTCGTGAAAGAGTCCATTGTTGCTGTTTTGGATTTGGCCTTGGGTGGCGACATCACTTTCCTTAGGGGCAGCTTCCTCTGTCCTGTGGGCACCTGTATGGTTGCGAGACCTGCCTGTTGTGTGGTTTAGCCAATTCAACCCAGTTGTGGGCCTTGCAGAGGAGCGCCGCGGTGGAGTACCGTCTCCCGTGCCCCGTCTTCCGTGTGCGGCCGGTGCTTATGCCGCCGTGTTCCGGGTACCCCGCTCACTCCCAGAACCGGGACCAGGGGGGCGACCGGGTCGGTGGGCAGCGCCGATCCAAGTGTGGCCAGGATCAGGGTCTGTAGCGATGAGCGGGACCTGCAGGAGGAGCAAGCGGAGACAGTTTCCACGTCGCTCACATAGTGTGGCCGTAGTTCGCGTTGGAGTCCGCCATCTTGGGTGTGCAGGGGCGCTTCCTTATCTCCCTCGCCTCCAAAGTCACGGAGCCCGATTTCCTCAGGGGTCGGGTCGCAGCCGCAGGACGAGGGTTCCCCTCCAGCAGGTGTAGAAGCACAATTACTGCTTAGGCTGGGAGCCGGGTTCACGCCTCTCACTTGAAGGCGCAGGGAGCCCTGTAGGCCGCCGCCATCTTGGTGGGTAGAGGCGCTTCCTTATTATGCTCGTGTCCGATGTTGCGGGCCCCGTTTTCTTCGGAGGTCAGTTCGCAGGTGCCGAAACAGGGCCCTCTCCCAGCACGTGATAACTGCCTGGATGTTGCTCGGTGTGGGAGCTGAGTTCGCGTAGCTCACTTGAAAACACGGGCAGCCACATGGGACTCCGCCATCTTGGGAACATGGGGGTGCCTCTTCTCTTGGCTCGTTTCTGGCTCTACCAACTCCGTTTTTAATCGGGAGTTGAAGCGTTCCAGCGGAAGGAGGTTCTTCTTTCAGCAGATGTTGTTTCCGTGACGATTGCTTAGCGTTAACAGCCTAATTCAGGCGGCGATAAGGATCGCGGACAGGAGCTTCACTGAGGTGCGACTTCACAGCATGCGTGCTGGCCACGCCCCCCTTATACTGCACATCTATATACCAACGATGGAGAACAATTAGCAACTGTGTAAAATATGTGCAAAATTACAACATTGCTTTTAATTTCTAGCACCGTGCACTTTAAGCACTATGCACTTTAAGGTCATGATAAAGCACTATGCACTTTACGGTCATAACAATTGTGTAAACTGTGCAAAATATGTGCAAAATTATAACATTGCTTTTCATTTCTAGCACCGTGCACTTTAAGCACTATGCACTTTAAGGTCATGATAAAGCACTATGCACTTTACGGTCATGACAAAGTACTATGCACTACATGGCTAATATAATCCATCAGCAAATAATAATGGAAGGATTCGGATAGAGCATGGTCAAATTGTCAACACAATATGAAAACTAAACACTCTATGCTAATATTATGGCAATAATGTTAAGGCAGTCTCTATGCAGGATTAGTTATTCACAGACTGCCATCAAGAATCCTAAAATAATCGGAATTTTAAAAAGATGTGGTGTTCCAAAAATATCATATGCACTTGTGAATTCAAACGAAGATTGTCTATTTATATGATTTTGATTTTAACCACAGTCACGTTAAGTTTTTGTATAAAAAATATAAATCATATAAATGAAATTCTTAAGCAAATGTAATGATGTAAGCACAAGATGTACGAGAAAGTTGGCAACACACTTTGTAAAAAGCATTTCCAATATGGCCCCCATGTTAACCAGGTTAAGTGCTATGCATTTTTCACATGAAAGTGAAGAAGGACTACAACATCATAGAAATGTTAAATGGAGATACCTGTTTTCTATGTTTACAATCCGACGAAGCCCGGAAGGGTGAAACGCGTAATTGTTTGTTCTCTCCTGAAACTGCTTGTCCACTGTGTTTTTCTGGCAAAATAAAGGACGTGTGATGGAGTTCCTTCTTTGCATCTGGTGCATTTTTACTTGGGAGAAGAGTGCCGCCTAAAAAAGTTTTGATTAGCTTTTTTTTTTTCTTGTTTTTTCTTTCTTTGATATATATATATATGTATATATATATACATATATATATACATATATATACATATATTCAGTAAAAAAACGTTGTTAACGGGACGTTATGGTTAAGTTGCGCAACTAAAAACCTATGAAATTCAGTGAAAAACTTTGTTAAAGGGACGTTATGGTTCCAATTAAAAACAAAAACCCCCTGAAATTCGCCAGTTATGGTAAGCTAAGCAACCATAACTCACGCCACCACCGTGCACTGCTAAGCCTAACACCCAGGACATCAAAGAAGACATCACAAATGTGAGACTAATTTATGTTTTTAAAACAGGTACATCCTTCCCTACTGTCAATGCCATGATTTTCAGACCCCGGCCGATGGATTTTTTAACTGCCAGGTGCAGCTACTTGTAAACAACTTCATGACCCTCACCATTTTATGGGACAATCGCCAAGGACCAATATGCACTTACGCGGTACTAGCGGCTAGAAGCAACATACCAACCATTATGGTGGTCTAATGCCTCGTTGTTGGAATAGCCTTCCGATTATCAGTGCAACCATAGTGCTTCTTTTATCATAAACCAACACCCTGTGTACCGCAAAGGAACAGCGCGTGACTCAAGATGAACTTTTGCGGATCGACAGCAAAGACAAATGCAAATCGCTGAATATTCTCTAAACATTTGATGTCAAATAAAAGTACTTTACGAAATGTACAATCTTGCTGTTTGCTTTTAAATCACAGTTTCATATTCCGAATTGTGGCGCGCTGTGTTGTGAGATGATCTGTGTTGTTTTCCGGGTTCTGTGTAAAGTTGCATAGGACTGGAGACGGCTGGGCGCGTTTGGCTACGCACCCTGTAACGTCACGGAGAGAGACGGGGAATATGAATGCTTTGATAATGTCAGGCTTAGGGGCGGGAGATATGATTTAGTGTCGCAAAAGCAGGTCAGCCAGGTCGATGGGGCAAGTGATAGGATTATCACATAATGTCAGTGCACAGCAGCCTGATTTATCCTTTGTTTAGTGGACAAAAAGTCGGGTAAGGCCCATAGGAAATTGTAATGTCAACGGACATAAGGAGGATTCTTAGAACACTTTCAACCTGACAATGAACAATACGAACAGCGTTCTCAGAACACCCCATTTTGTTTAATTGCAAACATTACCTCCACGTCCACTCTTCCTCGTCCCAGTACTTACTTCATGACGAGGAAGATTAGGACTAGGAGTAATGAAGATTATCAGTAAGTAATCAGAGCATTTCAGGACACCGCGAGTGTTCTTAGAACACATTCAACTTGTCAGAGTACAATACGGACAGCGTCCTCAGGACACCCATATTTTGTTTTTATATGAACATTTAAGGACACCGCAAGTGTTCTTAGCTCAATTTTAGCTTGCTTGCGAACAAAACGGACACATACTCCGTCCTCAGAACACCCCACCATTTAGTTTATATAGAAAATTTCAGAACAGCCGTGTTGTCCGCAGACAAATCGAACACAACAAAAGTATCTAGCACATAAAAAAAACAGAACATTGAACCTATCTCATACTCCCCACTCCACTAAATACAATTTTTAATCCAAGTTTCACTGCGCTGTCCGCAGTCATCGGCGAATGCAAGATGGCGGGCGCCACAGAAAATCTGACGCGCTTCACGCACCACGCCGTCCAATCAGCGAACACGTCGCATGTCCGTGGACATCACGCAAGGCGATTGGCCAATCAGGGCGCTGTCTGCGGAGCGAACAAGGAAGTCTGTCCGCGAAGCGAACAGAGATATCACTAATTTTTTTGCTTTACGTTTTAGTAATTTCTAAAAAAAACTACTGGGCAGGTTTACACCAAATTTGCAAAAGCACGCTTTCGGGACCAAGCCGCCGCTCCTGACGCAAATTTGGTGTAAATCCGTCCAGCGGTTTGGGCTGTAGACGTGCGCAAAGACATAATGGGAAAAAACACAAGTTTTGGGACCCCCCCTATAAGTTTGCCCCCCTGGACCAAACCTCACCAAACTTTGTAAAAAAAAATTCAGAGTGGGCCATATACTTCTTTTGCAAAGTTTGGTGAGGATTCGTCCAGAGGGAGCGAAGTTATGAGCCACCCAAAAAATGCTCTTCCTATGGAAACACCAACTTAACCATAACTACATGGACGCTAGCGCGTCCATGTAATTACACAGCCACAGTAGTGGAGTAAAAGTAGTGATATCTATGTTCGCTCCGCGGTCACACTTCCCTGTTCGCTCCGGATTGGCTAATCTGTAGTGTCATGTCCGCGGACATGTGACGCGTTCAATGATTGGTTGTGGATCAGCAAAATAAAACATTAACATTTTAGAGTTTGTAAAGTAGTTTTATTTCACAAGAAACTGTCCGAGACCATTGGACTATGCCCATTTTCTATGAAATTGTAACATTGTTTCTATGTGCGTCAGCGAAAATGTTAATGGTGAGTCACACGTTGTTCTTTTCCCATAAACCAAGTATGCGTTTTCAATAAAGCAACTGCTTTGTTCGCACAGTGATTTCCAAGACATCGACATGACCTTTGGCCTACACCACCATAAAACATGTAATGTTACTCCTTATGGCCACTTCAGCATACGGACAAAAGGGTCCGGGGCTATCATCCCACAAAATTGTGACCGACAGGTAACCGGTGACGATCAGTTGCATCTGGCGTCCAAAGAAACCAACACTCGGCATCTGGAATCCATGATACGCACAGTAAGGCAGGATATAGCTCGTTGGAAAACATAAGAGAAAGTATGTGTCAATACCCAGCCTTCAGCAAAAATGGCGGGCACAGCGAAAGAATCTGACACACTTCACGCTAGTGACAGGCTACAAGGGGATAGACATGTGATGTCATCAATGATATTTGTCATGTCATCATTGATGTCCTGGGTGTTAGTCTTAGCAGGGCACGGTGGTGGCGCAAGTTATGGTCGCTTAGCTTACCATAATTGGCGAATTTCAGGGGTTTTTAGATTTTACTTGGAACCATAACGTCCTTTTAACAACGTTTTTTGACTGAATGTCATAGGTTTTTATTAGTGCAACTTAACCATAACGTCCCTTTAACAAAGTTTTTTTTTATTGAATATATATATATTTATATATATATTCCTAGTGGCGGCAATTGGGCTGGTGTTCTAAAATGGCCCTTCTCGAACCGTCTAGGGTAGATTTCCCACCACGATCCAGCTGTCACATCTCAAACACATTGCATGGCAGTCGTGTAGATTGGGTGCAGGCAGGATGGGATGAAGTTTGGTGGTGGTGGATGAAACAAAGGAAGCAACATAAGTGGAAGATAGTGGTGCAGAGGTGCATTTGGCCGGCAGATACCAACATACAGATTGTGGACCTTGGGCTCGCACCTTGTGGTAGAAATGAGCCTTTGTATAGGTTTCCTCCACATTGTCCCAATGGACATGAACAAATCAAATTAGAGGTTCCCAAACTATATGATGATTTATTTGAAGGTCCACTGTGCAACACCTTCCCACAGAAAACACACTGAACTTCCTCAACCTCTTTCTTTCTGTGTTAATCCTTCACACAAATACTGCCAGCTCTCAGCGACAGATTTTTGGGCAAACTGCTTCCTCCGCGGAGGTAAGGCAGTACATACCCACACCACCTCTTTATCTCTTTATCACTGCTGGTCCCAGACATATTTAAAACTTGGGACCCGGGAGGAAAAAACAAAACCGTAAAACACACAACACAAAAAGGACTCTGCCACTTAAAATGGAAAAAGTTTAAAAATAGATAAATATAACAAGCTAAAATGTAAAATAAATCACAAACTACAAATTACTGGACAAAGGAGAAAGGTACAGGAACAAGAGTGGTAAAAAAGGAATGGAAAAATGTGGATACTGCTCTTTAAAATTTCCTGAAGGCTCACAAGCAAGTTTACCCACCCAGAGACAAAAAGCAATGAGAAAAAAAAGAGACGTGTCTTTGGGTGCGATGAATAGTCGCGGTTATACCAACAAGCCAATCAGAGCATAACTATCATACACATGGATGCAACCAGGCGCATGATGTAGTTGTACCTAAACCACCAAAAAATCAACTTTTGCCACTCGCTTAAATGCGCTTAAATGCGTGCACATATTTGTAGCCGCGTCAATGAAAATGATCAATCTGACAGCGTGGTTCGTTAATGTGGCTATGCAAATTTGCGCCTTCTGCATCAACCAATCCGATTGCGCGCACTCTGTTGCTACAGTACCTTAACGTGGCTATGCACATTCGCACCTTACATGCCAACCAATCGGATTGTACCCACTCCATAGCCACATCAATGAGAGGGCCCAATAAGGCGGCATGGTTCCTTAATGTGGCTCTGCGTTTGCGCATCTTCCGAACCGACCAATCGCAATGCATGTACTCTATAGCCACGTCAATGAGAGGGCCCAATCAGGTTGCCTGGTTCCTTACCGCAGCTACGGGCATTCGCGCCAAAACCATCGACCAATCACATTTCGCCCTCTGCTTACGTGCCTACACATGACCTGTAACCGCGTCAAGGAGAGGGCCCAATCAGGCGTGCGGTTCCTTAATGCAGCTATGCGCATTTGTGCCTAACCCATCGAACAATCATTGTTGTGTGCTGCTTATGCACCAACACATGACCCGTAACTGGGGGAACGAGAGGGCCCAATGAGTTGGCGCGGTTCCTTAATGTGATTACATACATTTGCGCCTAGACCATCGACCAATCAGATTTTACACTCCTCTTACACGCCTGCACATGACCTGTAACCACGTCAACGCGAGGGCCCAATCAGGTGGCGTGGTTCCTTAACACAGTTACAGGCATTCGCACCCAGACCATCGGCCAATCAGATTTCGTGCTGTGCTTATGCGCCTCCACATGACTCGTAGCTGCGTCTAAAGTGTCAACTAATTATGTGTCGATTTCCGTATGGCACGGCTATGGCGATACACAGTGTGTGTGGAATTGACCAATCAGAGCTTGCACTGCGGTAGCTAAGTGCAACATGACTCATAGCCATGCATATAAAGTGCACTGCCTGATTGGTTAATGGCCATAGCCAGGAATATTGACCACACCCAAAGACAACTTGTCTGTCAAGTTTAAGACGGTTTTGAGCAAGATCCTCATTCTTTCCCATCCTTATTCGCCCTCCTTTATGCATTTACCTCTTTCATTTGTCCTGTTTGTCACTGCGTTATTTTAGCTAGTTTATTTTTTTTAACAATATTGTTATTTTTTGTGGCCTAGTCCTTTTTGTCTTGTCTTTTTTCATTTTATTACATTTTTCTCCCAAGTCAAACATTGCACAATATGTCTGACCACAGCAGCAGCAGCGATAAAGTAATGTGGATGCCAAATCCATCCACTCCCCGCGAAATATTATGCAGGATGAAAAAAGCTGCAGATAGATATGGTTGAGCAGCACCACTCCCTAAAAGAGGCAGAACAGGTACAGTGCAGGATCTGCAAGAAAAAGTTACGCTATGGCCCGTCTAACGTAGCGCCACAGAGCTTGGGGACATCTGTCCTCATTCAACACTTAGTCCGAGTACCTGGGACGAGGTTGATGCGGACAACCGAAAGGCCCATGAGAAGCACAAAATACAGGCACATGGGCTGAACTCTGTGCTTTGTGGAAGAGCTGCCGTGCCATCACCTTCTACAGCAGCAACCACCACGGTAACCTCCACACCATCCACCTCCACCACTACTGCCCACACCGGCCCTGAATGACTGCAAAGTTTTGCGCAGACGATGCCACAATTGAGTCACGGGGGGAGATGCCACCCTAGATGACTGGGCACGTGCCATTTGGAACACCAGGCCCACTGCCACTTGGACTATATATATATTTTTTTAAGTGGAATTTTTTTTTTCTTAAACATGTTTTAAAAACTCAAAAACGAAATCATTCCCCACAAAATGTTTCCTTTTGTTTACCCTGTGTTACATGAATCCTAATGTTCTTTCCTTCTAAGCTCCACCCTCCTCCCTTCCACTCCCACAAAACGTCCCTTTTCAGGACCACCCTCTAAGTAAAAAAAAATAAACAACATCTTATGTTATCTATTTTATGCAGTTTCTGTTGCTGAAACTTATTTTTTCACAATCTTTTCTTTGTCACCATGGATATGGAGTACATTGACTTTTATGTATCACCGTGGCTGCCAAAGGCTCCAGTGTGGCTTGTGTATATCTGTGATTAGGTGTGTAAAGTAGCATTGGCGATCTCGTAGTCACAGATACAGCCTCCAGTCGTTGCTGGGATTTACCACGCTTCAAAGCTCGCATATCGCGGTTATGAATTTAAGTTACATTTTGAGATATAGAGAGTGTAAGAGAAGATGGCAGTAGTAGGGTGCAGAAACATGAATAGATTTGGTGGCACTAGGGTGGGTGGATATGGGTCAAAAGGTGTATGTAGGCTGGATAGAGGTAGAGCGGGTGTGGCTAGAGTGTATGGATGAGGGGTTCGTTGGTGGTAGAAAAGCTGTCAATACAGTGAGTGGGTGGGGGTAGTCAGGGTTAGGTAAATTGTGTGGGTTTCCTATTAGTTAACTTAATAGAAATGGTGGCAAAGGTATAATTTGCTGAATTCTGTCTGTAAAAAAGAAAACATAATTAGTTAGAGAACATACTTTATGAAGTAAAATTAGTTACAGTTGTACACATATGTTTATTTTTTCCCCTCATAGGTAGTGCAGCATATGCACTATGCTTCATACAAAATCTGTGCGTACTACACTGTTGTTGTCTTCACATTTAATAATCACTGGGTCATTCCGAAAAAATCCAAGGTGGATTAAAAAAAGACATACACTGTCTAGCACATTGATAAGGTAAATGGGTGGGAGTATAGTGGGTGGGATATACTGAGTGGGTATGGCTACACAGAGTGTAGTAGGGTGGGTGAGAGTACAGAGGCTAGAAGCATGGCGGGTGGGGGAACTGAAACTAGGGTAGGGTGTGAGGTTAGAAAGTGGGGGTAGGATGGGTTGGATAGAAAGAATGGCGGAATGGTGCACAGTGGTACAGAGGTCGAGGGTACAATGCATGGGCAAGAATAGAGGGGGGGTGTGACTGAACAAAGCATCCACCCGCCCCACAAAAAATTATGCAGCATGAAAAAGAATGCTGACAACTGGAGGTACTTTATGGTGGAGCAGCACCACTCCCTAAAACTGACAGAAAATGAAAATTGCAGGTTCTGCAAAAAAATGTTACGCCCTGGACCATCTAACATCCCATCACAGAGCTTGGGGACATCTGTCCTCATACAACACTCCAATGGGACTACCGAAAATGCCCATGCGAAACACAAAATACAGGCACATGGGCCAAACTCTGCATCGTCAAACAGCTGCTGTGCCATCAGCATCTACAGCAGCAACTTCCACAGCAACCAATGCACCATCCACCTCCATCACCGTACCTTTCATGACCTCCACCAGGACCTAACCGCCCTTACTGCTGAAGCAGTGTAAGGTTGTGTGCTGCAGATGTCACAGTTGCATCACACTGGAAGATGTCATTTTATACCAGAGAAAATGTAGGTAAAGTTCAAGAAAATAAACCTTTAACCTCAGAGGAAATTGTCAAATCCTTGTTTTAGTTATTTATTATTTTTAAAAAAAATATTTGGACTATCAGTGGCATAGTGCTATTTCTCATGTCTTATTCAATTTTTGTTACATTTTCCTCCCTGGACAAAACTGCAGACAGCTGGAGGTATTTCATGATTGAGGTGCGGGGAAAGTCTTTGACAAGGACAAGCAAATAAACCTTAACCTTAGTAAACTGTGTAGAATAGGGAACACTTTTGAATATGAATGGTGTTGTTTTAAAAAGGTATTTCTTTAGCAGCATTTTAGTGGAACTTAACAAAATGCATAGGCGAACTAGGAGCCCCACTTGTATCTTACTCACAAGTTAAAGGCAAAGCAATTGCAAACGGTTTCTACAATACTGGTAACTGGAACTTGGGGACAGCAGATGCACTACGTTGGCACTATATGTAATCTGATAGCAGTGCTTATAAAATAGAGCAGCTTTATATATAGAGAAACATGCTACATTTTATGATAGCTATTTTTAATAGCATCAGAAAAAAGCACTGCTAATGCATAGGTGTATGGACAGGGATGGCTGTATTTCATAGCATCTCAGTAAAACACTGACATTGCATAGGTTTATAAGCTACGCTAACATTTTTCTAATTCTATAAAGTTAAGAAGAATGCATTTTCTAAACACTTTTATGGTTCAATTAACTGCTGCTGTGTGTGAGCAGGTGGAGAACAGTGGACATATATGCTATCTGATAGCAGTGGTTAATATAGCTGACACACACAACACTGTAAAAAACCCTTTTTCGCACATTTTCACTGCATCCTATCACATGCAAGTACATAATTACAACAGTAACTCCAACCAATTGCAAACACCGAAACACATAAAAAACAATTTTTATCAGCCATCCTTTTATAGCCGCAGCTATTCAACCCACGGCTATAAGCACCCTTATGTAGCCGCGGATACACGCACATTTTTTACTAACTCAAAAATAGACTTTGCCCGCCTTTAAAAGTTCAACTGAGACAATGGTAGAGGTGAAGACATGGATTCAGAAATACATGTAAAATTGAGTGGTCTAACATCCACAGAATAATATGATTATTGCATAGAAATGTACGGCTTAATACCTGCAGCTTTTCACATAGCTGCATTTACAATAACAACCAATCAACTGACTTGATACGCTAACACGCCGACATACACCTGGCTGCATGCTGTATACCCACGGGAATAGCAACACTCAATGAAGTTGTTTGTTTCATAGCCAGGCTATCTGGAAAAATGGCAGAAAAAACAAAAAAGCTTTCCTGCACTTCCCAAGCCCTCAGCAAGTGCACCCAATATCTCTGCCAGCTCCTCCCATTCCCCTAAGGGTCTACTCACCTCCTCCTCCCATTCCCCCATGCCACTTGTCATTTCTATGATACAGTTTTGATCAAAATATCAGGTAACTGCGGCTATGCAATCCGCCAAAATGCATGATGTATTGGCCTGTATATAGCCGTGACTACATATGCCATGCAGTCATTGGCGCAGTGGTAGGCACGGTTTCGCCCTCCAGTCATTGCTGCAGTTAACTGTGCGTTTGCCCAATCCCATTGTTTCTAACATAGCCGAGGCTGCTAATTTCTTTTATTAAATATAGTTACATTTGTATATATTGTGAGGAACCTGAGGGCATCCTCACTTTTTCTCCCCCTAGCTCCTCCTCTTAGGTCGCCACGGAAAGGCCATCGCTCTTGGATCCCAACTCTGGGGGTGGATATGCGAGGAAAAATCACCTGGGTGGAGGGCCTTGTGGAGTGGGAGAGTATGTCTTTGGGTGAGACATGGTATACCCCTTTCCCTTGTCAGAATGAACCCTACCCTCCCTCTACCTTTGTGGGTTATGTCTGTCTTTACCTCTTTCTGACACACAAAAGGTCCCACAGCCATTTCCCTTTAAGACTTGGACAAGGGGAAGGCAACTGGGAGTTATGCACACTTCTGTTCATTCACACCACTTTGGTACTGAGACGAGGAAGAGGACTGTGGAGGAGCAGCATTGCAATAGCCAGGCATGTCCAGCTAATAGGTTTTACTATGGTTAGGCAAACTAAAGTAAAGGACGTGTACCTGCAACCAGCTAACAGGCCCCAGGTGCATAAAATGGGAGACCGCCAGGGAAACAGGGAGAGAAACCCGCCTGGAGAGAAGGATGTGGCTGGCAGACGTGGAGCAGGCTGAAGAGGGGAAGGCGGGAAGAATGCCATGTGCAGCAGAAGAGTGAAAGATAAACTAGGGCCCGAGCGGGCCACATGGGGGACGAGACACCTGCAGTCCCATTTGCAGTGTGCCAACAGCGGGAGGTGTCGGACCCTAAAGTATCCCGATTACCGCAGGCCCCTGCTGCAAGGTTTGAGGACGGCGAGCGCTGGTTGCTGGGGCTCCCGAGAAGTACATGTGGAGCGCAAAAAAGCCAGAAAGGAGAAACAAGACATCCAGAGGAGCGGCCGCATTCCAGAGAGTTTAAAGAAAGGGAACACTCATAATGGGATGCAACGGGGCTGGAAGCAGGCATATGTATATGCCTAACAAACTGAAACTTATGATAGTTGGTTTCGGAGAACGAAATGAGGGTTGTTGTATGCCGAACAAGCTTCAAAGTGTTATCAGTACTTTTAAGAGTGCAACAAGTATTACTGAATACCGAACTAAAGGAAAGATATCATGAACCTATGAAAATACAGCACGAATGAAAAGCAAGTGATGAGCACTTATGAACAAAGTGAAAAGCAAGTGATGAGGACTTATGAATAATGGGAAAGCAAGGTGGGGGAAAAGGATGAACACCATGGAGTGAGTTGTTTGAAATACACAATGTGGAAAAGCCAAGAGACTGCCAAGAAAAATCAGAATTGAGAGTTCGCTAATGACCCAGGTTCAGAGAGAGAAAACCTGTGTTGGCAAGAAAGCCTGAAGAATCCATAAGCATAACAAAGTGCTGAGGGTTATCGTTTGCATGACCTGTAGAGGGTGGACCGTGTGGTCTGACAACTGTGCCTAGACCGAGTGACCCCTGCTTGGAAAGAAAAAAGTAAAGCCAAAATAAAGAAGCTGTATTGTATAACAAGTTGCTGTAGTGAATGAGAAAAAGAGAAATCTTTGTGAAGTATTGAAAAGCCTTGATGATTACGAATTTGAACTGGAACTGTTTTTGAAAGCCTAGAGATTTGAACTGATTGTAGTTTTGAAGCCAGAAGAGCTGACTTCTTAGGTAAGGGAACCCCAAGACTTTGTGAACTGTGTTGGCCTCTTGGTGAAGGGAACCTCGAGGCCTTTTAGAACTGTTTTGAACTTGGGGAAGAAGCTCTGAACTTTATTTGGAACACAGTTTCTTTTGTTGCTGACATACCTACACATTGTATATCTTTAGTTGTGAGGGCAAGTATAGATTTTTTGGACACAGACAGGGGGACGGGGGCACGGGGAGTGTCACACGCGATTGGAGCGGGGTACGTGTATAACAGGAGTTTGCGGGAAGTTTCAGACGCGAAATGCCCTGTGCGAGTGGGGTGCGTGTATTCCTGGGGTGCGCGGGAAGTTTCACATGCGATTGGAGAGGGGAACGTGTATTTCGGGGGTGCGCGGGAAGTTTCACACGCGATAGGCCCTGTGCGAATGGGGTACGTGTATTCCTGGGGTGCGCGGGAAGTTTCACACACGATTGGAGAGGGGAACGTGTATTTCGGGGGTGTGCGGGAAGTTTCACAGGCAATAGGCCCTGTGCGAGTGGGGTACGTGCATTCCTGGGGTACGCGGGAAGTTTCACACACTATTGGAGAGGGGAACATGTATTTTGGGGGTGTGCAGGAAGTTTCACACGCAATATGCCCTGTGCGAGTGGGGTACGTGTATTCCTGGGGTGCGCGGGAAGTTTCACACGTGAAATGCCCTGTGTGAGTGGGGTACGTGTATTCCTGGGGTGCGTGGAAAGTTTCACACGCGATTGGAGCGGGGTACGTGTATTTCGGGGGTGCGCGGGAAGTTTCACACGTGAAATGCCCGGTGCAAGTGGGGTACGTGTATTCCTGGGGTTTGCGGGAAGTTTCACACACGAAATGCCCTGTGCGAGTGGGATATGTGTATTCCTGGGGTGCGTGGGAAGTTTCACACGTGATTGGAGCGGGGTACGTGTATTTCGGGGGTGCGTGGGAAGTTTCACACGCGAAATGCCCTATGCGAGTGGGGTACGTGTATTCCTGGAGTGCGCGTGAAGTATCAGACTCGAAATGCCCTGTGTGAGTGGGGTATGTGTATTCGTGGGGTGCGTGGGAAGTTTCAAACGCGATTGGAGAGGGGAATGTGTATTTCGGGGGTGCGCGGGAAGTTTCACACGTGATAGGCCCTGTGCGAGTGGGGTACGTGTATTCCTGGGGTGCGCGGGAAGTTTCACACGCAATTGTACGGGGTATGTGTATTTCGGGGGTGCGTGGGAAGTTTCACACGCGAAATGCCCTGTGCGAGTGGGGTACGTGTATTCATGGGGTGCGCGTGAAGTATCACACGCAAAATGCCCTGTGCGAGTGGGATACGTGTATTCCTGGGGTGCGCGGGAAGTTTTACACGCGATTGGAGAGGAGAACATGTATTTTGGGGGTGCGCGGGAAGTTTCACACGTGATAGGCCCTGTGCGTGTGGGGTACGTGTATTCCTGGGGTGCGCGGGAAGTTTCACATGTGAAATGCCCTGTGCGAGTGGGGTACGTGTATTCCTGGGGTGCGTGGGAAGTTTCACACGCGAAATGCCCTGTGCGAGTGGGGTACGTGTATTCCTGGGGTGCGCGGGAAGTTTCACACATGATTTTGCTGTCAGAGCGGGGTACGTGATTTTTGGGGGTGTGCGGGGAGTCCTACATGTGAATTGGCAGTGTGGGTCCTCCCAGGTGTTCCCTCTACACCCTTCACGGCTCCTGCAGGCAGCCCACACTACAGGGGACTATCCTGCACCCCTGGTCATGTCCCGCAGGCAGCCCATCCACCATGGGCATGCCCCCCAGCCAAGCCACATGTCACCTTGCACTACTGATCACCAACTCATGTTCCACAGCACCCCCACCCCCCAGCAGTCAGGGGCACCTGCCAGCAGGCCCCCACTCATGTCCCCCAGCACCCCCAAACCCCATCAGTCGGGGGCACCTGCCAGCAAGCCCCCACTCATGTCCCCCAGCACCCCCACCCCCCAGCAGTCAGAGGCACCTGCCAGCAGGCCCCCACTCATGTCCCCCAGAACCCCCAGCCCCCAGCAGTCAGGGGCACCTGCCAGCAGGCCCCCACTCATGTCCCCCAGCACACCCACCCCCCAGCAGTCAGGGCACCTGCCAGCAGGCCCCCACTCATGTCCCACAAATGTCCCCCAGCACCCCCACCCCCCAGCAGTCAGGGGTACCTGCCAGCAGGCCCCCACTCATGTCCCCCAGCACCCCACCCCCCAGCAGTCAGGGGCACCTGCCAGCAGGCCCCCACTCATGTCCCACACATGTCCCCCAGCACCCCCCCAGCAGTCAGGGGCACCTGCCAGCAAGCCCCCACTCATGTCCCACACATGTCCCCCAGCACCCCACCCAGCAGTCAGGGGCACCTGCCAGCAGGCCCCCACTCATGTCCCACACATTTCCCCCAGCACCCCCACCCCCCAGCAGTCAGGGGCACCTGCCAGCAGGCCTCCACTCATGTCCCCCAGCACCCCCACCCCCAGCAGTCAGGGGCACCTGCCAGCAGGCCCCCACTCATGTCCCCCTGCACCCCCACACCCCAGCAGTCAGGGGCACCTGCCAGCAGGCCCCCACTCATGTCCCACACATGTCCCCCAGCACCCCCACCCCCCAGCAGTCAGGGGCACCTAACAGCAGGCCCCCACTCATGTCTCCAGCACCCCCACCCACAGCAGTCAGGGGCACCTGCCAGCAGGCCCCCACTCATGTCCCACACATGTCCCCAGCACACCCACCCCCCAGCAGTCAGGGGCACCTGCCAGCAGGCCCCCACTCATGTCCCCCAGCACCCCCAACCCCCAGCAGTCAGGGGCACCTGCCAGCAGGCCCCCACTCATGTCCCCCAGCACCCAAACCCCCCAGCAGTCAGGGGCACCTGCCAGCAGGCCCCCACTCATGTCCCACACATGTCCCCCAGCACCCACACCCCCAGCAGTCAGGAGCACCTGCCAGCAGGCCCCCACTCATGTCCCCCCAGCATCCCCACCCCCCAGCAGTCAGGGGCACCTGCCAGCAGGCCCCCACTCATGTCCCCCAGCACCCCCACCCCCCAGCAGTCAGGAGCACCTGCCAGCTGGCCCCCACACATGTCCCCCAGCACCCCCACCCCCCAGCAGTCAGGGGCACTTGCCAGCAGGCCCCCACTCATGTCCACCTACCCCCACGTCATGACGATCCTCAATCATGGGCCTTATGGCCAGCCACATCACACCCCACACCACCCCAGCCCAAAGACCCAACCAAGTATTGCATCCATCCACATAGAAATGCCCATTACATGATACAACCCGAATGGCAAGTATGTAAATGAACACATGTCTGTCTCACACACACACAATGGGTGCAAGTGAATGTGAAAACCCATATCATGACATGCATGAAATCAATGAGAGAATACAACTCATCGATGTATGAAACAAAAATGTATTGAACCCAGAATGAATGTAATGAAAAGAAAACACACAATAATGTGAAGAAGAAATAAAACGCAGCCTGTCCAGAAAATAATCAAAAATATGAAATCAGAATCCAAAGAAATCCAAATGAAAATGTGTCCAAAGTCTCAGTCCAACAAAGCAAATCCAAGGGAAAAAAATAAGTGAAATCCATTGCTCCATGGGGAAATGGAAAAAAAAAATCCACTGTTCAACTACATACAAATCACCAATCCAGGGTCCATGACCCCAACAAATGAAATGAAACCTACAAAAAAGACTACCTAATAAATAACTATATACAAAAACGTGGTGCATTGTCCAAGCGCCCCAAAATAAACAAGAACAGAAAGGAAACCTAACACTATCTAACTATATACAATGGCGGCGGGCAAGTCCTGCGGCTCACTCTGTGCTGTCCCGGGCCAGGGCATCATCGAACTCCATGTCGATGTCCCGGAGTCGGGCCTCTGCCCTGGCCCCGAGGTCTCGAATGGAGGCACTCATGGCCTGTTCCAACTCCCTGCGAGTTGCCTCGAGGCACTCTGCCCGCCTCAACGCCCGACGCATGGAGAACTCTGCCCTGACCATGGTGAGCCATGCCTCTTCCGCCCGCCACCGCTCCGCATCTATCTGCTGGCCCAACCGCTGCCACACGGAAGACACTCCCATTCCTGGGTCCTCCTGCCCTCTGGCCGATGCCTGCCCCTCCGATGTTGATGGCCCCGAGCCATCATTGCTCCTGCTGCTGCTGCTGCTGTCCATGTGCCCTGTCCGATGGTGCCTGCACATCCTCCATCAGCTGGTCTCCAGTTGTGGTGTCCACCCCTGCTGGACCGCCGACTCCCGACTGTGGCAGGGATGTGAGCTCCACCAAGCTGGCTGTGTTGGTCAGGCCAGGTCCACAGGGGGCCCTGGTGGAATCTGGGCCAGAAGATGGCAGGGAGAACGATTGGCGCATAGTCTCCACAGAGGAGGAGAGGTCCACCAGAGTGCGCGACACATGTAGGAACCCACCGACCAGGGCCCCTCCCAACAGTGCCATGCCGCAACGCTGCTGTTCGTGATGGCGTACATTCTCCGTCCAGGACAAACGCACGTCATCACGAATGTCACGCGTGCGCAATGCAACACCAATCAGGACGGAGCCCATACAGTCATGCGACCCCTCGTCCGCAGGTAGTGGAGAGGCAGATGACATGGCACTCTCCCCTACCTGCGGATGGGCCTGGGACGGGGTGCTGGTGCATGGTGGTGCAGTCACAGGGTCAAAGACAGGGACATGCACAGGCCCCTCCGCGGTGACCTGTGCTGCCTCCTGATCCTACCCCCACCATGTGCGGCCCAGTAGCGGGCTCCTCCTCCTCTGTGGAGACCACCAACCTGGATGTCTCTGTACCGTCTTCTGCCATTGCAAGCCCCTGTGGGGGCTCACCTGACCCTTCCACCACAGCCATAGTGGCAGACGCGGCACCATCCCCCTTGCTCCCGGATGATGGTAAGTCCTGGGAGGGTGGCTGGGCCTTGCATCGCCGCCCGGTGGAGGCATTGCCGCCGCTTGGCTCCACAGCGCCGTCTCCGCCCTCTTCTTCACTTGACGCTGCGTAGAGGGAGACATAGAACACAAGCATCAGGGTACAGTACAACATTCCCCTAGACAGGAAGAAATAACACATGAGTTGCAGTGTCTAACGTCACTTCCATCCTGTCCCTCCACAACACGTGGGTGAATGCACGCAACACACATGCATGAACAGGCACAGCGCCTACAATCAACATCAGCATCCATGTACAAGGGCCTCTATTAACCAAAATCTTGCCTTCAAACTCACATGCATCATGGCTCACACTGATCCCATGCACACACATCACCGGAGGGTCATGCATCATGCCTTGCACACCACAGACACAGTGGATAGACACAGTGCATACAACGGTGACCACACTGCATGATTGAATGTACACATCATCACAGACATGTGTCATGAATCCATGGCGTACCTAAGTCACACACACACACTTCTCAGACACACACACATGTGCACCATACATGTACATGACAGCAGCACCCACCCCTCACACCCCACCATGTGCAAGAACAGACACTGGCATGCTTTCATGTGTGCATTTGCCATACAGCTACCCATGTTGCATTGTAACTCATGCACCAACCGTGTGGTTCACACATTACTGGTCTCACATGCATGACCATGATGTCCCTGCACACACACATCCATACATGGCCTATGTCACACATACAGGCAAGTATCAGACTACCAGCACACTGCAACATGCCCTGTCTCACACACCAATGTTTGGCCACTTACCGCTCAACTCCAGACGGGTCTTCCTCTGCAGGATCTGGGCATGGAACGCTGGGCCTACGCATTCCAGGACCCTCATCTGGATGTCACTCATGCTGACCTAGCCCCCCTCCGTGAGGCGCCGGGCCTTGTAGAGGGTCCTGGACCTCAAGTCCTCCCAGCGCTTCTTGACGCGCTTGATGTCGCGGGTTGCCACCCCCTCTGCGTTGATGGCAACCACTACATCGTCCCAGATCCTCTCCCGTCTTTCCTTGTTGGCGCGTGATGTTCCAAAGAGGGCATCAAAATGCCCCAGGACATGCTCCGCCAGGACACCAACTTCCTTCACCCTAAAGCTGGTGGCCCTCTGCCTCTCTGGCTGGGGTTCGCCAGTGGTCTCAGATGGTGTTTGCCCCGACATGGCGACCCCCGAGGCAGGCGTGGGTGGGCAACTGGGTCCTGGGGCTGGGCTGTGGAGCAATGGTATCCCAGTCGGGAGTCTTCTGTTCCAGCAGTGGTGGACACAGCAACTGGAACCCTGGCTGACGTGCAGGCGCCAAATAGCAGGGCACGTTTGCAGCAGGCAGGCAGGCAGCAGCAGATGGCAGGTGGGAGCGTGCTCGGGGCTCTGGGGGTCAGTAATTCGGCCTTCTGGGCAGGAGCGTGGTCTTCCGTGTGTTGTTGCGTGGCCAGCTTGATACGGAGTGATTTGGCACATGAAAATCTTGCACGTCAGAGTTTAATTCGAGGAAAGGCCCTTTGCGCGTAAGCGCGTCAGCACACATACACGGTTTCATTGGACCAAAGGCCCTTAGCGCGTAAGCGCTTCTGTGACGTGACTCGCGCGGGCGTTTCCCTCGTGACGTGGGCATAGTGGTTCAGCGCGCGTGAAAAAACTGCACGTCCGCGTGTGGCTGCGTGTAATCCGAGGAAAGGGCCTACGCGCGTAAGTGACGTGATGTGCGCGGGAGTTTCCATCAACATGGGTGCATGTTCATCGTACACGTCCAAAAACTGCACGTCCGAGTGTCAGCTCGTGTAATTGGAGGAAAGGGCCTTAGCGCGTACACGCGTAAGTGTCGCTGTACGTGTGGGCCGCTTTAAAAGGTACGTGTAGGACCCCATTCCCTTGTACGTGCTTTTCGTGGAGAGCGAGTGGGTGAATTCTGTACTTCTTGTCGGTTCACACGTGATTACTTCACAGCGTTTCAAGTTCGTACTCCCTGTTACCTCTGACAGTGTTCTTTATTTTTTTTGGGCCTGTTTCCTCAAACAGCGTTCACGTCTTCTTTTGTCCTGTCTCCTCAGACAGCGTACAGTTCTTCTTTTGGCGGGGGTGTTGCCTATGCCCACAGGCGCGTTTTTTTCACGTTCTATTTCCAGGCAGACGGTGAGTCGCGCATGCATTTACCAACTGTGCTTGCCCCGTGTGTCACGTACCCCTTCAGAGGTCATTGTAGGCTGCGTGTAACACGCGTACGCTTGTTTTTGTGTTTCTGGGTGCCACAGCATAGTGCAGGTTCATTTTTCCACGCACGTGGTCTACGAGGGGTTGAGTGCACGTTACTTTTTGTTTTTGGGGTGCCTGTGCATTGCGTGACCCATCATCTTCCCCCAGGGGTCATAGACAGCTTTGCTAGAGCACTAGGGTACAAATTCCATCTAGTACCCTACCCCTTTCACACCCATTTGCACAGGAAAATTGTTTACTGCAACTCCCATACGCACAACAACATCAGTGCCATGGTTGGGAGGCGACCTAGCGGTGAGGGAGGCAAAGGTGGCCGACCTCCAAAAGGTGGGCGTGGTGGGCGTGGTAGGGGACGTGGCCAGGATTTGCAGGGTGCGCCTAGACCCCATGTGTGGAGGACCAATCAGGGACACCCAGGCCCCCCCCCATGGTTGAGGAAAACGTGGCTGACACCATCCCAGCTCAGCCCTTGTTGGACCAGCCCATTATGGCACCTGAGCCGGCACAGGATGACTCCCAGGCTGACTTCCAGGTCAGCAAGTCTAAGCCATGTGTGTTGGTGCAAGTTGGTGTCACCAGGCCATGTGGATCTGGGGCAGCAATGTCATCTGCTGGCCCAAGTAGGCAGGGTGGGGAGGCTGCAGGGGCAGCTGCAGCTCTATCCACCCGAGCTCTGAGTCTCCCAGCCGGGACAGTGTCGGTCCTGGTCCATCAAACTGACGTTGCCCCAGCCAACATCACACTTCAGCCAATGCCTGCACCAAGACCTATGGTCATTGTGCCTTCGCACACTCCCAGTACCCAGTCCACCTGCGCTTCTGCCCCTACTGACCAGAGCGGCGCAAGCCACTCAGGCTCAGCTCCACCTTTGAAGAAGAGGAAGAAGGGTGCTCTGGCACTACAGGCTGAGACCCCAGACATGGCTACACAGTCCGGCATGTCAAGGAAGCCTAGCTTTAATTACCCCAAACTTGATGCACTTGTGAGCTATGTGTCGGCACATAGCCGCGAAATGTTGGTGACTGCAGGGTGCAAGACCACACCTGGTCAACGTATTGCACACTGGCAGACCATCGCGGACCGCATAAGTGCCCTTGGTTTTGTGAGGCGCACAGCTGATGATTGCTACAAGCGGTGGAATGACCTGAAATGCAGAGCAAAGAACAAGCTGGCCTCAAATCATGCCGCTACTCTGGTGACTGGCGGTGGGTCTCCACAAGAGGACAATAAACTCACTGAACATGAGTCTGTTGCTGGGACCTTCGTCACAGAGGGACAGATCCAAGGTGTGGGAGAACTACCTGAATACGACGCATTGTCCGGTGAGTGCCCATGCGTGTGTGTGTAATCCAGGTGTATGTTGTTTGGGTGACGGGTTCTGATTGAGTGCCAGGTGAGGGTGTGTACTCCTGAGTGTTATGGGTCACCCATTTGCTTCCTCCCATACATTCACGTGCCTTGGATTTAGGTATGACTGTATCCCTTCTGCCCACAGTTGCCAATTAGGCCCACATTAGTGCACTTTACCTTGAACTGTCATCTTGCAACTACATTGTTCAGATTTTGTAAGTGTTCATTCAGGCTGATTGTTTCCACTCTCCCATTTTTGCTACGCATTATTCTGCCCTATTGCAACATATGTGATATGCTTCGGTCATTGTTTGCAGCCCACACTGGGCCACTATTTTTACCTGGTTATGTTAATGATTACACCATTCAGGCCGATGGAGTATTGGGCTGCAGAAATGTTTTATTAGGGCCTGTTTGCATGTGGAAGATGACAGATGTTTCCTCTAATATTAAAGTGACCAACCATTGATCTGCACACAATGACTGTGTTATTGGACACTGGATGTGTTTCAGTATGTGGCACATGCATATTTTGCAACACTATTCAGCATCAATCTTCGCATCATGTCGATGTGACATGGATGTGTGACAGTACTCATTCACTGACATATTGCTGTAGTTTTGTAATTTACCGTGGCTATGCTACATGACATCTGTGTGGTGGCATGTGTCATGTATGTGTATTGGACATGCCACTCACAGCCTGATGTGTGATGCCAGTGCTACCCAACATGCTGCAAATGTGTTGCATTTCCATCTTGCTCTCCCCAGCGTCTGCCTTTTTGACTCCACTTCCAACTCTTTGACAGTGCATGCATGGCAGGGTTATAGTCATGTGGGACATGTGTAAATCATGTACTGGATCTCTGGCTTGTCACGGCCTATGTGTGTGCTATGGTGCTCATGCCTGTTTCCATTTGTTGTCTTTCATGTTTTTGCAGGTGATGACGCATTTGGTGCTGTTGAGGTTGAGGAGATGGTGCAGACCCAGGAGGAATCTCAGGCATGACCGGGCACCAGTGGGGGACGTGGTGTGGTGGTGGGTGAAAACCCATTGTTACTGCAGACCATACTGTCCAGGGGTGCCTCTGGGTGCACCTCCCCAGACCTCTATTCAGGTGCTGAGTCAGATGATGAGACTTATGTGCCGTCGCAGGTAAGTGTTTCTGGCAGGGATTCTGTTCTGTCCAACCCACCTGGACCAGGGGTAGAACCCTCTATGGGGATGTCAGTGTTGGTATGTCCGCCTTTGGCGGTTACGGATGCAGGGTCACACTCCACAGCATCTGATCCTGTTCCTGGGCCAGCAGATCAGAGGGGGAATGCAGTCCTGCAGCCTCAGGCAGTGCCAGCACAACAAGGTGCAGATCGCCTTGCCCCGAACAGGTGTGGTGCCCGCCGACGCGGTGGCCGTACGCCACCAGGCAATACTGTATGGGAAAACTCCATGTACGGTATGGCAACCCAACAGGCAGCATCAGTAGAAATGATGGCTTAGGCAATGGAGAGGGTGGCCATTTCCATTATCCCCCCTGAAAGGCAGATGGAGCAACAACAGCAGGCAACAGACTCCATTTGCCAATCACACAGGGAAGACATGTTGGCGTCCAACAGGGACAGACGGGCGGCATTGGAGACTCTGCGCAAATCCATATCAATAGAGTCCCAGGGCCACAGGGAAGCCCTGAGGGTAGAACTACATAACCTCAGGCAGACTCTGGTTGAAATTGAGGCTTCCAGTAATTTAAGGGCAGAACAGCAGCTGGAGGAGCTAACACGTTCGCTCTCAGCTGAGCTGCATGCAACACGTGAGGAGATCCGGGCAACACGCGAGGCCATGCGTGCAAAAATGCAGGCAACCCATGATGTGCTGCATGGGGATCTCCGCACTTTAAATCCTCCAGAATCAGACCTTCCAGACCCGCATGCCTGCTGCCATGGAGGACCATACCAGGGCTCTGCGTGGGCTGCCTCCCATAGTGCCACCGCCTCCTGATGCAGCAGCAGAGGATGAGCAGAGCGACAGCAGTTCTCCCACAATGGCATAGCCGTGCAGGCCATGAGCCCAAGGAGGTATTTTTTTTTTGTAACATCCACGCAGGTGGGTGTTGGTGTGCACCCTGTCCTCGAACCTCCTGGGTGGCCTCCCCCACACCCCGTGTCCCCCACATGGGCATTTCTGATTTTTGATTTTGTGTTGCCTTGTGTGGCTCCCGTGGGCATCCACTGTATTCCGGCTGGGCACATGCAGGCTTGTCCTGAGTTTGGGTTAGATGCTTGGGTTTGTGAGACACACACCCCTCCTGCTTCCCGTTTCCATGGTCTTGCAAAGGGTGTGACCAAGTGACAGTGAATTACACAGTGACATTGGGCTCCCATGAGCTGTGTGGGCAGTCTGTAGTCAATACTGTGTAGACATCCCTAGTGGATATTGTTGTTGTATTGTACACTGCATGGTGTGTTGATATGTGCTTGTGCATCCATGTTTTCCTCCTAATCTGCAGGTTCCTTCCTCATGTCTTCACAAGGCCGTCTACTTTGCAGATGCAGTTCATGTTGTATGCAGTACACTGAGACATTTGCGTGGCAGCAATACTCTACAGTTGTAAGGGGTCAATGTGCTGGCGTATTCAGGTTGTAAGACTACCACTACTTGAACTTAGTACTGTCATGTTTTTGCATGTTTCCATGGTGTGTTGCAGCATTGTGTTGGTGGTAAGTATTTGGTAATGTGTGCTGTTAGTTACACATTACTGGGAGCATATTGTGTGTGGGCAGTTTCCATTAGGGACAGTGTACTTTGTGACACTTGTGTTAGGTCTTGTGCATTGCTTTGTTTGCTTTTACATTGCATGACATGCCATGGTGTGTTTGGTGGTGGAGTTGGGGAGGGGTTGGGTGACATGGCGCTGTTCTCATGTTGCATTTAGCAAGGGGGTAATGAATTTAGCAGCATAGATGTATGTCTTTTGATGACACAGCATTGGTGGTGTTTGGGTAGGTAGGGATACACACAATGTAACACTTTCAGGTGACCAATCTCAGGATGGTATGTTGTGACAGTTGAGTGTCCCTTATGTCATCATCATTGATTGTCAGCTGGTATGTGCCAGGGCTGTGTGCACTCCACAGGGGTGTGATTTTCTGTGAAGTAATTAGCCACCAGCTGCGTACGGGCTGCCTCACCATGTGCCCTTTCCCCTCCCATGCGCATCGGGCGTGCATGTGGTTGGGGATGTGGGGGCACCACCATGTCCACCGGCAGGCCCCGGCATGTTGCAACGTTGTGCAGGACACATGCTGCCACTATGATCCTGCACACTACTGGGGGAGCATATAACAGCTGCCCACCAGAGTGGTCAAGGGAGCGAAAGTGTGACTTGAGCACTCCGAATGTGCGCTCCACTATGCCCCGGGTTGCAATATGGGCTGTGTTGTATCTTATCTCGGGTGGCGTGGTGGGGTTCCGAATTGGCGCCATCATGTGGGTGCTCAGGGGGTAGGCACTGTCCCCTGGGGAGGTGGTGATGGGTATCATTAGTGGGGTTGTCACATTACTCAGTATCTGACATGCATGCATGTGCAGTGGCGTTTATACTCACCAAGCAGCCATGTATCGCCATGCCACCCAGCTTCTAGGTCCCGGTTTAGCGTTGACATTCTGTAAATGAAACTGTCATGGGTGGACCCTGGATAGTTGGCATATACTGAGGTGATGATTCCCTTGGCATCACATACTACCTGCATGTTGATGGAAAGCCAGTGCTTGTGGTTTCTATAGATGTGCTCAGATGCCCTGGGGGGACGTAGAACCACATGGGTGCAATCAATGGCACCTAGCACTTTGGGCAATTGTGCCACCCCATAGAAATCCTGGACGGCAGCCTGCCTTTCGGCAGGTGTTCTGGGCAGGTATATGTGCCTGCGGACTGATGGGCGTGCAGTCATGATGGCCAACACCTGGTGTAGGCAGCGTGAATGCGTGGCCTGTGATACCCCCCCACTATAGCACTTGTCTGCTGAAATGATACAGTGGCCAAGAAGTGCAGTACATTGAGGACCTTATCCAGGGGGCTGAGTGCTTGGGAGCACAGGGTGGGTGATGTGAGGTCATCCTTCCACTCACTCACCAGGTCGAGTATTATGTGAGGTTGAAACCTGTACCTCCGATACACCTGGTCATCAGGCATCCCAAAAAGGCTGGTTCTGGGTGTGAAAATTCTGGGCCTGACTATCCTCCTCCTCTTCCTGTGGTATCCCACGACCACTGCTGCTAGGAACGGTATATTCATCTTGGCGTCTGAGCTTGTTTGTTGTTTGCATGCACTTTTATGCTGCACGGGTCCACATACGCCTGCTTCCTGCTGGCGTACGTGTTTCCGATTGGCGCGTCTTTTTTGGCGCACGCATTAGCCCCATTCGATTCCATGAATAAGTGTTGTAGACGTGTGTGTGGGCGTTCCGTGCATTTGCCTCCTGTACTTCCCCCGTGATGCCCACATTTTCACAAGTTGTTCCCCATTCCGCGTGTTACGCCCCCTGTTCTGCCTACTTTTGTTGTGTGCGCTGCGCTATGTGCGCTTTCGCTGTGCGCTTAGCGCACACTGTTTGGAGACGTGTGCGCCAGCGTGTACCACGCAGAATTTTTGCGCACATCGAGGGATTTACACGCGCACAGACTTCCATGATTCGCTGTGCGTGGGTTTCGCTGCGATTTTCGCACTTGCACTGCGATTCACACGCTTGCGCCGAAAATTTCAGCGCACATTAATTCCATGAATCGGCCTCCTAGTTTCTTTTGGTTGGGAAATAAAGCACTAGCATGGGGCAAATTAGGCCTTACTTCAACCTGATATGTAAAAAAATAAACTATTTCATTTAGGAAATTGAATCTGTTTTCTGTGTCTTACTTTATGATGTCTTCACAATATATGTGTGGAATGGCATAATGGGAGAATGGTGAAGAAGCATGAACAGATTGTGTAGCACTAGAGTTGGTTGGTAAAGACATAGTGGGTAGTACAAAATGTGTAAGTAGGGTGAGTAGGTGGGGGTAGTCAGGGTTAGGTAAGATGGGAGCGAATAAAGAGGGAAGCAGTATGTTGGGAGGATGAGGTAGACAGGGTGTGGGGAGTTTGACTGCATGTAGATGTCCTGACTACAGGTGTCCACCAACTCCCGTTCCTCCCCGCTCTCCTCACCTGATTCCAAGTCCTCCAGGTGTAGTAGTCTGTGTGAGAGGTAGTCCTTCTCCTTCTTGTGTGAAGAGTGTCTGTCTCGAGAGGAAGCCACAGTGAGCGCTAATAAATAGCAAACCTGGGACTTCCTTCCAGCGAACAGACAATTGCGAAGGGAAAAAGCCTGAACAGGCAGAAAAAACCCTCCAATGAGAAAAGCAGCTGCAGGTGGTCTGGAGCAGGCAGCTGGGAGGCGGAATAAAAGAAGGGAGCGAGAGGAGAGAGAAAGCGGAGCAGAGAGAGGAGAGAAACTAAAGGGTATGGCGGCCCGGAGAGGAGTGGACCGAATACCAGAAAGATGGCCAGAAAGACCAAAGCAGGAAAACTAGCGTCAAGACCCAAAGATGCGAGGAAACGCAGTAAGGAGGGTTGCAATGCGGCGATCGCTGGGAGAGGGAGAAAGAAGTACTACCCAGCAGCGCCATGTTGAAAAACCTCTAGACAGTCAAGTGCGCTGTGAAAACAACGTAGTGGAACCTCCGCTCGACCTTCCAACACGTAGCCGCCAATGCGGATACAGACGCCAAACAGGGCGGCGGATGACAGTAGAGAATATGAGATACTGTAGGTGCGCAGAGGTAGAGATACTAGCCATGGCCACAGCAATATGTGCACATTGATTATTTCATCATTTGCACTTTTCATTCTAAAAAAAAGGAAATATAATTAGTTAGAGAGCACACTCTACAAAATACAATGAGTTACAGTTGTACACATATGTTTAATTTTTGGGCCCTCATAAGTAGTACATTGTATGCACAATCTATCTGACAACAATTGTGCATAGTACACTGTTGTTGTTTTCACATATAATAATCATTGGATCATTGGGAAAAAAATCCAAGGTGGATTGAAAAAATCCATACAGTTTGTCAGACAACTCTTTTATTTTTCCTCAAACCTTTTTCTTCTAACTATTGCCAAAAGCTGACGTGGTGTCAGACTGCACAAGCAACCACCACAGCAACCTCTGCACCATCCATCTCCGCCACTGTGTCTTCCATGACCTCCACTAGGAATAACCTCCCCTAATGCTGCCCAAACCTAATCTAAAGCAGTGCAAGTTTTCTGCTTCAAATGTCACAACTGGATCAGAGTGGGAGATGCCATTTTCCACAGACAATTAGGAGCAAAACTGTAGACAGCTGGAGGTACAGTGAAAATTTAAGACAGGTGCAAGCAAATAAACTGTAAACCTCAGTAAACTGTGCAGAAAAAGGGAAATTGCTGAATATGAATGCTGTTTTTTAATGTCTTTTTTAGCAGTATTTTAGTAGAAGTTAAAAATAATGCATAGGTGAATTAGGAGCCACTCCATTTGTAACTTATTTACAAGTAAGGACAAAGTTATTGCAAAACATTTCTACAAAACTGGTAAATGGAACTTGGTCAGAGCAGATATACAGTGTTGGCACTACATGTAATCTGATAGCATTGCTTATAAAATAATGTAGCTTCATATGCAGAGAAACGTGCTACATTTTAGGAATAGTTATTTTTAAGAGCATCAGAATATAACACAGCTAATGCAGAGGTTTATGAACAGAGAATGGCCATATTTAATAGCATCTCAGTAAAACAATGATAATGCATAAGTGTATCAATCGCAGAAAAGTTTTCTAATTCTACAAAGTTAAGAAGAATTAACTTTCTAAATATGTTTATGCTACATTTAACTGCCACTTGATATGAGCAGGTGGAATATAAAATAGTGGCAATATATACCATCTGATTGCAGTGGTTAATATAGCTAACTCACACAACACTGCAAATAAACCTCAAAATATGTAAATATGTACTGACCAATACTTTCACATCAGCCACGCACTCAACATAAGTACAGTGTGAGTTCTGTAATCAGAATGAGAAAAGTGTGCAAAATGCAGGCTTTTATACTTTTCAAAATCAATAGCACAAAAAGAGGAGTACAGTAAGCAAAGTAATTACATTCACTGCAACCTATCACAGACAAATAAACAATTACAACATTAACAGCAACCAATTGCAAACACTGAACTGAAACACAACAAAAACTTTCTTTTTTCCAAACATCCTTTTATAGCTGTGGCTATTCAACCCATGACTATAAACATCCTTGTCTAGCTGCAGATACACGTACATTATTTGCTAACTCAAAACAGACGTTGCCAACCTTTAAAAGTTCAAATGACACAAGGCTAGAGGTGAGGACATGGAATCAGGAACACATGCAAAATGGTATGGTCTAATATCGACAGAATTATAGAATTATTACATAGAAATGTATGGCTTAATACCTGTGGCTATTCACATAGCCGTGTGTACAACAGCAACCAAACAACTGACGTGTTACTTTACCACACCTACGTACGCCTGGCTGCATGTTGTATACCCACAGTTGTATCAACACCCAGTGGAGTTGTTTGTTTCGTGGTCGCGGCATCTGGAAAAACACATTTTTTTCCTGCACTCCCAAATCCTCGCCAAGTGCCGTCCAACATCTAATTCACCTCCCCACAGTCCCCTGATGACCTCTTCACCTCCCCTGTCCTCTTTGCATTCCCCTATAACACTCCTTGTTTCTGTGACGCAGTTCAATCAAAAAGTCTGGAAGCAGCGGCTATGCAATCCAGAAAAATACACAAAGTACCATTGGCCTGTATATAGCCGCGATTACACAGCCCCATCAGGATAGCTGCAATTACATTTGTCAGGCAGTGATTGGCAGATTTGTAGCCATGGCTACACTCCCCAGTCGTTGCTGCCATTAACAGCGTGTGCATTTCGCTCAGTCACATTGCTTGCTACGTACCCATGGCTATTATTTATTTATTTTTCAAAATGAATTACATATACATACATGTGGCTGGGTACTGGTCAAGGGGGTGGGTCTAAGCTGGGTAAGGGTAGAGAAGGTGTGGGTTGAGTGTATGGATGGGGAAAGACATAGTGCTGGTACGATGGTGGTACAAAAGATGTAAGCAGGGCTAGTAGGCAGCAAGGGTATTTGGGGTTAGTTAAAGTGGAAGAGAATAAGGAGTGAGAAAGGTAGGTGGTGGCGGTAGAGAGGGTCGGGGAGATTGGGTGGATGTAGAGAAAGTGGGATACAGTAGGTGCACAGAGATAGAGACACTAGTCATGGTCAAAGTAATATATGCATAACGATTAACTCATAATTTGAACTTTTCAGAAAGTAAAATATATTTAGTTAGAAAACAAAAACCCCAATATGAGACACGTGCTTGTGGTCAAGCATCTGCACTGGGAACATGGTAACCTGAGTAAATTCCTGGTACCCAAATACTTGAGCAAGCTTGCCGAACTAAGAAGAATGCCTTGTGTCGCATTCTGAAAAAAAGTTATCCTGTCCACCCACAAGTGTCCTTTACTTGAACCCTGAAAAGCAGCCATAGTCATGGGGAAATAATTGCACCAGTGTTCAAGATTGCAAACCCTCTTTTCACATCCTGACCAAATACTTACTCTGTGCACATTTATTATGCAACATGGCCTGAGGAGACCATCTGCTTCCTCACTTTGAAGCTAAGTAGGGTCCATCCTGGTTTCTACATAGATGGGCGTCTCGTATGCCTATCATGTCAGGCCATGGCCAGTGATTATTCACTGTAATATGTTAATCTATAGATGCAGGTACAGAACTACAGATACCCTCGAATATCTGTAGTCCTTTATAGCTGCGGCGATCGGGATAAAGGGCAGACAAAATGCTTCCAGGCCCTCACCAAGTGTCCCCCTCCTCCCTGCCTGCTCCACACACATCTATGATGGCCTCCTTACCTCCCATACCCTCTCCCATTGCCCCCACAACACATGCTGTTTCTGTGATGCAGTTTCCAGTGAAATGTCTGCTATTTGTGGCTATAGCCATGGCTACAGAAAAGTTTTGTGTGCAAACTCAATCCCTAGACACCCGCCAACTCCCAAATTTTACTTGGTGTCCTCTTGTCACCCCCGTCCCTACACACATGGCATTTGCATGTATTTTGACCTGCAAATGGCTTTTTGGCTATAGCCGCGGCTATCGCTCGCAATGAGCAAAGACAAAGATGAGGGCGGTTTCATTTCTAAAACACCCGGTTTTGGCCATTTACCTGACTTAGAGATATCTGTTTTGGAGAAAGGGGCACCTCCTTCTCTGTCAAATATCTAAAATCTACTGCATGGAATAACCCAAACTATATAAATGTCTCACGTCAATGATTTGTGCCCAAGTTGTTTTGCACCTGGTCCAAATCCGTCCAACGGTTTTGGTTGTGCGCTCCGGCACAAATTGACGTTTCTTGTCTACGGGAAAATGAATGGGAAGTAAGCCACAACTTTTCTTTAGGTTTTTTTGCTTTCTTAAAACCGTTTTTTATTTTTTCACATATCTTTACCAGAGTGTGCAGTCTGGGGGTGCTCACGCGTCCATAATTGGCTTCAAATTTCCAGCCAAATCCATCGCACAAGTCAAAGGTTATTAGCAATTTAAATTTTCTCAAAGTTCCTATGGGAGACCGATTCACCTTACCAATAGAGCCTTGAATGCAATAAGTGTGTATGTATATATATATACATATATATTTATATATATACTTGGACATGTTGGGCGAAATGCATCATCAGTGGGGGACCTTCCTCCCCTGCTAATGCAGTTGTATTTTGAAATAAACACTTTTTGCACATGATACACGTGTACAATGTCCTTGAGTGCTGCCAGTATGTCATCTGTGATGTCAACATTGTGGTCATAGGCTGCACAACAAGGGGTGGGAAGTTAAGGTGGCTTTAGCTGAATTTCAGGGGTTTTGTTGCATTAAGTTCTCACCTTAACGTCCCTGCAACACAAGTTTTGTCCTTGAACATATATATATTCACTAACAAAAACATTGTTAAAGAGATGTCATAGTTAAATTGCACTAGCAAAAACCTATGAAATTCTATGGAAAAACGTTGTTAGAGGGACGTTATGGTTACAGGTAAAACCAAAAAAAAAAGAAATTTGACAGTTATGGTAAGCTACGCAACCATAACCCGCGCCACCACAGTGCACTGCTAAGACTAACACCCATAACATCAAAGATGACATCAAAAATGTCAATGAACATCAATAATATCGGCATGATTGTGTGTCACCAAAGTGTCACACAGAGAAACCAAAATATGGCACCTCCTTGTACTACACATGCACATGATAGATAGCAAAGTGACATTCACTCAATGTGTGTCAGAATCCCGTAAAACCTGCACGCTGTGCCTCCTGAAACACACAGCCATACTACTTTATTTATTTCTTTGATGCACCTTGTAGCTTGTCATTGTTTTCTCTTACTGGATCTTTCATTTTTTCTCCTATATTAATTGGATGATTCTTCTTTCTTACTTGTATATTCTGCCAATTGTTGACTCCATAAGCCTTTGTAATGGCAAAAGGTTTCTATTGAAACTAAATGCTAAATAAAATTAATAATAATAATTAAAATCACATCTTGGTTGTGTTAATGTATTGTCTCCCTTTGTCAGAATTTGCCATTTTTTCCGAATAATCTTTTGTATCTGGTTAGATAACACATTATAGGTTCTTACAAAAGTAATATTATTGTTGGTATCTTTTGCTTCTTTATTGTAATCTAACATCGCTTACCTATTGTTGTTAGCTGATCGTTTCCAGGCACACTTTACAATGTTATTCGGGTACCCCCTTCTTATCAGATTGCTGTTCAGCCGCATTGCCTCTTTTTCAAAATGATCCGTATTATTACTGTTCTGTTTTAAACATAAAAATTGTCCATCTGGGAGGTTCTCTGTAATATACTTAGGGTGAAAACTGTCAAAACAGAGGAGAGAGCTTTTATCAATAACCTTGTGAAATGGTGTAACTTTTAATATGCCACTCACATAATCAACACAAATCGTCAAATCCAAAAAGTTAATACTACTGTTACTAGTTTCGCCTTGCCAAATCACTAAAACATCTTCTGTTCACCTTTTCCACAGTCAAATCTGATGTTCAAAGTGATTGTTTTCTGACAGAATCATGTTCAACCCAATACTTTCAACATAAGGTTTTGCTAATGAAGGGGCTACGGCCGACCCCATAGCCGTACCATGTATTTGGTGGAAAAAGGTATTATAAAAGATAAAGTAATTTTCAGTTAATGCATCTCTGTGCACCAGAGTATAAAAGAATTTGATGTATGAGTCTATTACTCAGTAGTCATTCTTCTACCATCTCACGCGTCGCAGCCTGTGGTATCTTAGTATACAATGAGACAATATCAAAACTCAGAAGTAATTCTGATTGGGTATTGAATGACAGACCTTCTATCAAGTTAATCACGGCTGCGGTGTCCTGTAAGAAAGATGGCATTTGCTTAACAAAAGGTTTAAAAAAAAGTATCAGAAAATAAAGGGCCGAGGACTGATCCGGTACCTGATACGGTTGGTTGTCCTGTTAGTTCAATTAGTGTTTTATGGACTTTTGTTAGCGTGTAAAACCTATGTGTACTGGGATCGGTGGTCACCAGATAATTTGCTTCCTGTTTAGTCAACCACTTTCTACCTTAACTGTGATTTTCATTTGGTAATCGTGCAGAGGGATCCGTTGTTAATACCTCATAAAAAGAGGTGTCCTCAAGTTGATGATCACATTCTGCAAAGTATGCTGTCCGGTCTTGTAAGACTATCGTGCCTCCTTTGTCAGCTTTTCTCAAAATAACATCTTTATTTCTTTTCAAGGATTGAATTGCTGCCCTCTCTTTAGTAGACATATTTTGAAAAAAGTTATTTTGTTTATTTTTTGTTTTCCAGAGTTTTTCCAGAGTTGCAATATCAGCCAATACTCTTTTTTCAAATACAATAGATTCCGGAGTGTCACTAGTAGTTGGTGGACAAAACGTAGAGGTTTTTCTGAGACCACTCGTATTATCCCCTTGTTCATATATATTCTCTGCAAAATACTGTTTCAAGTGGATATTTCTAAATAGTTGTTGTAACTCAGTCCTAGTCTCGAAACTACCATATTTTGCTGTTGTGGCAAACCTGAAACCCTTCTCTAATACTTCTGTTTCCTCTAGCAGTGGGACTATACTTAGGTACAATTATAAATAAGGTGTCCGGCTCCTTGTTTGGCGTGGTTCGTAGTCCCACATTGTTTGGTCCCTGTCTAAAAAAAAAATGTTGGTTTTGACCCCTACTCCTCTGTCCTCGTTGCTGATAAGGTCTCCTTCTATTATTAGCTCTTCCGTGGTTTCTTTGTCCTCTCCCCATATCTCTCTGTACTGTTTTATCAGTTCCAGTTTCATCATTGGAGCTGATTAAGCTAAACAAAGTATTTCCATATCATACTTTTTTACCTCCAGTCGATAATGTATCATTATTGGAACTCGGTACATAGTTTTCTTGTATATAGTAAAATGCTTTGTCGTGGGAGAAATTGGTTGGATTATTTTTAAGACGTCTTATCCTATCCTTAGTTGTATTTACCTTGAAACAGGCAGCACACCATTGAGTGGATGCCAGGGAGGCTGGGTTGGGAAGATCCGAGGGGCAAAAGGAAAGCACACCACACAGACTCAACGAGAGACATTGCTGCTACACGTTATCAGTTGTCCCCTCATCATGACGGAGGAAGACATACCAGCCAAAGTGCCTGCACGGACCTCTGGGGATTCCAGCCAGCTCAGAGTGAGTTAGTTACCCTGCCATTTCTCCCAGCATGTCACCTGAATAACACCAGTAACATGGGGCCAGGCTGGGCTCAATATATATCAGATTTCAAGGTGCATGTAGGAGCCATGGGGCTCATAGATGATGAAAGGAAAATGAACTTGTTGTCGCTAGCAGTAGGCTCTGCAGTAAGAAATACCCTTTACAAAAAGCTAGACATTGAGACAGCCTCTTTTGATGACTTAAAAGAGGTGCTGTCAACATATTTTGCCCTGCAGACCTACTTGGATTATGAGAGGCACATCTTCCATACGACTCACCAAGAGAAAGTGATACTCTTCATAACTTTGTAATGAGGCTGTGCATTAAAATAAAGCATTGTGACTTTCACAGATATTTCAATAATGAAGCACTTCGTTCACAGGTCATTGCGGGATGCAAATCTATAGTATTTCGGAACAAGTTGCTCCAGAAGCACAGATTACTTGAGGAAATTCTTGCCATGGCCCGCACAGAGTTCGCCATAGAACAGCAAATGGAGAATGTGAACAGGGTGATGTTGCAGCCACAACAAAAGAAGCCGGATCCTGTCAATAAATTAAAGCTGTTGGTTATCAACACTACAAGGCGTGTCAACTGCACCTATTTGAAATGTGGGTATGAGTATCCACATGAAGGCGTGTGCCCTGCCATAGATCAAAAATGTGCTGTCTGCGTAGGTGAATATAACGTCCGAGCAGTTTGCAAGAATGCACCTGTGATGTGGCATGTGAAAGGCTCACAGAAGGAAAGACACAGATACACACGGCCGACCAATACTGATGCAGGCATGGGCAGCGAGCACAGAAAGCATCTACCTGCAGATGAAGAGGGCAGGAAGTTATACACCAGAAGAGAAAGGTGCTTGCTAGACAGGCAGGACTAAAGGTGCTCCATAAGAAATATCAGGTATATCGAAGTAGGGTCATCACCAGGCAGTAATTCCTCATCCTCCACAGATGATCAGAGGAAGAAGGGGTATGTGTGGGCACTCTGGAATGATACAGCAAAGGAACACAGCCGGCACTGGTGACGCACGTGAATGACACTTCTACAGAGTTCTAATTGACACTTGGGCAACAGTGAACATACCGAGTGAGGCCTGCAACAACATTCCACAACCTCCAAATTTAAAGCGGTTGGATGTAGATATCTACCCTTTCGGATACAACACCCTGCTGCGGTGTAGAAGGGTTATGTCGGTGATCTGTTCACACAAGTTTCACTCAGCTTAGCTCAAATTACATGTTTTGAAGACAGAAACAAACAGTGGTGGCATCCTGAGCTTCAGGGTGGGGTTGTATACTAATATACCTTTTCACAATTGACCTCAGGAGAATTGACCTCGGGAGAATTAACCTAATTTAGAAGGTCAATTAGGACGTATATGCGGGGGGAAACCCCCCACATCCCCCACCCAATCCAAAACCCCCCGAAACCCTCTACCCAATCCCCTTATATTATTTATAATCCAAATCCAACTCAATACATATATATATATAAAATAACTAAAATAATATAAAGGTCAATTGTTCAGAGGTCAATTGTAAAAGGTCAATTTGGGTAATATCCAGGATGGCAGTGGACATGGGCTTGGTGCACATCCTTTATCAAATGATGGTGCATAAATAGACGGTCACTGAGGGGGACATTGAAAGGGCATTTCTGCACCTATTTAAAGGTCCAGATGTCAACTATGGAACTGTAAAGTGAAACTCCACATTCATCCATCAATTAAACTAGTGCCTAACAATATCCGGGCATACTGTTCAACATACAGAAACAAGTTGAAGAGGAAATCAGGAAACTATTGGATCATCATATCATTGAACGAGGAACAGGTCCAATGCCATGGGAGTCCCCTATAGTGCCAGTCCCGAAGAAGTCTGCTGATGGGGCTATATGATTATGTGTAGACATTAGAAAGGCCAACAAGGCGACTCAAAAGGCAAGGCAACAGGTCCCGAGAATCACAGACCATATTCACTTGCTGCATGAGGTGACAGTATTCTCGAAACTCAACCTTAATAAAGGATACATTCAGCTGAAACTGGACTCAGAATCTCGGTACATCACCACTTTTATAACTCACCTGGGCCTGTTCCGGTACAAATGTTTGAGCTTTGGGTTGTCGTCAGTGGCTGAGATCTTTCAGGAAGGGATACACAAGGTCATAAGACACATCCCAAACTGACTAAACTACTCTGATAATATTCTGGTCTTTCGAAAGTCAATGGATGCCACCCTGCATCGTGTCTGTGTAGCGCTGGAAGCCACCACCCTGACCCTAAACAAGAATACTTGTGAATTCTGCAAAAGGCCCCTCACATTTTTGGGACATATATTTTTGAAACAACACATGCGGCCGCACCCAGACAAAGTGGCAGCCTTGAATAAGACCCAGAGGCTAGACATTGGGCCTCATTCCGAGATTGGAGGTAGTCATGGCGCTATTTGCACCATGACTGCCTCCAATAACGGTACCGGCACCGGTCTCGTTCAATGGGGACTTATGGGACCTTTGCGGGACCGGTGAGTCCCCATTGAAAAAACCATTCCCCATTCCCATTTGAGCCCCCACAGGGCTCAATGGGAAGGGGGAAGTAGCTAATAACGGTAATGAAATTTGCGGTACCGTTATTGGCTCTGATTTCCCTAAACTGGTCTCGTCCATGACGCCTGGTCAGACCAGGCGTTAAAGGAGGGACCCGCTAATGGAACTCCTAGTAGGGCGGTAAGGGATTACTGTCTCCTTACCGGTGCCCGTTATCCCTTACCGCTCCCACTCGGAATGAGGCCCAATGTCTCTGATTTACACTCATTCTTGGGACTGGTGAGTTACTCCTGAGGTAATTGCAAGATTGCGCCACCATCAGTGCAACACTTAGAGAATTCACAAAACACAAGCAGGAATTCAGATGGACACCAGAGTGCCGGGCAGCGTTAGAAAGCATGTGTCGTGATAATGTGAAAGATGAGCGCATGGCATTTTCAACACCAATAGAACAATGGAGGTGGTCGTGGATGCCTGTCAAGTTGGTTTAGGAGCCATACTAGCATAACAGGATCCCGGAATACCCCATTCTCAATTTTTGTGGCATATGGCGGTAGAAGTCTGCCCTTTACCGAACAAGCATATTCCCAGCCGGAAAAAGAAAGTCTGGTGGTTGTATGGGCCTGCAAATATTTTCACTTGTTTCTGTATTGGAAGGAATTCAATATCATTACAGACCATCATGCACTCCTAACCATATATGGCAGCCCCAAGGCAAGGATGTCCCCAAGAATCACAAGATGGGGCCTACGCCTTCAAGATTACAAATTCACCATCAAACACTGTCCTCGGAAAGAAGAAAACGTGCCTGATTGCCCATTTCTCCATCCCGTTCACTGGGCAGTGCTTTAGAGTGAGACTGAACAGTATCCAGCACTGAACAATGGTGCCAGCTGCATAGCAACGGGTAAAATTAAACATACAAAATCGTTGGCGAAGGTCAGAAGCATGGTAGTGCAGGCGTAGGTCCACAGCCTTGCACTGGTATCGGATGAACTCTCCATTACTGACAACCATATTGTTATGAAAGGTTGCAAGATCGTACTACCCAACTCATTGAGGCAACTGGGCATCGCTATTGCACATGTGGGTCATCGAGGAGTGGTCTCGACTAAAAGACTAATAAGGCAAAATGTCAGGTTCCAGAATCTAGATGCCAGGGTTGAGGAAACTTTACAGAGGTGCGCCTTGTGCTGTGTGGTATTTCCGCCAGCCCTCTGCACATGTCACCACTGCCAGAGGGAGTGTGGGAAGAACTGGCAGTTGACTTTTTCAGGCCACTAAGAGATGGGTCATATTTGCCGGGGCTAATTGATAAGCACTCACTATTCCCTTAATACAAACTAATATCATCCACGTTGGCCACCTGTGTTATCCCTGTTCTGGACTGTATGCTCACAGTTTATGGGATCCCTAAAGTCATCAAGTCAGACAATGGCCCACCTTTTATGAGTCATAAATGTGCAAACTTCGCCCGTTATATGGAGTTGCAGCACAGGAAAATCACACTGTTGTGGCCGCAGGCCAATGGCATCATTGAAAGATTCATGGCAAATATCATAAGGGCACTGCAGGTTGGCAATGGCACTAAGAGCCCGCTCGAAGAAGCCCCTTATCAACTTTTACAAGACTATAGACATACTCTCCACAGCACAACGGCAGTGTGTCCGGCTGATCTGACGTTCGGGAGGATAGTGCAAGCTTGTCTTACCCAGGGTCCCGAGAGACACCCAGTGAGTATGTTAGAGCAGCAAGCCATGGACAAGAATGTTGAGACGCAAAAGATTAAAGAAATGGCAGAAGTCAGGAGGGGCGCTAAAGAGGAGGGCATCCAAGTGGGGGATCAGGTGGTAGTGTGGCAACATCGACACAGAAAAGAAGGCCCTATGTTTGCCTCTTAGCTTTTGACAGTGACAGATAAGAAAGGTATGATGATAATGGCGAGAAGTGGAGCCCACAAGACAATAACACAGAATGTATACCAGTCCAGGAAAGGTCTCATTGGCAAAGAGCAATCCTGGAATCTGCTCAGACTGCATCAAAGTGGACACAACTCTGAAGAATCCTACCAGGGAGATGGTGAAGCATCAGAGGAAGCGTGGTAGGTCTTTGGACAGAACAGTACAAGTGAGACTCAAGAACAGAGGTGAGATGGATGCCTCATTAAACCCTGAAGGCTGGTATAAGAAATAAGGTGACTTCTTGAACTTCAGTGTTAAAATGGGGGAGATCTGATGCTGTGCCCCACTGGCATTGTTATGTGGGAGGGGCACATGTTAAGGGGAAGCCTGGTGGAAGTGACCCAGGGCTACAGATGGGTTGTGGACAATTTAAAAAAAATGTATTAGTTATTTAACAAACAATACAAATTGCAGTGCATACAGTAACATTTCAATTATACATCGCTTGATTTTGTTCACTGCTTCCCATATCCCACCCCCTGTTATGAGCCCATTTCCTCTAATGCTCTGTTCCCGCGTCTTGCGCCAGGGTGTTCTCTTCCATAGGTTCCATTGGGTCTAGCATTGACCCAAATAATTCTGCTATTAATGATTTCCATGCCATCATGGTCTCAGTCTCCTCCTCCCTGCCTACATTGCTAGTTTCCTGCCATACCATAGTTTCTGCCTCCGCCCATTTCTGCAAATCCTTCCACCATACCTCCACTCGTGGTTTGTGGCATGTCTTCCATCCCATAGCAATCCTTCTCTTTGCAAGTGCATATGCCAGGTCCTTTAGTTTGCTCACATGCTTAAGTTTCTGTGGCCTAGGGAACCCCCCTAACAAGCAGGCCCACACAGTAGCCACCACGATCTTGATATCTCTTTGTGCTAGCTTGTGTGCCACTTTGCTCCAGAAGCGCTCAATAACCGGGCATGACCAAAACATATGCACCATGCCCACATTCTCTTCATCAAACTTAGGGCATGCTTACCGTCCTGCATTTTTAAACCTAGATATCCTTTGGGGTGTCATATTCGCTCTATGTGTGATATACAGCTGTATCTGCTTTAGTCTAGCATTCCTCGACACATTCCTATGATACCCCTGGGCTCGTTCCCACATCCCATCATCCATCGGGGCTCCCACTTCTCCCTCTCATTCTTGTCTCAATTGTACTACCTCCTTCCCCACTTTGGACATCACCATATCGTATATTCTAGAAGTCTCGTGCCCTACCTCTGCTATTTCATATATTAAGTCTGTAGTAGCATCTGGTTCTTCCTCCAGTACCAATTCAGGCCAAGTTTTCTTAATTCTCTGCACCAGTCTATTGTACGTGATATACTGGCCTGTATGTAACCCGTTTTCCTCCCTCAATGTCTCGAAATCTATTATGGTCCCCTCTTACCATATATCTCCCATGGTCGCTATCCCAACCGGTTCCCAATGGTTTCTGATTATCACCCGTAATTGCTTCTCTCCACCCGCTAGTGCTACCAATGGTACTTGAGTGGGATACGGGGACGGGTTCTCCATCATTTGGCAGGCCCTATGCCACATCCTCCATCCAAGCACCATCATCTTGGGACGCCCCTCCACCTCTGACCTGGGCAGCCACATAATTTCTCTTAAGTAAAATGGGGCGCAATCCTGACTAAACAACCTGGATTCTGAGGTGCTCTCCTCAGAGAGCCATTTGGCCAGGTATTGCAGCTGGCCTGCTACATAGTAGACTTCATAATTACGCAGTTTGATACCCGCTCTCTCATAAAAATTCTGTAGCTTCCAGAGAGCCACTCTGTTCCGTGTTCCGTGCCACAGGAAGTCCCTACACATGCTGTCCAATCTTGTGAAGAACTTCTTTGGTATCCAATATGGGATGTTACCAAAGTACTGTAGAAGCCTAGGCAGGACCACCATCTTCAACATCGCCCCACGTCCCATCATTGCTAAAGGCAGCTTTACCCAAAACCTCATACAATTTTTGGTTTTCTTAATGGCTACCTCAGTGTTGCACCTATGCTCTTCTTCCACCGTGTGGTATATATCTATCCCTAGATAGCGAAATGTGCCAACCACCCATGGGATCTGTATCACGGCCAGTTGTTTCAAGGGGATCCCTTTATATATGCCTAATGGGAATATGCTGGACTTCTGAGGGTTCACTGCTATACCTGACATCCCCGCATATCTTTCCATAACCTCCAAGATATATTGGAGGTTTTCCTCCGGGTGTCACAGATACAACAGCACATCGTCTGCATATAAGGATATCAGGTGTCATTCACTCCCTACCGCGATGCCTATTGTGTCATACTGTTGCCTTAGGTAGATCGCTAAGGGTTCCAGAGCCAATATATAGAGCATAGGGGACCACGGGCAACCTTGTCTGGTGCCCCTACATAGTTGCCACCTTTCCGATATCACTGCTCCTGTTTTAGCTCTGGCTAGCGGTTCACTGTATAACATTTTGGCCCACTGTAAGTATCCAGGACCCATCCCATAGCAAGCCAGGGCCGCCAGCAACCATGGCCATTTGACCAAGTCGAAGGCCTTTATTGCGTCTAGTGACACAATTGCCAGTTCACCATCATTCTCGTTTCCATATTCGATGACTCTATGAAGCCTTCTGAGATTATTAGATTTATTCCTATTAGGGACATAGCCTGTCTGGTGCGGATGTATTAATTTGCCAATGACCCCCCTCAATCTATCGCCAAAACAGCCATCAGTATTTTACTGTCTTGATTTAACATTGACAGGGGTCTGTATGAACCACAGCTTTGCCCGGACTTATAAGATTTGGGTAGCGGTATTATAATCGCTTTCTCTAAGTGACTCTGGCAGTCTGCCCAGCTCATATGCCTCATTCAACATATCCAACAGAGGGGGAAGCACTTCTCCTTTAAATGCTTTATAGAATTCACTTGGGAGTCCATCAGCCCCCGGGGTCTTACTAGTGGGCAACTGTCTCACCACCTCTTCTAACTTCTCTAGAGTGATCGGCTCATCCAGCTCCTCCCTTTCCTCAGCACTAATCTGTGGTAAACCTATGTCCTCCAATGTTTCTACAATCGTCGCGCGATTATCCTCCCCATCATCTTCATATAACCGCCCGTAATAGTCTACAAACTCCTGGTTAACTCCCTCTTGAGTGTCAACCACCCTCCCGTCTTCCCTTGTTATCGTTCTAATCGTAGGTCTCGGGGTTTCACTCTTATATAGCCATGCCAAAATCCTCCCTGGTTTATCCCCTCCCGCATGCGGCCTCTCTATATATTTTTTGTAGTTGAGGTTACATAGTCTCTCCCAGTGCCCAGCACATTTCTGCTGCAGCCTGAGTATCAATTTGATGTCTTTTTTAGTGTTATTTCCTCCCTCCAGTGCCCTTTCCAATTCACCCTCCATTTTCCGGAGATCAGTCAGGATCCCCCTTGCAGTCCTTTGGATTTCGCTATAGCTACCCCCCGCATCACCACCTTGAAGGCCTCCCACAATGTGCCCGCCGAGTCCACACTGCCAGTATTTGTCTCAAAATAGTTAATAATTTCCTCTCTCATATCCTCCCTAAAGAGGGAGTCTCTCAGCACCTCTGCTCTGAGGCACCATGTTGGTATCCTCGCCCCCGCAGGACGATATTGCCCTCCAAGGATCAAAGGTGAGTGGTCCGAAAGGACACTCACTTTATATTCAGCGTGCGTGATCTCTGCTAGTATCTCTGGTGTGACAAATAGTCTAGCCTTGTATGTAACTGCTGCGGGGCAGAATAATGCGAGTATTGCCTGTCCTGGTGGTGTCGCGCCCTCCATGCATCTTCGAATCCAAAATCGTTCAGCAGTGTTTGCAGAGCTTTAACAGTTGGAGCAGGTCTATCCATTTTATCTCCCTTAGGGTTTAATAAACAGTTAAAGCCCCCCCAGATCACCACACACCCCACACACATGCTGGGGTTGTTCACAATGTCTTAAAATATGCTGCTGTATTTTGGTTCGGGGCATACGTATTTACAACGCTTATCTCTTTGTTTTCCACCAATCCCTTCATTATGACCATCCTCCCATCCGTCTCAGCCAGCGTCTGTAGCAGCTGAAATGGGTCGTGTGGCGCCACCCAAATAATTACTCCCCTAGCATATGCTGAATATGACGATCCCACAACCATCCCCTTCCATTTCTTCCCAATCATCTCCATCTTGTCTCGCGTCAGATGCGTTTCTTGCAGTAGGGCTATATCTGTTTTCTGTCTACGTAGGTATAACATAACCTTATTCCTCTTCAAATAACTATTGAGCCTCCTGACATTCCAGGTGATTACTTTAAGGTCTCCCATGGCATGGTAAAGTCCCACTCTCCCTTTCTCCTATGTAGTCCAAATCCAACTGCGTAACTCGTCTATATGGGCTTGTTTCCCAACTTAAACTCCCCTTAACTAAGAACAAAACAAAACTCCCATACCCCCTCGCTCCCCCTTCACCTCCCTGCCCTCCCTGATCCAACAACCCCCTCCCCAACTGTTGCCCAGCTCCATTCCTGGATCTCAGGCACCCTCACATCTAGCCCCTCTGGCACTAACCCGTACTCGCGGCACAGCAGGGTAAAAAAAAGCCCTAGTGGCTGTCTTACTACAAGTTCTTGGGTGTAGGTTGCTTCCATCTTGCCACTCCTGATTACTTCAAGCACACTACGCCTACCGCTATTCAATTTACTTGTGCACTTAATTCTCTATATTCTAGTCCAACAGGATCAGGAAGTCCAAAATTTACCATAGTGTGGTTCAATTGTCCCTCAGTCTTTTACTAGGACTCCCCCCTTGTCCCCTCAGCATTCACAGCACCTCCACCTCACTTGTCACGTTCCACATGATCTTGCTCCTCATTGCGCTCCGGGCAACCTTGCAAATTCAGCCATGCCGCCGCTTCTTCTGGGGTGTCGAAGAAGAACGCTCTGCTTTTATGCAAGACATTTAGCTTTGCAGGGTACAAAAGCATGTATTTGATCCCTGCTGTGCGCAGTCTCCTCTTGACCGCCACAGAGCTGTATCGCTGTCTCTGTACCAGCATGGTGTAGTCAGGATGGTGTTTGCTAAACACGCCCCAATGCTCCAACCACAAGGCTGTCAGACTTGAAGACACTGATGATCCCTAATAAGGGTGACACTTGTATGGCGGTAGCTGCTGATTTGAGAACTGTGTGTATTGGATTGAAGAAGCTATATATAAAATAGCACTGTCACGTAAGACAAAAAGAATTCGGGAACTAACGGCTTGCATTTGGGCTGATTTCAATGCCCGCAAATGTTTTGTTTATGTGGCTCTGAACTGGAGGTGAACTTCCAGTGATGGCAACTGGGTGGAGCTGTGGCATGGCTCAAATGGCTTATTCTACTTCCACATTTCAGGTGGATTTTTCTTTTTTTCAACCCTGACCTTGCTGGTGTTTGCAGCACATGCCTCAATGCTCCAACCAGAAGGTTTTCAGGCTGTACAGAATTTTTTATAGCAAGAGTGAAGGTGGTATAGGTTGTTTATAGCCTTGAGAAAGGTCTGTCTTGTGCTGAAGAAGCCATGTGTAACATAGCACTGGCCTCTAAAACAAAGACATTTTCTGTATCTAAAAACCTGTATCTTGATTAATTTGCATAACCGATAAGTCTTTGCTCATGTGGCTATGACCTAGAGGTGTGCTTATAGAGATACCTATGGGGTGGTGGGTCAATCAGCTAGGAGAAAAATACTGTATTTTGTTTTTATTTATATGTATAGTGCAAACCTAGCCATGAGCAGCGGAGCACTGCATACCAGTAAATATGTTATGGCAATCCGCTAGTTTGACAGAGGAGGCATGGGCAGGCTTAGGTACCACTGGCACTGCAATTTCCTACTTCAAATCTTGCCTTACAGATACATCCCCATTTTACTTTTGCAGCCACAAGGTCTACCTACTGTGTTCTCAAAGGACTCTTCCTTATCCCTCATCTATATGTGCCCGCTGGCCAATTTTATTTATTTGTGCGCCCTATGTTTCTATTCCTGCGCCAATTGCACCCAAATCATGCTCGACGTGGACAGTGGTGGTGACTTCTGTGCTGAGAACTTACAATCCTGCTTGAGGGCTATAGAGAACTGGATATGTAGACAATAGCTAAAGCCTAACCCTGACATAATGGAGGCCGTGATAGTGGGAGGAAGTACTAAAATCTGAAAGATCCGTTATGGGTCATGCCCGACCCCTGTTACTTGGGTGGAGAACCTGGCTTTAAGACAGACTGATCTCTCACTTTTTATTTCTGTTATCTCTGATTAGTGGTGTGTTCACAGATTGCTTTTACCACTTTCACATTCTTTGCAAAACTCGGCCCTATCTGTCTCTGTCTTGCCATACTACCATAGTCACAGCTCTGCGCTCCTCTAGGCGAGACTATGGGAATTCTTTCTATTTTGGCTGAACAGCCTATTTGATCAAGTGCTTTCAGCTTCTCCAAAGTGTGTCAGTATGCCCCTTTATTGGCACCCATTGGTTTGATCTCATCTCGCCTCTGTTGCGCCCTTTGCATTGGCTCCCTGACCAGCAGCTGGTCTCTTTCAACTCACTTTGCATCTCTCATAAAACCAACTATGGCATACACCCCCCCCCTACACACGGCTTTTTTCTTGACAGAATTCACCATTATGTGCTCACTCACTCCTTGCGCTCTGCCACCATCCTCCTTCCTCATGTCCCTTTGTTCCCCAATCTTCGGATCTCCTTCTCGATGCACCTCAGCTTTCAAACTCCCTACCTCTCTCACTCCGCTCCATCATGAATCATCTTGCATCCAGCAAAGCACTATAATCTTTGGGTTTCCAGCAGGCCCGCCTGAAGATGTGTGGGGGCCCATTTCAACATGATGGTTGGGGGCCCCCTGCTGAGAGCAAAAACAGTCTGAGGCACCCATTGGGTGCATAGATTACAATTGAGACAAAGATAAGGTTAATAGCCGACATTATCACAAGATGGCCGGCCAGCAGGAAGTTTAAACACTAAGGATCCAATTCAAGGAATTACTTGCATGGAAAATAGGGTACTTGCGCGCCAAACTGTGTGTGTAATCCCGTTAGTTGATTCATGGAATGTACTGCACAGTACTTTTTCGGAACTTCTGCAGACTTTGCGCAGGCTCGGCACATCTCTGCGAGCGGTCGAGTGCCTTGAGTGGGACATCACGCAGAGCGTGTGAGAGGCCTGTGCAGAAGGCGGAGTAAGGGGCGGAACTCTGAAAATGAGGTGGAACAAAGGAGCATGTGCACATTACGAGTGTCAGGCCTCAGGCAGTCCATAACAAGCCTGCCCACTATTGCTTGAAGGACCTAAGGGCCTGATTCATGGAAAAGTGTGCATTTGTCCCACAAAGGCTGTGCGCTGAGAACGACACTTCACAAGCCTGCACGCAGAATAAAAAAAGCGCACCCGCGTATTCATGGAATTTCCTGCGCAAAGTAACTGTATAAGCAAGTCCTGGCCAGAGCGCCACGTAAAGAAAAACAGCCAGAAGAGCTACCTTTGCATGCTCCCCCTGGGTGTGAATGCACAAATGCATCAAACAGTGTGTATGGTCTCCCACAAGCGTCCCTGCATCTCGGGAATCTTGCGCGGGGTCCTCCGTAACTGTTGCCGGCACCGCACCAACTTGCATATGTTGTATCAAAACTCAGGTAAAACTTGGAAAATCTGCATGCAAACCCCCATAAACCATTCCTGCACCACACTACACTGCATACGTGCACCAGTAATTCTGATCGGGTCCCGGCTGTGTACACGCACCCCTAAATCCGACATGCAAACCCACCTCTGCCTGCCTTCAGGTGGTGGAGAGATGGAGGGATTTGCGTGGGCATTTCCCCGCTGAGAGGTTGCACGCTCAGATCCATGAATACATATCCTTCCACGCAATAGTGGGTGTGCTATGGACTGCCTGTGGCTCGTCCCTTGTAACACCCACTTTTTCCCTTGTTCCTCCTCATTTTCCGAGATTTCCGTCCCCTACTCCAGCCTCTCCCATGCTCTGCATGGTGTCTCCCGGAATGCACTTGACCGCTCGCAGAGACGTGCCAAGCCTGCGCGAAGTCCCGGCAAGTTACAAAAAAGTGCAGTGTAGTCTTTGCCATGAATAGTCGAACGGGATTACGCATGCAGTTTGGTGTGCAAGTTCCCTATTTTCTGCACAAGTAATTCCATGAATCAGGCCCTAAATGCCCACTGAAGAGCTGTAACCCCTTCTTTGTCAGCAAGGGACTGATAGGGAGGAACCAGCTTTAAAAGGCAACGAGGTGATAACACTTCTGTATATTTTATGGGAAGAGAAAACGCAGTTTGTGATCTGAGCGCTGCATTTAGCAACAGAACTAAAATAGAGAAATGAATATGTTGCTGTGTTACAAAACTGCTGACTGGCAAGATGGGGGCAGTTGCTGAGGGCCCCCTGATGCTCAAGGCCCCTTCCATTTGAAAAAGTTGAAATGCCCTGATGCCGTCCTTGGTTTCCAGCCTATGCTTAGTTTGCGTTTTGCACTCATACTATTTCATAGAGCCTTGAGTCCTTAAGGTGACAAGTGCTGAGGACGAGTATATACATGCATAATATCCCAGCAGTTAAGGGGTTAATACATCTCTACATATACACATAGATGATTTAAGGTCCCCTGCCAGCGCTGGCCAATGAGTCGGCTTTTGCCAGGTCCGAGCCTGGCCTAGCGCAGCACTGGAAATACAAAGGTCACGGTATGGAAAGCACCGTATTCACCGGCTGTGTGCAGTGTGATGTTTGTGGTGGGCTCATGCCTCCACCTCTCTGACCTGCATTGTCCAGCCATCCCCACCCTGCGCAGGAGGAGGGTGGGGGAAAGAGGGCCTCAGAAGTGCTGCGGCGGGGCCCAGAGTATGTGATCTTGGGTCTCAGAGGTGACCCACCCACGCCCCACAGCCCTGCAGGGGCCACTTTGTCTCCACTCATTGCCCTCCACGGGAAGCACAGCTCCTGTGTGGGATGGCGGGCCTTCCGTCTGCACAGAGACCGCACACGCACTCTCCTCTAATTGGGGAAAATGTAAGGTTTCAGCAAACTCTGTGCACCGTGGGTCAACCCCTAGAGGGTGGCGATATAAATAGGTATAGTGGAATCCTGCATCCTCAATTGGCATTATTGTGCATTAGCCCATGCAGACAGACAAACGGCACAAACTGAAATATCAGTGGTTAAAGTAACACACAGCTCTGGGAGTGCACATCAGCCCTGCCCTGTAACACGCCCTGCTATTCCAATGATTGACACCAGACACGCAGCTCTTGGTGTGCACCTCAGCCCTGACCTGTGGCACACACTTAGATTCCAGCTATTGAGACCATAGATAGCTCTGTCAGTGCACCTCGACCCTCATCACACACCGCTTCTCCAGTGATTAAGGCCATACGGAGCTCTAACAGTGCACCTGCTCCCTGACCTGCTGCACACACTATTACTGCAGTGGTTGAGTCAACAAACAGTTCTGGAAGTGCACCTCAATCCTGACCATCAGCACAGACTGCTGTTCCAACCATTAAGAACACAGATAGCTCTGACGGTTGACCTTTACCCTGACCTGCAGCACACATGTTTGCTCCAGTGATTGAGCCCATAAACAGCTCTGGCAATGCTCCTCAACCATAACCTGCAACACATACAGACACTGCTATTCTGGTGATTGAGCACACTGGTAGCTCCGTCAGTGCGCCACAATTGAAACGTATGTCACCCTCTACTTTTCCAGTCATTAGGCACAAGGAAAGGATACATGTAGGTGGGCAGTGTTGCTTTTTCCCCAGAGGGCAGACGCACCACCCATTGGGTGTTTTTGAGGCCAGCAAGCTTGCCCAAGTGTTTGGCCACCAGGATTTCTCCTAGGTTGTCACCAGTGTTGACATGTACCCACAAGACCACATAACATTATTAACAAAGCATTTGTCTCATATTTGGATTTTTGTTTTCCTGGGAATAATGCACTATAAATTGCTGGAATCAAAAGGTGAGCACCTTTTATACTTTGCAAGCGTAGTTAGTGGAAACTCTCATCTCTCAGGTTATTTTTCTGGGGATGGGTTTGCAATGCAATTTTAAAGTGGCAATGAAAACATATTTGAATTGATGTACCATGTGGACTTTGGAAAGAAGCAGTTTGAAAGAAATTGCACCATTTTGAAACTATTATTTTAAACATGTCCTTTGAGCGGAGTTCAACTGCCAGCACCACCCCCTCTGCACTCTGCCTCACCGGAACTCCACCCTCTCCTCCAAACTCCACCCCACCAGAGCCCATGTGGGATCCCGTTCAAATTTTTTCCATTTTTCACCACTGTCCCCTCCTCTACAAGAAGGGCTTCCTGAACAGCACGGTCTCCAGTTCTTGGCTCAACATTAAGATCCACCGGCCCATCTAAACTGAAGTTGACGACAGAGAAAAATGGAGGAGGCACCCGGATAACATGGGCAAGGTCCTCCTCCTCCCTCCCCCCAAGGTAAGGTGGAGGGTCGTGGCAAGCCCGCCAAAGGCAAGCAAAAGCCTGCGAAGGGCGACAAAGTAAGGGGGCGTGCCAAGCGGCATATAAGCCGGCGGGCGTCCTGCTGTAGGAGCATCCAGCCCCTAGCAGGACGCCCGCCGCACCGGAAGATTGGTTTTCATTTTACACCCACCCTGCATAAGGAACAGCGGTATGGCAAGGCCTGGCTGTTGACGTCGCGGCACAGCTAGGCAGTTTTTTGGCAACCAGTGACAAGATGCAGACTCCGAATGAGCCATGGGAAAGCCGGAAGGGTCTTTTCTCTTCTCGGGACCAGCGCCTCTTGAGGGCCTAAGCGGCAGGGGGTGTTTGGTGGTAGCAATGAGGGCCCAGCTTCCCCCGAAAAAACGGCATTCCCCCAGCCCAGGAACACCTGCCAGGGCAGGTGGGGCTCAGACATGAATGGTTGAGGGAGTTGGGCCTACTGTGGACTTTGTTCGGAAAAGGGGGAAGCAGTTTTTGGACACAGAGCAATCGCCGCACCTTCGGAACTATTTTCACAAAGTGGTGTGCAGTGTTTTGAATGTATTATGTTGTGAGAATAAACCTGCGCCCTTTTTATGCCAAAAAGAAGACATGTGATGGTAGAGATGGACAAATGCCCAGGTCATCAAGCAACCTGGGTCTGTCACATCCAATTTAAGGGACCTCCCATTGGAGTCAAAACCCCAGAGATACCTTTTTAGAAAGCAAGACCTCTTGTGGGAGAGACGATAAAGGAGACCTAGGATTCTCAGGTCAGCCGCCCCCCTCTCCCCCCCTTATGGGAGGGAGCACTAAGGAGACCAGAAAACGTGCGCTGCCTTTGTTAATCTTTTTTAATGAACGGCGCGGGAATATTTATCTTAGATTGCAGATCGGAGGCGTTGTACTCCCAGCAACAGATGTTTGCGGCGGCAGATGCTCGCCACAGCTGGGGGTGAGATCACACACAACAATAGGCGTGCTGTCCTGATGCGTCCACGTGTGCCTGGTTCTGATTAGCCGCAGGATATAAACGGTTCTGTAATAACACACAGGAAGATAAGCGCACGGGAAGGAATGACGCTGGCGTGCGAACGTGCACGCGCCAAACTAAACCGAGTCCTCGTGCATCCTTCCTCTTTTCTGCAGTATCTCCCTCTATTCCCTTATTATTGCTTTCCATTTTCACCCCCTCACCAAATGCCCCCCTTCTTTCTATATGATCTCACTCTCACTGTCCTCTTGACTTTAGCCATAACGGTTAATAAACATCGTGCAAACGCAACGTGCCCTTATATATCCTGTCCCCGCGCATCCTGTATTCTGATGTATCCCTCCCCCTTCAGAGTAACAGTGCGTATATGGACTTACCGCATACATGCAGTGACATCAGTATTACCGCATGTGTGTAAAACACTGCACACGCGCTTTCACGCCACATGCACTATATTTGCACATATATGTGGCATGACCATACGTGGTTTGAAAACACGATCTCAAACTGTTCAAACACTGAATATGGGAATTTACTCCAATAATTACCATGAGCTGAAAGCAGACAGAAATCTTGCACTGAATCAATATTTAAATCTCAAAGGTTCACTGACAAACCCATATGGGGGGGTTGCTTGTGGTCTTGTGCAGAAGGGATGTGACCTGCCAGTTTGGGATTGGCTGCCCTTTTTCTGGTGGGCCCAAAGCTGTTTTTGGCTTATGTAATTTTCTGTTTTTGCAAAGGGGGGCTAGAAAAAGATGGAATGAAAGTCTGCCCAGAGCATTTGCCAATATTTTGATGGATTCAAAGTTATGCCTCACTTTTTTAGTGTTGCCCTTACAGACCCTGGCAGCGCCATGCATGGAGCAGCAGCCCTTTCAGAGGCCCGAGCCTGTTCCTCTTTACTGCACATAACCACAAAGACGAGGGTAAAGACACTTTATAACTTATTTATTTATTTACTGTAATGTGATATAGTTTATACATACACTTTTCACATAAAAAAATAAAATATATTCAACAAAACTAAAACAGACATTTATATATATTTAACTATACATACTAAACTAATAACAGGAACACAATGTCAATACTTCTCGTTTTCAGTAATTCATGTTTCAATAATTCAAATTTCACATTTACATAAAATCGTCATTCTTAATCATTTTAAAAATTAATAAAAAACATTGCATTGATACCCAAATATCAACTTCATAAAACCTTTCATAATAAAGTATAATGTATAGAATAAAATATAGATGATCCATTGGACAAACATGCAGTTTCCCTCTGCACTGCTTTGGATACCATCAGTTTCTTCCAATGGGTGAAAGAGCCTACTCATATGTGATATGATATTTTATTTATATCGCGCTCATAGAGAGGTGTTTCAGAGCGCGACAAGGCAAGGGAGGGGAACAGGGGAGAACGAAACAATGATCTTACTAGGCCCAGTGACATTGAGAACGCGCAAGTGTATGGGAGAGGGGGAGAGGAAAAGTGCATGGAGGGGAGGGAGAAATATAGGTGATCATACGATCAATTGCGTATTGTCACACCGTTTACCCATCACTAATACCTCTGCTACATCCTGTGCGTGGTCCGATCACTGCATAGTGACCACTTTAGTCCTTGCCCCAGCTCCCCCGATGAGTTTGAACGCCATTCCCAGATCTGTAAAAATAAAAAATGAAATCTGAAAAACATCAGTCCTCAGAAACTGTCCGACTCACTCACCTCTATGTTACGCCCTCTTCAATGCTTCAACAATTCAACTGACCTGGTCGTGCATCTCTCAGATGCCTTGAGGGAGGCTGTGGATGCCATTGCGCCAGTTAAAAACAAATTGAAGAAACCAGAAACTAATAAGAACTCCTGGTTCAATGACTCCATCCTTGATCTGAGACACTCAAAGAGGGCTGCGGAAAGGGATTGGCGGAAACACCCATGGCCCCAATCGTTGTTCACATATAAGCAATACGTGAAGAACTTTAAGGCTGCCATTATGGAGCCAAAGACCACGAGCTTCAACAATATGATTGCCCAGGCTTTTTGATCCTGAGGGAATTTGAAGGCTAAGTGGCCAGGAAACTAGTCACCAATGAAGACTCAGCTTGGTGCCAGAGGATTCATGATGAATTTGCCGCTAAAATCACAAGTCATCAACACGCAAATTCTCTGCCAGAAAGGGACAACCACTCAGAACGGGGATGCTCTCGACTCCCCCTCTGGCCCTCCCTGTCCGCAAGACAAGAAGGCCCGGTTAGAGTTTAATTTCTACCAATGTACTGAAGCTGAAATGCAGAATATCATTTCAGGTCTGAAACCTACTTCCTGCCTGAGCGATAGTCGCCCTTCTAATATCTTCATAAGCTGTTTGGATATTCTAGTCAACTGGGTGACTAAATTGATTAATCTCTCCTTTTCCGAAAGCCATGTCCCCCTTATACTTAAAGAGGCCTAGATCACGCCCCTATTGAAGAAGAACAATCTTAACCCACTGATTGCTAAAAACTATCGCCCCATAACCAACGTGCCCTTTCTTCTAACGATCATGAACTGTGTGGCTTATCTTCAGTTTCAGAAATTCTTGTAGAGTAATAACATTGTTGGCCCACGGCAGTCCAGCTTCAGAGCTAGACATGGCACTAAGACTGCCATGCTAGATTTAAAATCCAACCTCACCAGCTTTGTGGATAGAGGTTAGTCAGCCCTTTTGATGCTGCTGGATCTCCCAGCAGCCTTTGACCTGGTCAACCAATCATTGTTGGTGGCCAGGCTCAAGGACCGGCCTGCATGCTCTGGCATGGATGTACAGTGGGTTGCATCCTTTCTGGGGCCCTGCAATGATAGAGTTGCCATGGAAGATGCCAGTTCCTCCCCTGCAGCCGTAACCCATGGGATTCCGCAGGGATCCTGCATTTCTCCCTCACTTTTTAATAAATATATACATCATGTGACTCCTGATGCCCCTGATGACCTGAGTTTCCAATACACCAACTATGCAGATGATACCGTGTTCATACTGGAGCTTTCAGGCACATACACGCAGGATTCCATGGCCATAAATTCCATCTACAATGCCATCCAGGCCTGGATGGCAGCAAACTCGCTTGCCTTAAATATTAACAAGATAGAGCTCTTGATTGTCACCTCAGGGGCAAGGCCACTAACTACCAGAGTTTCACTATATGAGGCAGCAAAATTACAGTGTCCAAGAGTGTGAAAATGCTGGGTGTCATTCTTGATGCCGAGCTCACGATGAAACATCAAGTCACACACACTCGGACCTCATGTTGTTACATTAACAAACTTCTTAACCACATCTGCCCTTTTATTTCTCCAACTAACAGATCTTTGCTGGCCTCAGCTCTGGTGAACTCCCGTTTGGACCACTGCAACAGTCTGCTGGGTACTTCCCAAGCTAATATCGCAGCTTTGCAAGTTATCCAAAAAAGTGCTGTGTATGCCATTCATGGCCTATCACATCACCAATGCCAGGGGGGAACTCCTTTGGCTCCTCTGCAAACATCGCATTATGCATAAGCTCCTAACATTGGACCACAAATGCTGAAATCATGAGGCACCCATATACCTCATCAATCACCTAACATCATACCAGCCAACCCATACCTTACGGTCCCAGGATCAGTCCAGACTTCTTCAACCCATGTTCAAACTGGTTAGATTTGGCGGCTACAGCATACAGGCCCCCTCAGCCTGGAATTCTCTTCCCCTTGTTATCAGAACGAGTAAGGCTCCCAAAGAGTCAAAGAGTTTAAAAAAATGATCAAGACCCATCTCTTCAACCTCACACTTCCTGCACGTTGAGCTGATTTCTCCCTACTGACTTGCCCCTTATTGTTTTCATGTCTTGTTTTGGTTCCATGTGTTAAAATCGTGGCAAAAATGGCCGTTTACACCAAAAATTGCGGCAAAAAGGCTGTGGTTTTGCCGCCGCAATCCATGTAAAGGATGCAGGGGACACCCTTGCAACCCCCAGACCCATTATACCATTTAAGGGGAGTGGGGAACACCCCCGCAACCCCTACTCCCCTTAAATGGCATAGTGGGGTACACCTTTAGTGGGTCAAACCACTGCATTTTTGCCACCATTTTTTGTGAAGGCGATATTTTTGCCACAATTTCATTACGGCATACCCTTGTTTTGTTATTTGTGCACCCTGAGGCCCATGGTCATGTGGCGCTTTAGAACAATTAAAATAAATAAATAGAGCGGAGTCAAAAGATAACATTCATTCAGTTTTGGTCAAGCTGGTTGATAATTCCGCACCAAACCCTATAAAGTGGTTTATGAAGTGCCTTATTATTTGAATTCAAACAACATTTCCAAAAGGACTCACTTTGTATAGATTCCATTTCATGGACAAATTGCCTATTTTACCCATATGCATAGGACTAAGCTCCTTACATACAGTAAGGCACGCATCCGAAAGTGCCTCCAGAAGTGTAGAGGCTGTTCGGCTGACACGCTGGATCCTCTGAATTGACTGCCTTTGTTTTACTGGGACTCCGTTAATATTGCCAGTTTACTTTGGTTTTTTTTGGGCTTCAGTGCTCTTTGCGCTGTTGCGCTCTTGCGGACAAAAACGTCCTGAATCAATTTTTATGTTTTCTTTTCCCCTCTGCAGCTCCGCACGCCGGCCCGCCTCCCGCCACGCCACTCTTTCAGCTTCGTTCTCACGTTTCACCTTTAAAGACTCCGGTGCGTGCGCATCGCTCGCGCGCATCCGGAAGTGCCTCCAGAAGTGTAGAGGCTGTTGGGCTGTTTGGCGGCTTGGCATGGGCGTTGGGCTGCGGTTTGTATAGCTGTCCATCACAATTATATGTGTGTTGTTTGTGACTAAGAAAGACAATTGAAACTATATCTGCTATGTTATTCTGGTCCCTATAACGAGTATAGGTTTGCAACTCGCCAACATTTGGGAGAACTTAACCCCTATCCTCCCACAACAGTGCAAATAAACTGTATGGCACCTTTTGATCTTTATCCTAGAGTCCGTGTCTGTGGTGAATGTGCATGGTAACTTACACATAGACTATGTTGGGCTCGTTACGTAGTGGCAAACTAGTCAAATCCTCTACTATGCAAAAGAAGATACACACGCTGACAAATCTGATTGTTGGCGTAAATACTAAAGTGCTCCATGCTGGTAGCAGTCAGAGGCTGCAGCCACTCTCAATGTCTCTACACACGTCCTCCAACAAGGGTGAGCAGCCTTCATGTGCAATCAGTATGGTCTCAACTCCTCAACTTCAAAAGGAGTGCAATTACGATGTATCTAGTCATTCTGACTTCTTGAAAGTTCCATCACAAAAAAGCTTTTTAAGCATGCATGATAATTTAGGTTCACAGCCTCCTTTGAATTTAGAAGAGCATGACACTTATAGACCCCGGGCTGATAGCTCTCTGTTGGCTCCCGCTGTTTTGACGGAGTTGGATAGAAGGGTGCGGCTCTCAAGGGGGCCCTCCACCCCAGCCAGGGCCAGAGGGGGCGGCATCGACAATGTTCATCTTCATGAAGCATCTTACTCCGGGTCTTCCACACATTTAACTGAAGCCAGCAGCTCAAAAAAGCATACAGATGATGGAGTTAACACATTGGGTACAGGACTTGATAATAAGGGGGGGGGGGGGGGGGACAGAGCAGCTCTTTTATCATTCCCCCAAAATGCTCCAGCCAGCTTCTCCGATCCATCCCCCTTTTCAGGAATACATACTGCCCCATCATTTGAGGGGCTTAATATGGAAGACATTGCAGCCACATATGCATCTTTTCCTGTCCTGACAAGAATATTAAATCTTCTGGACAGGGGCCATGAGCGCACCCATATGGAGATTCAAGAACTGAGATTCTTGATTCTCGATAGCTCTGAGAAAATAAGTAGAGTGGAGGGCTTTGTTTTTGCTACTGAGAGGTGCAGCTTGCCCTCAGGAAATAGCATAATGCCAGCCTGGAAAATCACTCACGATCAGATCTCCCAAACTGAAGACGAGAAACAATTAGGGATTAAATCCCATGCTGATGCCCTGTCCTATGGCAAGAAGGGGGAACAAACAGCAAACTTAATTGGTACGGAGGAACTAAAGAATTTGGTCTCACTTAACATATAACAACTTAAACGCATGGCGGTCCAACTTGCCCTACTGTTCCCTGTGCCAAATTCCGGATCCCTTAACCATGTGGTATGTGACCCTTATACTGAGACACCCCACGATAGCCCTGCCACGGACAGTCCATCTGCCCTACTGAAGGCCATAGAAGAAGGTGCTGGTCAGTCGCAAGAGGAAGGTGGAAACATGGATAAGGATTCCTCTTTGGAATCCGCTGATGTCCCTGTGCCACACATCTCTCGTAGAGAGAGGAAAATGCGTGATAGGTCCCTCATGCGAAGAGCCACTATCTCCAGCACAACAAATAAAAATCAGTATAAAAAAAGTAAGAATTTACCCTCACTTAAGGCACAGAATACTAACACAAACATTAGACACATCTGCGGCTTGTCTGCGGAAGGAGGTGTCTTTGACTTTACACAATTGGATGAAGAAAGTCAAAAGGCTCTGGACTTGAAGGTGTCCCAACCACCTATCAAAAAAAGCAATAAAGGTTTATGCGATCTACCCCGTGCAAACTTGGCTATTGATTCTGTGAAAGAGTATGGTGAAGCCACCAATACTCTGACAGATGCAATGAGCCATAAGGGGTTAAGTCTACGAAAGACAAACAAGAACCTCAAAAAAATGTCCCTGGGAAAAATACCCAGATAGGGACATTAAGCCATAAGGGCTCAAACCTCACTTCAGATAACAACATTTCAAAAAAAAGTTATCCTAAAAAAAAAAAGCTAATTTAACTCTGGAAAATTTGAAAACTGAGTGTCTCAGTGATAGTCCAGGTATTAAGCAATTTTTTTCACTGAAACCTAAAGCAATGACAAACACTACCTTATTGGATGAGCAAGGGAAGGGCTCCTCCAAAATCCTAATGCCCCCCTCCCCTTCGCCCATCCATACAAAACACACTAGTAAAATCCCCTTGAATGGACAAAAAAATGAAATAGCCATAGGAGGAGTGGCGGGTGGGTCGCCGACTGATACCACGAACGCAACTCTTGTACCCAGTGTGGAAATTAAAATTCTAGTCCAGCAGGCCTTAACAAACCTTCTTGAACACTCAAGAAAATTTGGTCCGCAACTGCCTCCCCAAATAAATTGGGCCTTTGAATAGACTCTATCTCCAGGTAATCCTGTTAGGATTGAGAGATCTGCGTTTGACATTAATTTGATGTGACGGTCCGAGAAAAATCCGGCCACCTCAGTCCCACAACCAAGCATCCCATTGAGGCATGGGGGCTTGAGTGACGCCTGGTCCTCTGGCAATCCAGATATCATGTGCCAACCTAAAGGACCGGACTTAATGCTGAATCAACCGAGCTTATTCATTCATAATCCACCTGGAAAAATAATGTCTGTGACAACTGATCAGCAAAATGCGGGACGGCCACAAGAATTGGGCATAAATTATTCTCAATATAAGGACTGGGAGGAGGGTCCCTGTTAAGAGGGCGCTGCTGAGGGCAGCGCTAACACTCTCACATTTCTGAAGAAAAAGGAAATCTGCAATAACATTTGGGACCCCCACATAGAGTGGACTGGAGGCAGCCTCACTTTTTGAATTACCCAAGTGTTATGCTGAACTTTATGTTCACACAAGGAGGTCCACCATCACTCAATCGAGAGAGAATTCTGTCCTTCTTTAGTGAGGTTCCCAGACTATCTCTGATCTCCTGCAGGGATATCAAACTTGTAGACTACATTCACCCCACTAGTTACGACTATGTAAGGATAGTATTCTACTCGAGAACTATCCTGGAACTTGTATTTTCGGTGAAAGTGTCCTTGCATTGTTTTGGTTTTGATCTGGAACTCTTGAACAAGGGTTTTTTTTAAGTCATGGGAAGGCGAACAGGGCAGGAATTCTAGAGAATCAAACGTGGGAATGCAGCAAAAAAAAAATGAAGGGAATACTTAACTGTACCTCAGAACAGAGCCAGACCTGATGTGGTTGGCTCAGATACTCAGAGACTCCGTTACTAAAATCCATGCTATTAAAGATAATCCCTAGAATGTTCGCCCTCTAATATTTTTGTGATGGAACTCTAGGGGAAATCATATGCTTAAGCAGTCGTCCTCGAGTGCTGCACTCCTACATGATGCTATTATTCTTTGCTTGCAGGATAATTGGGCTCTTACCCCCCTATCTCTGGATGGCTTCTTTGTACATCAAGATTTGGCACTTAAAAAATCCAAAGGCAGACCTTCTAGTGCAGTTAAACCCAACCTCTTTTTTAAAAGTGTTCAGACATTTAATATTCATAGGGGGTGTATTGCAATTCTTTTAAAACTTGGTCTGTCTGATTCTCCGGTTTATTTAATGATTGTTAATGTGTATTGGTGTCCTGATCTTGATTTGAAGGAATTCCTAGCAATGATTGATTGCACTATTAAGGAATGTCATGAGATGTGCAATAACTTCAATATTGTTATTGCAGCCGACTTTAACCCTGAAGTATGTTCAGGGAAATTTTGTGCGCATGATGGCCGTAGTACAATTCTGGTGGATAGTCGCTCCTCCCGGAAAATCCAACAGGGAGCTATGTGGTATCAATTTCTTTCTGATTGGGACTACACTGTGTGAATGATCTATTGGGGGCTACCGAGGACCACAATACATGGTCTAATGGGACTGCATGCTCTGCTACAGATTATTTTTTTTAAACATGACGTGTTTAACCTCATTTCAGATTTTGCTATTGTTCAAACAAATGACAGTGATCATAAAATGCTTAAAGTCTCTCTTCAAGCTCTTCAGGTCCCCTTTAAGGGAACCTTTTTACCACTGTTAGAACTTAACAAACCCTGCAATAGAATCACTGGGCATAGTGACAACATCTCAAAAGTCAATACAGTGTTTCTGCAAGACTATAAAATGTGTGGTTTTAATAAAAAGTTGACAATCTACACACATGGTAACTTTGAGAAATATGTTAATTGTGTAATACTGGGACCTTTGGGAATTGTAAGTGATTTCAATCCAGCACTCCAACTAAGGCAATGCCTAGTATGGGATGCCCAATGGAAACCCTTATTTGTATATTTTTATGTCAAAAGTTCTTTTAATTCAGGATGATGTACCCTTATATTACGCCCCTCTCTTTGAATTCCCCCGGTCTCACTGAACCAAGAAATAGTTTTGTTTTGCAAATTAAAAGATTTATTTGAAGAATTGAACAATATATATATATAACACACTTTTATAAATATGGATAATAACTGAATATCACACTTATGAATATGAACAATGATCGGCAATGGGTAATATGACAATATCAACAATCTCTTTAATCAATTAGGAGTAGGAATAGGAAGAATAATGTAGCAGAGAATAACTTTGTGTGGTTCAAGGAAATGCAGTGATAGGAAAGAATGCAACACAGAAGGAAACTTGATATGAATTCAACCAAAGACAATATAATCACTCTTTCCCCCTGTTGTTACTCACTCCCCCCAATATGCAATATGAAGAGATGAATGAGGGCACACAGGTATCAGGAATAACAATCAACAATTGCAGTTTCAATCCCGATTGCCCCCAGCAAGCTTAGAGAGAATAGTAATGATTTTAAAACAGGTCAATTGCTTTTAAATGTGGTTGAGTTGAATGGGAAAATGCTAAACATGATTTTAATTCTCTAAATGGGATTCAGAACTAGTGAGAGTAGCTTTGGATTGGTTCAGGTAGAGACTAGCAATGATTGTTGAATGGTTAGCAGCTGGAAAACGAAATTCAGAAGTTGAAAACAAGAAATAGCTGTTTTTAGAGGTGGTGAAATTGAGCCAAATGCAAATTCGTGGCAACTTTTCTGTGTGCGGGAAACACGATTACGGAACAACTATAAGTTGTGATCGTCTGAAACCTGAGGAAGTTAGCTTCAAAAAGACATTTAAATTTTGTTTCTAGGATGTACGGTTCAAAAGTTACAGAGGTTTTAGTAGAGGTTGATCTTTCTCAAAAGGAGTCAAGTTTTCTAATAAAATTGCGCTTTGAATTACAAACAGGTTGGCTTACACTAACAATTATCACAGGATTAGATGGATGAGAAAGGATTCAGAATAGACAAAAGAGATTCTACTATGCAGTCTGGATATGTTGGAATGGGTTGGATGGATTACTTGACTATGGACAGTTCTATGCTAAATACTCACAACTCTGGTTTAAAATGGATCCGTCAAAGATCTGGTCAAGGGTTTGGCTTGGACTCCGCTAGCCACCGGACAGGATCAGGGCACCTGGACTCTGCTCTCAGCAAGGCACTCTGGTCTGCACAGCCTCTTGGACTGTATCTGACAGGTTCTGGGTTACAGCTCTGCTGGACTGGTCTGGATCTTGGGTTCTAGCACGGGTTCTTGGCCAGAAGCAAAAGAGCTCAGCCAGGCTGTTGAATGGTTTAGTTAGGCCCCATGGAAGTTTGGGGTTAGAATCAGGTTGCAAAAGATTCTAATAGCCTGCTGAAAAGGGTTCAGCTTTTTGGATTAGGCCTCTGCTTCAGGGTTCTAGAGTCTGTTTCTAGAGTATCGATCTGGAGTCTGGTTCTGGAGTCTGGATCTTCCTGCAGGGTGCTTCGCCAGTGGATCAGTTGATGAGTGAAAGAGTGTGTGTCTTGCCTGTCCTCAGCAGTCCCTATTTATCCATTTTCCAAAGTGGGTGGGGAGGCTGATTGTCTATGCCCAACCCTCTAAGAATCTGATAGGTCAGAGACTTCCCTGTCCCCTGATTTGAGAAAGGAACAGTGTGTCATGAGGTGTCATCATGTGTCAGAGTGATGCTGCCATTTACAACCTAGGGAAGAACCTCCCCTTTGCTTTTACCCAGAAAAACTATTTTTCCCAAAAAACATATTTTCAATATGCACAACTTGTTAATAATACATATACACATCACAGATTGCCTAAGATACGTTTCTGTCAAAATCTTATCTTCCTACGAGTTCTGGTTCATATTGACAATTTTTCGCACTTTTGTTTGGTTACACATTTTCGGATCTGTACGATTTTTTATACATACATGCACATACCACCTGGGCATATTCCTGTAATGTTTCATGTTCCTAACATAATCACAATTGCTAGAATATGAACAATTTCATGGTTCAGTCTCTGAATATCTCACAGATTCCAGATTAGTTTTAAACTGTGAGCTCATTTTTCATTTTAATAATCTCTAAGTTTCATATTCTTGTCAGTTTGGTACAATATTTTATAAGTCTTTTCCTTAAACATATATTTAGTCCAATTTCAAATCCACATTTTCAGTCTGGCCCGCCTCCAAAGCTTGGCTGAGTCAGAGAGTCACATGGCTTGTCTTCCTGCCAGGGCAGTTGATGTCAGTCACACCCGAATTAGCATTTCCATTCAGTTCAAGGACTCCATTGTCTCTTTCCCAGAACTGTAGATGAAGTCTACTCCCCTTCTCATTAGCATCCCAATCCGATATACTCTTCTTTTGGTGGGAGGGAACAGGGTGGGGTGTTCTCAGGGGAAGAAAGCCTCTTTGAAGTTTTAGCTGATTCAGGTTACCTTATAGTCCATTTTAACATTGTCCCTTGTGCAAGATTACAGTTGCAAATTTAAAATAAGCAAACATATCTTCAATTCCAGTCTTTTTCAACATGAAAATCAATGTGTGGCACCCTGTATTGCATTTGATGGAAGTCCCTTTCTTGGCATATTTAGCTTTTGAGACACAGTTTCTCCTGTCAGATTTAGAAATCGCCAGCGTCTGACAGAGGCGAGTAATGGTATTGCACCCATTTTTGACAGATTTCTTTCCAGCAACCATCTTCAAATGTGGACTTTGTTGAGATAACATATACTTCTGCTGAGATTATATTTATGTGGATTCTTGAAGTAGAATGATGTTCAACACCCAACAGGAGGGTGGATCTTTTGGGTGGTTTGTGAGACATGATTTTTGCTAATTTGACAACCAAGAAAAAAAGCTCTGTGTTTCTTTTGCAATCAGTCTTGCTCTCTGGGCAGCCAAGTGATGGGTTTTGGCAGTTGTCTCCTGTGGTATTGCTGACATAGGCAAAAGTGGATGGTGGCTTATTTTTTCAGATTTTTACTGTGCACTTTTGGGTGATTTTTAACGAGCAGCATGCTTTCCGGCGGCCATTCTGATGTTCCTGATGCAAGCAATGCACAGGAATATTGCAGGGCATGGACTAGTGGGGGAAAACATCCTACAGAATTAAGAGACAACTGCAACCTGCTATACCCACATGCATTCATTCAATCCAGCAATGCATAATCTCAAGAGAGAGAGTAACTGAGAAATGTGCTCCCTTTTGAAAATGCAAGGTAATATCTTACTCAGTTGCAGGCTGAAGACTGTTAAAAAATAAATGGAAATCAAGAGCTAGATTATTAAGTGCCAAATTATATCAGAATGATGCGGAAAACATGCTTCACTCTCATTCTGCCATGAACTCCCGGTACTTCTGGGCACTAATAAACAAGAGAGACAATGTCCAATTAAGAGCCCAAACTGTATGTATTCCCTCTGAGGTTTGGGAAGGGCACTTTGGCACTCTATACAGCTCACCGAAAATGAACTGGGTTGTGCCTCAGGATGTCCAGTTGTGTCTGTGGATTCTCCCTTTTACCTTGGCGGTTATTCGTAGAATGATTGCTTGATGCTCCGCGTCTCGGGCCCCTGGTCCAAATTTACTTGCCAATATAGTTCTCAAGGGTAATCCAGATCTGTGGGCAAAAATCTTGTACTTTCTATTTAAGGACATTGTGATTACTAGGGTCACTCTGAAGAGCTGGCATATGTCCTTTGTTGTCCCCATTTATAAAAAGTGTGAAAGCTCTAGCCCCTCTAGCTACAGACCAATCGCCCTGTTGGACGCTGATTCTAAAATCTTTGCCTCGATTAATCTGGAGTACATACACGATTGGATGAAGGAATTTAGGATTCTATCTCCCTTTCAATTTGGATTTAGGAAGCATGTGGGCACAGATGCAGGTGGCTTCTTGATTAATATTATGCAGCAACAGGCATGGATAACAGGGAATTCATCGATTTACCTGGCTTCAATTGACCTGACGCCTGCCTTTGATATGGTAAATAGAACGACGTTACGGACTAAACTTTACGCACTAGGTATGTCTGTCCCCCTGCTGTCTATTCTATACTATCTACAAGAAGATACTAAAATCAAAGTGCGATTGAGTACTGATGGAGCATTGTCAGAGGAAATTAAGTCACTTAACGGCCTGAGACAAGGATGCATTTTTGCCCGCACTGTCTTTAATTTGTACTTCTCCGACGTGGGTACGCACCTAAACGGAATTTCTCTGGCTTCACCAAAGGTTGAGGGAGTTAAGGTCTTCTTGTCTGCATACGCCGATGATGTGACTCTGTATGACCATACTCCCATTGGCCTGCAACGGCTTCTTACGTCCTTCAAAAACTCAATACTGGCAAATTCTCTACTAATCAATTACACGAAAACTGTTATATTGCGATTAAGCTATAGGAAAAGTCCCATAAAATACTCCTGGTTCCTAGACAATGTAAAACTCTCAGTGAGCCACGTTATTAGATATCTGGACTATCCTATTTTTGCAGACAAGAAAAAGGTACATTATTGTGACTATCTTGACAAGAAAACTAGTCCTCTACACAGTTCCAGAAAATTGACAACAGGTATGGGAAATTTACCTTATTACTGTGCCTACCCATGTACAGAAATAAAATAGTTGCACAGTTCATCTATGGTCTTGAATTTGCCCTGTTCTGGTTTAGGAAGGAAGTTGTGAAGTACGAGGCACGCTTTCTAAAAACTATGGCTAGGTGTCTTCCGAAGTGCGTTCCCTCCGCTGCTATTCGTTATGAATTGGGGCTTTTCTCCATCTCAAGCACAATTGAATTGCAAAGGGTTGCACTTTATAGGAAACTGCTTTTAGGGAAGCTTGTGAATCTTTTGAAAAAGTAGGGGTCTCCCGTGAGTTACTGATCTCCAACCCGATGAAGATTAAGAGCTTGCTCCTTCACTGGGATTGGAACACCACGGTCACAGAAGTTCAGAACAAGAAACTATATTGCCAATTGGTCTCTAACTGTACAAAAATGGGCATCACTGAACCATACTTACTTAAATTCCCTGTTAGAGCGTGTAGGCAAGACTTTACGAGGTTTCGATTTAATGTCCTTGATACAGGCTAAATTCTGGACATTAGGTCGGGAGCACTCGATCCAGTTCCCATATGCAGATATTGTAAAAATGAGGTTCCACCAGAAACACTAAAACATTTTTGACAGAATGTGTTAGTTTAAGGACGGAACAAATCAAATGCTTTTCTCAATTTGTCCCCAACACTGAGTGGGTGGACCTTACTGCATTATGGTTAGATATGGTACATGGCAATCGAATTAGGCTACAATTGACAGTCCTTAGATATCTGAAGATGTATTGTGGACTGTGAATTCTGGTTTAAGTGGTTACATGTGCTAAGTGGTGCATGAAATGCTGTCCCCTAAAATCAAGAAAGTCTCTCGGCTCATGAAACAAATAATCAATGAGTTTGATATAGGCTTTTCTTTTCTGAAATATCATGATACTAATTACTATTTGATCAATGATGTGATGGTTGTCTGTTAATATGTATGGAGTATGATTTTCTAAATCTTATTCATTCTGGGATGCAGTATTTTGTTTATATTGTTTATAGCTGTTTTGTATTGTGCAGATATAGAGGATTCATTTTGTTGTATATTTTATGTATTTTACTGTCTATGTGCTTTTAGTGTGTATCTAATTTTGTAAAGGATACTCTGTAACCACAAACAAACAAAAAAAATATATACAGTAAGGACATCTTTCCCTGTTTCAATCTCAGCATTTATTTTACATATTCTACAATGCCTCTTGTCATTAGCTAATTGTAATACTAACCTGATACAGACAAGACTGGAAGTCTATTAATATGCAATAGTAAAAGAAACAGGCGCGTAGCCGGTGGAGGGCAGAGAAGCAGATAACTTTGTGAAATTTTAAATGTAAACATTCTATCTGCAATACATGCATAATTCTTCATTGCACATAAACAATTGAAATTTTGAAGCCAATCCCATCTCTCAGCCTTCCAAACAAAAGATCCTTTAAGTACATGAAACTCTTTGTTCCAAGTTGGCTGCCAACTAATCTTATTGAAAAAACCTATTACAGTTGCCACACATCTTTTGTTTCTATTTCTCTTTGGTTGCATTGTACTTCCAAGCACTGTTAGCAATGCACTGCTAGGGTTCGTCATAGATTTTATATATCAAAGACCCTGTTTGACAAGGACATTTCTAAGTATAGCCATTGGGACATAGACTGGCAGTCTCATGATGTTTTCCCAAAAATTGCCCTCTGAGACATGTAGCCAGTCTAAGTCATCAATGATAAGCGCCTCCATGCCATGCATAATTGTAGTAGAAACACATTGCTTTATAAAGATGTGATATTCACTGAAGGCTAAAACCAGTTGTTTGATTACTACATTTTTTATATAGTCTGTCTAAGCAAAACTGCATTTCTATTTCTTTATACATAGATTTTGTTGATGAACATGCACATAATCTACATCAATGTCCAAATACCTATAACTGTTTGCGTATTCAATAGGTCCGCCAGTGAGATTAGCCTAGTTCTTTTCAGGTGCTTATTTACAAATAACATAACCCTAGTTTTTTCTCAGTTAATTATTAGGTTATTTTCCGCTGCATATCGCTGCATATCACCGTAGCTTCCCGGTGGTCCTTTTTAAGCCAGAATGTGTATGGTTGAAGATGACTAAATCATCTGCATATAGAAGACACGTAATATGGAAGGAACCAATTTTTGGTAGACAGCTTGATACTAGCTTAAGACATGATGGCAAATCCGCAATATACAGATTGAACAATAGGGGGGCCAAGACACAACCCTGCTTGTCTCCCTATTAGATTCAGTCGGGTCCGATATAGTCCCCCCGATGTCCAACCAAATCTGCACAGTAGTCTCAAGAAATGGTGTCAAAAGCAGCTCTGAAATCAACAAATAAGGCATAAAGGACTGGGTCTTAACGCTTCTTTGTCTTTTCAATCAACATGTCTAGCAACCTCAAATTGTGAGTTGTGGAGGAGCCGGCCCTAAAACCTGTATGTTATGGGTTGAGAATTCAGTCACTATCCGCCCACTTGGTAAGCTCATCCAGTAGAAAAGCTGCGAACATCCCCCCTGTACTATATAACATTGTCAGGAGTCTATAGTTCGATGCCTCTGTTTCTATGGGCACCATTATCGCTTTTACTGCATGTACTAGGGATGCATCCTGAATGCAATACCTCATTAAACAAAACCTCAAGTATACCAGACCCGGCCGCAGAATCACCTGTTAGGGTAGCATTGGCTAGCCCGTTTGGACCGTGTGCCCTAGATGCTTTTATTTTCAAATTTTCTAGCAATATGTCACCTTTAGATACACGCATTTTAGGCTTCTCTTTATTAAATGAAATTTCTTTAATGTTATTACATAAATGGTTACAATTTTGTACAATATGATTTCTACATTGTGACTAACTGATAGGATTAGTAACCATCTTAGTTTTGTTCTCTTTATCCATGCTCAACAATTGCTGAATGTCCCTTGTATTTCTGCTGTTAAGTGCAGCTACCATAGTTTGCCAACGTGCATTGGTGCCTGACATAAGCCACCACTTAATCCAGTTACGATAGCAAATTTTTGATTATTTTTATTAATTTCATACGTCAAAGAATGTTGTCATTGGAATTATTAATGTGGCATATGTCTCGGCGCATGTGCCCTTTTGCGTCTCTAATTTTACAATCGTAAACAGCTTAAGGCTTTGCATCATGCACAATATGATTGATCTTGACTATCACAACCTCTGCAGTGAATTTCTGTATCCAGTGTTGAATTTCTTCAACATTCAATTTCTGAACTTGTTCCATCCACTGGTATCCCAGGTCACTGGTAACTCTTACTGCCTTGTGGCAATTTTTAGCAGTCCAACTAATAAGAGAACCATTGTGATTTACTTTAAGTTCACCCACCCTATCCACTGCCTGGAGAGCTTCAACATTACAATTCATATTAAGGGTCTATTCATGGAAAAGTGCACAGAGATCCTGCAAAGCTTGTGCGCCGAGAACAACTCTGTGTGAGCCTGCACGCAGACATTTTTCTGCAGGCTCCACGTACTCATGGAATTGTTCATGCAAAGTAACGGTATATGCAAGTTGCTGCCGGAATGCCCTGACAAGCACCCACACAAAGCAAAAACAGCCAGAAACACCTACCTTTGCATGCTCTTGGGTCACAAACACATGCACCCTTGAAACAGTGTGTGGGGTCCCCCGCAACCAGGTCGGCACGTCGGGAACACTGCACAGGGTCCCCCATAACTGTTACTGGCACCCCGTCAACATGCGTAAAAATATCTATAACTCTGCGAAAACTTGGAATAATCTGCGTCATAACCCCCATAAACCATTCCTGCACCCCGCTACACTGTGTACGCACACCCCTCAGTTAGATCGAAACCCTGGCTGCGTACATGCACCCCTAAATCCAACATGCAATCTCACCTCTGTGCGGTGAATCCTATGTGCAAGTGTCTGTATGCCTGCCTTTGGTGGCGGATAGAATGAGGGCTTCGCATGGCCATTTCCCAGACGAGAGGATGCACGGTCGGATCCATGAATATTTCTCGCTCCACGCATTTGTTGGCGTGCAATGGCTTCCTGTGGGCCGTCCCTCATAACGCCCACATTTTCCCTTGTTCTTCCTCATTTTCCAGGTTTAACGTGATAGCTAAAATTATTCTCACATACTCATAGATCACTGATTAATGGTATCATATTTTTGCTAACAAAAAAAAAATCGAATGTAGCTTTTTTCTTACCACTAAAACAGGTAAACCTGCCAGGTATGTCTCGCCTGGTGGGACCGTTCAACATAACAAGGTCCCACTCACTCAGCAAATCATACCCCAATTTTCCCCGTACTATTGGGTTTTGTTTGCAGGATAACTCTTTTACTTCTAATGTTGCTGTCTTCCAGTTGGTTATCATCATAAAGACATTAGGCATTATGTCACCACCCAGGATAATCAAATCACCATTTTCAACCTCACTCCAATCAACAAATAACTGTGAGTGTTTCAAAAAAAGATTTGGTGCAGGCACCTCTGGGGGGATCATAGATGTTTAACTACTTTGATGGTAAACCCATCAAAGTAGCCAAAGAAGTCAAAACTTTAGGCTTCTACCTAGACGCCACACTCTCCTTCAACAGACAGGTCAACTCCTTGGCCTCTTCTACTGCCTACACATGTAAGCTAATTATAGCAGCCAAGCCCTTCCTTTCCACAAACAGCTGCACCACTCTGGCAAGAGCCCTAATTTTGTCAAAACTGGATTATTGTAACGCCCTATATCTGGGGCTAACAAATATATCACCAACAAAATCCAAATCCTACAAAATAATGCTCTCAGGGCAGCTTTGAGTATTCCCAAAAAAGATCATATCTCTGACATAAGGAGATCGAACAACTGGCTCACCCCAATGGACAAAATCTCAATAAAAGTAGCCTCACTCACACACAAGTGCCTTAACAATACCGCCCACGATACCACATAGACAGATTCAAAAGACTTTCCTCCAACCGCCCTACAAAAACTCCCAACTCCAACTTCCTTACGGTGCCCAGATTCAAACGATCCAAAACTGGAGGAAGCAGCTTCCCAGTGAAAGAAGCCCCGCTGTGGTACTCTCTTCCTCCTGCCTTAAGGGTAGATCAAACATACCCTCAATTTTAGACACAATCTCATCCACTGGATTAAGGAAAATAACACATCATCCGCTCCACACTGATGCCACATTACCATCCTTGTTTGCATCTTCTTTGCCTGTATATACCTTCCTATCGTGTTTTCTGTCTTTTGACCATTTTGCCTCTATAAACTAGCTACCTTACTCCCTTTGTATATAATTCTGTATATATCTGTATATAACTGTACAGCACTGTAACCAAAGCTGAAAATTCTCTTGCTGCTTTTTGCGCCCTGATACCCCCGGGTCTGGCGCACATTATAAATAATAAAACAAACAAACAAACAAAATAGAGCCCTTGATGATAAGCCATGATCGACTTTCAGTACCTCTAAAGCTAAAATATTTGCTGTTGATGTCATTGTTATAATTCGTTTGGCTCTTAGTTCATTTCTAACACCCACTACAAGGCCCCCATAGGGTCTTACAAAATCTCCCATAATAGCAAGAATTGGGAAAATCTAGTAGTCATCAATATAGATGTTATTCAATAGGCAACTTTCCTGTAAGAAAAATATTTTGTTACTAGTTACAAAATCAAGCGAGCCATTATTACTTAACACATGGGAAAATCCTCTGGTATTCCATGTTAACATGGAATACTTTCACAAAGGAGCAGCGTTTTAACCGACATAGACTCCATCAGCCATTTCAATACAGCTTGGGCATCATCTCTTGTTAAACCCTTGTGCCTCAACTTTCCCATTGATCTTTTTTGCAATTTGTAGAGCACACCCATTATTCTGGTCATCGTTTGGATTTGTTATAAAGGGTGGGCCCTCGTCTACATCAATTTCAAAGGCCATGGCCAGGCATTTTTCTGAATAATCACGTATTATAGAGGCGATTTCAACACTGAGACAGTGAATGTGAGACACATTTGGGTTGGTACAGGTGTGTGAGTCTACAAATTCAAAGTCACCGGCATCTAATACTCTCAACAATGGAATTTGCTTGAACATGGTCAGCAAATTGGATGCATTGATCCTCTTGTTTTTTTTCCTTTGCCCACAGAGTTTAATGGTAAACACGTTGCTGTCCAAAATCGACTGCTTGGTCTTATTTTTAATATGTCCTGCTCTTCTTCCTATATCTGTGTTAGGAATGATTTGGAACTTGGTATGTCGTTCTGGGGTAGAACAGAGATCCTCAAAGTCATCCCTGCTGTCATCAGACCAGTCACGGTTGGTAGCTAGTTCATTTTCTTGAGTGGAACTCACTGCTGATGTATTTCCATTAGTCAACTAGCTGGTCAAAGCACCAGTTCTTTTCGATGATCTCTTTTTCTTTTGGATTAACATTTTACAAGCGCTTTTTTGTATTTTTGCGTTAGGTAGTACTGTCTCATTTGGGAAACTTTCCCCATTTACCTTATTTGGGGTTGACACATGTGCAATACACTTACTATTTGCACGTTTAATTAACCTCCTCTATTTTCTTGTTAGATAAATAGTGGAACAGTCTCATGTAGATCCTCACTTGAGGCTTCACCTTTATCCACTACTGACATAAGTGTAGATGGTAGGACTTGGCCCGAATTATCGGGCATGATGACAACAGATGTATGCCCATGTGAAGGAACTAAATTCACCCCAGGAAATTGCTGGTTTACAAGACCAAGTTCATTGACTTTCTCATAGTTGTTACCACAGAGTCAAAGGAGGATCTTCATGGCAAATTCTAGGGTAGTCATTGAGGCCTGGATTTCGACATGGGTATTGCTGTCAGTTGGCACAGAACTGGGGCCTACCAGTGAGTCAGTTGATACATATGCATTAGGAGACGCAGACAATCTGCGGATAGTATCTTTGGTCAATGGAGAAGCATCATCTAATTCACTCGGATTAATTTCAAGCACTTCTCTGGGTAATATTGGAGCTACTACAGTCACAGAAGCAATACTCTGCTGGAGGGAATAGCACATATCCAGGAGAGAATTGTTATTAATGTCATCAATATCTCCTGAATTAGACTGTTCATGGCAAACTAGGAGATCAGAGCCTGGATTCATGTTGTCAATTCTAAGTTCATTACTACTTCCATCATTGGTATTTGTTGAATTAGCTTGTTATGTTCTTTACTATTGTGCAAAGGGATGTCTTGCACCTCCCCATTTGCAGAATTATTATCACTTGAAATCTTTGTTACAGTTGTAATCATTTTACTAATTCGTTTTTTCCATAGATTATTGTTGCTATTTTTTGGTTTAGTTTTAGGAGGCATTTTGATTACAAAGTTTCAATCAAGGTAATATATGCAATGAGTTCTGCTCAAAATCAGAAAAAACTGTACCTTACAGTGTGTGCCGGGTATAACATTATATACCGTCACTGGTACACTGGCCTCTATTCAACCAGAAGAGGGCTCGCCACTCGCACCCCACCAAAGCCAGGCATTCGGGGTCCGGGAACGTTCTGGTGAACTGCTCCCTATCGCGTCCATATCGTGTCTCTGCCGTGTCTCTGCTCAGACGAGCAGCCAAATTCCTGGCTTGAGGAAAGGACCCACTGGCCACCATCCTCCAGCAGCTCTCCAGCACTCTCGCAACTCCTGTCAAGCCGTGCTATACTGTGGACCCTGTAGGACTGATGCCAGGATGTCAGAGGGCTTGTATTGTCCCTAAACAAGGATCTGCAGATATGAAGAGAGGGCTGCCGCATTGTCCAATAATGTAAAATCAGTTTGGTGGATGTGCTTTCTCCGGTTTTATAACAACAGGGGATGAATCAACACTTAGGCTCTCCCTGGCCCACAGGTCTACCGCACAGTCTAGAAATGGACAGCATAAATGTCATCATCACAAACATACAGGACGACCTGATGCCAAACAGTAATATATGGATTTCCTCTCATGCTGAAATACAAGCATATCCCCCACTTCTAAACAGCAGGTTATTTCCAAAACATTGTGGCACTGGATCATCAAGCCAACATTTTTGAAAATCTGCAAAGCAGCCCTATAAGCAATACTGTTTAGGGTGGGTGACCACGTCAAGGTCTACACAGTCCAGTCCCTTAGCACACACTCAAAGGGACATGCTATCCTACCACAGGTTTCCCTACGGTTAGAGGTGTGCTGGATTTTACCATCTCCTACTGATATCTTCCAAGACAAGCAAGCAAGCCTATTTTTTGTGGCCGATGCAGAGCTTCCGGAGGATCCCAGGTTGGAGGTGGGCTCTCCATCCACAGTGTGCTGATGAAACACAACTTTTAGGGTATCTTCTCTTATGGATATCCTTCACCTGTCAGATGCTCTGAGTGCCTTGGAAGTTTGGATGTCTTGTCATTCCCTCACAATTAATCCGTTGTAACCCAACATTCCCTTGTTGAACTCATTTTCTCAAAATCAGGAGGTCTGTGCTATGTCTTGTGACTGTGTCACTTTCAAAGCTGGGGTGTCGTAGTGATCTTTCCATTCACAGTCAGAGGGAGTTGGGCTATTTTTGTACTCCATTGCTGGACCTGTTGGGCTACATGTAGGTTTCCCTTTCTGGATACTGTTACCACACAAGCGATTTTATTTAGGAGAGGTCCAGTACCACTGACAAAATAAAGCTGCACACATAAGAAATCTTTCTTATGAGGACAGCTGTACGTTGTCAGTGGTACTGCACCTCTCCAATAAAACACATTGGGCCTCATTACACGGATGGCGGTAAGGGTTTACCGGTACCGGTATTTTACCGGTACCGGTAAACCCTTACCGCCTTACTACGAAGTCCCTTTGCGGGTTGGGGATTTTAACTCCTGCTTTTTGCAGGCGTTAAAAACCAACCCGCAAAGAGACCAGGGAGCTAATTACGGTACCGCAATTTGCGGTGCCGTAATTAGCACCTTCCCCATTCCCATTATGCCCTGTGGGGCAAAAATGGGAATGGGGAAGGGCAATGGGAGAAGGGGGAATTACCGCCCCACCAACCTTGGAATAGGGCGGTAATTCCCCTTTCCACCAAGGCGGTGCCGGTATTTTAGCACCTTGGTCCACCACCATCCGTGTAATGAGGCCCATTGTGAGGACATCTCAATGTTGTAGTTAATTGGAGTGGAGCAGTACCACTTACAAATGTTTTTCTGCTCACAGCCTGTTCCCATTTCTATTTCATGTTCCCCTGGTTCTTGTTTGTTCTGTTGTATTTTATTATTTGAAGAGGAACAGTACCACTGACAATATACATACGTCCTCATGAAAAATCTAAATGTGATTACTTATGAGGACATCTGTATATTGTCAGTGGTACTGCACCTCTCTAATATCAATATCATTTCTTACAAGGACACCTGTATGTTGTCAATGCCACCCCCTTGCACTGTCGCTCCTCCACACTTTGTACTGTCCCACCTCCCTCATTGTACTAACCCTCATCACCCTTGCACTGTCTCCCCTCCCCCTTGCGCTGTCCATGCTCCCAACCCCATGCTCTGTCACTCCATCGGGCTTGTGCTGTCGCCACTGCCCCCTTGCACTGTCGCTTCTTCCCTTTGCACTGTTGCTCCTTTCCCCCCTGCACTGTCCCTCCTCCATCCCTTGCACTGTCCCTTCTCCCTTCCTTGTGCTGTACCTCCTCCCTTCCTCTGTCCATCCCCCCTTGGGCTTTCCATCCCCCCCTTGTGATATCCCTTCTCCCCCTTCACTGTCCTTCCTCCACCTTGCGCTGTCGCTAGTTCCCCCTTATGCTGTTGCTCCTCCTCCCTTGCATTGTCGTGCCTCCCCTTCTGATGTTTCTCCTCCCCTCTAGCACTGTCCCCCTTCCCCTTGTGCTGTCTCTCCTCTTCCTTGCATTGTCCCTTGTGCTGTCACTCCATGCCCCTTATGCTGTTGCACCTCCTCCCTTGTCATGTCGTGCCTCCCCTTATGATGTTTCTCCTCCCCTCTTGCACTGTACCCCTTCCCCTTGTGCTGTCCCTCCTTCCACCCTTGCGCTGTCCCTCCTTCCACCCTTGCGCTGTCACTACTTCCCCCTTGTGCTGTCACTACTTCCCCCTTATGCTGTCACTCTTCATCCTTTGCAATGTCATGCGTCCCCCTTGTGCTGTTGCTTCTCCCCCTTTGGGCCGTAACTCCTTCCCCTTTGTGCTGTCGCTCATTCCCCCTCTAGTGCTGTAGCTCTGCTCAACTTTGTGCTGTTGATCTGCCCCATTGTGCTGTTGCTCGACCCCTCCTTTGTCCTGTTACTCCTTCCCCACATGTGTGCTATCACTCCTTCCTTCAAATGTTATGTTATGTTATGTTACTTTGCATTTATATAGCGCTTTATGTACCATTAGTATGATCTCAAGGCGCTGGTGGTCGAACACCCTCGGGAACCGTAGTTCAAGTCAGTAGAGAGAGAGAGAGTCATAAGGTGCGTATGTGCACCGGATATGTGTGCAGCAGGTGTTGCACTCGTATGATAGCTGCTTCTTAGCGGTAGGTGTGGTGGTTGGGAGATCAGGAGTATGTGTTCATTCTGGCAGGGTGATACCAGACTGATTCTGGCTGCGTTAGGCCTGAGGAGAACGCCTAGGCTGGCGGGTATGCAGCCAGCTGTGTTTAGTTGGGATGATGTGGAGTGTGTGGCAGGGGTTGGTATGAGGACAGCTATACCGAATGTGTCATAGTATTGCTGTGTTCTAGTTGACTGGTGGTGTATAGAAGAGAGTAAACATGGTGATGTGATATGGTGGGTTTTCAGTAGGTGCTTGAGATCGAGTGCCTTCATGCTCCATGCATTCCATGCACTCTAACCATTCCATGCTCATCAACTGTTCCATGCACTCCAACCGTTCCATGCTCATCAACTGTTCTATGCACTCCAACCGTTCCATGCACTCCAACCGTTCCGTACACTACAACCGCTTCATTCACTACAACCGTTCCATGCACTCCAACCGTTCCGAGCACTCCAGCCGTTCCATGCACTCCAACCGTTCCATGCACTCCAACCATTCCATGCACTCCTGTTAGGCGATCCTCTGCACACCGATCCACTGCACACCAGAACACTGCTCACATTTCCCCAACACCTCCCTCCAGGGTTCGAGGCTCATGTGATTCGGTTAACCCAAAGGACCGAAAGCTCCTTACCAGGTATGGCGTACGGGCTCGATTGCAACCCTTCCTGCACTGGCAGTTGCCATGGAGAACATACAGCAGAAGGGGCGGCCTTACATCTCCACGCCGATCACGTGATCCAGAGTGGCATTCCTCACGTGACCTTGGTGGACGTCACATGACCCAGAAACGCACAGTATATAAGGCTTGAGACACGAAACACTCATTGCTTCTCAGCTGTCTTCAGACCCTGTTTGGCGTTACGTTTTGCTCTACTGTTATCTTGACCTTGGAACTCTATCTTGGACTCCTTCGGATACTTCTTTGTACCTTTGTTTGGAACTGTTTACCTGTTGCTGGATTTTGGACACGACCCTGACTTGCCTTTGGATTATCCCTTGGTACCTTGTTGAACTCCTACGCCATTTCCCTCTTGGGATTCAAGTCACGCCTTCAGTCCTACAGGTGGCCTATCCTGCATCCACGTTATTCTGCGGTTCTACTGTTCTAGGGACCGCCTCATCTGAGTCTCGAACCTCCCTTCTAGGTTTCCTGGGCTTTCCTAACACCAGATAGGTAAGACTATTCAGATCCATTGGTTTATGTGATATATTGTAATTGCCTGGTACTTAACCTCGTTCCTTTTGACAGCAGCATCGGTGTTCCAGAGGTTCCGTGGATCCGGGAAGTAACAACTCCCACCTGTGGCCCCAAAAGTTGCTCAGCGGGTTTCTTTTAGTTCCCCTGTGCGTCACTTGAGGACGGAGGTTTCAACGGTCTACACGACACTCAAGTCAGAACAACTCCAACCATTCTTGTAGAATGTCCATTCCATGCCCCCTAACTGTTCCAAGCATTCCATCCGTTGCATGTACTCCCTCAGTTCTATGCACTCCATCTGTTCAATCAGTTCCATGCATTCCTTCTGATCCATGCACTTTGTCCGATCCATGCATTCCATCGTTACACTCACTTCTTCCATTCCGCACACTTCATCCGCTACGCACACTTCATCCGCTCTGTGCACTTCGTCCTTTCCACACATTTCGTCCTTTCCACGCACTTCATCCTTTCCACGCACTTCATCCTTTCCATGCACGTCATCCGCTCCACACACGTCATCCGCTCCATGCTCGTCATCCGCTCCACGCCCGTCATCCACTCCACGCTCTTCATCCGCTCCACGCTCTTCATCTGCTTCACGCTCTTCATAAGCTCCACATTCTTCATCCGCTCCACACTCTCCATCCGCTCCGAACTCTTCATCCGCTCCGCAGTCTTCAACCTCTCCGCACTGTTTATCCACTCCACACTTTCCATCTGTTCCACACGCTTTAACTGCTCCACACTCTTCATCCGTCGCACGCACTCCATCCGTCCCTTGCACTCGATCCGTCGGATGCACTCGATCCGTTCCATGTACTCCATCCGTCCCATGCACTCCATCCGTCCCGTTCAATCCATGCACTCTGTCATTCCATGCCATCTATCCATTCCATGCACTCTATCTATTCAGTGCGCACCAACCGTATCATGTACTCATCCTTTCCATCCTCTCCTCTACTTTATTCCTCTCATCCACTTTGTTCCTCTCTTCCATTTAATTGATTTCATCCATTTCCTCAATTTCATTCACTTCACTGCTTTCATCCGATTTATTCCTTTCATCCACTTTACTAATTTCATCCACTTCACTCATTCTATTCAGTTTATCCGTTATAATTTACATTGGCGGTTATTAGTTTTCGATTTCTCACTCGGATCATGATGCTGGATTGTTATTTATGATAAAGCAGCTTTGGGCTAGGGTCATTGATTGCTGTTATCCAGTTTGAGTTAAGAGTCAATTTTAGGGGAAGAGCCATGTTTTCAGTAATTTGCGGAAAGACATGAGGTCCTCGGTGAGTCGCATGTGGGGTGGAAGTGCGTTCCACAGAGTGGGGGCCAGGGCTGAGAATGATGATCCACCTAACCTGACTGAGTTGGTTTTTGGTATGACTAGGAGGCTGGCAGAGCTTGATCTTAGAGTGCGTGGAGGATGGTAGGGTTTTAGTTTGTCTTGAAAATATTGAGATCTGGTTTTATGCATTGCTCGGTGAGAGATGCATAAGGTTTTGAAGGTCACCCTTCGGGCAACCAGAAGCCGGTGCAGAGTTTTGAGGGCTGGGGAGATGTGGTCTCTTGGGCCAAGTGCTAGTAGCAGTTTGGCTGCAGCGTTTTGTGCTCTTTGTAGTTTAGTCAGTTGGTACGCGTAAGACTCCGAGGTAGAGGGGGATAGCATAGTCCAGTCTTGACATAACAATTGATTGGACCGTGGAGAGTCTGTTGGGAAAGGAAAGGTATGGAAAAATGTGCCTAAGAGTTTTAAGGTGGTAGTGGCAGGACTTGGAGATGTTGTTGACTTGGAGCGAGAGGGTTAGGTCTGAGTCTATGGTGCATCCAAGGTTTTTTACTGAATTTGAGGGTGTCAGGGAATTGCCCATGGCAGATGGCCAGGGTAGCGGGTGCGGAAGGAGTTCAGTGTTGCCACTTACCATGATTTCAGTTTTGGAGGGGTTTAGTAAAAGGTGGTTTGTGGTCATTCAGTGATCTATTTCGAGGAGGCAGGAAGCGAGGTCGGGTTGGCAGTTGGGTTTTGAATTCAGGAGTTTTAGGATTAGTTGTGTGTCATCGGTATAGTTATAGCACAGGATATTGTGCGAGCGGATTATCCGTGGGAGGGTGGACATATAGAGGTTAAACAGGAGGGCCGATAGGCATGCTTCTGTGGAACTCCAGTGTTGACTGGTGGGGCGTGAGAAGTATAGGTGGAGAGTAGGGTTATTTGGTTCCTATTGTCGAGGAAGGATGCTATCCATTTGAGAGCGTTTCCACGGATTCCCAGGGAGTGGAGGCGGTCAAGGAGGATTCAGTGGTTGATTGTGTCGAAGGCGGTGGATAGGTCAAGAAGGATTAGTGCGGCGAATCCTGCAGAATCAGCAGTGTTTTTAAGGTCATCCCAGATTGAGGTTAGGGTGGTTTCGGTTCCGTGTCGGGCTCTGAAACCTGATTGACTGGGGTTTAGGAGATTGTTGGCTTCGACAAATGCATTTAGTTGGGAGCAGGCGTTTCGGTCAATGAGTTTGGCAAGGAACCTGGTGTTTGAGATGTTGTATAATGCTCCTGTGGACTGCTGCTGGGCTATCTTTCATCTATTGGAATTTTTTTTCTCCCTTGTGTGGCCATTTATTTCTTACTCCTCCCCCCACAGTGCTTCTCTCATTCCTTCCCATGATATCATTTCTCATTTCTTCCCTCCATGCTAAATGTAAAATGCAATAAACTACTAACACCACAACTATTGTCTTTGCCAATGCTTGTTTTATTAATATTTGTCCAGCGCATATTCCAGTCCGACCCCTTGGCTTCACATGTGAAATCAGGTCTAAATCTGAAATCTCGCGTGGATAGGTTGGCCAAAGCCTGTCGCTAGTAAATGCATTTGTGTGGCAGCTAGAACCTTTTATGCCTCCTTCTGATTTCCTTTTAGTCGTTCAAGCCAGGATGTTGTCCTGACTATATGGCACTGATGTGTTTATTTGCATCTGCTCTGGCACCGTATGAAGCCATCTCACACTCAACAGATCGCCTGAGCACTGGTGCAGGACGTTTGACCATATCACACCCATTCTTGTTTCTTTGCACTGGCTTCCTCCACTTTATTTATTTATTTGTACCGCACACACACTTGCTGCATCAGTTTAAACTGACTTGTATGTATTGCTGTGGTGTATGAACCAGTTAGCGACAGTACTGAGTCCGATACACTTATGGTTACAGGAAATAAAACTGGCATTTAAATATTTGTCGACGTTGTTTTTATTATGAAATCACTAGGGAAATTAGCAAACTATAAGAGATTATAAAATTGATAAGATCAAATAAAAACTTGAACTCATGGGATGCAATCAAAAAACGCAGACAATCTTATTGGAATTGGTTGATTGCATTTAAAATGCTTCCAGACCAGGAAAGAGGAGAAATAATGTTGAAATCCAACTTCACAAAACACAGTAGAGACACATTGACCATCCTAAACAAAGGATCCTTAACACAGCAGGTGCATTTGACAATGTGCATTAATGCAGACGAATGGGAAAGGCATTATTCTGCGGTCTTTAAAGATCCCATCATGATAGAAGTCAAAAGTGCCCGCAACTTGAAAGTACCATGGTCAGTTGAAATAAGACAAACAGAGATCTTTATTGATCTGTGTCAAGCATTTGACAACGTTAACAGAGATACATTATGGAGTAAATTGGAAACCTGGAATTGCCCACCAGACCTGTTACAGGCAATTAAAGCCCTACATACCAATACTTCCATAAGAGTACAACTAAATGCTGAGGGAGACCTATCTGCTAACATCAAAACAGAGAAGGGGATCAAACAAGGATGCCCCCTGGCCTCATTAATATTTAAGCTTTATATGCAGACCTGCAAATGGCCTTTGAGAAAACCAACTCCTTTCCTCCAAGGTTAAACAGACAACAAATTATGTGGGCCATCTACGCGGATGATCTTGTGTTGTTAGACACTAGGCAAATTGGCCTCCAGGGGCTACTAAGTGACCTAGTTTTTTACTTGCAACATAACAACTTACTAATCAACGTGGCCAAATAAAAAATCATGGCCTTTGGTACTTAGCTTGGCACAAAATGTAAGCAGTTTAAGTGGTATGTAGCGGGAGAACAACTTGAAAAGGTTGACTCAATCAGGTACCTGGGTATCTTATTTAATAAATCAATACGTGAATGGCAATAGACACATGACCTAAAACGCTGGGTGAAATATCTAGCCATGAAACCGATCATTATGTTTTATCGCCACAAGGTAATGGCGACAATTGCATTTGGAAGTGAGGCTGGATTAAACATCAGAAGAGCCACCTGGGAAGTGCTTGAAGGTCAATTTTGGCGGAAAGTGTAGCACTTCCCGAGACGGGTACCTATCATGGCAATCAGATATGAACTTGGACTGCAATCATTATTTTCTGCAGTTCTCTGGAAATCAGTCGCCATGTGGAGAAAAATGCAATTATTACCAGCAGCAATGCCATATCAGTTATTAGCTCCCCAATCTGGAAAACCGTATAGAAGGCTACTTGGAAAATGGACTGTGAGGCTACAAGAACAGCTAGCCTATGGCAATATTGACACGAAAACCTTGTTAACTAATCCATGTATGGCAAAGAGAAAACTGTTAGCCTGCGACTCGATAGCTACGCAAAATAAAAGAGGCAAATTTGTGACAACTTTAAACTTAGGTGGAGAAGAAAGATCATTGAATAGCCTTCCAAAGTATCTGGAAACAATTTCCGTCCAGATACCATCGGGACCAATTCCTGTGATTACGTCTAAATTTATATGCGAAAAAGAAAATGTTGTTTTTGAAACATCAGTCAGACGTAAGTGACAACAAATGTTGTTTTTGCACAAAGGAAGTGGAATCACTTAAACACCTGAGTGTTGAATGTGGATCTCTGGTAGGCCAACAAAGTAACTTTCTAGGCAAATATGCTCCAAAAAATGGTAACATGGATGCGTGGTGGCAAAATTTGTTAACAGGCAGGAATTTCATGCCAATGTGCTCAGCAATTGACTACTTAGATAGTATATTGGGGAAATAGCTACGCATACTAAGGTCAAATCTTTAGCTATTAGGCTTTAAATGATGCTGTAACTATATGAAGCAGATATTTGTCTTACCTTTCTTCTTTTAGTTTCTTTTTCTTGACTAATGGATGTGACATGATCAAAGGACAAGATAAGATTGTAAATTGAAATTTGTTATAAAAACTGAAGTTTTTTACAAAAAGAAAAAGAAAAAAAGAAATGGTTTTGTAAAGTGTGAAATGTGTTAAAGTAACCAAAACAGTCTTGATGTTCTCCCACATAATGAGAAGAATTTGTTTTTGTTTAAATATAATGAAGCTATCAACGAGCAAGTAAATTGTATTTGAGAATTTGGGTATTAGTCTGATGGCGTATGGCATGTGGCTGGAACCATTAGTCACACTATCTTGAGTCAAAGAGCAGGGACGAACCTTGCCTTTCCAAATGAGGTTGGGGTCAAGAAGCAATGCTTGCCATGGAAGTGTATAAGGCTCAGGCACCTGCAAGAAAAGCAGGGGTGGACTGGCCTATATGGAACGCTGTAGATTTCCCCAGCAGAGGACTGGCCTATTTGGAACTCTGAGATTTCCCTGTAGGCCTCTGCACCCTGGGCCTCTTTTGTGTTGTAAAATATTTTATTTCCACATTTTCTCATAGGAAAAGGTTTGGGCTTGCTAAAAATGTGTACTATGGGGCCACGTTGAACATTATTTCCAGGGCCTCTGTTGGTTCCCAGTACAAACCTGAAGAAGAGACTCTTTTTGGGGATGAATTATGGGGCCACTCTGTAGCCAGTTCACTGGAGATCTATCTATCTATCTATCTATCTATCTATCTATCTATCTATCTATCTATCTATCTATCTATCTATCTATCTATCTATCTATCTATCTACTTCTTCTATTGTGCCACTCGCCCAAAGGCCTCAGGGTGCTCACAAGACAGAAAACAAAAACCAATTAAAACAGGTCAGCAGGGGGATTAACCAGAGAAGAAGAGAAACATGCAATTTTACCTATTCCTTTATCAAGCAGAAATGTCTTGAGAGGTTTCTTAAACTGAACAGTCGATATGCAGCCTCTGGTGTCCGGAGGAAGAGTATTCCAAAGGGCAGGTGCTCAAGCATTAAAACTTGTACCACATGGAGATGTAGAAGAGATGCTTCTTAATAATGTTGCCCTCTAGTCAAGACTGTGCCCCACTTGCCATTATGTGCAGAATTGAGCATACGACCCCTCCTGTATGAAACTGAATTAAGGCCTGCAATGGGACCCAGGCAGTAATAATGAAGGTGTGATGTGGAAATGTCTCACTTACATTAAGTCGATCTTACGTAATGCGGGTTTTGAATATTGGTGCAAGAAACAACTAGTGGTCTTGAATCAAGTAATAAAACAGGTGAAAGAGGCCTTTGATGTTTGGGCATTAGGCCAATCGACAAACTCAAAACATTGCCTGTTTCACCCTAATCCAGTCGAATCAGAGGTGCACATTCGGCTACTTTTCCCTTCTGTATGAAATCAGCAGAGAAAAATAGATTCTTCAGTTCTCTAGGAGAGAGAGGGCATTGGGCAGGAAGCTGCTAATTGTGGCGCATTTGGTGGTGCTAGCGTATGTGGCAAAGCATTGCTAAACCAAAAGAGAGAAGACTCCGGGATGATGAGAATCAGGATATCTGGTTGTCATGGTAGCTGACAATTCTCGGCATGAATTGGCCTCATCGCAAAATGTTCCTTAAACCAATAAGTGGATGCATTTTCTTGATGTTGCCTATCAAGAGTTCCTTTGGAAAGCACATGGCATGTTTTTAGCTGTTCAGCCACGGAGAGATCTTTCCTTTGCTGGCTACTCAGCCTCACCTGTATCTGTGCTATCTCCATCCATCCTATGCAAAACTCAAATAAGTGCTCCCTGGCTGGTATGAGTGGTTAATTTCATAATAGAATGGTGTGCTCGCAAGCTGAATATCATTGGAGGTGCGCATTGTGCATACATGCATTAGTTTACATTATGGCACGCAAGTCTGATTGGTTAGGGATCAGATCATCTGCATAGAACACTGAACATGTCTGCTGGTGACAGACATAGGGCATGGCCTCATTAGCAGTGTGGAGGTCCTGTTATGAAAACCATTGAGGTGTCTTCATGAGTAGTGAATCGTGGGTGTCATTATAGAAGGGCATTGGTGTGTTTAATATCTGGACATTGTTGATAAACAGGCTAGGTGACTTCATGATGCCACTATGACATTGTTCAACTCCCAGATTTTGATTTATTGGGAAAATGCACCCTGAGAGTTGTAGTTCTAGTGAACCTCAATTGGCCCTCAGCATCGAATACCTATTGTTTGCAAAAGGAAAGCCCAAGGATGGGAAATGACAAGGGGCAATAAAGCCAACCTAATTCTGTGTTCAACGTAATGAGGGTCATTTTGTGTGTCTGTGTAATAACGGCATAGCAAATGTCCATACAAGAGTGCTATTGCCCCCATCGCCATTACATGCCCTTGTGTCAGACTGATAATGATAACTCCATACAGCAGTAGTCACCATTTCGTGGCAGGTGTTGCTAATGTGCAACTAACTGGTACTCTTAGAGGATTTATGAGCTGAAGAATTTGTGCAGGATTTCAGTGTTTAGTTTAACATTTGATACTAACACTTAGAATTGGGAATAAATAGAGCGAGTTGTTGATTGCTTGGGCCACAAAAATGCTAGTAGCCGCAGGTACACAAACATAGGTAGATTCCAAAAAGCAAGCAAAATTAAAAGCTGAACAACGGTGCTTCACGAAGAAAAGATCCAGAGCATGCAGGGCGATATAACAGAAGTCTCGAAAAGAGAACACCCATTGTTCATGCAAAAGCAGAAGGGAAGGAAAGGGGAAGGAAGAATAAAGTGAAGTGCAACATTATTCCCCGGAGCAGCAGGAGATTGTGCTAAACGGAATACTGTTTAAAGGTCGCCAGAGTCAGGAGTTGGAAAATTCCACGTTCGCTCATGACAGATGACACCATGAAATAGGAGGGGAAATGCTAAAGAAAACTTACAAATACATGTATAGTAGGCAGTGATGAATGAAGGGTTTGAAATAGTGGCAGACAAAAGGGGGAACATGGCTGTTTGCAACTTGGGGACTTCCATAGTCAGAGTTTCTGAGCTGCTGGCCGGTTTTGGCTGGTGCAGAGTCAACTGGCTAATAGCAGCACACAGAGTTCGATGAAGGCTGTGATTTCTCCTATCAGAAAAGAGTCTTGCAAGAACATGCTCAAGACTGTTGGAAGCATGGGTGAAGATGCTGGCAGGCAGTTCTGCAAGGAGTTCATAGAGTAAGCGGACAACTGCGCATAGAGATCGGAGTCCAAATCATTTGGATGGTGAGTATTAATAGATAAATACCTAAGTAAAATTCCTCTTGCAGGATAATTGGAAAGGTGTCAGATTAGGCACAAACCAATACTTTCTTAGCCTTTACGGTACCAAAAGGTTAAGGAAGTAAGCTGTATTTACATTTTCGGGTGGGAGTTTGTCCCTTTGGTGCAAGGGGTTTTGGTATAACATGCCATCCAATGATAAATGAGGAAAAGAAGATCAAAGAAGGCTGAAATCTAAATGTTGTTATATCGCTATGATAATAAATTAATGCAGGGGAGGGTCACTTAGGGTTCTAACAAATCCGGTGCTGTGCCAAAATAAACGTTGATTTGCATGTGTGGTTTATATTTGCTGTTTCCATGTGTTAGTGCCTATGTACTAAAAGTGATGTAACAAGGTTGCCTGGTACAAGCTGATGATTACCTAAATAAAGTGTGTCACTGGAAAGTGTGCAGCAGTTTTTATTGTGTCCCAGAGCCTGTCCTTTGAGCGTTGGAAGTGAATGAGGCTAATTGACAAAAGGTTACAGTCCTAAGCCGGGTGATGCCTAGATAAAAGGCCCAATCTAAAAAAGAATGAGCAAAAAGGAAGAGTCAGGCTCTTTCTTCCCTCAGAACTTGATGGTTCGATGTTATACCAATGACAGGCTCATTCACTCCAGCCACGAATCGCAGAGCTTTGCATGAATAGCACCGCACCAGAACGTATCTACTTAAACACTCTCCAGATGCCCTATTTGCTACACACCTATCCTTACACTATCCTCTCACGTGGGGGCAGACATGTTCTTGAGTAACAGACTGGAATCATAACAAAGGGGAGACCCTGACGGCAACAGAAGCTTGTCTAACCAAAACACCTGGAAACTAACTAGCACAGCGAACGATCAATACACGCAACTACCCCCTTCCTCTTCCCCTACTAACCCTTCACATCCGTCTTCTTGAAGGAGAAAGTTCCTTGAGGGTGCCCACAGAGACAGAAGCTGGTTTGTATAAGACCATGTTTTACATTGCTTCACTGGTCTATCCCACCATTGCAGTGTCTTGGAATGACTAGACAATTCTGAGTCATCAGCGCATCACTTTTAAAGTCATGGAACTTCTTTGAAGACATATTGGGCCTCATTATGAGTCCGGCGGTAGCCGTGATGGTAAAACCGGCAGGTTGCCGCTGGACCCTTAGGGATTTACCGGCTTTGGAATTGCTCGACTTACTGGGACAATACAGCCCCGGTGGTCTGGTAATTCCAGAGCCGGCATTCCGTTACTCCCCATTACCGTGGAGTCCATAAGGACTCCACGGGAATGGGGGCAGTGGAAACACCGACACCATGAGCTAATGGTGCCGGTGTTTCCACGTCCGTGTGCGGCCGGTGGTGTTATGCCCGCCAGATCTGACCTGGTGGCCGTAACGCCACACGGCCACACAACTCGGAGTTAGCCAGTCCGGAAAACGGTGTGGTACAGGTTTACCGGCACCGTTAAATCTGAAACGGCAAACTCATAATGAGTTGTCAGGTACTTAAATGTTTTTTTCAATAGTAATTAACAAAGACTAGCTTGCAGAATGCATTCGTTTGTCAAGTGAAATACCAGGACTGAAGAATTGTGGTGCCATATATTTAATTAAACAATTAAATAAATATGTATCTAATCATCCTATAGTGGGTCTCAACAAGACAGACACTGTGGTTGTACTATAAGTGGAGCATCGTAACAACAAAACCCTTGTTTGTAAGGTGGTGGAAGTTTACCATGTACATATAGTTTGCATTGTGCCTACACATCGAGCCTGAGAGTGAGAAACAGTTGTGTTGGATAAGAGTTCTTTAAAATATGGTAACGACTCAGAATATTGGAGAAAGGTGGATAATAATGCATCAAAAAGTCATCCAGATTTTCTTAGTTTTGCTATCTACACAATTAAATGGTCAATTTTTGTGACAATAAATGGCTTGAACAAAAAGTGAAGGTGCTTGTTAACATAGCAAACCGAAGGCCATCAAAGCATCTCTGTAGCAGACTGATGGATCAGATGAGAGAATTAGTGTACTGTGGCAGGCCTTAATTGTCAAGTTGCAAGCTAATAGCCAGGCATAAAAAGGCACTTGCCCCGTCAGTTCTTTGCATCAGTTTGTTACATGCACACATGGCACCATTATGTACTCACCAATGGCTAGTGGAGAGTGCCCCTTTTGAGACCTGCCTTGGGGTAAGAATATCAGATACTTTTAGATGAATACCCACAAGCAGAAATCTCGAAGACAGAGGTGCAATCTGCTGGTTTCAAGAGATTCATTTGACGAGGTGGAGATGGTATGTCTAAAGGTCAAATAAATACATTCAGCAAAATGTGGTGGCATCATGAAACATAGAACCGAATTGGGCAGAGCGGGGCAGAGTACACATTGAATGGATTAGAAAGATGATTCTGGAAGTTCTAGTTGTTTATCCATGAAAGACCAACAATGGTCTGTTTTAAAGCCTCATGTTGAAAGTCCTAAGAACTGCACTGATTACTCTCTTCTGTGACCTTATGCCATAATCAATGGTGGACAAAAGCATAGAGAAAAACTAGGTGCATTAATGGAAACTCACCAGATAGCCAAGAAACGGAGGAACGACGGACCAGAGATGCCAATGACCTGATGGCTAACTGGCCAGAGGAGAGTGACTTACCAGGGAGCCAACGACCAAAGTGGCAATGCACCTGAAGAGCATTTCACAAGGGGCTACGGTTGCCAGCTGACTCCATTTCAAGAGGGGCACCCTACTCTGATCCTGGGCTTTACGCCATTTTATTTAATTGAAGTGACCGTAGCCAGATGATTACTGGCAATTAGAAAGTGTATTGAGTTTAGGGTACATGTATGGGCTTGAACTCTCTCACACCCCACAGCAAGCTCTCTTTCGCTCTCTTCCTCATCCATGCTCTCTCTCTCTCTAGGCCTTCATTGCACTCTTTCCATCTCCCTCTCTCTCTGACCCTCTCTTCCTCCATCACCCCACTCTTCTTCTATTGCCATCCTCTCTCTCTCTCTCTCTCTCTCTCTCTCTCTCTCTCTCTCTCTCTCTCTCTCTCTCTCTCTCTATAGCATGCTCTCTCACTCGCTCTCTTTATCAGCATCTCTTCCTCATCATCCTCACCTCTAACTCTCTCTCTCCCCCAATGGCTCCTCTGGGTGATCTCGTTATCTTTTTATCTCTTTCTCTCTCGCACCCTACTTACCTCTCAACTCACCCTTATCTGCAGGATGTCATATGCACTTAACTTATTTTTATGCACTGACCTTCAAAAATTCCAACACACTTCCTCTCTCAAATGTGCCCTCTCTCCTACACTTGCGAGCTGTCTCCCGTGCAGCCTCGCACACATCCCTTCTCTTGCAATCTGTCTCTGTATCGCACCTTCTCTCATATTGCATCCTGACACTTTTGCATGCTTGCATAACCCCTCTCTGTCTCTCTTATTCTCTCTCAGAACTTTGCTCAGATCAGCACCACAAACCTCCATATTGTGCCATGTGGCTAACTTCTTTTAGGCAGGCATTAAATATAGGCATTGTCAAAGCTAAGAACAAAAGACATAGGGCCTGATTCACGGAATTATTTGTGCAGAAAATAGGGAACTTGCGTGCCAACCTACGCAATCCCATTCGTCGAGCCATGGAATCGAATGCACAGGATTTTCCTTGGACTTGCGTGGATTTCGCGGCAGCCCAGCACACCCTTGCGAGCGGCCGAGTGCCTTGCGTAAAACTCAACACAGAGCATGGGTATGGCTTGTGCAGAGGGTGGGCAAGGGGAAGGAACACCGAAAATGGGGAAGAACAGGCGAAAAAGTGGGCGTTACGAGGGACAGCCCACAGGCAGTCCATTCCAGCCCTTTATTGCATGGAACAATACGTATACAGGGATCCTACTGCGCAACCTCTTGCAGGGAATTGGCCACGCAAAGCCCTCATACTGTACGGCACCTGAGGCAGGAGTACAGACACTTGCGCATAGGAATCACTGTGCAGTGGTAAGATCGGGTGTTGGATTTCGGGGTGTGTGCACACAACCAGGGTTCCGATCTAACTTTGGGGTGCTCGTACACAGTGTAGCAGGGTGCAGGAACGGTTCAAGGGGATACGCACAATTTTTATCTGAGTTACGATAAATTGCACGCATGTTGTCCGGGTGCCGGTAAGAGTTATGGGGGAGCCCATGGAGGGTCCCCGAGATGCAGGCCTGCTTATAAGGGGCCACATGCACTGTTTTCCAGGTGCATGTATTCGCTTCCGGGGAGCATGCAAAGATGGCTCTTTAGGCTCTTTTTGATTTGCTTGGGGGCATGTCGGGGGCGTTCCGTGTGTGACTTGTGTATACGGTTAATTTGCATGAACATTTCCATGAATACGCAGAACGTGCAGAAAAACGGTATAGGATGATTTTACAGACAAAAAATGGTCGCAATGACCAAAAGTTCTAAAAATGCTACCACCAAAGGTTTCAACACCAAAAGTTGAAACCTTTGGTGGTAGCATTGTAAAAAAAAAAACGGGGGCTGCGGGGTTGTCCTCCACATCGCCCCGCTCACTATACTTCATGGTATAGTGAGTGGGGATTACGGGGGACACCCTGCAGCCTTCAGTTTAAAAAAGAACTGGGCTGCAGGGGTGTTCCCTGCATCGCCCCGCTCACTACACTTCATGGTATAGTGGGCGGGGGCTGAGGGGGACACCCCTGCAGCCTTCCGTAAAAAAAACAAAAAGAAAAGCACCCTGCGAAAGGGAACTGGCGCTGCAGGACCCCAGCGTGAAGATGAAGGTAAGTGGGTTTTGTTTATGTTGGGGGTGTGGGTGGGGGTGTGCTGAGGGTGTGGGTGGGGGGGTGTTATGGGTGTATTGTGTGTGTGAGTGTGAGTATGTATATGTGTTCGCATGAGAAAGGTGCAAACTTTCGGTTGTTCGCACCTTTCTCACGCGAACGTTTCGCCCGTGGTAGTTTCAGCCGCAGACAAATCACTTAGATTCCAGAAAAACCTCTGCGCGCAGGCTCGCACAGTGACATTGTGCATGCATTATGGGAGTTATGCGCACTGTTCCATGAGTCTGGCCCTTAGTAAAGACCACATACACCAGCGTGAACAGAAGACTTTCTAATAATGTCTATTACTAATGATGTATCTTCAAACACTAACTTGGAGACATTTGTGAACATTTTCAAGTAAGTACTAAACACTTAAGGCCCAGGTTTTCACTGCACACATGACTGTAGATGTAAAATACAATAAACAACAGCAAAATCCAAATCGATTGTCTGTGCCAATGCTTGTTTTAGACTGTGTTTGGTTTTTGCAAAGTATGTGTGTAAATTCATTTGGTAGCTAATTTTTTATTTAATATCCTGATTTTATTGAACTGTATTTTGGAATGATCTTGATCATTTTGAAACGTCTATCGATTGGTTTTATGTTGATGATTTATATGTTAATGTTATTTATGTACTTTTTTGGAAATGCAATGTTTGTGAATAAAGGATGATGATGACGATGATCTGGATTGTGTTACTCTAAAAGGCCCTTACAGGATCCCAGATGCTTTATTTGGCTCTTGGAGTGCAGATCGCAGGTGGTACAAGGACCACACAAGGAAAGGTTGTGCACGGATTGCGTACCCCAATTCACAGACTAGCTACGTATTCTAAACAAACTTTCCCCCTACTGCTGCTCCACGATTTCAGAATTCTTTACCCCCTGATGTCTGTTGGACTATAAACTTGTCTTTTTGAAAATTGTCTTCTTTTAGGCTGGGGTAGCCAATGTTTTACTGATTTTTTGTCCTCTATTTTTAATTTGGCTTACATTTGATATTTGCTTTTATTTGTATTTTTTTACTTCTATTTCTTATCAATTTCTAAATGAATTTTGGTTTTATGAACATAACTGTCGGATTCCCAGTTAGCATACCGGAACATATGGGTTTCCAAAGGTGGATGGAAAAAATTGACACCAACGACGAGGGTCCCCAGGCTGTGGAAGCAGAGAAGGAAATGATTAGGACCTCACTATGAATCAAGTATTATGTAGCCTGCAAGGAGAAACAACCACCTAGGACAAGGATGGCAACCAGCGAAAAACCTAGTTGGGATCAATATTCCTCCCTGAGCACTGAGTCCAAAGACTAGTAACGCGCACAATGGCAGAAGCTGGACAAAAATCAGTCTGAAGGTGAGGAGACCTGACACAATGGCATGCAGGCGTAATAAGGGAACATGGAAGGAAAAGTAAAGACAGTCCAATCAGTAAGGTCATGGGGAGCAGGATAAATCCGGGGTTCCTGCTGAAGGCACAGCGAACGAAGGCAAGGAAGGTATAAAAAATAGGCACTCCAAAGAAAAAGAAAAATGAAATCCAGCAGAATCGTGAGTCAAAATCCAGGAAAACTCCAGGGAGCAGGTGTTGGTATAAAGGAGATCACAGGTACAGCACCCATTGCTCCCACAGTCGAGGATGGGCTTTAGACATGTTATCAATAAGTATAGCAAACACCATCAATGTTATGGTTGGTTTAAAAAGCATGTAAATGCCTTCTACCTTCAAGGTAAGAATGGAATAGTCCATCTATGCTAAGCCACACATGGTACTGCTCTACCCAGTGACCATCCCTGGGAATCACACTAGTTCAGCGTCACTGAGCAATGCATACTGGGTGCACCAACTACTGCAAAACCATGCATTTTGTTTCAGAAGATTGCCTTTCTTTTAGAGGGAATGGCTATTTTATGCAATGTTTTATCAACCCTAGACAGACAGCTCTCGAGGATATATGTGTCACCTTAATTAAGGATCATCAGTGAAATATAACATGATATCGTTGTGGTTTAGAGGATTTGTGTCGTTTAGAAACAACATCAATGTTATGGTGACTTTAGAAAAAGGATTGAAAGATCCCTTCGACCTGAAATGTCAGGGGAGAAGAGCCAATTCCAGCTGAGTCACACCACCACACAGTAGCAAGCCCAGGCGGTTCACCGCCAGTTCACATCAACGCAGAAATATATGGCAGTTATGCAAACGCGCTCACAAGCTTGGTTTTTGCATACAAAATGTGTTTATGTTGCACATGACAGCACATTCTTACATATGTTGCTCAACCCAAGTCAAACAGTGCTCAAAAACGCATTCAACCACACAGACATTTCATCTTCAGTAGGAATCATCAGTGCAACACACACTAAGAACCCAGTTATTGGAGCATGGGATATGTTAAGTAAACACCATCAATGTTATTGTGGGTTTAAGAAAGCATGGATGAAACCTTCTACCCGAAATGGGAGAGTGGAATGGTCAGTTTTAGCTACGCCACGCATTCCACAATGATACCCAGTGGCAATCCCTGAAAGGTAACATCCAGTTCACAGCCACCAAGCAATGCATCGTGGGCATGAACATTAGCTCAAAAACATGATTTTCGTTGAAGAAAATGTTGCTGTTATTAAGAAGAGAACTTTTTTGTACATCACCTTATCAACCCAAGTTATATTGACTGCAATCTACCACATATGCGTTTCATCTTCGTTAGAAATCATCAGTGCAGAATAACCAACAGCTCAAAAGAATGCTTTCTGTTCCACAAAACAGCATAGGCGGCACTATTTTACATGTAGCTTTATCAACCGAAGACATATACCTCGCTACGAGGCACACAACCACATACACTTTTAACCCTTAGTAGGAATCAGCATTAAAGTATACACCCACATCCTTGTGCCTGGAGCAATGAAGAATGTTTGGCGAACACTATCAGTGCTATGGTGGCTTGAACAAAAACATTTAAAAGCACTTCTATATGAAAGTAGAATCGGTCACAGCACCACCCAGTAGCCATTACCTCCACTTCCCTTTTCCTCATCCCAGTACTTACCTCTGAGGCCCGCCTCCAGTCCAGGAACCCCTTTTTCACTTACTTTTCTTCAGAGGTAAATTAACTCCCATTTACCCATAAGCCCCAGTTAGAAAATGTCCCGTCCTCCGGCCATGAATTGTCTTTCGGGTGCCGGGCACCGGAGATCACTCTCTGCTGACCCCCTGGAAGGTCCTTTAGCGAGGAAATTGGTTCTCTCCTGTGGAGCGTGCTCCTGGTTCCCATGGGGTGCGGCCCTCTGGTTGAGTGCTGAGGGATTTGTGTTCTTCTCGGGCCCTCCTGTAGGGTGAGGGGGCCTGGTGGAAGTGATGGCATCCACTGGCTCCTTGTCTTCTGTCCTGGGGCTCCCAGGTGAGTGCTGTGCTTCTGCGAGCCTTCGCTGGCTTTGGCTGTGGGGCTGTGGTTGCCATGTATCCTTACCGCGTGGGACCGTCTCAGTGGCCGGGCAGTTGGATGTTGCTGGGGTACCTTCCCACTGTGCAGAGGGTTTGCTCAGCATCGGCCTGCGAGAACCCTGTTGCCATGACTACCAACAATGCCTGCGGGTGGGCGGAACCTGGGATAGGCTCTTACGGGCTCTGGGAATAAGACTCTCCATTTCCCCTAGTCTCAAAATGAGATTTAGAGCCTGCTGCAGCTGGCTATTTATGACCACGGGGGAGGGAGGGAAGCAGCACATGTGGACATCTCCTTCCTATTCTTCTTCTTCTTCTACTTCTTCCTCTGGTTCCTCCTCAACAGATGCTGCCCACCTCAGCTGTTGATGCTGATGGGACGTCCCTGGACAGGGAGGATATGGAATTCGTTCTTTCACATGTGTGGAACCGCAATGGTTTTTATGCCCCTTGGTTCAGGGGGATTGCACGTATCCTGCCATACAATGTAGTTGCGCCGGGCACTGGAGAGTGGCGCAGATTGTGCTCCTCATCTCTCCGATATACTGTCACTAGTGGCTGCTGGCGGGTTGCTAACAGGCTTGGCCTATGATGGTGTGTGGGGCTCGGCCCATGGCCATGGGTGCATGCAGTCTTCATCTTGGTGGCATGTCCCTTTTTGGGACTTGCAGCACCGGAGGTTCCTTTCAAAGAGTCTGTAGTCTTTGAGGTTTCCTTTGAGGTAAAGGTTCACCAGATTTCCGAGCCATTGATCAGGTGGACTAGTTGAGGCAAAAATTCTCCTCTGCACCTATGAATGCTTCCTCTTCCACATTCTGACCTCAGTGGCGTAACACAAAATGTGGGGGCCCCCCTGCGAGCCATGCTGAGGCCCCCCAAACTTGGAGACAAATCATGGGTCGCGCCACACTCTGGGCCGGCCTAGATTGTCATGCTTGCGTAATATACAGGAACGTGCTGCTGAAAGGGTATGCCGCACACTGCACTAGGAGAAAGATATACATTTGTATTTTAATGCAATATACAGCACACTTTCCGAGAAAAAATTGGCTATAAAACCACAGTGTTTGCAATTGTTCTGTAGGGTGACACCAATCCAATACATGTAAGTCACCAACAATGCACAGGAACATTAATGTTTTGCTATTAAAAATGCCATGCCAAAATGAAAACATGTCCAACTAGTTGCACAATGTAGACCAGTGTAGACACGTAACAACATTACAGTAAAGCATGCCAGGCAACATTTAGACATACCTAGACTGATTGCACCAAAATGCCAGTCAAAGCAATGACACTCATCAAGAAGAGAGCACACATTAAAGCCTGCATCTCCGCGGCTTCTACCAACACGGCCAAACTCTTTAAAATCGGCAAGGAACTGGTCAATCCTGTTGCGGTCTCTACCTCTCCTGTTCCATCCAAGGCCCTCTGTATGGCTCTGGCCTCTCACTTCTCTGCTAAATCTCAGGACATCCTGTCCTTTATCTCCTCTTCCTCTCCCTCTTCCTCTCTTAACCCCCTTTGGCCATCTCTACCTCTCCCCCTCCTTTTTCCTCTCTCTCTCTGACAACACCTGACAAGGTTTCTAGACAAGTCAGATCTATGAAAGCGTCATCCAAACAGGTGCTCCCCTGCTCCTCCAGAACCATCAAGTACCATATTGACACCCTCGCCACAGCCTTAGCCAATTTCTGTAATCATTCTTCAGTCACTGGAACGTTCCCCTCTCCCCTTAAGCACTCCTTTGTGCACTCACTTCTCAAGAAGCCGTCTGCTGATCCTACCTGCCCGACAAACTATTGCCCAATCTCCATCACCCCTTTCTTGGGCAAACTCTTGGAAAAGCTTGCCATCTCCCAGCTTACTCTCCACACTGAATATGTTGATTGTCTCCATGACCATCAGTCTGGCTTCAGAGCTGCCTGAGGCATGGAAACTGCTCTCCTGAACACCCGTGAAGATCTGCTCTCTAACCTTGATTCTAGCATTCCTTCAGTCCTCACCCTCCTTCTTTCCTCTGCTTTTGACACATTCAACAACGCCATCCTGATCAATCAACTCTGTGAGAAGCTGGGCATCATGGATCAGGCCCTGGAGTGACTGACCTCCTTCCTCTTGGACCGCCACCCCCTCCCAGGTCCAACCTGGACCCAATCTCTCTGCCACCTCTCTCTACCCGTGGCGTTCCCCAGGGCTCTATACTCTCACCCTGGTTTTTCAACCTCTATTTGGCCCCTTTGGCCCACCTGATCTCTACCTTCTCCTCTAACTTTCAGTGTTATGCGGATGACTCAGCTTTCCTTCAGGCTCCCCTCAGCCTCCTCTCCTTGCTGGCTCATTGCTGACTGTCTCTCCGCAATTCAGGATTGGTGCGCCTCCAAGAATCTCTGCCTTAATGCCAGTAAGACGGAGATCCTTCTCATTGGGACCCTGGCACCAGCTTTCCCTCTCTCACTCTAGCCGTCTGTCTTGGGCCCTCTTCCTTTACCTTCCTGCGAGGCAAAAAACCTTGGTGTCATCTTCTATGTCACTCTCTCTTTCTCTCCTCACATCATGTATGTCACCAAGAAGTTCCACTACCAGCTGCTCCTCCTCAAAGGGACTCTTCCCTTTCTCACTTTCGACCAGTAGCTCACTGTCTTTAGAGCCCTGGTTCTCTCCAGGCTGGACTACTGCAACATCCTCTTTGTCATTCTGCCTTCCTCTACTCTTCGTCATCTGCTACTAATCCAGAACAGGACTGCAAGACTTATCCTTGGCCTCAAGCCCAGGGATCATATCTCTCCAGCCCTGAAATCGCTCCACTGGCTCCCGGTGGCTGCAAGGATCAAGTTCAAGACCCTTTGCATTGTCCACAAGGCTTTCTGGGGCCGGGGCCGGCACTACATCCAACGTTCTCTTCCAAAATACCTTCCTTCTCGAGCCCCTCGCTCAGCTACCTCCAACTCTCTAAGGGTTAGATGCTTCTCCAGGCCGACAATGGGGGGTAGATCTCGCTCCTCTGCTGGTGCCTCCCTCTGGAATGGCCTCCCTGCCCCTTCAAACTTGAGCCAGACCATCTGAAGTTTTGGAAGCAGCTCAAACCTTTTCTGTTCTCCTCTGCTTTCTCTCTCTCCCTCACCTGATGACCTACCTGTCTGCTATACCGACAGGTTACTTGGATACCACGAGAGTCTCTCTGAGTCCAGGCTCTTTCTTAATCGGTCACCATTGCACTGTCTCCGTGCCTACCATGCACTTAGGGGCTGTAACTGAAACCCTGCAGCCCCTTGTTCTCCTTGCACTACCCATAGCTGCACTGCCCTGGCTGAACTTACTCAGAGCATTGCAGCCCTGTTTTCCACTACCCTCTCTCTTGCACTTCCCGCCTCCCTTTCCTCTTGCACCTCTTGTTCTCACAATGACACAAGGCCTAGTGAGATCGCTTGTCTTGTCCTCCCTCTATCTTCCCTCCCTTGTCTTGTTGTGCATAGAAACACGTGTGTACAGGAGCGTTATACATTACTTTTATCATATCATTTGATCACTGATGCCCAGAAAAATGTACAATGCCGCAGGAAGAAATGGCTAAACTGGCAGCACCCAAATGCCAATCTAGCCAGGTAATTACACTTAGTAGGACTTCTTTGTCAGAAATTCCCAGTTAAAAGAAGTCATACAAAACTGAGGAATGACTAGACTGGCTGCACCAAAATTCCTCTCTAGCCACTAATACCACATATCATGCCTGCTTAGCCTGGACATGGACAACCATTATGATTTATCGCACTATCCTGCCCACCCACACATCCCCTCTCCCTCCCACCTCATACTCCAACCTGCAAAATCAGCTCCTTGGCCAAGAATTACCTCCACGTCCCTCTTCCTTGTCCCAGAGCTTACGTATGAGGCTCCTTGCCACATGGGTAAGTACTGGGATGAGGCAGAGTGGGACTAGGAGTAATGAAGATTACAGGTAGCTAAGTCAGGCATTACTTCCATGTACCTCTACCTCATCCCAGTACTTGTGTATGAGGCAGAGTACACAAGTACTGCCTCATACATAAGTACTGGGACGAGGAAGAATAGGGCTAGGAGTAATCAAGGCATTAAACACAAGTAGTGGCGCAACACCATTGAGTTGACTGGGCTTCAGCACTCCTCCCCCTGACATTTTGGGCTATGTTGACTCGATCGGGCTGACCTTTAGAGCAGTTGCAGGACAGAACAGTACACAGATGTTAAACGACACCCGAGTTTTGCTGTTAATAAGGGCCCAGCAATTACCAACGTAAAGCATTTCACTGTTAGTACCTGCATTCAAATGCCACATTTTTTAGACAATTGAAATCGCAATGTGGTACTAGTACTTGCATGCCAGGGGAGTGATTGGAAGGGTAGAGAGGGAATAGGAGACTTAAAGGAGAGACTGAACTGCTTGTAACATTGAAGCTGCACTAGAATAGTCTCATTAAAACACGTAAAGAAGTTAGATGACCTCACATAAATAAGTTTGCCCCTCCCCACCACCTGTGAAGTTAGCGTCTTTCCCAACATTTGAAGGGTGAGCCCCCCGAAAATGTAGGTTTTGTGGTGCCCCTGTACGCAAGCACACACACCATTCACCATATGCACACCCAGCCATCCATACATTTAATTGTGCACTCTTTCACCATGCAGGCACACCCAGGCAGCCATCCATACATTTAAGTGTGCACCCTTTCACCATACAGGCACACCCAGGCAGCCAGACATACATTTAAGTGTGCACCCTTTCACCGTACACACACACACACGCACACCCAGCGACCCATACATTTGTGTGCACCCTTTCACCATACACTCACACAGGCAGCCACCTATACATTTAAGTGTGCACCCTTTCACCATACAGGCACACCCAGGCAGCCACACATACATTTAAGTGTGCACCCTTTCACCGTACACACACACACACGCACACCCAGCGACCCATACATTTGTGTGACCCTTTCACCATACACTCACACAGGCAGCCACCTATACATTTAAGTGTGCACCCTTTCACCATACACTCACACACACACACACATACACGTCATGGGGTTGAGGGGAGCCCTATTACATCACAAAGAAATTGGGGCTCATTACGGATCCTGCGGTAACCTTGGCGGTGCTACCGGTGGGTTGCCGCCAGATCCGTAATAAATTACATGCGCCCGACTTTCCAGTTCCACCGGGCTCTTCCAAGTCCGGCGGCTGGGAAGTCAGGCGCCAGTAATTTCAGTAATCCCCATTCCCGTGGAATCCCATAGGACTCCATGGGATTGGGGACACAGAAGCACCGGCACCATTGTTAACGGTGCCGGTGTTTCCATGACGGGTCTGCCTACCATGGCCGCTGTGCCCGGCAGGGTCAGACCTGTCAGGCACAGGAGTCCCAGCAGGTAGACTAGTAATATGCTGGTCTGGAAACAACGGTGTCGGTAAGATTAACAGCACCATTGTTTCTGGGCCGGTATGGTCAGAATGAGCCCCATTGTTTCTTTTTGAAGTCACTCTAACTTCATTAAGAAATTATTCATTTAAGGACGGAACCATAACGGAAATAATTTCTTTATGAAGGCAGAGTGACTTCAAAAATAAACTATTTATTTTTGAAGTCATAGGGCCCTCCCCACCCGATGACATGGAGCCCTCCAGCCTAAGGTCTTCCATGTCATGGGTTGGGGGTAGCCATCAGCCTTCAAAAATAAAGTTTCTTTTTGTAGTCACTCTGCCTTCATAAAGAAATGATTTCTTTGACAGAAATAATTTCTTTATTAATGCAGAGTGAATTCAAAACGAAACTTATTTTTTTTTTGTTGAGAAGAAAAAATCATTTTCTTTTTCAAGTGGGTCCTCCTCCCAGGACATGTGCTGGTGAGGCCCCCTGCACCGCGGGGGCTGCAGGGGCCCCTGTTATAGAGGGAGAGAGTTCTAGAGTTTAGGGGCTAGTAGGGAAAAGGAGCGAAAGCGTGATTTCGCACAGGGAGGATGAGAGACTGAAAGAAGAAAAGTAGATCGGTAACTGAAAGGGCATGATGGTTGGTACCAGGAAACAAGGGAGAAAAGATATGGGGGTGCCATGCCATAGAGGCACTTAAAGACAATGGAAAGAAAATGGTATTGGAGGCGATATTCAAAGGATAGCCATTAAAGAGAATTGAGAGAGTCAGAAATAGAGCTACAGTGATTGAGGGTGCATATGAGACATACAAAGGTGTGGTAGATAGACCAAAGTGGGCGAGAGAAGAGGTACGGAGAACAAGAAACAAGGGACAACAATAATCGAGATGAGCCAGGCTAATACAGGAGACTAGGGCCCTCTTTAGGACCCTGACGCTAAGTGTTTAACGGCGCCATAAAAGGCTGCAGCGCCGTTAAACAATTAGGGCCTCATTACACGTTGCGCGGTAAAATCCGCAAATTACTGGCATGGCGCCCTTAACGTGTCCACCCTCGTAGGAGTGCGCTAATAGCGTACCATTACGAGTACGCGGACACAAGCTTTGCGCCATGCCGGTAATGCCCCTCCAGCCTTGCCGCTAATCTCCCCCAAAAGTCACTTACCGCCTTCCACGACAGTGCAGATAGCGACTCCGCCTTGACGCATCGTGCAAATAGCGGCCACCGCTAATAGCGGTGACCGTTAAATACCGGAACCGGAAATAGCATCATCGCACAGGAACGAGAAAGAGCACGACAGCCATCTTTAAAAACACAATCCATTGCCATCCTCTGCCCCCTGGACCTGTTCGTGTTACCTTGCTGCCTGAGACCAATTGCTACATTGTTACCATGCCCAAGGCATTAAAAAAAACAACAGACCGCCAGCGAAAGGAGAAGTTCTCCACCGAGGATTTAGTGATGCTGACTCAAACCTTAGCGGACAATGCAGAAGTGGTCTTTGCAAATGACATGCGGCAGGAGACCCTCCTAAAGAAGAAAGCAATCTGGGCCGAAGTGGCAACAAAAGTGAGTGCTGTAGGCACCAGCACGTGCACTGTACGCGAGTGCAGAAAACGATGGGACGACCTGAGACTCCGGGTCAGGATGATCCTGGCCGAGAACCACAAGACTGCCACCGCTGGAGGATCAGGGTCACCGATCAAGCTGAAGGAGTGGGAGGAAACATGTGCAAACCTCATCGGGGTAGAATGTTATGAGGGAGTCGGGAGGATGGAGCACGGCGTGCCGGACACTTCTGATGGAGGTAAGTGCACTGATGCAAGCATGCAATGTGAATGTACAAGTCCCCACAAATGGCAGCCCTGGATCACTGCATGGATGGCCCGGCATCCACACATGCATCCCACCCTGCGCATGTCAGCGCCAGACCCCAACACACACACACATGCATACATCAACAGAGCCAAGTGCCACACACAACACTGCATGGATGAGGCACTGAAATGACACCTAACCTGCTTCCTCCACAATGAAGTTCAAACAGCCCCAAATTAATTTGTGATGTAGCCTGCATTGAGTACATGCGACCATAACCAATGACATCCCCCTTCTTGTCCCCGACAGGGTCGCATACAGACAGCGAGGGAGCATCCCAGGCACCCCCTGTGCAAAGGAAGAAAAGGCCACAGCCCAGCGAGTACGCACCAACAACATCAGGTGGAAAAAGGCCAAGGCCCCTATTGCAGCGTCCAAAACAACTCCTGCGCGCCACTGCCAGTGCCACGCAAAACCCTACTGCCCCGCCTCTGGAGGTCCACCCCCCCCCCCAAATCACTGCCACCGAGGGTCCACCCTCAGCTGCTGCCAGTTCGGCAGGAGAGGCAGCAGCCATTGCCCCATTGTCCGACGTGGATGAGCCCACGGAACTCGATCTGCCTATGCACACCCCAAGCCCTGCTGTAACCCCGAGCAATCACCCCTACACACACCTTGCTCGCACGTCACCGTTCACGAGTCTATGGAGCCCTTCAGTAGCCCCCCAGAGGCGGCATCTGCACACCAGCCAGCATCAGGATGCGCAGCAGACATACCACCACAGGCCGCCACTTCCCCTGACCTGGCCAGCGTCATCCAGCGCCAGCAGGCTCTCACAGACCTCGTAGGTCAACATGTGGAGGAGGTTGCCTGTCTCAGGGCTGACCTCGGGGAGACATCCAGGCACTCCAGGGAGGGAATGGAGTCGTGCACAGACAGGCTGTGTGGGGAGCTGATACGCGTCTGGGAGGTGCTAACACGCATCGCAGATGCTATGGAGTGCCAATTTCCACCAGGACAGTCTGCCACCTCTTCGACCACCAGTTCGCGGCAGACAAGCCCAATCAGACGCTCTACACGCACCACCAGGCACACCTCCAGCCAGCCCCCAAATGCTGGCCCTGGCAATGAACAATAGGGCGTGAATGTCCATTGACCTCTTTGCATGCCTGGACACATACATTGTTGGAGACTCATGAGGGGCAGTTGTGGGGGGTGGGTGTGATGGGACAGTTGTGGGGGGCGAGGGTGTGATGGGACAGTTGTGGGGGGTGGGGGGAAGGGTGTGATGGGACAGTTGTGGGGGGTGGGGGGAAGGGTGTGATGGGACAGTTGTGGGGGGTGAGGGGAAGGGTGGCGGGATGGTTGGGGCCTTGCACATTTTCCTGTTTCTGTTCATTAATACACTGTTGTTTGAGCAAAACACAGGCCTTGACTCCTTCATTGTGTATGATCAATTTATTGACGGCAAGGTCCATTGTGAGCTAACAAACAGACACCAGTGCATCACCAGCCATATACAGGTGACAGTATGACTACATGTTACTCAGAATATTTGGTTGATCAAATGCTGTCTCACAGCACGTCCCTCCTGGCCATCCCCTCTTGCATGACCTGCATCCCCTTCACCTCCATCCTCATCCCCGTCATCATCCTCATCATGTGCCTCCATTTAAACGTCAGGGGGCAGTGGCACATTCCGTCTCATACACATATTGTGCAGCATGACACATGCCGTGGTGATCTTTGCAACCTTCTCATGGCCATACAGGAGGGCGCCAACAGACCTGCTAATGCACCTAAACCGTGACTTCAGCAGTCCAAAAGTCTGCTCGATTACGAGGCGGGTACGGGTATGTGCATGATTGTATTCTTCTTCGTGCCTGTTCTGTGGGTTCCGTACAGGTGTGAGGAGCCACCTCTTCAGGGGATAGCCGGCATCACCTAAATGGGGGGAGGAATGGGTTCCTGTTACTTTTTGACACATGTGTGGCCTGTTCATGTCACATACTTTGGCCTATCATTTTGATTCATGTACACATTCAACTGCATCAATAAATATGGTCTGTGTGACTGCTTTGTGCAAAGGTGAGCACAAGCATGCAAGTAGACATGCCTCCAACAGTGACTGCCATGTCCTGGGTGAGGCCAGGTCATTGGTTTCCCTGTGGGCAGGCACATTTGGTACCACACTGCTGGTGTACTGTCCTTCCGACATTGCTGTTGCCATGCTGAGAGGCAACGCTTCAGTGGTGCCATGGGTTTGTGGTGCATTGCCATAGCTAGGGGGTATACCTTTGCATGCATCCAAGGGCACAATGCATTCTTGATGATGTGCTGTAGGAATGCTGCATGACTATGTTGGCGGCATGGATGACATTTGTGTCTTTCGTGGCGTGGAGTGTCGTGCAATGTGGATGAGGATTGATGTTTGATGTCACCAGATTTGGGTTGTCAGCTGTGTCGTGTGGCATATGCTTGCATGTCCGTTCATCCCAAGTACGTTGCTGCCCTCACAGATGCCCATTAGCGTACATCTGTACGTGCATTTGGGCGACGGACTACAGGCTACACCCAGTTGGAGTATCTATCTACCCCCCCCAATGCACACCCAGTTGGAGTATCTATCTAGCCCCCCCACAATGCACACCCAGTTGGAGTATCTATCTACCCCCCCCAATGCACACCCAGTTGGGGTATCTATCTACCCCCCCACCCCAATGCACACCCAGTTGGAGTATCTATCTACCCCCCCACAATGCACACCCAGTTGGAGTATCTATCTACCCCCCCAATGCACACCCAGTTGGAGTATCTATCTACCCCCCACCCCAATGCACACCCAGTTGGAGTATCTATCTACCCCCCCCACAATGCACACCCAGATGGAGTGTCTATCTATCCCCCAATGCACACCCAGTTGGAGTATCTATCTACCCCCCAATGGACACCCAGTTGGAGTATCTATCTACCCCCCCCAATGCACACCCAGTTGGAGTATCTATCTACCCCCCCAATGCATACCCAGTTGGAGTATCTATCTATCCCCCCCAATCACACTGCCATGTGCTTAGCATGGAACTCACCAAGTAGCCATGAACGTTGTCCCATTTGTCGCTCCATGTAGCGGGGGATAGTTGAGTTCCGCAGGACCATGGAATTATGGCTAGATCCTGGAAATCGGGCACAGCAATGTGTGATTATCTTGTTTGCGTCACATACCATTTGGACATTGATGGAGTGGAATTGCTTCCTGTTTCGGTACACTGCTTCATTGTGATGTGGGACGACCAATTCCACATGTGTACAGTCGATGGCCCCAATGCAACTTGGGATGCCTGCCAGTGAATAGAAGCCAACTTTGGTGTTTGCAATCTCCTGGGCAGTCCGTGGCATGGATATGTGTTCGGGTGCATGCTTCAGGAGGGCATCGAGTACCTGGTTCAGTATGCGTGAGAATACTGGTTGGGAGATGCCATGCATCTGCCCCACTGTATGCTGGTAGGTTCCTGTGGCCAGGAAGTGGAGCACTGTCACCACCATGAGTAGAGGGGGGATGGCAGTTCGGATATCTATGAGGCTCACAATGTCATTGTGTATCATGTCCACGATGCTGGTGATGGTGTCCCGGTCCAGACGGTACAGGGTGTGTATCTGCTCAGGTGTTAGGTTAAATGGACTGGCTCTGATCCGGGGAATTGGTGGGTGCCTCTGTGGTATGATTAGGTGGCGTGGTGGTGCTTGCTGTGCCTGTCTGGCCCTCCTCCTCCTCCTGCCTCTCCTCTGTGCAGCCTGTTGTTGTAGCAGCAGCGCTGCAATCAGGTCCTCCAGGCCATGTAATGCTGCCAGTATTGGAACCATCTTGGTGTGGGAAGGGGTGTGGGAAGGGGTGTGGTGTGCTTCTTTTGAGCAGCCACAGTCTCCATTGCCTCCACATGTGCTGATTTTGGCCACCTGTGGCAGGTGTTGACACTGCTTAGTTCTTTTAACGGGTGGTTCCCGATGGCGGTATTGCCGCGATGGCGGTATTGCCGCCATGCCGGTAAGGGGTTTTGGGGTATTTACCATGGCGCTATTACCATGTGCATTGGCCTTGTGATGGTGTGCTATTAGCGGCATGTCGTTATTTACGGGTTGGCGGGTCGCGCGCATGCAGACTGACCGCTATTAGTGGCACCGTAATTAGCAGTGCCGCTAATGGCGGTGAGTCGGGTCGTAATCCGCATGGGCATTTAACGTTACCGGTATTCCATTACCGGTAACGTTAAATACCTACCGCCATCCGTGTAATGAGGCCCTTAGCGCCTTACTACGAGGTCCCTTTGCGAGACCCGACCTGAACGCTGGTCTAGACCAGCCGTTAAAGTAGGGACCCGCAAAAGGACTCTCGCGGTAAGTACGGTACCACAATTTGCGTTACCGTACTTACCGCCTTCCGCAGTCCCATTGAGCCCTATGGGGAAAAATGAGAATGGGGAAGGGCCAATGTTGAATGCGCAATTACCGCCCCGCCAACCTTGGAATGGGGTGGTACTTCCCCATTGAACATTGGCAGACTCGTTACGATACCGACACCAACCATGGTGCTAATAGCGCCATGGTTTAGCGCCAGTATCGTAATGAGGGCCTAGGAGTTTAGTTTCCCAAAAATTTAAGAAGGGCAAACCAAGCGGTGCCGGTATTTTACCGGCATGGACCAAGGTGCTAATAGCACATTGGTCCACCGCCGTCCGTGTAATGAGGCCCTTTGGCTAGAAAAGGTATGCATGCAGACCCTTGTGTTACATAGGCCCTCATTACGATACCGGCGCTAAACCATGGCGCTATTAGCACCATGGATGGTGCCGGTATCATAACGTGTCCACCCTGGTGAAATGGGGAAATACCGCCCCATTCCAAGGTTGGCGGGGTGGTATTTCCCCATTTCCCCATGGCCCTTCCGCATTCCCATTTTTGCCCCAAAGGGCATAATGAGAATGGCGAAGGCGCCAAGTACGGTACCGCAAATTGCGGTACCATACTTACCTCGAAGGTCCCTTTGCGGGTCCCTACTTTAACGGCCGGTCTAGACCAGCCGTTAAGGTCGGGTCCCGCGAAGGGTCCTCGTAATTAGGCGCTAATGGGTTAACGGCGCCGCAGCCTTTTACGGGGCCGTTAACCCATTAGCGCCAGGGTCATAATGAGGCCCATAGAATTCTTGCGGACTCAACTCCACTAACATGCTGGTATTAATTCAAACTATTGGCAGCCACCCAATCAGGGGGAGTCACCACACTTAAGCTTTCCCAGGAACATCCCTTGGCTTGCAAATGTTGATTCCACTGTGTAATATAAGCATATTTCATGTAGTAGGCCAGATCTGACCCTGTGGACGAGAATTAGGGGATTACTATTATTGCACAGAACAAATTCACTGGGCCTCATTACGACCCTGGCGCTATGGGTTAACGGCGCCATAAAAGGCTGCAGCGCCGTTAACCCATTAGCGCCTAATTACGAGGTCCCTTTGCGGGACCCGACCTTAACGGCCGGTCTAGACCAGCCGTTAAAGTAGGGACCCGCAAATTGACCTTCGCGGTAAGTAGGGTACCTCAATTTGCGGTACCGTACTTAGCGCCTTCGCCATTCCCATTATGCCCTGTGGGGCAAAAATGGGAATGGGGAAGGGCCATGGGGAAATGGGGAAATACTGCCCCGCCAACCTTGGAATGGGGCGGTATTTCCCCATTTCACCATGGCGGACACGTTACGATACTGGCACCAACCATGGTGCTAGGTATCGTAATGAGGGCCACTGTGAGCCTAATTCACAGAACGTTTTCAAATGGGGTGTTCCCATTATAAAATGCTTCTGTGAATTAGGCCCTGTATCATTCATTAAAAGTACACTAATAGGGCAGGGGATATTATTTGCCAAAGTGCATCTCTCGGCTTAGAAGTGTCTGATAGATCTACTCGGTTACTTTCACCTTTACTCTTTCCCTTCACAAAAAGCCCACTTGAATGTATACATGCAGTGCTGGGTTGCTAGCATTAATAGGTATTGCCAATCAGCAAAATAAACATTCATTTGCAGATTAGTCCCAATCCCCTTAGTATTGCCTTTGCTCCATGTTCAATCGTTTGATCCCTGCCATAGGATCCACATGTTCCCATAGTCATTTTGGGGATAATATTGCTAGAGAAGGCTTTCTTATCTTGCCATCCCCTATGTCTATCACCTCCACTCACTGGGCTTGTAATGGTCTTATCTTTTTTGATCTCTCAAACATCTCTTAGGCTGGTCTCTTACACTGATTCTGTCACCCCACTTTACAGCTCCCTTGACCACAGTAGTTGACTTTGCTACAAAAAGGATGGAGGGACAAATGAGAACCTAAAATCATACATAGAATAGGAGCCAATGGGCATCATTACGAGGTAGGAGGTAAGGGATTACCGGCACCGGTAAGGGTGCCGGTAATCCCATACCTCCATATTCCGATGTCCCTTAGCAGGTCCCTTCATTAACACCTGGTCTGACAAGGTGTTAAAGACGGAACCTGCTAAGGGACTTCAGAGCCAATAACGGTACCGTAAATTGCAGTACCGTTATTAGCTTCTTTCCTATTCCCATTGAGCCCTATAGGGGCTCAAATGGGAATGGGGAATGGTTCTCAGAATGGGGACTTACCGGGTCTTCCAAGGATGGAATGACCCGGTAAGTACCCATTCCGAGAACCCGGAATGCGGTAAGGGGGTAGCCATGGTGCTAATAGCACCATGGCTACCTCCTACCTCGTAATGAGGCCCAATATAAACAAATAGAGTGGGCCTCATTACGACCCAGGCGCTGGACCATGGTGCAATTAGCACCATGGTCCATGCCAGTCTCCGGCATGGTGGATGGCGGAAATACCGCCCCCATCACAAGGTTGACGGGGGCGGTAATTCCCCATTCACCATTTGCCCTTCCCCATTCCCATTTTGCCCCATAGGGCATAATGGGGATGGGGAAGGCGCTAATTACGGCACCGTAAATTACGGTTGCCGTAATTAGCTCCAAGGTCCCTTAGCGGGTTGGATTTTAACGCCAGCAAAAAGCAGGCGTTAAAGCCTCCAACCCGCTAAGGGACCTTGTAATCAGGCGCTAATGGTTTAACGGCGCCGACGCTCTTTACGGCGCCGTTAAACCATTAGCGCCAGGGTCGTAATGAGGCCCAGTATCACCACTAACTCCAAACACGCAAGAAACCTAAACTAACATTGTTGCATTAACCACTATAAAGGCATTAAAGGCAAGACACCTTCATCTATGGGTGCCCCTAGCACTCTGCTGCAAGTGTATAATCCTTTGGGTGCCCACTCACTAACTAGCATGTTGCCGCACTCCAACAGATCCTGCAGAGCGAGGACCCGTCTCTCGTCTAATAAATTACCTCCTGCTAAAGACAACTATTTTCTTGTACTCATACGCTTAACTGCTAACACAGAACTTTGGGTGTGCAATCAAATGGTATCCGTAGAAATAACCAAATGCAAAAATAACGAAAGAGAAATTACCAAGTTTTTTGGGGCGAATCGTTTTGATATGTTTGTACTTTTTAACTAAGAAAGTAGGTTAGGAGTGGGGTAAGGGTATATGTTAAGGTAGGGGGAAGTGGGCAGCCTAGCGAGGGTCTCCCCCCGCATTATTAAAAGAAAAAAAATGCAAAAATACAAAAGCAATTTTACGTTTTTCGACCAAAACAAATTCGGTCATTTCTCATTCGTTATTTTATTTTTGGTTATTTCATGGACAACCCAATCAAATACTTCAGGGCTGTCACTCTCCATACAGGGCCCGCTACCTACTGCACAAAAGCCATAGGGGGTCATTACGACCTTGGCAATAAGGGGTTAATGGCGCCGGTAATGGTGCCGGCGCCGTCAACCCCTTATCGCCCCATTACGAGTCTGCTCGCGGGACCCACAAAGGGCACCTGTAAAACCACGTGCCCTTAGCGGGTCCCGCTAGCAGACCAGGGAGCTAACAACGGGCCCGTTAATATGGGGGCTCGAATGGGAATGGGGATGTACTGGGTCCGGTTTCCTTGAATGAGGAATTGCCGGGTCCTCCAAGGTTGGAATGGACCGGTAATTCCTCATTCAAGGAACCCGGTACCCAGTAAGGGGGTAACCATGCTGCAAATTGCGACATGGTTACCTCCAAGGTCATAATGACCCCCATAGTCTTTCTCCCAATATATATTGTTAAGCTTTGGTCAGGTAAATCAATTCTTGTAAATTCTTTAATGTACAAGTACACCTACTATTAGGAACACAAAACACTAGGAAAGTACGAACCACTGGTCACACTTGCCCAAAGTAACTGGCACTGAACTTGAATTCCAAAATTCCACCTGAAATTATGACATCAGACAGTGACTTCAACACAACATTCCACACGTATGCAAGGAAATGCAAGGCAAGGCAGCACAACCCATACATAACAATGCAAACCACACCATTAACTCTCTGGTGGAGCGGGGGCGGGGGGGAGCCAGACAATCAGGTGGCTAGGAACGTGGGGTTGAACCGCTGGTGAAAGCCTGCGTTCCTTCCCACATGATGGCCGGCTCTCCCCATCGCAATCTTCCCCCACCCTCCATCCCTTTTATTTTTACCCCTTCTGACCCCCCATTTACATGTTTGTTGTGGTGACATAGGCTGCCAGTGCAGCTGCTTCCCCGCCCACCATGGAAAGGGAAGACGGGCTCCAAAGAGCCCCACCATCCCTTTCCATGGTGGACATCTTGGAAAAAGATTTCATTCATTGAACAGGACTTCTTTTTTTTTTTACACCCTCGGATTACTCCTTTGGTAGCCCGTGGTGCTAATGGCTTAACACCCTCCCCGGCATAACAGATCTGGTTTTATTGGCCCGGGGACCCTCTTTAAAGCCCCTTGCTCCGCTTGGGCCTTTAACTCGAGTCGCGGGCATATAACACGCGATCCGGCACATGGATCAGGTGTTAATGCCACATTGTAAGATTGGCCTCAAGGCCTCTTACGTAGGGCACATGGAATGGAAGTATAGATCAAGAAAGAGACATGCAACATGGTACATAAAACAACACAGCACACACGTAGCAGGGTTACCTTGTGCATAGTAACAGGCACAACCCAAGACTGGACCTCACCACTTCACCATAAGACCAGACACACACTACCATCACAAGGCTGGGCCCTCACTGCTTAACAGCAAGGCTGGACAACCATTGCATAACTGTAAGGATGGTCCTTCCTGCCTGGCCCTCTAGACCCCAGCCTACGAGTGCAGATCACTAGGCTAAACAGAACACTGGAGACTGAGAAGATATACAACACTATGTGTAACTGGTGCACAATACTGCAAACATACAGTTGAAAGGAACTCGTGCTCAAAGCAGGCTCCCACAAGGATACTCACACTCTGTCCAAATACCAAGGCTGGGCCTCACCACCTAACCATAGGGAGGGACGTAGGGGTCCATCGGCAAACACACATCTATACCGAAGGCTGGGGGGTAAATAAGAGAACCTAAGATCATACACAGGATAGGAGAAAACATAAATGTGTAAGGGACGTTAGCTAACTCCAAACACAGGAGAACATAAACTATCATTGTTGCATCATCCACAAGAAAGTTGTTAAGGGCAATATCCTATGATCTATGGGTCCCACTAGAACCTAGCTCCCAGCTGCAAAAGCTCCTGTGGTCTTCCTCCCACAGACACCCTGCAAAGGGCATATTCCTTTGGGTATGTACTCACCAACTAGCAGGTTACCTCCCACAAACAGATCTTGCAGTATGTGAGCCTCTTCCAATAAATTATCTCAGATGTGCATCCCAAACTCACAGGTTGACATGTCAGTTCACTTCTGTTCATGTACATAGTCAGAGTTCTCTAGAGACAACTAATATAACTCAGAACATTGAACTTTGGGTGTCCAATCACATACTTATAGAATTGTACTCTCCACAAAGAGCCCACTGCACACAAACCACCTCTATTTTCTGATTAGAGTTAAAATGTCTACCTTTTGACTAAATATGAAACATTCTAAATAGCAGTATGATCCTACTTAAAATGAAATCAAGCCACAACATAAAACATTCATGCCATCAAGCAAAGGGTCCAGAACTTCCTTGACTCTACCACTCAGTCGTGACAGAGACAACTTCATGCACAACCCCACCCTCCTGTCTGCGGCTGCAAGGTAAGGAGGTGCAGGGAGAGTTAGATTTGCTACTACATTCAACACAACCCATGACTGTGTGCCCCTTCACCCTCTTGCATATGCGTTGCTCCCCCTGCAACTGAACCCCCCCACCCCACGCGCTTGTGTCTACCCTCTTGTGTGCTCCCTCTCAATTTAGGCCGTGTTAATTCCCCCGCAACTTCAGGCTGCATGCGCTCCCTCGCAACTTGGCCGCATGCTCTACTCCGCTTTTCTAGCCACGTGTGCTACCTCACATTGCAGATCCCTGCTTCCTGTTTGTGTGCATGCACTCCCTCACAACTTGGTCACATTCTCTCCCCTGCTTCTCTAGCTGTGTGCGCTCCCTCACATCATAGGTCCACCCTTCCTGTTGGCATGCGTGCACTCCCTCGCAACTTTGCAGTGTGCGCTACCTTTCGTCTCTAGTCATGTGAGCTCACTCGCATCGTTGGTCCCTAAATCCTGTCCCTCCCCTGTGTTTCCCTTCCTTCCTCTCGCATCTCAGCCCTTCCCTTTTTGCTCTATTGTGTACTATTTCTGATGCTGCGTTGTGCTCCACCGTTTTCTAGCATTACATTACATTGCCTGCATTCTTTCTTCTAGGTTCGTGGTGTGTTCTGTGCCTTGTTGATTGTATTGACTTTGTGTTTGCTCTCTATGGTTTTTCATATTGTGTTCTCCACGGTTTGTGGTATCACATTGCAATTGCCTGCATTGTTCACTTCTAGGTTCCCTGCTGGCCTCTGTGTTTTTCTTTGGTCCTGTATTGCATCTGTATTCTTACTTCTAGGTTCCCTGTTGTGCTCTGTGCTCCGCTGATGGTTCTGTATTGCACCTGATTTGTAGGTCTGTTGTTATTGTTCTTCATTGTGCTCCCCTCCCTTTAGTCCCCCCCCCTGTGCCTCCCTCCTGTCTTCCCCCCTGCATTAACCCCCTCTCCCCTGCCTGGGCTTCCTTCTCCCCCCCCCCTTTTTGGTCCTCCCTGCACCTCCTATGGTGCTCTCTCTCTCACCTATCTTTTCTAATTGCTTTTCTATCCACTATCCTATGCCTCTCACTAGATCTGGTAGGGAGAAGCTCAAAAGAGACATCCTGGTCTCCAACCCCTGGCCTCTCTATGGTTGATACCGACCCCAGTGCTTCCTCCAGTCATGCCCTTACTGACATACTCTTTGTCATTCCCTCTCCAGGCCTATGGACCCCCATATGGTCTCCGTTCTCTCTCCTTTTTCCTCTTCCCCCATTAATGGTGGCACCTGGTGGGAGGCCCTCCTGCCCCTTCCACTCCTCTAAGACCATCATTAATATCTACTTCAATGACGCTGTCTTGGTCCAGGGCCCTCAGCCAATCTCCTCTTTTTTGATAGATGCTTCCTGTGCCTTATCAACTTCCTTTCCTCTCCTCCTATCTCTACTTACCCCTCCTGGCTTGTCTACTGCCTCCTTCCACTGCCACCTCTTTGGCACCCCCTGCTGCTTCTCTGGCCACCCTGTTGCCTCCCTCCTTTGTCACCCCTCTGCCACTCTATTCTCCCTCTCTTACTTCCTTACCTTCTCTTCCTCCTTTGCCCATCCTCAGGCACTTCCAACACTTCTGCAGGGTGTAGCTCTAGTCTGTACCCCTCCCCGGAAATCCTTCAAATGTGGCAAACTGCTCCACATCGCTACTCTCAACTCTCGTAAAGCTGGCAAACATTCCTCTGACATCTGCTTTCTCCTGGAAGAGCTTGATTTGGATTTATTCGGTCTCATCAAGACTTGGTTCATGGCCAGCTCTGTCATGAGTTTTGACACTCTCCTTCCCGATGGCTACAAGATCCTCTCCGAACCCAGAACCAACTGTCCCGGTGCGGGTGTAGCCTTGATTTTCCCAAAGTGGATCCCTGCTTCTATATTCCTATGCAGAACTACTCCTCCTTTGAACCAGGTCTGCAGGCTCTCTATCTCTTGTGGCCTCTCTCTCACTGTGGCCACTATGTACAGGCCGCTTGGCCAGGTCGCCGTTTTCCTCTCTAAGTGGGCTGACCTCTCCTCCTCCCTCCTTGTCTCTACCTCTCCACTTCTCCTCCTTGGACACTTACCATCCACCTGGATGCTACCAGCCCTTCTTCAGGACTCTTCTTCAGGACTCTTTCGCAACCTCTGCAATTCTCTCTCTCTGTCTATTCTTCCCTCACACCCTGGACGTTCTGATCTCCTCAGACCTCTCCTTCTCTAACCTTCACACCACTTCTTTCTCTTGGAGTGGTCATTTTCTAATTTCCTCCCACCGCTCTCTCTCTCTATCCCTCATGTCAAGCCTTTTCCAGCACTACCATCTACCTTCTTGGTCATCCGACCCATGAAGCGTTTGTGAGTTGCAGCTTTCGCTGCTACTTTCTCTCCTCCTCCTGCAACTTTGGCTGACTCACACCCTGACACAGTCCTCTCTAACCTTCATTTCTCTATCTCTAACACTCTGGATGTCCTTGCCCCTGTCATGAGGATCCTCTAGAAGCCCAAATCCAAATGCAACTCTTGGTACGACTCCGACCTTGCCGCCCTTAAGTGCAAGTGTAGGGCGGCGGAGAGGAAGTGGAGGGCATCAGGCACAACCCCTGACAAACTGGCATGCGGCCTGCTCCAAAGGAAGTACAGTTTCTCTCTCTTTCCTCTCTAAGAAGAGAGCCTACATCCAAGCCTGCATCTCTGTGGCATCTAACAACTCGGCCAAACCTTCCACAATCTGCAAGATGCTGGCCAATCCTGCTGCAGTCTCTACCTCTCCTGTTCCCTAACAGGCACTCTACACAACCTTGGCTTCTCATTTAACCACTAAAACTCAGGACATTCTGTATACCCTCTTTTCCTCACATCCTCTTACTCCTTGCCCATATGAGGCCGTCTCTACTCCTCCTTTCTCCTCCTTTCCCCTGTGCACCCCGACAATGTTTCTAGACAAGTCCAATCTATGAAAGTCTCATCAAAGCAAGTTATCCCCTGCTCATCCAGAATCATCAAGGACCACATTGACACCCTCGCTCCAGCCTTGGCTGATTTCTGCAATTACTCCTTTGCCACTTGAACTTCCCCTCCCCTTAAGCACTACCTTGTGCCCCCCTTCTAAACAAGCCCTGGTGCGATCCTTCCTCTTGATCTCCATCACTCTTGTCCAGGGGAACTCTTGGAAAAGCTGGCCATCTCCCAGCCTAATCTACATACTGAATCTGTTGGTTGTCTCCATGACCACCAGTCTGGCTTTAGAGCTGCCAGAAGCATGGAAACGGCTCTCCTGAACACTCATGAAGACTTGCTCTCCAATCCTGACTCTAATCTCCCTTCTTTCCTCATCATCCCCAATCTATCCTCTGCTTTTGACACAGTCAACAATTCCATCCTGCTCAGTCGCCTCTGTGTCAACCTTCGTATCACTGATTAGGTCCTGGCCTGGTTGACCTCCTTTCTCACCGACTGACCCTCTCAGGTCCAACTGGAGTCTTTCCTCTCTTCTATCTCTCGCTCTACATTTGGTGTTCTCCAGGGGTCTATGCTCTCTCCCTGGCTTTTCAACCACTACCTGGGACCTCTTGCCCACCGCATTGCTACTTTCTGCTCCAATTTTCAATGTCATGCGGATGGCACCCAGCTCTCTTTCAGGCTCCCCTCAGCCACCTCTGCTCCTTCTCTCATACCAGACTGTCTGGCAGCAATTCAGGAATGGCGTGCCACCAATGATCTCTGCCTTAATGACAATAAGACTGAGATCCTCCTCATTGGGACACCCGCTCCCTCCTTTCCTCTCTCTCTCTCTCTCTCTCTCTGTCCGCCCACTCTGGGACCTCTTCCTGCTCCTTCCTGTGAGACTAAGAACCTTGGTATCAGCTTTGACTCCACCCTCTCCTTCTCTCCTCACATCTCTGACGTCTCTAAGAAGTCAAACTATCAGCTGCACCTTTTCAGAGGTATTCTCCCTTTTCTCACTTTCACCCAGAAGCTCACTGTCTCCAGAGCTCTGGTCCTCTCTAGGCTGCACTACTGTAACAGCCTCTTTCTATATCTGCCTGCCTCTACTCTTCGACCTTTACAACTTTTCCAGAATAGGACTGCAAGACTTGTCCTTGGCCTCAAGCCCAGGGATCGTATCTCTCCAGCTCTGAAATCTCTTCACTGGCGCCCGTGGCTGCAAGGGTCAAGTTCAAGACAGTCTGCATCGTCCAGGCTTTCTGGGGCCTGGGACTGCTCTACCTCCAACTTTCTCTTCCAAAAAATCTTCCTTCTCGAGCTCTCTGCTCTTCCACCTTCAACTCTCTGAGGTTCAGATGTTTCTCCAAGAAGAGAGTGGGGGGTAGATCTCTCTCCTCGGGTGGGGCCTCCCTCTGATTTACCTGACTGCTCTGCGCACTGGTCACCTGGTTACCCCCTGAACTCGGGCCCAGGCTACTGCATGTCCAGTTGCCCTTGCACAGCCTCTGGGCTACCCAGCACTTAAGGGTCTGTATCTGCAACCCTACAGTCCCTTCTCTCTGCACTCATGAGCCACCCACTGGCTGCACTTTTTGAGTTACATGCACTTCTCCCTTCCCCTCCCCCCTAGCACTTCTCGCCTTCTCCCTTCCCCGTACTTCTACGATCGCAATAACGCAAGGCCTAGTAAGATCCTTGTTTTGTCTTCCCTTTGACTCCCCCGCCTTCTCTAGTCGGGCCTAGAAACACTTGTGTACAGGTGCGTTATACATGCCATATCATATCACATATCACGTACAAAGCATGCAGACTATAACTGGAATGTCCTCCATCTTGGAGTCCCTCCTGAGGCTGCCTGCACTGAGTTGTGGCCTGTGGTGTTTTCAGCGTGTGACTTATTGGCTTAGTACATGCTAGGTAAGCTTTATATAATTGTAGCGTTAGTGCTAACAGTGTCTTTAGCATAAAGTTTATTTAACTGGGGATAATGAAGTTGAAACACTTTTTTAAGAGTATGGTTCCCTGCATTAAGGCAGCCACAGGCTTGCAACATTGGGCCTCATTACGAGGAGGGCAGTAAGGGGTTAACGGAGCCGGTTAACCCCTTACCGCACTAGTACGAGGTCTGCTCGCGGGACCCGCTCAGGACGCTGGCTTTTACCAGACGTCCTTAGCGGGTCCCGCGAGCGGCCCAGCATGCTAACAACGGGTCCGTCATTAACGGGCCCATTGTTAGAATGCTCCCCATTCCCATTGAGCCCTATGGGGGCTCAAATGGGAATGGGGATGGACCGGGTCCGGGTTCCCTGAATGGGGAAATACCGGGCCCTCCAAAGTCAGAATGGCCCGGTATTTCCCCATTCAGGGAACCCGGACCCGAGTTTGGAGGTAGCCATGCCCTTATTAAGGGCATGGTTACCTCCAAACTCGTAATGAGGCCCATTGTCTCTGTGTTCATTGAGTTTATCATGGACTTACAAGCATAATCCTTGGAAGCTTGAAGCAAGCTGGTAACAGTAGTGTTGCATGCATTCCTTAGCTGGTCAGAGAGAAAGGCATTGCTTTAAAAGGGGGCCTCCCCTTTCCGTACTGGATATTTAGATCTGGTAAGATGATGTTTAAACTATGTTTCTCGGGCAGGAGGGCCTTCTCTACTATCCTACAGATTATTATTAAGGTCTCTAACAGGGCTTACGTCTTTAGGGCTGATCTGCCCTGATGGGCCAGTGTGGAGGGGGAAGGATTGGGTCGCTGGCACAGACCGCTAGTGAGGCAAGTTGACTTTCCCCTATCAGGGTCGGGGAGCATGTAAGGTGAGCAGGAGCCTCCCACCGTACCACCCCAAGGCCCAACATGTGCTTGATCAGTGTGGCACATGACCCGCTTAGTCACCTTGATGCCATCCCCAGATTGAGGCGGTAGACCTCGCCCCAGGACATATTTAGAAAACTGTAAAATTAGAAAAAGAAACAAAGAACTTTATACATCTTTTTATTGTTTATAGGAAATATCTTTGAAATATCTTTGAATAAAAAATAAGCTCAGAATTCACATTGGAAGAGGAAGGGAGAAATTCTATAGACACATCAAATTGCATATACTCAGTTAAATGGGATGTCTGCCATTAATTGGAACATAACCCCAGAAGCCAACTTTGAATCTGCAGAAAAGGAAAAATGAACATTTTCTCAAAATTGGTGAAATATATAATAGGAACAGTGACATAGCTGATATTAATGGACATGCCAGATTCTCTGAAAGCAATCATGCCTCACCAACCAAATAATGTTTTGCTGATGCAGGACATGCCAATAGTGAAACCTACTGGAAATAAACACATCACATCATATCACATAGATGATTTACCAACCAGAGAAATGTGTTTCTGGCAATAAGTACCCTGAGTGGCAAGCACAAAAGGACAAGAGAAGTAGGGGCCCAGAAGGCAGAGATGGGAGGCAACAGAGAAAAAGAGACAGGAATGAGAGGAGGAGGAAGAATTTGCATTCCACAGAAAATGGGTGCAAAAGAGTTTGGGAAATAAATCCATGGGCATGCCAAAAGTAAACTAGAAAAACATCTATATCAGAGGAACGTATTTCCCTTGAAAAGCGATTCACTGGCTCACCATGTGTAAAAGGAACAGTTCAGGTACAAGGACACAACCACAAAACAGTGTACTCTAGTGCACAGGGAAATGTCTAAGCCGTGTTCATAGCCAACCTAATGGAACCAGTCACTGTGGCAAATTCATAAGTAACGAAGTTAAGAGAAGCCCCGTCTAATTACAACAGAAACAACAATTCTAATGTTGTCTATGACTGGCAAGTGCATCTATGTCATGTGACACTTTGAATCAGGCCTGATTATTTTTGCCAGCAGTGATTGGCAATGTTGGAGTAGGCACATATTTATTATCAGCACAAGTAAAGGCATTGATTTGTCCACTTGGCAACTTTGATTGTCACTTGGCATGCATTATTTCGGTTAAAAAGGAGCTGCGTTGGTATTGGGGCAAAATTGGATGTGACTACTGAATTAGAACTGAGGAAACGCAACAGTAAAATAAATAAAGATCTCACACATGTATCCCGAAACTGCAGGCACTGATAGGAAGTGTGGGTAATGAGCAATTTACAAGCAGTTGACATACATCTTCATAAGTTGCTGCCTCTGTACATGACTGAACTTTGGATTTATTTATTATAATTATTATAATCTTAAGTAATGAATTCTCAGCTAAAATGTCATGCAGTGTGTTAGGGAGAATTATCATAAATGGCTGATATCCCTTACCTAAAGATTCCCCCAGCAGCTTTGCTGGATTTCTAGGATTTATTTTTTGCACCTGGTAAGAGTGTGAACCTTTTTCCCACTCTTACATGTGTTTTGCTGTGTGTATGTTCACTGTTTGCGTGATCTTGGGCACTGGAGCCTCACCTACTCCATGTGCACCACTTTTTGTGTGTGTTACACAGCACCTTCAGTGCAGTGACACAGGGTTGTCTTTGAGACTTCCCACTGACTCCATTTTTCTGGGGTTGACTACTGTCCCCAAGAAACAGATAAAGTTGCCAGTAACTTTATATAGTTACTTTAAACCACAGACCCAGTACACCCCATTTTACATGGAGTATTGGAAAGGGTTAACTCTTATCCCTTTTTGTCTGTGCCTCTTGGAGCCTTGTTTCGCTCCCTTAACTTTAAGACTTGGATGGTGGCAGTGGTAACTACCTTAACTTTCCTACCGCGATTATCTTATATAAACGTGGTATAGTTCAAGGCTATTATATTAGACTCGAACATAACCCCGCTTGACCAAATACATTTTATTTTAGATCCGGCTGGGTTTATTCACCATTTCTTTTTGTTAAAGTCTTTCTCGGGTTTTTCACTGCGCGCCAAACCGGGGATGATTCCTTTGTTCGCTGTATTTTCGCAGGCTTCTGCACAGCAGCCGTCCTTAAGGCGTCTGATAGTCTAGAGGGGCAGGATGTGAGGGAGGGATCTTCGGACCCATGCCATGGGTTGTCTTAGTAACACAAGTCACACTCTTGTCTGATTGGCTAAGGGGACTGGCCTTACCAGGCCAGCAACCCTGCTGTGTGATTGACAGCCAGGCTGTATGAATATGGGAAAACTGCATAAAAAGCAGGTCTCTGGGACTAGAAGAGCAGAGTCGCCACTGGAACGAAAGAACCAACAAGGAACTGGAAGAAGAGAACCCCTACCACGACTGAACCGCCCGGTGAAGCCCTGCTGCAGGTCCGAATCTCCGAATCCAACGACAGAGAAGATCCTCCAGGAAACTTCTTCCCTTGAGCTGTACAGAGCTACAGTGGGCCGGATAGCCAGGAAGGTCGGACCCTGCTTGGGTTTTAAGGAGCACACCTTTTATTCGTGGTTTTGCTCTGCTGCTGATTTCTTCCCTGGGTGGCGCAGGACCCTCCAGTCTTCCTACTTCTGATCAGTCCGACAGTTACTTCAGGAACCGTGAGCCTGCAGGAACCCCCAGGAATGTCCGCCTCAGCTACAGCTCCCTCTCCGTTTTAAGGTACTGTGCAAATCCGGTTGCCCGTTTCGGTCAGCCGCGGTGAAAGTTTTTTAAATCTTTCTCCAACCCGAGGGCTTGTCTTTCTCTTCTCTTTGAACTAACTTTTCTACCAACCAACCTCGTCTGGAATCTGTACCACGAACTTTACCGCAAACTACCCTGCACTGTGTGATCTTGAGCAAACGACTTTTGTCCTATTGACTTTGGCCCTAAGCCTTTTCTATCTGATCTCCTCACTGTAGTCTCTTGTTCTATTGCCCTGATTACGTACCTGTTGGTTTTGCCTAATTTCTAATAACTTTGTCTTTCCCTCCCTTTTAAATTGCTGGAGTGCCAGTTTGCTCCCACTTCATTTGTGAGCTTAACTTGTCTGGAATTTAAGGGAAGTGATGTGGTGTATTTATGATTGTGATTTTTGACTTGCTTAGAAAGGAAAACTGTTACACAACTGATAAGTAAATAAAAATATATTCTTTTACTTAGAAACCTTGATTCAGTATTTGCCTGAATCATAGTAATTGCTAGCCTTTGTGTAACTATTTTTACTGCTCACTTACTCTTGAGATAAGCCTGGCTGCTCCGCTACTGCTACCACTATAACTGTGCAGTACAGGCTTGTACCAAAGGTGAAATCGTAATGTCAATTGTAGTCTTAATTGTGTGTAGTGTTCCCAAAGGGTTCTGTATATAATTCTGCCTAACACAGTGTACGAAAAGAAGTAGTGGAACTATGTTGCCTGCTGGCCTGCCCCCATTCTTCACAAACCCCATCTCTGCGCCCCCTCCCACACACAATCCAAACCCCCAAACAAGCACACCTGCTATTTAAGGGAATGTTCAGTGCACTGAAGTGCAAGCTTGAACTTCTTCCTACACTTTTATTTTTATAACTAAACCAATCCAGAACGGTTTCTTTTTAAAATAAAAGTATAGGAACAGTAAAATTTAAAAATAAAAAGTATAGGAGCACCGCTCCCGACCGCTCCTACTCACTTCGACCTCTGAAGCAATGGAGAAATTCTATAGGCACACTAAACTTGCCCTGAGGCTGAAAAGCTAAAATTCATCACAAATAACACTGTTATGTGATAGAAGTTAACATCAACGTATTTTCCACAGCTGTTCATGCCTAGCAGGCACTGTATCATTAAAGGTTGCCAATTAGTGTGTCCAATTAAATAATCATTGGATGTTTTTGAAGTGAAGTTTGAACTAGTTGTAAGAAGACATTGCTTATAGGTCAAGTGGCTTAAAGCCACTTAGTGAAGACTTTTTTATTACACTGTAGAGGAGAAGCTGTGTGCCTCAGCAGGAGATCCCGCCCCCCTACCTCCAGTGTTTTGGAGACATGAAATCGTGCCGTGCATGACACCAGCCATAATACCAACACCGCAGCAAGTGTTTGAAAGAAGATAGCCATTTAGACAACCATACCGAATGTACCCTCGACATGATGACAACTTGCAGGAGGAAAAACCTGAAGGAGTGTGAAAAGAACCTAACCAATGAATTCATGACATCATAACAAGTGTGCACAATGTCTTGAGATACTGGCTAAAGATGATGTATAGATCCTGGAGAAAGTAATGACGAAGTAAAGAATCAAGGGAGTTTCCCAATATAAAAAAGGAAGATTACACATGCACGAAGTGTTGCAGAAAAACAACTGTTCAATAAATGTACAGTTGCTGCAACGCAAGACAGATTAAGTCATCATAGAAGCTGGGTATGAGTAGTGAATAGAATGCAGGCGAAGCCACCATTGTTTAGAAACTGGGCATTGGTATCACAAATTTAGTAGGCCAGAACCAATGAAGCTGGAATAGAAAACCATGTTGCAGCAAGAATAATAGGCTTGTGAAGCTGAAGGGCCTAGAGTCAGGATTTAAGAATCAAGGTCAGCTATCTGTTCTGAAGAAGAACGAGTATGCAGAAGAATGGACCTTATTGCATTAAGGTGCAAGATAGAACATGAAGGATGCCGAACTTTAATTCATTTGGAGCATTTGAAAGCTGCAAAAAGGACCAAATAGTCGTCTCCCATCACGTGAGCCAAGGATAGAAATAGAGCTTGAACTTGAAGTCCCAGACACGATAGCGAGTGCCCTCACTCCCATGCATTCCCAAAGACAAGGATATTCTGCAAGGCCAAGTACAAACACAATTTCACGGCAGAAGGCATGTGCGATGAGAGATGTTGGGCTAGTTGGGTAGTGCAGTAGATTCATGTCCTACCTCCCTGCACCTGGGTCTTGACTTATGTGCTGCTAAATGAACCAAATGTTCCAGACATGGCACAAGCGTGCCAACCAATTAAATTAGTCCATATAATAAAGGACCTTATAGTTTGAAGACCAATGGGAAACTGTGTATCTAATGTTTCTGAAATGACACTTTTTTTAGAGGTGGGCATACGTTGTCCACCTGATAATAAACAACCAATAACAATCCTAGCTCCAAAAGAAAAGTATACTTATAAGTCTCCCTTAACCAATCCAGAGCCCCGATAGTTTTTTCACTATTGCCACATAGTATGATGTCACTCTGATGTATTTTTCATATAAAAAACATATTTTGTGTAGAGACCATTGAGAGACTGCACATACATCTGTTGATGTTCGTTGTAACCTCCCTGTTTTAGATTATTGTTAATAAAACAGTACTTTGCCATCTTCCTGAGTTGGTCCCATTATTTGGACTCAGATAGAAAGGCCGATTCATGGAACAAATGTGCGCCGAAATTTGTGGAGCAAGCTGGCGCAAGCGTGAAAAAGCAAGCGCATGCACACGCGTGCGATTCATGGAAGGCCCTGTGCATGTTTTTCCTGGAATGTGAGCCAAATCCACGGGTGGCACACACGGGCACACATGTCACTGCGACATCCCGAATGCCATGCGCGATGTGCACAGCGAAAGCGCACAACATGTAGCGCACACACCAAAAAGGGGGCGGAACACGCGGAATGGGGAACAACGCATGAAAATGAGGGTGTAACAGGGGAAGTACTGCTGGGAAATACACGGAACGCCGACATACGCGCGAACAACACATATTCATGAAATCGAATACGGGAAACCCCTGCACACCAAAAGACATGCACAGATGTAAACACGTCCGCCACATGAAGGCAGACGGAAGCGTCCCGCGCAGTATAAAAGTGCACGCAAACAACAAACACGTATATACAGCTACGATGAATGCCCCATTTCTCGCAGCAGTGATCGTGGGACACCGCAGGAGGAGGAGACTAGCCAGGCCCCGCATTTATTTGCCCAGGACCAGCCTTTTTGGGATGCCTGATGACGAGGTCTATGGTAGGTATAGGTTTCTACCTCGTATCATCCTAGACCTGGTCACCCGGTGGGAGGATGACCTCACATCACCCACCTTGTGCTCCCAAGCACTGAGCCCCTTGGAAAAGGTGCTCAATGTCCTGCATTTATTGGCCACTGGGTCATTTCAGCGGACAACTGCCATAGCTGGGGGTGTCTCAAGCCCACGCAGTCACGCTGCCTACACCAGGTGTTGCCAATCATGACTGCGTGCCCCTCAGTCTGCAGGCACATATACATGCCCAGAACACCCGCAGAAAGGCAGGCCGTGGTCCTGGACTTTTACACGGTGGCACACTTCCCCAAAGTGCTCGGTGCCATAGATTGCACCCATGTGGCCCTACGTCCACCTAGGGCCACTGAGTACATCTACTGCAACCCCAAGCACTGGCATTCCATCAACGTACAGGTTGTATGCAATGCCCTTGGAATCATCACCTCTGTGTATGCAAACTATTCTGGGCCTACCCATGACAGTTTCATATACAGAATGTCCGCCCTGAGAGGGGACCTGGAAGCTGGGAAGCATGGCGACACATGGCTCATTGGTGAGTACAAATGTCTGTGCACATGCATGCATGTCACACACAGACAAATACACAACCCAACTAATGACAACCATCCTCAGCTCCCCAGGGGACAGTGCCTACCCTCTGAGCACCCACATGATGACGCCAATACGGAACTCCACCACACCACCCCAGGTAAGATACACCGCTGCCCATATTGCAACAAGGGGCATAGTGGACCGCACATTCAGAGTGCTCAAGTCACGCTTCCGCTCCCTTGACCGCTCTGGCAGGCAGCTACTATATGCACCCCCCATAGTGTGCAGGATCATTGTGGCAGCATGTGTCCTGCACAATGTTGCAACACGGCAGGGTTTACGGTGGACATTTTGGTGCCCCCACATCCCCAACCACAGGCACAGCCGCTGCTCATGGGAGGGGAAAGGGCACGTGGCGAGGCAGCCTGGACCCAACTTGTGGCCACATTTTTCACCTAAACTCCCATCCCTGCGGAGTGCACACAGGACTGGCACATACCAGATGACAATCGATGATGACAAGAGATAGTCAACTGTCACAACCTTACCACCCTGAAAATGTTGCCACGGAGGTGCTACATTGTGTGCATCCCTAGCTACTTAAACATAACCAATCCCGTGTGACCAAAAGGAACACATGCAAGGTGCATATCACACCACCCCCCTGCAAAACAGGCCATGACAATCACTAGTATGTCACGCAAACCCTCCCAACCCACATCACGCTTGTTGGCCACACCATGACATGGCATGCAACATGCAACAGCAAAAGAGCAAACCAAAAGTACAACACATGACCAATTAGATACGAAGTGACACCTGATAAATGGAAAGAGGCCTGAGACAATCACACCTGACATGGAATCAGATGAATCAGATGAAATGACTGACCAACAACCTACACAAATGCATGCCACCAGGTACCATCAACAAAAGACAGAGTGTCTGTTGGCATGCACATTGGCCAATCCAAATCTGCAAATCCCAAACCTGTGTGCTGTGTGTGTCTCCTGCAACACACCACTCAGCACACAGCACAGTGAGCAGCCATTGGGTTGGGGATACACCTTGAGCATCATATTAAAAGGACAAGCAACAAAAATAACCCAGTGACGCATGTACACAATCCCCAAATGGTAAGTGATCATGCGCTGCAGGGACACAGCATGCCAGAGAAGGCAATCTGTGTACATGTGTGGGCATGGAAGGGTGGTTGTATGTGTGGTGGAGCATTGTGTAAGAGTGTGTGTCAGTAGGGACATGCACTGAATACATGCATGTGAAATCAAGTGACCCTCAGTGTCCTGTACACATCACATGTGAACATTACCCATGTATACACCCCAGTATGTCAAACCACAACAACCCCCTGACACCTGAAAAGTAAACCCAACACAGGAACAGCCATTGACCAGCAGAACACATCATGTACATAGTACCCCACAATAAGAATGTCAGTGTCCAAACACTGTAGCCCAAGCATGCTGTACGACAACAAAAGCCCCTCCCTCATTTACTCATCACCATGACCATCAGAAGAACTGTGTCTGAGGTCCGTTGGCTTCTTCCTTCTAGTCTACCTGGCTTCAGGATCCCCTTCCCCTTGGTTTCCTTGATCTTCCTTTCATGTAAATAGGGTCCAGCCCCCCCAGAGGCCAAATTGACTGATAAAAATGCCAAATTGCAGAGAACTCCAAGGATCCAAACCCCCAAACAGGGGAAAAAGCCAGTAGCCACCAAAAAACCCTGGAAGAGTCTCCAGTAGATGACTTGAAGTCGCTGAATATGGCCAAGCAAATGTCCAAGCAGAATGATAGAATATTTAACAAGGTAGCACAGTTGAACAATGGTTCAACAGGATGGGTAGAAATGTCAGTACACAGTAATCAATGAGGATGCCACAACTGATGGGTAGTTTCACAGCTCCGGTCTCCAGGCGCAGGAGTGGCACAAACCAACCACCCCCTCCGAGGTCTGGGCGCCTGCAAGGTAAAACCTACACAGTCCTCCGAGACCCCGGCGGGGAAGGAGGGTTAGGGATCCGTTGGTTGATTAGGTATTGGTATTTAGAATAACCGGAAAAAGGGTCAGGAGAGGGGAGGTGGATGGGCAAGGGAAAGTAGGGAAAATACAAAATACAACAATTGACAATTACACATACTCAATCAGAGAAAACATGTTCTTCATGCACATTGTACAAAATGGCTCAAAGGCGAGCCAAAGAGAGACTTATCTCTGGGGCGAGTGCTGCCCTCCTGCCTGCACACTCTCAGGTCCGGTAACAGGAGCAGTTCAATGCTGCAAAGAGAGTGTGAGTTACTATTCTGTGTGTGTTTTCCCCACACACACATAACACCATTCATGCCTCGAATTTAGTGACTCCTCCCCAAACAAGCACTCTTGTCTGCTGCTTCGTTCATATAGTTTTGCTTGCCCCCATGATGGTTTATACACTGTTAATGCGGTAAGATAGCCGCACATAGCCCCGCGGTAAACGGAAGGCCATGTGTTAAGAATCACACATGATAGAAGGGGCCTTGGATGTGCTGCTAGCCGCAGCTTTCTATAGGCAGTGCATGTGGCTAATTGCATATGCTAATGATATGCACTGCACTCGAGTTGGTGCGTCACTGTGTGCCCCCCCCCATGCGCTGTATTAGTTTGTGGCTAGGAACAGTACTGTGCTAATAACCTAGCTTCTCTGGAGCAGGGGGGACTCGAGGATAAGGGTGATGCCCCCTACGTGTGCCCCTGACAACTTGGTAAGCTTCTTGGCATTTGCTCCTCAGCGCAGCTTTGCTGTACTGTGCGCGTCTTCCCCAATGCCTGGCTAAGCTCCCCAGCGCTGGCGCTACTTAGCTTGCATATGCGAGGGGCCTGGAGGAAGGTCGGCTGGGGCCCCTCGTGCTGCTCCCCTTGCTTGGAGCTCCTGGAAACACATCTGCTTCTGTCGGACGTCTGAGCACAAGCCCCATGCTTCTGCTCGTGCGTGCATGGGCATGTGTGCCCCACCCAACGTGGGCAGGGTTTTGTAGTTCTTGGCCCGGTGTCTGCTGGAAAAGGTAGTCTGGAGTCTCCCTGCAGAAAGGGCATAAAAACCTTTTATAAGGCTGGAATCTTTTCTGTGTGTGTGTGTCTTAATGGTGCTTGTTACTTGGCCATGTCTGAGACCTACATCTGACCTCCTCCCACACAACCCCAGGGTCTGTACCCTGACAGGTAGAGCTGGAACTTGAGTAGAAAATAACCAAGGAGGCTGGCACAACTGGATGGTTGAGCTGAAACCCAATACATCCTTGATAGCATGAACAAAGAAACAGCACAAGTCTGAAAAGGCACAGTGAATGCAAGATAGCTGGAAACAGCTGACAGCAAGTTAAGAGCCACAACAGTTGAATAGCATTGGTAAAAGCCACAAGTCAACATAAAGGCATGGATGTAATAGATGAAAGACAGGAGGAGCGACAGAGATATGCTGTTGAACAGAAGTGTACTGAGGCAAACGGAGACAGTGTAAGAGTACGTGGAAATAACTGCCCGAGAGATGGGCGGACAGATCTGCAACAAGGACAGTAGCAGGAAAAAAAACAGGGACTAAAGGCACCAGAGTGTGAAAAACAAGTAAAAGAGCTGTAGTCCAGTAGGAAATCCCCACTAGGGGTGTAAACTCAAGTAGTACAGCAGCAGACAGTCCACAGATATGTTGAAATTCCAATGCCCTTGTGTAAATAGTTGTCACACCGAACCATCCTTGTAAGCCCATGGAAAGGGGAAGCAGGAGTGGCATATGTCTCAGGACCCCAAGTCACAAACACATACACGAGACAAGCTTGAATGGGCCCAGCTGGAACAGACAGTGGATGCTTTCAAAAGCCACAAAGCACCACACCGTCACATGAATGCACAATAGACAATCAATATTAAACTAATGTAACTAATTAAACTAATGTAACTAATTAAACTAATAAAATAAAAAATGGCCACATATGACCCAGAGGATGGGGGGAGGCACCCAGGAGGGGGAGGTACAGGGTGCACCTCAACACCCACATGCGATGATGTTGAGATAAAAAAAAAAAAAACTCCATGGGCTCAACGCCTGCACGGCCCGACCTGTGTAAGTCGCCGTCCTGCTCACCCTCTGGATGGAAAGCAGAAGGTGGACATGGCACATTACACTGACCACGCCTATGCGCAGCTTACCCCTCATCGGAAAAAAGTCTGCAGGACTGGTAAGCCTGGTCCTGTGTGGCGATGACACGTAGGTCAGCATGCAGCACCTCATGTGATACACGTGCTTCCTCTTGCAAGGTAGCACGTGTAACACAGAGTTCTGCCTGCATGGCCTCGCATGACATCTGGAGCACCTCCCGGCATGAACTTAGCTCAGCCGAGATGGTATTCTCAAGCTGCTCCAACCTCTCCTCTGATCACTTCCTCTGGGACATGTTGAGCAGGCCCCGAGTAGATCTGAAGATTGACGGTCATCCCTCAGGGCCTTCCTGTGTGCCTTTGCATGAGCAGCAAGTGCTTGACGCAGATACACCATTTCAGCCCGGCGTGCCCTGTGTGAGGTCGCCATGCCCAGCCTGAGTGAGCGGGCCGTGGACTTTGCTGCCCGCTGCTGGAGATCCACCTGCCTAGCAGGGGGGAGCACTGATTGGGCCACACGTTCCATGCTCTGAGCGATCTTATCAATAGCTGCCCCCTGTTGTTCTGAATTGGCATACATGGATTGCTCCCACTCAGTATACCATGATGGCACATGGCCACTGCGTTGCTGGACTTGACACCCGCAGGGCCGAATGAGCCGTGGTCCTCGCTGGATTGGCACCGCATGCGGCTGCAGGACTACATCCCTCCATTGACGTGATGCCCCAGGCACATCAGCAACTGGTGTGGAGTGTGACCGTGCGTCCCGAGCCACCACAGGCGGAGGTTCCAACACTGTCTGGCCTCTCGGTGCAGGTGTCATGGACAGAAGATCATCCACATCAGAATCACTCACCGTCGACGAATGAACATGATACGCATCCAACTCAACATGATCATCCGAGCTAGACTGATCGCCAGCCCTGGAAACAATGGTCTGGAGCACACGTGGGTTCTCATGGCCTACCACCCCACGATCCCCACTTGTGCTGGGTTGCTGATGTAATAGCAACCCTGTGTCAGGAATGACATCATCATCCTCTGGCTCCATTGCGTCATCATCTGTAATGTGGAAAAAACAAACATGAGTACACATGTCAGATGCACATAACCCACACACAAATAGACATCACATTGACAGCCAACACATGAAGCAGACATGCCACACACAAATGAAATTCCAGCATGCATCCAGTGGCATTGATATGCAAACACACCCCAAAAGCAGAAATGGTTGTGTGTAAATAGCAAAGCCTACACATGTACTGAATGTAGTATATCACCTCCATCACACACCACCTCTGTCAGGCACATGTCACAGGAAGAAATGACAGATGGTAACAAAGAGATGGCACATACCATAAGCATGTCTGAACTGCCAAATGGCCACAGCTGCAAGTGAATCCAAACACACCATGGCACACGTAATATGCATGTACACATGCATCACTAGATCATCATCACCAATATTGCTTCATCCATCTGCAACTCGGCCCGTACCAGGCGTCATGGGGCATGTAGACATAGTGAATGTCTCAAGCAAAGCGAGGGCCTTCAACCAGGCATGCGGGACCATAACGCCCAGTACGGTCCGAGTTGCCAGCCATGAAGCCTCCAGAACACCCCTCAGGGCCTGATTGAGCACATTGTGCTATGATTGTGCCCTAAACCATAATTCAGTATGTCAAATCATCACGGCCAGGCCCGACCAGATTAGCTAAGTGGGCCTGGGCGTACACATACTGCACGACAGTGCACCTTCAGGATTGTGCCAGTTGAACATAACGGGCACAATGCTGAAATCTCACCAGCATTAACGTTAATCAATTACATATTAGTCATTCAACAAAAAAGCTGCAGAGGACACATGTGTAAATGAACACTTTCACACACACATAAGTGAGTAGCCACAATGTTACACTACACAATGTTGAAGCTGCTTGCATATGTACATGTAAAAGTGTTCAAAAACACCTGTGTCCATATACACCCGTATTGTGATCACGAACAGCATCCTATACAGCAAAGCAAGCAGCTACAATGCTGCTTGCTTTGATGTATGTGAAAGTGTACACATACACACGTGCAGGCAGCTCCACAGTCATTACAACCCGATTGGCAGGCTACAGTCAATCTGCAGCCTATACCAGTTAGTATAGGCCACAGATTGACCTATCAACTTTGCTAAACACCCATTAGGGTGTTCCAATACTGAGTACATGTGTCACAGGATGCACCTGTGCCTGTGCCTTTCATGACAGTGAAGGGATGTCAATCTGACCATACATGCCAGGTCACTTTGACATTGCAGCAGTGAGTAGGCATGTAGAACGGTGTAACATGGCTCAGAAGTGGGTTGGTGCAGTGCAGAATATGTGTACATTACCGACTATCTACATCAACAAGTACATAATGATGTCAATCAATAAACAAGAATGCAGTGTAAGGGCATAAGGGCAAGGTCAGGCATCACGTGCAATGTGCATGCAATGGGTTGCATGGCTACAGGCAACCCCCTACCCCCTTAGTGAAAATGCAGGGAGGCATTGCATGGCAGTGAAAGGGTGACCAGATAACTGTATATTGGCAGATAGTGTTGAGTAGCGTCAATTGCATCATCTGAGTCAACTGACAATACAGCAGATGAGAAAGGGACTGTAAGCAGGACACATGATGAACCCTCTCTAGGAAACGCATTTGTGCAGAAGGCACTACACCAGTTGAACAGAGTCAGGGGGCCTGAAACAGGGGGAGGCCTGTGCCCCACACAGACTATGACACCCTAAACATGTGTGTGATGCAGGACTGAGCCAGAGTGAGCATGGAATGGATGATCAAATGCCATTAATGTATGTCATCCTGGATACGTACTACAATGATCATCCTGCCTCAAGGACACATAGGGGCATGCATGGAATGCACATGGAGCATGAATGGACACTCATGTCCCTGCGGAGCATCTGCCATCTGCACAGTCTGAGTGAGACACCCTGCATCAAGGACAAAGGATGTACCCCACAGTGTATGTCTGGCGGTTGGCAGGGGGAAGTGTGCATGTACACAGGAGCGCTGAACAGGCCATTGCAGTAGTCCAACATGATACCCACCAGTGCAATGGTGTAATAGTGGTGCAGGGAGGTGGAGGGGCAAGGGAGCATGCCTATGTGGAGTACCCGCATGCAGGCAGAACGCACATGCACGTCAGTCATGCGATGACATAGTCCGAGTGCTGAGTGGAAAGACACCCCAGGCTACATGCAGAAGGGCCAGTGAGCTGGAACATGGACCGGAGGGGCAGCCTGGTGACTATCATGCGAGTAGGGTACAAGTGTGGTGATGAGGACAGTGCCTGTCTGCACTACATATCCAGCATGCTGCACAGCAGGCACGCATTAGTGAAGCATTGCATGACTCGCACATGAGAACCATGTACACATAGCATGTATTGGCAGTCAAGCACAACACATCGCACAAGCAAACCACGCATGGCCTCGAAAAACACGCAACAACACTCACTGGACGGGGCATCAAAATCCAGCATCTCTCCCACTCCTTTGAGCAATTCTTCCGGTATGAACTCCGCAGCAATCACCTCGTGCGGAGTGAGTTCTTCCTCCTCAGGTGGTGGCCCACTGCCAGTCACCCGAGTCATGGCATAGTTGGAGGCACGCTTTAGCTTAGCACAGCGTCAGAGGTCATCCCAATGCTTTTTGAACTCCTGGGCTGTGCGCACCTCATGTCCGAATGAAGTAACAGCCTCCGCAACATGCTTCCAGTGGTCTCAACGTTGGGCAGGTGTAGTGTGACAATTTGGGCCCACTAGCATATCACGGTTGTGTTCCGACACGTAGCCCACAAGGAAGTCCAATTCCTGCTTGCCGAAAGGCTTTTTCCTCAACGTGCCGGAGGCCAGAGCCGTGTCTTGGGTCCCAGCCTCTTGTGCAGGTGCAACCTTCCTCCTCTTGGGCAGTGACCCGGACCCTGACTGGCAAATGCCGCCCTGATCGGGGCAGTGGTGCTGGTGGATTGAACCAAGGGAGTGGCAGTTGGAACTAGGGCGGAAGCCCTGACTTGCGTCAGTGGCTGCTGGGTGCTCTTGACTGGATCCAGCGCAGCAACAGCCGCTGTCCCACAGTCATTGACCGAGACTGTCCTGGCTGGCAGACTCACAGCCGGGGTGGTGTCGGCTGCATCTGCCCATGCAGTTGCCAGAACGCTGCGTCTCGGGGCAGCAGATGAAAACACTGCCCCAGGGACATGTGCCTTGGTCAGAGCAGCCCTGCATGCACTTACCACGTGCCTCCTGACCACCTGGAAATCATCCTGGGACTCTTCAGGTGCCAACACAGCATGCGCTGGCCGACCCTGAGCCTGGGTGTTGGTGGTGGCATACAGCTGCACCTGCAGCTACCACTACCCTTGGGCCTGTGGCAGTCGATGAAACTGACTGCTGGGTCACATGGTTAACAGTGTCAGATGCAAGAGCTGCATCTCGCGGAATCACAGGGAGTGGTGGCATGACTGCACCAACACGTGGCAGAACATTCTGCCGAAGTGGCAAACCCCTGCCTCTTCTCCCTCTGCAGCCACCATGGACACCCTGAGTCCCCCTACTCCCTGGTCACGTAGGGGACGCCCAGCTGAGGCGCCCCTCACCTTTCGTGGCCTCTACTTACATCCTGATAGTACTGGAAAATGTTTTGCTTTTTTAGTTTTTAGATTGTACCTATCCTGCAACGGGGGATTGGATAAGAAATTCACCATTTGAAAAGAAATGTGTCTGTCCTGAAGAAGGCCAATTATTAATATATCATCTGTAGAGACACTAGGGATAGTGTCCCATATGTGTATATGGCCGAAACATGTCAACACATGACAACAGACTAGCCAAAGTACATAGTCTTGTATCTGAAAACCGCTCAAATTGACAGAGTGGTTCAGACTAAGACGACGAACCCCATATGAATTATATTGCGTTTTTTAAGTCAGCGAGAAGAATTGAGTGACATATCATATTAATGTCTATTTTTTTTTGTACTTCTTGTTCTTCTCTCTGTTTTTTAACTATGTTTGATTGATCTTTATACTGAATAAAGTAATAGAATAAGATGTAATTTTGTGATTGTTTTTCACTTTGCATATGCACACAGCTCACTAATTAACATGTGAATGTCACTGCTCAATATGATCCTGTAGATTACTTGGCCTAACCTGGTAGCACAGAGAAAGGGGTAGCCAGTTCTCAATTTTTTCTATTTTCCTTTGAGTGTGTCTCCCGTTTATGAGACTGGCCCCCGACAGTAAAAAATGATGGGAGATTACCTGTGTAGACATAACAAATAAATGAATTTTTATAAGACTGACTTCCATGAATGCACTCTAGAGCTGCATAGAAATATGTTTCTTGAATTTATACAGAGGGATAAGACTCCGGTTATGTGTTTTCAGGATGTCTTTGACTTGTTCCAAGGTGAAAGGAGTCGTCCTATGCGCAAATTGTTCCTAGAACTGGCACGACTGCTTCAAATTGCTGTAACTATCCCTGTATCCTCTTGCTCTTCGGAGCGTTCATTTTCATGCCTTTGCGCATCAAAACCTACCTCAGAGTTACAATGGGCCAAGCTCGATTAAATGCTGTTGCTAAGCTACATGGACACAAAGATGAAGATGCACATCTGGATGTTGAGGCCATTACCACACACATCTTGCTTGGTAGTTTTTGATCATGAAACGTCTTTACTTCTCGTTTTCCCTTGAATTGGGAACTTTTTTTTGTGGTGGTGGTACTCCACCTTGCAGCTGTACCTTCTGTTTAGCAAGCATTTCATTCTCCCATCCTATTTGTGTTGCTCTGCCTTTTGAGGGACGGCTACTACAACCTGGATGATTATAGAGGAGTGGAGTAGGGGCAGTGATGGCTTGCTGGAATGCAACTGGAAGGCTTAAATCTCCTTCTTACTTGACTTTAGTATATGCAGTACATGCTAGCCAATCTTTCCACTGTTCTGGGCCGCGCCGCCCCCCAGCACTCCCCCCGCGCTGTTGCATCAGGTTGGCGACTACATGCAAATTTGCGGTCATATAACTGCCAGTGATGTCACTTCCTGTATTGGGGGCCCCCCCCAGGAAATTCATAAAACGGCTCCCCAGCAGGCGACCACAAATGAAATATCCTCTTGATCTGTGCAGGCTTTTTAATCTTTCAATAAAAAAAGATTACAAATGTTGTAAACAGGCATACTTAAAACAGTTTTCTCTGCACAACTTTCGTAAAATCTTTGAGACATTTTTTGTGGGGCGGTCAAACAGTCAAAATAAAAGGTGGTCGGCAAGAATGCTCACTGAACTTCCCAGTTCACTAGCAAAAAAATGAAAAAAGCAAAAATAAGCATATGAAAAAGCACCCTGAGTTGGCGGAGCAAGCCTAGCAAGCTTGGCACATTTTAAACACGTTTATGGCTGAGTTCAGTCTGCCACTGAATTTGGCTCTTAGACACTTCTCCAAGATCAAGAAAGGCGAGAGAACCATGAAAGTGACGTCTGAGTTGCAGGGAGCGTTTTACAGCATTGTGGATAGCCAGGCCCGTTTCTTGGCCCGGGCGAGGCGGGCAGCTGCCCTGGGCGCATTTGCCCCGGAGGCGAAATTTCTCACTCAGGTGCGATTGCCTTTGGCGAGTAATGGCAGCAGGTGCTGCCTCTGCCTCTTCTTACCAACATAACGTTACGTTAGTCAGAGAGGCTCTCCAGCACAGTCCACCATTTTTATGAAGTATCGCCGTGCACCGAAATCCTTTGTGATGGTTTCCAGCATCTGCCACTTCAGCTGTATTGAAAAGTCCTCCAGCCCCATGATGTTCCTTTGAGAAGTTTATGCTTTATGAATAATATTAAAGTTTAAGAGAGGGGTGGCAAGGGCACCGCGTTGGTTTGAATGTGTGTTTACATTGCACTTCGGCGACGACATAACTGAATTGATTTGAAGGTAATCAGCACCTTTTCAAACTTCACCACAGTTTTATATTATGGGTGCTGCTGTTTTCTGTCTTTGCTAAATCTTACTCCAATCCCTTTCCATGCACCCCACTTTGTCACGATCGCAAAGGAGGCAGTATTTCTCCAGGACGAAGGGGAAGGCGGGATTTGTTATCTCAGTCACTCTTGCAGACCTCCAGCCTTTCCCATATCCACATTTCCGGATTTCTTTTTTTTTTGTGTTAGGTACTTATGCGCTGAAAATATTGCATTGACGTAACGCTACGAGGACAATTGGTTGTGAGGAGGAATACACAGCTTGTGGGTGGGGGTTTGGTTTTTCACCCACCCATTGCCATGCTAATCCCTGCAACCATTTCCACCCCTACTCCCCGCCCAAAATAGGTCTTCCTGGGATCTATTTGAGCTAGTTCTATAAAGCCATAGCATCAACTGTGTGGTTTAGGGCCTGCCAGTGTTATTTTGGGGTACTCTTCTGAGCGTTAATGGCTTAATTGTAGTTGTAAATGCGAAACTGCTGTTATTAAAAAAGTCTTAACAAGAAGTCTTAACAAGATGTGCCTTCAGCCACTTGATGTATATGCAGGAGGTGTGTCCTCGCACCTGTTCGTTGCACTGAAATCTGGGCTTGGGTATAGGCATTAGATAGGAATTGCCTAGGTACACATTTTCCAGCTGTTACCATCATATATCCAGTTAGTAACGTTATGCCAGTGCCGGTCAAACAGTGCTGGAAATGGAAACATTTACTTTGGGAACACTATCCTCCTGAGGAGGCGAGGGTAGAGAGAGGAGAGTGAGGGGACAAGCGCCCTGGCCATATAAGCAAGGAGCATTTTGGGACATAAGAAATCCCACAATTTTAAATGTGAAACCTGTCTGTGTTAGTGATTCAGCAAGAAACTCTTTTGCGCGAGTTGGACTATGTACTTTTATTTGGTCACTAGACTCACCCTAAATAAAACATTTCTTTTAATTGCACATCGTACATACCAATTTGGACACCTTCTAAAAAGAATGTGAAGTGTTGGCTGTTTCTGCATTTCGTCTTGCATGCTGAGTGTTCTGAAGCGTGAGAGCTCAGCATGGGAACAGATCTGAGAGTTTTCTAGACGAACCCCTGAGCTTCGTCTCCATCTTGTTCTGGCCCATTTCCTACTCTGCTGGCAAATGCCTATTAGATGCCATCAGAAAACCAATGGTTGTTTCTTATTATAGCACACAACACAAACACTTATGGTGCTTAAAATAATGATTGTTAGAATTACTCAACTCAATCGTGGTCACTTCATTAGCCTCAGTAGGTTGGACGGCTGGCGTTCAAAACTGTGACCTACTGTTACCCACAGAAGAGATTGGTAGCGAGCACTCACCACACAGAACCATCTTCTGGCTAAAACACTGGCGCTCTAGTATAAAGGTCCTTTGCAGGACTTGCTGCAGTGCCTGCAATGCTGCCTTACCCAGGGCTTCTTCTGGGGGCCTTGTTGCCAGTCAGATAGCCTTCGCTGTGATCCTACTGCTGTTCTGGGTGCCCCTGTGCAGGCACTTTTGCAATTTAAGGTGTCACTTCAGGGGTCCTACTGCAATTCACTGCTTTTGCTCAGGTTCACTGTTGTGCAGCGAACCATACGGCCGCGCATTAATTTAAGGCACAAGTGCTATTGGGGCGCTGCTCTAGCTCAAGATGCCCATCTCTAGACATGGGGACATAAAGTTTCCTGCCCGTAAAATTTAACTGCATGAAACAAAAGGGAGGGGGGGGGTGCTTTTATGAATTGCTTGTTTTCCGAAATGTGGCTTGTGCAGCAAGCATGAACATGTTGCACTGTTGTGCAAATTACCCTAGCTCAACCCATGACTGCTACATATGCCAGAGGCCTACCATATCTGTAATAACAAGATGTCTCCCACAGGAAGGTGGATGGCTGTTGGGTATGTGGAGTAGTAGAGAGAGTTTGCATGTGATGGTTTATGGCGTCCTTAACTTACAATGCTGCACGCATCTCAACTCAAACCAGGTCTGTTGACACCCATTCTCATCCCAACTAATGCACCAGAGGTAAGCTACAATGAGGCCCACTTAAAGACCTGGAATACTATCGATTGTATGGGCCTCTTAAAGTGGAAGCTCAGAGGTCTTAAGGCACAATGACACACTCCCATTTGCCTGCAATGAAGATGATGGAGGAGAAGAAGAGGTCGCAGATGTAGACAACAACCGTGAAGCTGATGGGTGTGATCAAAATGAGGGACTGGCAACGTGGAATGCGCTAGTGGACAATGCTTTTTTAATTAAAGTGATCTTCTGGAACAGTGCAAGTGCACATAACGGCCAGCACCATAGGTGTGCATGAAACTGCACTGGTTACCTGCTCATCCTCTGATCTTGGGTTCAGGTCCCTCCCCCGCCAGTCACACACACCTGCTCTGCCTGCCTGGCAACTCCCGCACTTGGAGACTGTTTCTGTATCCCTACAGTCCCACTACCAGCACTTGACACCTGATGTCTGCACTTACCTTTGCACTTGCCACCTGCTGGCCGTTACTTTACTTATTGTTATTATTCTATTCCCATGTACTGCAGTGTCCCTTCCCCCTCCCCCCTGCAATTTCTCCCTTCCCCCGTCCCATGAACTTGCGCGATCTGAATGATACCTGGCCTAGTAGGATCGTTGTCTCTCCTCCCTTTGTTCCCCCTCCCTTGCCTCGTCGCGCCTTGAAACACTTGTGTATAGGCGCGTTAGGAATGCCATATGTCATAACATCAGTCAACAAAGCAGCACCTATCAGGTCTGAGAGAAACACATTTTCTTGTTGGTTCCAGGTACATTTTTAAATGTTATCAGAATACGGAGATTGCAGGGCCAGGAGGCAGGGTATGGGGAAACGAATAAGGAGCAGGGGGTGGGGCGCAATAAGTGCTTCCGCAGCGGCAAAGTCAAGGAGAGTGGCCTTACATAGACTTAAAATGGACACAAAACTTTGAAAACCAAGGCTAGTATTTACTGTTTGTGTACTCGCCTTGGGCTGAGGAATTACTGCAAAGTTCTTGAATAACAATTTAATACATGTTTTATTTGTATAGCAGTGATTTATTGACGTTGGTATGAGTTACTTAACCATGGAGTGTAGTTTGGGAGGGGTGCGCATGTCATGCATGGGTTACGGGGTACATTTTAATGTTTCACCCTGGGCACCAAATGGACCAGTAACTGCCCTGTGGATAGCAAAGCAGACAGTACATATGGCAACAGACTGCATACTCCATTCTAACCACACTGGTCCGCTTCCTGTCCTAAATTCTAGATCACTTGGAAAGGGCTGATTCAAAATACTCCCCCTAAGGGTTCTTCAAGCCCCCATTTACAGCACCTAGCACAATTCATTATTTTAATCAATTGCTAGAAATGTCTGATCCAAGGTGCAACGTACATAATTAGTGCTATAATTATAATTGGTTATTTATAATGCGCCTAATACTGTGAGGTTTCCAAGCGTGGACCCAGGGATGGAACTTGTGTTACTCTGCGTCGTCTTGCTTCCAAGGAGAGCGCGTTGTCCCTTAGCTATCCTCCCGGCCAAGGCATTTTTAGCCTGACGTGCAGATCTAGTTGCTCAGCCACCCCAGCTACCCGTTTCTTAGTAGTATTTAGAATCGCAAAAGCAGAAATATCCTGCATCATTGCCCTGCCATGAGGTCAAGTGGGTGGAAATTGGCATGTTGCAGCTACCAAAGCCCTGCGGAGGCTAAACCTTTGTTTACAGATGTCTCTTGAGTTCTGTTGTGCTTTTCCTAAATTCTAAGTGAGGTCCTCGGTAATGGAAGTTTGGGGTTGATTGTCAGAAGATATTCAGCAGGCTTCAGCTTCATGACTCATCAGGCACTGGGTCCCAACGTGTGCAGCCCCTCACATCAGGAAGCGTGCTGCCAGCACAGCCACGGTTGCCTCCATGGCTGCCAGGATAAGCTGCACTGAGCGCAGGTTCAGCCCTGCCAGTCCAGCATGTAACAGGTATCCTGAGCTGCTGTTACTTCCTGCAGACATCAGAGGAAAGAGGATATGAAGAGTGTTACTGATGTTCCATGCAAACACTGACTACATCATCACACACAGTATTGATCAAAGCAATACCAGTAGCTGCAGGATCAAGACAAATGTTCATACCAGCTTATGCACAAAGACGCATCATGGTGGTCTAATTGTGGTTCTGAAGGTATGCAAAGATTGGGAGGACATCAGAAGGGCCTGATAGAGGGCATGGCGTCTGCAGCGCTAAACTCACACTTATGTGTTTCTTCTCTGGGACCTCAAACTAAAATGGCAATGAAGGAGGTGTGGGAGTAGAGGAGGTGTTTTATGCTTACTGCCACATCATGGCGAGAGGTACCATTAGTTTCTCAATAGGCCTACTGCTAATGGGAAAAATAAATAAATCAACCAAAGGTCACTCGCAGAGACAATGGGACTCATATCAGGGCAAGTGGTGCGTCGCGTTTCAGCAATATTTCAAATGTCGATGGAAAGTACTGTAACTTATTTCTTTAACCCCTATAATCTCCAACTCACCATCAGCCGCATTCTTCTCTAGCCTCCCATCACAGAAAAAGGCATAATGTTAATTGCTTAAAAAAGTGCAAGCTTGCCACTATAGTGATTTTTCTAGTGCATGGTGCCATTTCCTTAATAAAAATGGAACATCAGCCATAACGGGTATATGACTTGAGGACTTTCAGCGAAATTAATCAAAAGTTAAGCCAGGCTCGTGGTTGGCAAACAGCATGCCCAGTTTTTCCCCATCACATCCCATCCAGCTTGATCCCTCCAGTCCTTTCTATGTACAGCTAATAATCGACTTGTATTTGAGGGATTGTTGGCGAGCCGCAGAGAAGAACGTCACTATGGAATGGTATTTTAAGCGTCAGCACAATGAGTAATTTGTATATCCCACTGCCTTTTCTGCATACCCACTGGGGAGTTTATACAAAAAGAGAGAATATCACATTCAAATTCTACCAGGAGCCAGATTATCTAATATTTGCATCAGTGCAAAATAAGTGAGCAAATGCTTTGATAATACAAAATGGAGCAAACCGCTTTTGTCACAGTCCATATTATCTAACAAACGTTTGCATGAGGCCAAAAAGCAATCAGACAATACCTTTGTACAAGGTTTACTGCATAACAAACACAAAAAGGTGTTTATTCATTTTCTCTTCATGCTATGCAGAAAACGTAGTTAATAAAACAACCTGCTTCAATTTTGCCCTGGTGAAAAATAAATGTGAAAATACCTGTTGGAGCTAAACCTGTGTGCCCCTTCTGTTTTATTTAAACATCAAAATTGGCGCTAAATATGTTTGCTCCACTTTTTTGCACAAGGGCAAAGTTATGATGATCCGGCCTCAAGAGTCCGACCGAAGGAAAAAACAATAGTGTACGGAGGACGAGCAGAGGAGTATTGTTGTGTCTTGTGTCCCCTGCCTTAGTCCTGCATGACTGCTTGCCTGAGAGACTACCTGATGGAATGTTGTGGTGTGAGTTATCCTTTAAGCTAAATGAATGGTCAGTTGGAGTGAAGCAGCCTGTGAGAGAGGAGGCTGTTGGATGTCTCCTGTGTACCTTTCTACTTACTTACCTGCTGTATATACCTTGTCACTGGAATTTAGTAAAGAAGTTCACTTCCCTTACCTGAGTATTGTTAGACCCCAGTGGGGGCCCCAGTGGGGGCCCCAGCATGCCTGCCCCACGCACACATCATGGGAGCCCCGTTCCTCTCGAACTTCCCTTTCTTCCTACATTCCACATACTGCCCTTCATTTCCCTTGTCCACTCCCTTTCCTCCCACCTCCCGCTCCTTCTCATAGTCTCAAGTCCTTTTCTTAAAAGGGGTTGCTCTCCTTCCCTCGCAAAAAGTATCAGATCTTTTATTGCATCCCGCAACACTGGCAACAAGCTGGCTTGAGGGAAGGGCCAAGAACCTACAGCTGTCCAGAGTAAGCAATGCCTGAAGGAAGAAAGGAAGCAGTGAGACTAGGGCAGGGGTCATCCACCGGCACCCCGCCCCCAAAAGTGAGCTGACTCCTGTCCTATGGCCGAATAGCAGTTGCATGGCAGAAAGGAGTCAGCTGGGGTGGGAGATAACTGTAGTGGCACTCGGAGTACCAGTGGGGCCACCTTACAGTCTTTGACCACTGAAGCAGCACTTCCTAGTTGGGCCATCTTACAGTTGTTTGGCCAATGGAACAGCATTTCCCAGCAGGGCCACCTTACAGTTAATTGGCCACTGGAGAAGCATTTCCGAGTGGGGCCACCTTACAGTTAATTGGTCACTGGAGCAGCATTTTCCAGCAGGGCCACCTTGCAGTTCTGGAGTTAACATATGGTAACAGCCATTGTAGCCGCATTTCCCAGTGGGGCCACCTTGAAATTGTTGTTTGGCCACTGGAGCAACACACCTGATCACTGGAACAGGAACGGCTTGGGAGAGATTAAGTAGTTAGTGGATCAGGCACCAGAGGGGCCGGCTTAGAGCACATGGCCACTGGCACAGAAAGTGGTCTGGGAGAGATACTGCAACTGTCACAGCCTGTGTACTGTTGAGTTAGTGACGGCCCCTTCTACAGATGAAATACAGCAGCAATACAATCACAAAGGACCTAGTGGCAAGCAGGTCACTTACCTGAGCAGTAGCATGAGCCTGAAATGTGTTGGGTGCCGGAGTGAACGCTAGCAGTCATCAAGGCAAAAGGTCCTGTTGCAAGCATTTCGTTCTGTGCCCTACATGCTGTTTGGCGTTAGAGGAGGGATCTGCTCATTGGAGGGAGACTTGAGGATATTGCATATGTTGTGGTTCTAACCTTGAGGATTCTGAGAGCATATATCGAATGGATTTAGAAGAACTTGATCCTGATTCTGAATACTGACTTGGTTTTGTTGGTTATTAATGTGATGTGAAGCCTGTGATGTGTCTTGGGTCCTGCCTGGTTATGTTTGGCTCATTTCTCTTAGTTGTGGTTGAAGTGTTTTTTTTGGTGTGGTTGATGTGGCCTCTGTTTAGAACAGTTGCAATGTTTTCTGATCTTTGGTTGTGACAACAGTGCATTAATTGACAGTGATGTATCTTGCACTAACGTTTTCTTCAACAGGACCAACGTGTACGTTATGGGCTTTAAAGTTAGGGTATTTTTTTCACAAAATGTTTAGAGTTTCAATATTTGGATTGCAATGTATCACCTTGTGAGTGGTTGAGGGTAATGGTTGTAACGTACATGTGAGGTGCATTGAGAGAATGTTGGAGGATTTGCCTGGTTGAGTGTGATGGATGTAACATGCACGTGATGTGCATTGAGAGAATGTTGGAGGTTTTGAAGTGTAACAATTTGTTTTGGGGTTTCGGAACCCAGCACTTGTTTTATATGGGTGTTCTGCCACCCATGCCACAAGTATTGGGGTTTGGAACCCGGCTGTCACGACCCTCGCCCAAAACCCCCTCTGGCAAACCCATTGGCCAGGTGGAGTCAGGACTCAGGCCTCTAGAGCCTGGCATCCTCTTCAAAAGCCCTCATGGGGCCAGTCCTGGTGCCTATGGCACCAGGCTCATACACCATGAAAAACAATCTGCTTGGGAACTACTTTATTGTATTATCAGCCAACATGGAGGCATCCACACAGCTTGGTTCCTAAGAACCAAGCTATGCGGTCTAGTGTTTTGGGTGTGGTAGCCTAGGGACTACTTTACATGGACTATTTTGCTGGGCTATTTAAACCACACCCGAGCAAGACAACACACTTCTCGTTACTTTGCAGCTTGCAACGTGAAGCTCACCGTGTCCAGCTATTCCTTCGAATCTTGGAGAAGCAGAACCTGCAAGGAGACAAAAGGAACATCATTAGCAACAGCATCTTACCTGCAGTCTTCATCTTTAAACACTTGCAGCTACTGAGAACAGCTTCCTCGAATCTGCACGCCTCACGGACAGAACGACCTGAAAGAGGAAGATAGAGGCAACATTAAAGAAAGCAGTAGAGATATTTACAAATTACAAACTGCTCAAAAGGCTTACCTGGCTGGTCGCCTCTCAGCTGGCACCACTCCGGACATTCCACTCGCGCTGAAGAACACTTCGATCTACAAGGAAGGAAAACACAGGTTATCAAAGGCAAGACTTTGCAGCACTGCGCACAGCACTTACTTACCGCATCATAGCGCTCTTAATGCGCCATCATTTACCAGCGGGGCTCAACCAAGCCAGTTCGCCGCGCTGAAGTTCTGCATACCTAAGGGAGAAAAAAGAGACATTTTAAACAAGGAAAGGCATGAAGGACAGCAACAAAACTAAAGAACAGCAATAAGACCTTCCTGAACAATATCAAATGGGCCGGTGTCAGTGAAGTAACTGGACTGCACTTGCCCATGAAAGACAACGTGCCCCTGCAAAGAAGGCAGGGCAGAGAGCACGCTTAATGCTACCACAAGGCAGACCTTCCCCGCAGACCACATCAGGGCAAAACTGAGAAGCATACCAGCGAGTAACCAGCTGGGTGGCGTCCCCGTGGATACCAGGTGAGCGTAACACCGGCACACATTTTTATAGGGGTGTTCTGCCACCTGTGCCACAGATTTTGGTCTTTGGACCCGAGGACTAGTTTTATAGGAGTGTTCTGCCACCCGTGCCACAGATTTTGGGGTTTGGGACCTGGCACTAGTTTTATACGGATGTTCTGCCACCTGTGCCACAGATTTTGGGGTTTGGAATCTGGTACTAGATTTATAAGGGTGTTCTGCCACCTGTGCCACAGATTATGGAGTTTGGAACCCGACACAAGTTTTATAGGAGTGTTCTGCCACCCATGCCACAGGTTTTGCGGTTTTGAACCGGCACTAGTTTCATAGGGGTGTTCTGCCACCAATGCAAAAGATTTTGGGGTTTGGAACCAGGTACTAGATTTATAGGGGTGTTCTGCCACCTGTGGCACAATATGTTGGGGTGTTGGACACTGCACTTGAGGGGCTTTCCTGCCCATGCCTGGGGGATTTGGACGCTGGTACCTTAGGTGCTGGTCCTCTCCACGTGTCGTGCATGGTAGTGGGTGCCTATGCTCTGCGCATTTTGCGTTTCAATTATTTGTTCTGGTAGGATACTAGAAGATGAAGAGTGCGCTGTGTTACAGTGCTCCTTAGTTGTTGGCAGCAGTGTTGTGTTGGGGTCGTGTGGCAATACTGGTTTGTTGAGAGCTAAGGCTGGATCCTTAGTCTGAGTGTCTGTGGTAGGTCTGCTACAGACTCTGAGTGTATTGGATAGTGGATTGGCAAATTTGCAGGTCGTTGAAGGGACTATGTTGGTGGGAGCATGAGGCATGTCTCCTTGTTCATTCGGAATGTAGTGAGTGGGTCTTGGATTGGAGTTTTTGAGTTTGGTGTGGAGGTGACCAGAGTGTTGTTGGTTCATACTTTGGTCGCATTACCCAGTGCATTTTCCCTGGCACTTCTTTCTGTACCACTATCTTGGTTTCTGTTGAGGAGGGAGATGTGTTGTGTCTTGTGTTCCCTTCCTTGGTCATGCATGAATGCTTGCCTTTCTGGAATGTTATCCCTGTGGAATGTTGTGGTGCGAGTGCCCCTGCAAGCTCCATGAATGGTCAATTCGAGTGAAGCAGCTTGAGAGGAGGCAGGTGGATGTCTCCTGTGTACCTTCCTACTTACTTACCCTTTAACTTACCCAATGTATATACCTTGCCACTAGAACTTAGTAAAGGAGTTCACTTCCCTTACATGAGCATAAGATCCTTCATTGCACCCTGCAACAAGTATCTATCCAGTAAAGAAGCATAGTCCCTACAACCACAGTAACCATGACTGTAGGCATTTTACAAACTACCTAGGATTCATGAAGGCTTGGCTGCCCATATATGGCCCAGTGGGTTGCACGCTGGGTTGGGATTTGTGTTTGATCTGCAGGTCACAAGTTCAAATCCCAGCAAGGTCAATAAAGTGAGTACCAATTTCGATTAGGTAGTAATTATGCATGTATATATGTTCTATGTAAAGTGCTTTAGATAAAAGCACTGAATAAATGACAAGTGATTTATTTTTATGTTTCCCAGGATTGGTTCCCTTCTGGAACATCTAACACAATTTGCAGACTTCTTCCTGAAAGGACAGATTACAAAAATGAAATCCAATTTAAAAGGTGCCAATAATCTTCTTCGAAATTCGACAATTCCTAGCCAATTTAGACATAGAAACCTTCTATAGAATCACTCCCCATTGTGATGTGTTACTGACAATAAATACGGTTCTTCTATGTAAAACCGTCAACCTGGTTCTTCATCCTCTAAATGATGGCAGTGGAATGTTTTATTTTATTTCTTTATTTATTGTGTGACATAGTTTAAAACAAATACACTTTTCACACAAATACACTCCACAAAGTAAAACTGTAAAAAGTTGCAATTCAATAGAATTAATCAGTAACACCCAATTCATCAAAAAAACATAAGTTCATCAGGGAAATCAATACATTATTTTGAATTTTTTAACCCAAAGAATAAGACAGTAACCTGGTAATGCCCTTTTGGTGTGGAAAATTCTGAACTCTTGTTCGCTTTGTCAATCAGGCCAACCTGCCCCTACCTGGCCGTGAGGTCATAGGTACTCCTGAGCTTTACGGCATCTAACTTGTCAATTAGATCATCTGCCCCAAATGTGGGGTGAGCATCTGCCTTGGTAACAGAATTGAGCCCTCTGTATGCCACATAAATGCAGGTTTCAGTCTGCCCATTGCTGGACATTAAAGGAACCAGCACCAAAGGACTAGCCTATGGGGTGGTGTGATGAGCAACTACTGCTTTGCACTACTATAGAAGTGAGAAGCGGATAAACTGCCTACTTAGCCCACACTGCTATAAAAACAAGCAGCAATCCCAATCATAAAGGTAAAACAGACACAGCCTGAGCGGTATACCTCCTTCGCCTTTTGTGGTAACGTGGGTCGAAGTTAGGCTGTATCTTCAGGAAGGGTGTGAAGTGATACAACACAAACAAGTAAAGTACAATGGTTCCATGATAAAGTAATGTCCATGTAAGGATTTTTAAAATTAGAGACTTTTAATTAAATAGTAAAATCAAATAAAAAACACCTGAAAAACCTACCCCTGTAAAGAATCGCGGAAGGCAGAATTTTGTGAGATAACACTCTGAATAGATGAGCAGTGTTATTCGGGCAGTCAGATTGGGCAACAATGTCAATGCTCAAGGTTCTGTTTTTGATTAGAAGGGGGAATTAAAAGTGCCTAGGGTACAAAGAATGGACCAGGGCCTCTTCACAGTGGGTTTATTCTTGTGTTTGGTTGCTCAACAGCACCAAGGTGGGCTTCTTGGCACTTTAGCTGTGCTTTAGTGGGGGTTAAGAGATTCGGTGCTGAGTCAGTCAAAGTGTCGGGCTTGAGAGAGCAAGATTGTATTGTTTTGTATTGTTTTCTATTGTATTGTATATGCATTTGTATCACACTCCAATGACCCGAAAGCTTGCCAGCGCCGACAAAGACACACACAAAAGAACATCACCTAATGCTAAAGGGGCAGAATTGCATTCACATTGTTTCAATGATCAGATAATGGCTTCCATATGTTCTTGGCAATGGTTGAATCGGCACTCAAGTCAGATGCTCCCATGATGTGAAGCCTGCAATGAGATTGAGAACAGTTGGTCCATTTTATTGGGTGAGGACGGTAGCTGGATGGTTCAGTCAATCGCAAGACAATGGCACTGTTGGGTCCAGTCGACATTGCAAATGGTTCAAAGTTTGCCTATAGTGCCAAAAACAGCACTGAAAGTCGTGTGGCAGCTTGGAGGTGGCAAGTGAGGTCAATATGGTTTGGAGACATCCTGAGGTGGTGAAACAGGATTCCAGCTGTTTCTAGGCTTCTGGGTTACTGGAATCTTAATCCAGGGGCTCCAGGATGAGTTGAGTCCTCCGGGTCTGCACTCCTACTAAAAGGAACTTGGATGGCACTCACAGGGGATCATTCACCTCTAGTGTGCAGGAGCCTGGTTCCAGTCCAGCTAACAGGCAGGGTTTGGTCCAGCAGCACTTATCTCCCACTGTTACCTGTGGATCGTTAGGGGACAAAGCTTAACTCTGCCTTGGAATCTATCTGTCTTCAACTCACCGGTGGAGGACTTTGACATGACTGCACCCCTAACAGAAGTTCAGTGAATTCTTCATGTGCTTCGAGTCAAAAGATGAATCAATGAAGGAGAGGAATTCCTCACATTATAAAACGAAAATGTCAAAGTCAATTGGTCTAAAGTAACCCTGCTGTAAGAGGTCCAATCCAGGCTTTTGTAACAAGCGCCCTTTTCCTGATGCATCATACCCACAGGACCTAATGCTCATGGAATTCAGGAGCTGTTACGTGTTGATATACACATAGGCGGTTCCCCACAACCAAATTCTTATCATTTGCACGGCCGTGTGCTAAAGTGCAGGGACAAAGGTGGCAAGTAATTCTATAGGCTGCCTTTCACCCCGCACATTTGCACTCAGCTGTGCAAAGGCAGTAACATGCCAGGCAGCTTTTACTTTTAATTGTGTGTGCTGCTTGCCGTGGTCAAGCGGCACTCACAATTATAGTTAAACCTTGCCAAACATGTAAGCAGATCTTGCAGGATTTACTTTAAATTGTACACGCTGCCTATAATGCGAGTATGCAACCGATATTTGCAATGAATCCGTATAAGGTCCACCTGCTTAATGCTGGTGCATACATCTGGCTGGCCACAGAGGGCTTTACAGAATTTGCATCCACATGAAAATGCATGCTGGCGCAAATGCTGGAGAATTTGTGTGGAAGAGAGGAAGGGAGGTGGCGGAATGCAAGTTGCATTCCGCTCCTTCTCTCCACCATACAAATGATTGAATTTGAGCTGTAACGTGAATGAATGGCATAAAAGCCTTTTGCAGGGTTTTTGCAACATTAATTTACATTATGTGCTCATACTTCCCCGCAGGAAATAGGGATGGATGGAGTTAAAGAACCCTTATGGAAATCAAGATGTGTATCCCTTCTCTCAGACCAACTTTCCCTCCTGCCTTCTCTAACTCAACCCCCTCCCATGCCTACTTACTTTAGAAGGACTCCAGTGCTCAGCACCCTGGTGTGAGAGTGACAATCCTGTCCATCTAAAGAGCATGATACCCAGAGAGCCTCAAAGACTTCTGCATTTGGTGGTGGCACTGCAAAGACTGCATGCACTCCATCCTCACCCTCATTCACCATGGGAGGCTGCATCTCGAATCCACTACCCTCATCACCAACTTTATTAGCAGTCATTATATACAATACTTTTCCCTTGTCGCAATTGCACTTCTTGATGATCCACTGTCCGACACAGAAGGCAACAAGCATCATGATTAGCATGGGGGCAGTTATTTTGAACATAGCCGCTAGCCACTCGGGTACCCAAGCAAACAGCTAGTCCAACCAACTGTCTGAGGTGGTGTCATGCATTTCTTTTACCATTTTTTCATGTAGTTTGCGTATCTCCTCGAAAGCTTCTGTGAGTGTCCCATTGGCAGCATCGTTGGCAGGTTTTGCTGGGCTGCAGCTGCTCCCAATTTTATGTCAGACTTCGCCCTCCATTGAAGTAACTAGATCGAGAATAAACCAATTCTGGAGGGCCACCAAGGCACAGAGCTCCTCTCATACTGCATTCATGCCTTTTACAGTTACATTCTCCAAATGTAGCACCTCATAGCGGGTAATCTGCAGCCACTTGGCATTTGCAGCTGCTTGGACCCAGGGAAGTAGCAAGGATGTAAGATAGACCAATGCCTTGTTGAAAAGTCTTAAATGCTGTGTTATCGCATCCAAACTCTGTGATGATTTCCACTGAGATGTAGTTGCTACTCCTTTTCCTTCTTGCTACTTGCCTTCAATCGTCTTTCACCTTTTTCTTCTCTCTTTCCCTTTTTTTCTGCTGTAATGTAGTGAGATCATTGAAAGGTAGTAAGTCCGCCTGGGGTCCGACCAATGCAGAGTTGTCGAGGGCCACACGTGCACACAGCCTGCCCCAATCTGGAGGCAGCTGGGCATAGGCTCTAGATCCAAATGCCCACCAATAATCTGTCACAGCCGCTGTCCCTTTCTGCAATGCCGGGATGCTCATAGTTTTCCCGCAGCCAGTGTTCATCCCCATTACGATCATCCCTGTTGCTCCAAAATACAGGGAAAGCTGTGTGAGGGGCTTTATTTACACTGGTCGATGTCTCTCATCTATCTATGCCAAGGCATGTACATTAGCATTCTATATTGTCTTACAGTCATCATTTACCTTTTTCACCACCTCTTCTTCATATCCCACTAGCCCTTCTGCGCGGCACTGCACCATCCCTGTTCCCATTTCCCATCGTAAAACACTGAACTGTCAATCCGTATCAGGGGTCTGGTGTGGCACCACAGGATATCATGTCCTGTTGAGTTCTTGCATTATATAATATATCCTCCTGTGGGCAATGGCCACCTCCTTCAAGCCCCTTCTGTAATATTCTTTAATATTGTCTTGGGAGGATAGCTCAGGAGGCAACGTGCTCGTCTTGGAAGCAAGATGACACAGGGCAACACAGGTTCGATTCCCCAGGTCCGCGCTTAGAAACCTCTGGGTATTAAACACATTATAAATAACATATCATATCATATGACATGCTTTGTTGCTTCTTCCCTGGCCATGCTTTCAAGCTGTATATAATTGTCTGCATATACCTCCTCCCCTTCCTCTTTCCATTGTACTTCTACTGCATGTGCTTGAAACAAGCCCCGAGTTCTATATAATGACAGGGGCATTAGGCAATTAGGCATCTCCCTCTCTCTGCTATTACTTCTTGTGGCAAGAATTGTTTTGGTGTCCCGGTAACATGCAGGATTAGGGAGCACATAGCATGTGCTCTCTTGTCCCACCGCTTCATCACATCATACCAGACATTTACAGACGCTGTGTCTCCCCTGGAGTCATAGAACGTTTCAGCACTAAATATACTTCTCTTCGGATGTGCCTCTTTCCCATTGGCGGTGGACACACCCCCACTTTCTTTATGCTATAAAAACCATAGAAAGAAGAAAAGACAAGAGAGCAAGAAACAAAACACTCCTATCCATATCATTTTTATATTGTGTTTATATTTTCTTCCATTCCCCCCACTTGTGCATGCCCTCCTTTTTCTTTACTTGAGGGCTTTCTGTAAAGTTTTACAGCTGAAAATAAATGTCAATGACAGTTGGGTAATACTTCCCATCAAGTTGCGTCCCTCTCGTCTCCTTCCAAGGGGGTGCTGCTGTTGTCTGTGCAGATGTCAGAAACGTGAATCCATGCCCTTCTTTTGATTATCTTTACTGATGTGGGTAATGCATACTCTACTTCTTGAGGGCCAGTGAATTTCAGTTCCCACCACTTCCACAGGAAATTACAGATGAGTATCTTATCACCTGAATAAAGAGGCTGTGGAATTCTCCCTCGCTGTGTGCACTTCTCTGTTCTTCAGCATTTGTCGGCCCACTTGTTGAACATTGAACCTTGCAGGAGAGGTATTTGAGGGCATTTGTCATTTCAGTTAAACACCGCTTCATTTATTCTCCCAAATACTGTCACGTGGTGTTAGCATACAAAATTAAATGTGCAGGAAGAACCGGCACATGCATCCTTCTGCCAGTTACAATTTTATGTGGAGTCAAATGATGATCCGCACCAGATGAGTTGCAAAGAGCAAAAACACGAATCGGAGGCAATTCAGCCAGTTTTTGTACAATGATGTGGTTAGCTTTGCTAAGCGTTCTTTAAGCAAGCCATTTAATCTTTCAACAATCCTGTTTGCTTGCACATGGTACCCTCAAAGTCTATGTTTAATTCCCAAAAGGTGTGTTCACTCCTTAAAAAGGTAGTTGCCCATTATCAGACCTTATCTCATCACATACCCACATCTTGAAAACACCTCCCGCACCAGGAACTTTGTGGCCGTAATTTTTGGCACAGGGCCCTGTCTCAACCCAACATGAAAAAGGACATACAACTACAAGCATGTACCTATAAAAGGTACATCTGTCTTGCATGTCAACATAGTCAATATACAAGTGCCGGAAGGGTCCTTCTGGCCATGGCAGTGTCCCTCACACCATTTTCTATTTATGACTGGACAGAAACTGCTGACACACCACACATTTCCCCGTAAACTCTGCCACTCGCTTGTGCAACTTCGGACATACCACCCTGTGTTTATTTCTTCCGCTATGTGTTCTGTGAACACATGGGAGGGAAAGTGCAACTGCTCTAGTGCTGGGCTCAACAACTTCTTTGGCGTCAGTGGTTTCCTGTGCCTATTTGCCTCCATATCAAATCTGTCAGTTAGAGGCAACAACCTCTTTGTATCCACACATCATTTTCCTGTTGTGGAGCTTCTCCTTGCAGCTCTATTATCTGTACAATGAGTGTTATTTTATAACGTTCCCTTTACTCTTGATCTTGACCCTTTCTCGCCCCTTCTGCCATCATTTGTATTCTTTCATTTGCACCTGGGTAAAATCAGGATGTTCCATCAGGCAAGTAGGCTGCTTCGTTGGCTGCTCTGTCAGCCATTTCTTTCTACAATGATATTAAGTTCTGTTCACCTGTGTGGTTGGTGCATTTTATTATTGCCATCTCCACTGGTAATATCACTCCTTCTATCAGTCACCCGAGCAACTTGGCATGTTGTACTGGTGACATGTGGTTACATAGGATTTCAACAAATCAAAAAATAGTGAATGAAATAATACTGAAAAAAATAGAAATTTTATTTTTAATTTGGGGGATGGGGTCTGCCACCCGAACCCCCATTTCTTGATGCTTTTAACCTGACCCTGAACCACCCTCACACTTTATAACCCCTTACTTCCACCCCCATATATTTATTTTTCTTTTTTTGTGGTATTTTTTCATTCAGGTTTTTTTCTTGGTATAATCACTGCATACCATGATCCCTCACTTCTCCTGAACCCCTCCTTTCCAATCATGCTAATCATTAATATATTGTGGATGTGACATAAGCAGAGTCTGAGAATATTTCATCTGCATGTCCTTCGGTCATCTTCAATGCACTGATCATGGCCACTAACTCTGCTGCCTGTGCTGAATAATGCAATGGTATCCACTGCTGTGATGCAACTACATACCCCCCATCCTTGTAGAACACTGTTTCAGCCCCAGTATGTCTCCCTCCTGTATTGCGGTCTATAATTGAGGACCTGTCAATAAAGATCATGTCTGCTGCCTATATTTCTTCTTCTTTTACCCTTATGTTCCCTTCAATTCTGTCCATATGTGCTGCACAATCATGCATGTAATACCCTTCCTCCGTGGGTTCTACTATGAATGTCATTTAGTTGACCACACAACACATCACTACCTCAATGGCTTGGTTTGCCAGTATTATTTCATATCCAAAAGCCCTTTGTGTAGTCTGTGTGCTCTCAGATTTTTCCAAAATGGCAAATAGTTAATGCTCCAAATACAGTACTACTGGACTGCCCATGGTAATTGTTGCTGCCTTCTCTATTACAAACGCTGCAGCCACAGGTGATTGTACGCAGGGGAAATCCCACTACATTACTGGGTCTAGGACACTGCTGTAGTAAGCCTTGTTCCCCTGTGGCTTCCTTTGCTTGAGGACCACCATCATCACTGAGCCGTCTGAGTGGGAGAACAAATGGCACCTGGGCCAGAGCTTCTTTTAGTTCAGCAAAATTCCCATTAATTTCTGATATCCACTGTTTCCCTTTTCTCCTTCTGTGCTTCCTTAGGGCCTGCAGTAGGGGCTTTGTAATTGTTGAGTAATCGAAAATCCATGCCCTGCAGTGATTGCATATCCCAGCATCTCCTTCACTTTGCGTGGACTTGCAGTCATGTGAATTGCTTCTACCCTCTCCTGTGTGATCATGCGTCCCTCTATGGATATTATTTGCCCTAAGTATACAACCTCCTCCTTGCAGTGCTGCAGTTTCTCCTTGTCCACCGTATTCCCTTTGTCTGCCAGTAGCACCAAGAGATGCACCAAGTCACTCGTACACTGCTCCTCAGTATCGCTGCACACCAATAAATCATTGATGTATTGTATGAGTGTGCTTGACACTTGTAAGTTACTTAATTCCATCTGTATCACTCTGTTGAAGATGCTGGGTAATTTGCAGTACCCTTGGGGCAGCCTAGTGTGTTGAAATCAGGTTCACCGATACGTAAAGGCTGTCAAATATCTAGAATCTGGGTGTAGTGGCATGGAAAAGAAGGCATTCTTCAGGTTGATGAGCGTGAAGTACTTAGCCTTCATTGGAATATTGTACAGTATTGTAGCGGGCTTAGGTACCAAGGAAAATTCTGCTTCAACCACATTGTTAAGAGGACGTAAATCTTATATACATCTTCACGATCCACCCTTTGATTTCATTATTTGGTATATAGCCATGTTGCACTGTGATGTAGATGTCTGTATTATGCCCTGCTGCCATAACGCATGTAGCGTTGAGTATATCCCCTTATCTGCTTCTCAGGAACAATGGATATTGTTTTGCTCGGGGCAGCCCCTTCCTTTAACTTTATCTTTACTGCCCCTACTCCTTTTAATATCCCTACATCATGGGGCCCTTTTTTCCATAGTCTTTCTGAAACCTTTTTTAGATCTTCGTCTGCATGTCTGCTTCCCCTCTTTACCAGTTGTGTGAGTATCAGCACCAGTTTTTCCTACTACTCTTACTGGGCAGGGTATTTGTAGCTGGAATACCATCTCTCCCTGTTACTCCCCATTGGAGAACATTTGGTCATCCATTAATCTGGTAATTGTCAGTGTTGGGGCAATGCATAGCACTGTACACCATTCCATTTGTCATTATCCGTTCCACACAGGATCACCATGTCCGTTAGGCTCACTACCTATTCAAGCTGTTGCACTATCGTGGTGCCTTTTGTGTCTTTTTTCTGCCACTGTGGTTGGAATAGAAACTCTCACGCCAACCAGGACACCTTCCCTTGTATCCCCGGGACCCATCCCAGCAATATCTTCACCCCATGCAAAAAAATGTTAGAGTACATGGCCGGCATGCGGTGTCTTCATTGCAATGGAGGCACCATATGCGAGGCGAGGCCACCAAGCATCAGACAAGGCTTGTCGCAATGTTGCCTAACAACAGCGGCCATTGCATTTTATTACCAGCTCCACTGCATTGGCCCACGTTATGTGCATTCACCTGCACACCACTATGATCCACAAGGTTAGCGACAGGTAAGTGAATGCTTTCAACTAGTTCGTAGAATTATACAAATACTCATGAGATCACTGCACTCATGATAATTACCCTTTGAATTTAGGTACAGGACCGCTTGAACATGTATTTTAGCGTCATGAAGTTACAGCTTCCTTTTTCTTTCACTCTCTACCAGACATTGTAACCAGAATTATTATTCCCAGACACACAACATTAACACTTTGGTTTATTCAAATTATGTCTGAACACAGATGGTAGGAATCAGAATAAGATCAGGTAAAACATTTTTTACCAGGGGTTTCAAAGTTGGCAAAGTGAATACCTTTTGCTTACTTTCTTTACATGCCCTTACTGTAGGTTTTTCTTTCTACTCATTGCCTCACAGATTTTCTCCGAATGATTACATAATGCAAACCTTTCTACATCCTTGGTATGTACAGATGTTATTTGACATTCCCGAATATTTCATGATTTGGATATCAGTGGGTGTGTTCACAATTGATCACAGGTGTTTGGGTCACGAAAATGTAAAACATGTTTAACCTGTTGATTGTATATAAGAAGTGTGGTGCATAGCCCTGATGATGGAATAATCCGAAATGCATTGGCTTATTGTGCCACGCCATTGATCCGAAGATGCAATCTGCTTTCTGATTAAAACCTAAAATTGTACATCTGCAAATTGAACTTCAATGAACTTCTACAAAAAAGTGAATAATAGAAAAAACTATCATTGAAAATTGATGTAGCTCTCATGGAAGAGCACACTGTGAGCGACATAGATTAGCAATGTTTCCTAGTTCCCATTTCTGCAACTTTTCCGTACCGAGGTGCCTAGGCTTCAATGGTATGCTCTGATACCTTATTAATTGAATCTGTACAATAACACAACCACATTTAATTCAATTAGTGGTGCCCACCCTCCTCTCTTTACAGAGTACATGGGTTGTCCTCGTAGCATGCTTTGGGTATGTGCTGGTAAAAGGAGCACAGTCAATCATGTGAAATAGATGCCTGACACTGAGCACACCATCACTTTTTCTGTGAATTATATTGTCGCGTTCAGTTTACTCAATAAGTCTCTCCCCAGTATGTTGATGGGAGTATTTTGGCATACAACAGGGGTGCTAAAATGTGCTGTGCCCCTATGGTTACGGGTAAATCTTTCGTAACTGGAACAGTCACTACCGACCCAGAGAAGTCCTGCATGTCCAATACTTTGTTTGATAGTGGGAATCCCCCCTCCCTTAAACAAGATTTGGTGGCTCCAGTATCTATGAGAAATGAAAACTCTCTTGGTCCTATTTTCATGGCTACCTCAGGTTCTTCTTCAGGGCCGTTAGTTGATGCTAGGACTGTACACACTCAAACTCTCTGCGGGACCCCCTATTGTTGCGGGTTACTCTGCAGGAAAGGATTTCCTCTGACAATGCTGATTCCATTGTAGTGAGGTACCACGTTCTGTCCTAACACTACTGCACTTCCCGCAGCTGGTGCTGATGTTTGTGTTATACTCAGAAGTGCCATCTGCCATGCATCGGGCCCCTAAGGGCATGCTGCAGCCCCTGGGGTCAGGGAGGGTGCCCCTGCTGCAATGTGCATGGTGAGACGGCACCTGCTGTGACTGCTGCTGTGCTGCGGCAAATCCTTGCTGCTGTGCCATTTGTATTGCATGTTCCTGAGCTTTTTGTCCAAACGGTCAAGTGCGAACGAAACGCCCATGTTCTCACATATAAAGCCAGATATTACCCAAATTGTTTGTTTACAATTGTTCGAATGAACAATTGACCGAATTTAAAGGGTCACAATTGACTGTGTATATATATATATATATATATATATATATATATATGGGTTTTGGGGGGTTTGGCATGGGGTGGGGGTTGTGGGGGGTTTCCCCCCACATATATGTTACAATTGACCTCCACAATTCGGTCAATTGTGAAAAGGTCAGTTGTAAAACGAACAATTTGTGTACAACCATAAAGCCAGGCCCAAACACCCTGTATCTCACTCCCATGTATCCTCCTCCTCTTGGTCTGGGTACTCTCACCCCATTGGAAAGAACCCCTGGTATGTCATTTCCCTGATGCAGAGCTCCCTATTGTGGCAGAAACAGTGGCAGCGCATTCCCCCTTGCTGGAACATGTTTCCGATGGGAAAACATCCCTGGTGGGTGGGTGCCACTGCAGCAGCATCGGGTTTTAGCACTGCTCATTCCATTGTGTACCGTGCCAATTTCTTTTGCACCGGTCTATTTCCTGCCTTTGCAGCATTTTCCACCACCTGCCTCTCAGTCTCTTGCCTTATTTTACAATAGTGCACTATTGTTGCCTGTATCTCTGGCCATCCCTTTGCTTCTATTTCTACAAAATTGTCTAGAGACCGCTGGACATCTGCTGGCTGTCCCTTGACCAATATGTGTTTGAACAGTGGTAGGCATTCATTCCAGGGCTTCTGCGTCTCCAACATCCAAACGTCCTGGACCTGTTTTATATAACTCCTCCTCAGGCTTCATGTTGTGTGCCATAACTGACCCTAAATCTGAACTATCTTGGTATATGCTTCTCAAGACATTCCACACGTGCACTTGACAGTTGTTGCACAGAGCCCCATTGTGTGCATTGGTACTCAATTTCACCCCTTTGTACCACGCCTGCACCCATATCTTATCCCCTTGCTCTCATATTATGGCCGCAAATAAGCTTTTCAATATCCCCTATTGCCTGGCTGTCTCTTTCTCGAGTGCATATATCCACTTGCTAGCCCCAGCCACAAGGGAGGGCAAGCTACATATTAGGTTGTCTCTGGCCATTATCTGCCATGGTACGCAGTGCACGTTCCCTCTCCCCTTCTGTATTAATGGAATCAGTGTCACCCAGGGACTTCTCTCCCCTCCCCTCTTTGTCGCCTGTGCCAGCCCTATTTTCACCTTCAATTTTCTGCTGCAAAGGGATGTCGACCAGTCCCTCCTGGGCTCCTCGTGTTCCCCCCGTCTCCTTTGTGTCCCTCCTCTTCTCCTCTCCCTGTCAGCGGTCCATTGTTTGTCCTCTCCATCACTTAATGTTCTCCTACTTCATCTTCCTCTGATGCTATACTATCCTTGTCCCCTCCTTCTCCCTCCTCCTCTACCTCTTCTTGTTCCTCATAATCCAGTCTGAATGTTATCCTTCCCGACAGCCATTCCTTTCCATATCCCTTGCCCCCTATCTGCTTATCCTTCCTCTGTACCTCCTGTTCAATCACCCTCTCTGCTTTATTAAATAATGTGTCCATCTGTTGTCATGTGCTCTTCTCATTGTCTGCTAAGTATTATCTCTCTTGTGTGCATCATCACCTCGGGTGATTCTATTCTTATTTTTCCCTGTCACCCCTCCTTCCCCCTCTAGGCACTCCCGGTGTGAGTTGGTATACCCTGCCATGGGGTGTAACACCAGATAAGCACTGTAGGATCGGGGTGGAGCACTTGGCTGGTCCCCTTTCTCTGCACCTTCCACATCTTTCTTCATGGGCTCCCTCTTCTTCTACTCATACAGTCTCCAGAGCCCCAATATAATCTGCTGGATCTTTAACTTAGAGCCTTTAGATCTCGTTAATAAATACGAGAACATGTATTATATTGTTTTACTATCGAACATTCTCTCCCTGAGCCAGGCATGGAAACACTGGCATGCAGTCTACTGGACCCACTGTAAGTTATACTTTACTATTTTGGCACAATAATGGGGTCATTTCTCATACGTATGGTCAATGTTGCTGTCTCAATAAGCCATTATCTCCCTCCTTTTAGCTATCCCTCCCTTGTACCCTAACTACCCCAGGCACCTCCTCCCACTTCTCTTATTCCCCTTTGATCTTCCCCTTTTTCTTTTGTATTGGTCTTCCCCAAATGCCCACTCTCACTCTCATTCACCCGTCTCCCCTCACTTTTCCCCTTTGCTCTGGCCTTCTCCACAGGCCCACCCATGTACTCTCATCAGGCACACTGGCCTTCTCCTCGGGCTTGTTCACTCACTGCGGGTTAGTAATGCAATGGCGCTCTCCACAGGCTTCCCTCTCCCTATGTTAGTGTAGGTACACGCCAAGCCACCTCACCTCCTCTTGCTCACGCCCACCTCTAGAATGCGAAGCGTGCTATTTTACACCAGGTACCTGTCGGCAGTGCAACTTCCACCTTGGTCAATGCCACAAAGACAATCCAAACAGCGCTTACTAACACGTACGCGTCCCTCTCCACTCCTTCAAAGAAGTGCTTCAATAAATGCATGATGAAATAACATCTGTCGCCCCTGAATTACCCAACTATACAATCGCTGGTACTGCGCGCAACTCCTCTTTAATAGGATTCACCTCTCACCACGCCCCTCCCCTGCTCTAATACAGGTGTGCCCACACACACACAGACACACATCCACTCCCTATGGGATGGCTTGTACAAAAATCTACTACTAGTACTACGGCCGATCATCCTCCCACCTTGAGGATGCATCCTAGACACCATAAAATACGACCCCTCCCACTACCGTGGGCATGCAACCACGATAAAGTGCGTTCTTGCTCAGATACACTCAAGCGTTCTAGAGGCCCTCAAGTCCTCTCGGCACCGAGCCTTGAATGCAGGCTCACTCCTAGCCTGAGCGGCGCTCGGGACCAGGCAGACCTTTGTGAACTCAGAGTTTGCAGGTTCTCCCATAGAACTGGTCTGCTTACACAGGGAGGGCGGCCGGAATGCCCTCAACAGACCGAGGGAACTGAGGATCTCGTTGGGGCATCCAAAATGTAATATGGGTCCTCTAAAGGCATGTAATCAATGAGTTACCAGTAGAAGTCCAAGAAGGAATGTACACCAGGCAAGCAAAAACAATGTTTATTGCAGCTGGGCAAGCAGAAATCAAATAGAACAGTGGAACAGAACTGGTTGATGAGAACCGACAACAGGCTCAAAGCGAACAATACATTTATATTCTAATACAATATGTATGTAGTTGGAAACAATTGCACTTCAAACTCCACGTCTCTGCTGTTCACTCAAAGCTGACTGTCATGCCCCTATAGCTATGCATATGTTAGACACGATTGGAGAAAAACAGACCTGCCATCTCCCGCTTGTCACCCCCCTCCCCCCAGTCTGGCTCTGCATTGCCTCCCACTCCACCCCACAAACTAGTAGCAATTAGTAATAACATAATTGTGCTGACCGCCAGATCTTTATTCGTTTTCCATTAATCATTACCATGAAAGGAGGTACATGAGACACCCTGAACTGGTGGCAAGGGAGACATTCACACAACACCTGCCAAATGAGAAATCTCACAAACGTCATTGTGGACACAGTGGGCCTCATTCCGACCCAGGCGGTAAGTTACCGCCTGGGTCGTACCTTTACCACCATGGCGTAAACTGTGTTTACGCCATGGTGGTTGGCGGACTTACCGCCCCATTCCGAGGTTGACGGGGCGGTAAGTCCCCAATCCCCATTTACCCTTCCCCATTCCCATTTTTGCCCCATAGGGCATAATGGGAGTGGGGAAGGCGTTAATTACGCCACCGTAAATTACGGTGGCGTAATTAACAACAAGGTCCCTTAGCGCCATGGATTTTAACACCTGCTAAAAGCAGGTGTTAAATCCTCCATGGCGCTAAGGGACCTCGGAATCAGGCGGTAAGGGTCGGCGCTGTTTACGCTGCCGTAAACCCCTTACCGCCTGGGTCGCAATGAGGCCCAGTGTGTGCTTCTTGCTTTTCAGGGACCACAAAACATACCATTTGATTGGCTCTTCTCTGAGTGCCTCTTCATTCCACATCCTTGTTCCCATACCTACTAGCCAAGGGGAGATTTGAAACCGCCTTTGGTATTATGGGAATACTTCCTAGGATAAGGTTGATTTCCCCAGCTGCCATGAGTAACCATGGGACTGGCTTGCCAGCCTTCATTGTATCATTCGGTGCTGTTTCCAGCGACAGCGATCTGCTGGAGACAAGCAGACAGAATTCAGCTTCCACCACCCATCAGCCGCTGTTTGCTGGCTGTGTGTTCAAACTGGCCTGCTGTAAAAGGCCCACAAACAGCATCCCCCATGGAGTGTGTTTACTTGTGTTTTCGCCTTCCTTGCACTTATGCAACAAGTTCCCTTGATCCATGTTGTTATATATACAGAATGTCCCCCCCCTTGTTTCCCCGGATGCTTTGTCCCTGGGGCTGGGTACAGTCTCCAGTGACCCCTTGTCCCTCTCTTGGGGGTGTCCCACCCCGCCCCCATTATTCCTGCAATTGGCAAATGCACCCCTCTGCATGGCGCTGAATCAGCACAATCATTACAGCGCTATGTGAAAATATCAAATTATTATAAATTGTTAAGTGTGGGCTAAAAGGTCAGAGTTTCAGATTCTGCAGAGCCCATTTTTACTACAGAGTAAAAATGGTGCATAAACATTTTACGTCTAATTTTACTCATTCATCTGCATAGCAGAGAGGAGGCACGGAACAGATTATCAATTTCTGTCATGCCCATCTTTTCAGCCATACAAATAAAGCAACATTTACATCACAATGACTCTTTCATGCTGACGTAAATGCAGTGGTTTCCTGTGGAATCCTACTGCATTTTACACCAGCAAACAGCAGGTGGTTTGCATAGGAATGCCTTGTTAACGGTGCCTGCATTTGTAAATAGCATGCAGCATGGAATTTACACTGAGAAGTGCAAAAGGGAGGCATAAAAAGTGATTTTGAGAGTATTTTGCACATCCCTTTTGCACTTTTCAGAACAAACAATTACGATTTGCACTGAGGGGGCATGTTTACACCTAAGTGCAAATGTAACAGGTCCCTTGCGTGAAAATTAACCCCAGGTGGGAAATGACCTTCTGTATGTTATCGTGAAAAGTTCACTGCAAATATATATCCTTATACAAATACAATAAATGCAAAATGTTAAAATGTAAATGTCAGTGCATTCCTACAAACAACCATTCATGTCGGGGAGAGTTTCATTTTAATTGGAATCACTGCTTACCATGCATGCATGGAAAGCAGTGTTCCCAATTGAAATGAATGCCAGTATGTCGGGTATGGCAAGCGGCACTCACAATTAAAAGTAAATACTGCCTGGAGTTCCAGCATGCCAGGCAGCATTTACTCACTTTGTACAGAGGAGTGCCACAGTGCAGGGGAAAAGGCGGCATACACACTATGTAAACCACCTTATAACCTGTACATTTGCACCATGCCATGCAAATGAAGAACCTTTGGCAGCGGAGAGCCATTTATGTTGCAGTGCAAACGTATCGGGTCCCTGCCATCACATTATGATTTTAACCAACATGACCTCCCCATGGAGCTCATTTTGGAGTCTCCGTGCAATTCACCGGCAGAGACCAGTACGCATGTACTTTAGCATGAACAGATTCCGTCCACTCCGTTTTTTGTCATTTGCACAGTGGATTGCAAAGGTACATGGCAAAAGGTGACGTACAACCGTGCATGTCGTCTTTTGCCGGGCACATGTACACTCCGCTGTGTAAACGAGTAAACAATGCTTATCATTCTTGTATGGTAGGCAGCGGTTACAATTAAAATTAAACACTGCCTACCATCCACACATGGAAGTCAATGTTTAAATGGGAATGCTGCCTACCATGCCAGCATGCCAGGCAGCATTTACAATGGATTCCTATGTGGAATCTGCTGGCTTTACAGCCACCAAGCTCCATAGCGATCCCTACAATTTGTGCAGACATGAAAATGCATGCCGGTGCAAATGCTGCAGCATTTATATGGCGGTGAGGAAGGGAGGCGGCGGAAATGCAAGTTGCATTCTGCCCCACCTCTCCACCATACAAATGTAGGAAAATGGGGCGTAGCGTAAGGCTTTTACTAATTTTGCTTACGCTAACCTGGGCCTAAAACGAGCCCCCACGTGGAAACATTAATGAGACTGTCTTGACTTCAATACTGTTCGAGAGTTACTATTATAAAACGTACCTCTGATAAGATATCATTAGGTAGGTTTTAGGACATTCTTCCATTCTGTACCAAAAACGTGTTTTATTTAGATGCGCTTTCTTGTATTTATTTGCATGATTTATACTAATTATATAGTCATTTTATGTTACAAAAGTTATACTAACGACCAGAACGCAGCAGTGGATTATAGCTAAATTAATCAGTCAGAAAACCGTGTACATGAATCATTATGTACTTTAGCTCTAATAGCGCCTCGAACAAAAGGATAAAAGTGGACTGGCTCTCCTGTTTTAAAAACATCTTTGTTTTTTTTTTCCTTTTTGGTCCTGTCGAGGCTAAAGTATTGTGCCAAGGAATATGAACAGTCATGCAGATCTTTAAATGAATTATTATTTTATGTCAAGCGTTGTTTCTTTGTGAATGTGTTTATATTTGTTTCATACGTTTGTACAAAGGAACTGTTATTTGCTAAATTCTTTAATTCGTATTATAGGCGTGCTGTTTTCATGTACATCTTTGTGATTAGATCTTCTTAATGCGGTATTGTGTTTATTTCGATTAAAATGCCTTGAGTGTAATTGTTTTCTGGAAGATACTTGTATTGGCCACATTTTGAAGTGTTAACTAACACTTGTGGCTTTCAAGTGTTTACATTCTAAACCGTATGTTTTTAGTTTGGCAGTGTCTTTTGCTTTCCAATACACATGGTCTTGGTGTATTTATCCCAAAACATGGTTCACCATATGTTTGCATATAATCCTTCTACCTTGATTTTCATTTTTGTGTCCAATTTTTAAAATAAGATAAAGTGACACATCAGGGTCAATCCGAATATGTACAAGCTGGTTGAGTTTCTTTCCACCTGTACATAGGAGTCTGCCACTGCTCCATCCGGGACAGCGTACCGCAGGTCTGTTCGAGGGCATTTCCCACTTGAGGCTTTTTTCGAGTGGTGTGAATAAACCTGAAGCCCATCAGAGTTCCCTCTCAGAGCTCCTGCTTTCAGCACTCTGAACCCCAGCCAAAGAATAGAGACTTTGGCTATTGACTGACACCCTGTCTTTGGCCAGAATATACATGGAAGCTAGAAATCAGTGACATAACTATAATAGTTGCTGCTTCACCAGTACTACATGTCTGTACATTGTCCAAAAGACTAGCACAGCCATCGGGGTATCCCCTGCTGGAATGTGAGCATGCTTCCTTGTACTCCAGTAGGATAGTTTTGTCTGCCCGGGTGATAAGCCTTACGTGGAAAATAAGACATCTCAAGCAAGACTAAGGTAATAGACTGATCATTGTTGTCAGTGATTAGAGCGCAGATGTTCCTTCTGTGGGAAGCCTTATAATGCCCCATAGGTAAGTTTAGAAATGTGAGCTCCTCCTTGGGCTATCAAATCATGGGACCAATGGTCCAGGGCAGGGTCCTGAGGAGAAAAGGGCTGCATACATATGGTGTTGGCAAGTTTCTTGAGAGTCACCAAATCTGTGAAGGCTGTATGAGGAATACATCTGAAGACCACTTCCCACCATTGTGAATGGGAGCTAAGACCTCTGGTAGAAAGTATATGAAATTCAGCACAGGTGTCAGGAGTGATCTGGAGATAAACACTCTAAGCAGAATGTGTTGGGATCTGAACACGTGGAGCAACACGTGCAAATGCCCATATTACATGGCATACATTGTTGGAATGAACAACAGTGTGAAAGTTAAATATCAGAAAGAATAGCAGACGACACACTCTCAACATGCGTTCGTTGAGGGAAATAAGGAATAATTGAGGGAGACAAAGGCTGTGTAGGGGTGTAGCAGGTCATAGGTTATGTAGTGCTGTTCAGAGTTAAGGGATCAGAAACTATGACAGCTGGAAACTAAGCTCACCGGCACCCTTGCATCCGGACCGGCAAACTACATGTTTGCCTACCAGGGCTGCTGTGCCTGACAGGTCTGACCCGGCCGGGTGCAGCGTTCACGTTAGGAAAACCCTTCACAGAAGCACCGGCACCGTGTCCCCACTCTCATAGAGTCCTAGCACCGGCAGGGTTACCTCCAGACCCGCAATGAGGCCCCTGTTAATTTAAGCAAATGTTCTACAATGTTGGTAATGTTCATAAATATTCAAAGACTTTGTTGAACTGCCTTCAGGCGTGAGAGAGAGGACTCAGAACCTGGGTGTCAAAGAGGAGTACAACACAACACAAGTCTCTAGGATCAATTAATTGGTAGAAAACTACATTTTCATAAGTACATTAGATTCTAAGAACACATCTGCTTGAATCACTGAAAATGGCAAGACAGAAAAAAGGGAGCGGTAGACCTGGGAAGGCAGGAAAAATGCCAATGACTTACCCTCTTTCACTGCATAGTAGGGGCACATGGGGAAATCCCTTTTTATATCCTGGAGCAGGATTTCTTTGTCTTGGCTTTCTTCCTCAAGCATCGCACCAATCTTGGTTAACTCCTCGAATAGCTGTGGAGTGAACAGAGAAGTCAGAAATTCTCTTTCCCTTGGCAGTCTTCTGTGTTATTGATTACAGGTGTTCCTTTGAATATCTCAGAGGAATTTGAGCAGGTCCTAATAAGCAGATTCAGAAGACATAATAGTTCGACACTTATGAGGGGGTGAGGGGAGGGCAGGTCAGTGTAGTGCAGAGGCTTTTTATAGTTACATACAGCTCTTTGCTTGAAATTTATAAACATTCTGCAAGTGCAGTACTCAACATTTTTAATATTGGCCGCTACACGATGTACCCATTGTTGCAATATGAGACAATTTTTGTCTCAGCGTGCAGCCTTCGGCGGGTTTATTTCTTTTTGCTCCATCACAATGAGCCTAGAGACAAATTAACTGCACCTCTCCACTCTCCCCATGATGTGACACCACAAACAAACTGTACTGCCCATTTACAAGATGTTATCCATTTTCAAAATGCTGCATTAACCACTGTCCCTTGGAGTAGGCACTGAATATCATTCACAAGTTGGTGCTTGCATGTTGGCATATTGTGAGTACTGTGCGGTGGTTACGTTTACAAACGCTTGGACAGGTTTCATGATCCTGGCATTGGTAGTGTGGAGATTTAAAAATTCACATTTCTAAAGGGAGCAGCCGGGGAGCTGAGTTGAAATATTGCCTTCAATGCGTTTCTGGCTTTGATGCACATAGTGGTGCAAAATGGAGTGACCGTCAGTCTTCATCATCTCCAATCAGCACAAATTGGGGACCTTGCGAATACTCAGAACACGTAAGAGCTCCCTCTTGCTCTGCTCACAGGAACCTGGGAGAGAGGTGTGTCGGGCAACCCTGTGCGACTTTGACTGACCCCTTGCCCCTCAGGTGCCCGGAGATGTTTACATTTCAACACATTTTCAGCAAGGTGAGCAGAGGGATCACTTTCCTAGCTTAAATGTCCAGATGACCACCCAGTGGTGGCTGGTTCTCTTCTGAGTGGAGATACTATAGGAAGCCTTCCTCCAAATACATTCTATAAATACAACACTTAGGAAATACATGCTTCACTAATGACAGACAGCATTGAGGTGGTCAATTCATATCTGTAAGAAAGAGGTTTGCTGGTTTGTGACGTATTCTCCAGCATTACAGCAAATGGCTGGTGAAAAGGTCACACGTGATATGAATTGTCACTCCAGAAAGAGCTCCTTTCTCTCCCAACGCCACGTTCTGCTAATTCTTACAGCCCCATGGAAATCAGCAGGCCTTTCCTCAGACACACTAATGCATACATACTTATTGCCACATATCCCCACCCTCTTGTATGTCCTGCTCTTCCACCCCCCACCATCCTCGTCTATATCCGGTCTCCACACTTCTACAATTCAATTTCCCATGGTTGCCACGAAAGCCATAACCCCTTTACCTTTACAACGTCTAGCTCTTCGCAAACCCCCTCTACACTCACCCACAAACACCAGTGAATTTATTTTCTAATCAATAACCTCTTAAGGCCTTCAGAGTACACAAGGAGTCTACAGCTCTAAGATGCAGTCACAAAACCATAAAATGATTGACCTTATTATGAATTTACAGCATATATGGTGAAGGCATTTTGTAAGTGTATGTAGTCGGATAGGTCATAGAACGTGTTTATTATGTTTATTGTTGTGTCTAAAATAAATTACGATGGAGGAAAGGCTAAACCGTTAAAAAAACGTAGTCTACAAACACTAGAAATAATATATATTTTGTGAATAAATTAACTAATGTGTTAATTCTAAGTATGAGAAATAACTATACTTTGGCACAAGGAATACTAGAACAGATGTCATTTAGCACCGAAAACGTTATCCTACAGCACTAGATTTTAATTCACTACCTATATGCAAGCCTTGACAAAGACCCCTTCGGTCAAATCACATGTTGGCGGAGTAATGCATCATATAATATTCACTTTAAGGAATTTGTGTTAAATGAATAAATACATAAAAGACTGACACTCATAATGGCAATTATATTTTCATAAAAGTTGAAATGTAACATTGGGTTGTGGTTTCCTATTATTTACAATGGAATGCACAGGGATTACATTTGTAATGGCATATTGTCCTCTAAATATTTAAAACAATACAAACACATTTTTAACTGTTCTTACTTTGGGATTTGTTTCAAGAAATAAATTCACTATAAGTCCAGGCCACATTTTAGTTTTCCTGTTCTAGTTATTTTCATCTGCATTTACAATTCCTTTTTATAATATGTGCATCTGCAAATTTCACATACCTGTAACAGATTTTGGTTAATTCCAAATGTATATGTTTTAATTTGTTTTTCGTATTTTGACACAGCGTTCTTATTAGATGGCCGCTCAGGGTAAATCTGTACTTGGTTGTATTCATTTGTTTCTTCAGAAGGTTGTACTCCCAAAAATATTGGGCCTGTATGTCATCATGAAAGCCTAAAATCTTTTGTAAACTTTGGACTTGCTTAGTTCTTTTATCTGTTAAAGTAATTCTGCTTGTTGTTTAGCAATGTAAACTTTCCAAACGACATGTCTAAAAACAGTATTATGTGCAGCAATCAAGCAAATGTGATGAAATATACTATTGCAGTGATTCCCAGAAGAAAAAGAAATGTGATGTCCACGTAATTGCTTCATGTAGCAAAGTTCAATTTGTTGAAAAAGGTGAATTCTGACTTTGCAATATTTAACAGCAAACCTTTAAAAATAATTAGAATGTAATTCTTGACTCCACATTTTTGAGTACATGTCCGTTGTTTTATAAGTTTACATTTTCCAGGTTCCTTTAGGTTAATGTTTTTTGGACCGCTTTCCACATAAATTTAACAATGGATTTTTCTGCTTATTCACTCAAAGTCATTACCTCCTTTGGTGAAAGCATATGTTATATTATTGTTCAGTGAACAAGCTTCTTCTGTTCAGAAGAGGAAGTAATTTGAGTGTATATGTCCATTTGCTTAACATATTGTATTTAGATAAAATGTAAAGTGTACTTGCCAACATTTTTAAGGGCAGGTTGTACACTTACATAGAAACATTGATGACTGCTTTTGAGCATGCACAGTCAACCTGTTTTGAATTAGAAGTGCTTTGTCTATAAAAATGTTAATGCCATTTATTTAGCCGCACATCTACCTGTACTTTGCAAATATTCACTTGTTTCATTAATCTAGTGATTTTTTCTGTTTGTTTAAAAACATATGTGTTTGTATTGTTGATGTTCTTGAAAAGCCAAGTAACGATTTGTGTTTTGGTATTTCATTTTGTTTTCTTTTTATATGGTTTGTATGTTTTTTCTTTTTTTTGGTATGTATGTGCTTTTTCAATAACATTTACATTTGTTGTGTTTTTTGGTTTACTTTTACATGTTATATATGGAACATGTTTTCTTGTGGTTGTAACATATTCAGTGTTATTTATTAGATGTTTACATTATGTAAAATGTGTTTCACTTTTTTAATTTCTGGTATATTTCTTGGGCATTTGCTTGAGATTTGCAGTATTTTTTACCACTTCTCAAAAAGACACTTTTATTTGTAAAATAAAGAACAAAAAGAACACATGTAAAAACATTATACTTTGTAAATATATTTTGAAATAATAACTATACAATCAATTACATTTTGCTTTTGTTTGAATTTCTATGATAATGTAGCTACTATAAGCTCTTTCTAACACATTATATGCCAAAATATGAGTCTGTGGTATTATTAATGCGTGTTGTGTTTCCAACTTATAAATACAGAAAAGAGTCCAGAGATTGCAATTCAATTCAAAACATAAAAAATATGTCTTTAATATAGATTGTAAACTGAATTAATCACACATTTCATTAAAAAACATTTCATTTAAAACAGGAGGACACTGATTAAAAAATTGCAAAGACACAGTCATAACAATCACACCCATGTACTCAATTACACAATCACAAACATACTCCATCCAGCAATCGATGACAATTAAGAACATAGTAGTTTGTCCTGATCATTCCAGCATGATGTCAATCTTGATGGAAAAAGGAAACACTGTATTAAAAATAAGGGAGGATGTATTTGTCACCCCTTTAGTCCGCTAAACATTTCACTCACCATCACATGACTGCATTCATATAAGCAGTGGAAATTATTGGCATTTGCTAGTATGTGGATTGTCCAATCTCTAATGATGATATTATTCTTTTAATGACAAATTAGACATTGTTATTTTAGCATTCCTAGAGCATGATTATACATTTCAACCAAACTAAACCTAGTGATATTGGTGGTGTAATTGCTTACCTGGTATAGTTGCTCCTTATGAGCCAATCATTTCCACATGGGTTCAAACACAGGTTGTTGTACCGCATTATGTAACCACAACTAATGATTTCACAGAATGTGAGTTACTTGTGAATTATCAGCACAGGGCCAGAACCATGGAAAATAAACATTCCAGTCCAGGACTTCAACCTCTCTTGCCACATCCTGGGCATATAGTCATGATTCACTTACCCTCTCCTACTTACACATCTCACTCTCACCTTTGGCTTTCAACAATACTCTGCAGCCAAGCACTCTTAACCACCTGTAGTCCTCACAACAGCCTATCCACATATCCATGAGCGGCGTCTCAGCAAACGCGAGAAGTGCTTGTTAACATCTCAAGTCAAATGATTTTGCTGCATACTGCTGCCGACATGAAGGGCAGAGACAAAGTCTCCAAATATGCCTAAATTCGGACTGCCATCTTCGAATATAAATGCAATCCAAGATGTCAATGGAACCTGCAACTAAATAGTGCTTCCCCCTTGACAATGATTCCACTCAGGTGCCATATGCCTAAATTTTATTAGCAAAATTATGTTGTTACAATCCATATGAAAAAGTCCAACAATGATACTGTATCCATTTCAAAATTGATCATAAAGATGTATGCAAAAAAATCCCATTCCTCCATGCAATGTAAGCCTCGTACCGGTGTTTTAAAATGTAAAAATCCATAGTTGGTCCTATGTGTTAGTTTACGAGCTTTCTCAACAGTGTTTTCCTGAATTGTGTCCAACTTACCGATGTATAATTATAAAATGTATGCTGCAACCTAACAGCAACACACACATTTGTAAATATTTTATTATCGTTGTACATTTTGTGTGAATCTACCTTTACTATATGTATGTTAATTAAGTAACTTAAATGAAGTGTAAAGGAATAATATAGGATGCCAGCAGATTGTTTATCTATTTGGAAGCAGGAATTTAAACACATTTTTTAAATATGTGACTTTGGTAAAATGTTCAAGCATTATGGTACATAAACAGGTATACAAATTAATTTAAATTACATACAGTTTGTAACACGTATATAAAAGCCTCTTTTATACACAAATGGTATGTTTGCATACGTGCAAGTAATGTGCTATTTTATTTACATAGATTATGTATTGCAAATGTATACCTTTTTAATAAATAAAGATTTAACTGCACCTTCTTATAATAACATTAATAGAGAAGTTGTACAGTTGCAGCAACAATGTTTAATAATAACTTTACAGTTTGTGTAACACAAGTTTACATGTACATGTAAATATGTGTACAAAAGAGTTAAGGTTAAACCAAAAAAAACCTAACGTCAACAAACATCAAAAATAAAGTGTGACGAATCGCTGTATTCAGTCACTTCTCCTCAGGGGGGACCCTTTGCTTGCTAGGCTAGGGAAGTGAGCCCCCTATGCAATAATCCCCCAAGGGGTGGTGGCAAGTGGGACCTCATAGGGAGAGACTCCCCTCTGGGGGACAACGACTCATATTCTGCAGAGGAACTACCTAAAGCCCTTTCTTCTGGAACAACAGTAACACCTGGGATTCAGAGAAATCCATCAAACCAGGTCATTGTATGTTATTGTGACATAAAACACAAGATTCCACCTGAAAAAACAAAATATTCAAACTATGGTCAGCGATTAATATTGATTACCCAATGGTCGGGAACCAACACTACTGTGACGAAGAGGAATGAACAAATATCTAGGGAGGACCCAGCAACCTATCATAAAAAGGGAAGAAGGACTATTGGCATTGAGAAGTAAAACTCAGGAGTTTCAAATCAGTCGAGTCGTGAATGCTGAGGGAGATGGGGGGATCCTCTGTCTGGAGTAAGCAAGAGGGTGCTGTGGGGACGAAGCACAGAAGAAATCAAAGGTCAACTAGGAAAGGAGAAGAAAACCCCAGGAGAGACAGCGTGGCCCAGGTGAGGTGGACTGTCCAGTCTGGCAACAATGCTGAGACCGCTGGAGCACTGGTTCTGTGGAACTGGGGAGAAGAAACAGAAGGAGTCAAAGTGAGAGTCAAAGCTGTCCTGACAACATGTGAAGTCCATATAATGCAAGTAGGCGTGTTGATGCCAACCCATGGGAAGCAAGGTAACGTGGACGGTGGTAGACCTTGGAGGGAGCATGGGGATCAAGAGTACAATCAGTCTATTTGTCCAAGGGAGGTGCCTGAAATTAAGAAGAGTGAGAAACACTCTGGGCTCAGCCTACTTGTCCCAGTAAGTGGCCTGAAACTAAGAATTGTAAGAAACTCCCTGGGATGCAGCCTACTTGTCCCAGTGAGTGGCCCAAAATTAGGAAGAGTGACAAGCACTCTGAGACTCAGCCTATTCGTCCCATTGAGTGGCCTAAAATTAAGAAGCGCAAGAAACACTCTGGCCATCAGCCTACTTGTCCCAGTGCGTGGCCCGAAATTAAGAAGTGTGACAAACACTCTGGGACTCAGCCTACTTGTCCCAGGGAGTAACTTGAAATCCAAAAGAGTGAGAAACACTCTGGGACTCAGTATACTCATTCCAGTGAGTGGCCAAAAATTAAGAAGAATAGTATGAAAAATGAATGGATACAATCTACTAGTTAAGACAAATGAGATTCAGTGCAAAACTCAGGCTACTCATCTCAGTAGTATAAGAATAAGAATAACTATACAGTCTGCTATAATTGCTTCAAGCAGAAAGACAGTGAATCAGAAGACGAGAATCATAATATCAACTGTCTTATTCCTAAGGAGTTAAAGAACTACAGAAACAAGGAGAACAAGAACCACATAAAGAAGGATTGAATATCCCAAGTAGAATCTTAGAAGAAAAGAATTTTAAAGACATATAAGAAAGACATTATAGCAGGATTTCCAAAGCCTCTGATGCCGAGGAGGATACGTCTACAAAGAGAACAAATAGGGGAACCAAGGACTTGGAAAAGTCCCATAAAGGACTACATAGGTTAGTAACAAAAAAGTATCTCAGAATTGTCTACTAAGGCTGAGGATGTCACGACTGCTGGCAGCTGGCGAGTCTGGCGGAGGTGGAAACTCCAATGCCATTAGACTGTTCCGCCACGTTTCCTTGAACCGCTACACTGCGGTCTAGTTTTTTTCCAACATGGCCGCCGTCAGGTATATAACCATCAGTTACTCGACGGATCAGCGCGTTGCAACTGTGCTTTCCCGTGTTGCGTGCGCTCTATTCTGTGATTATTTCAGCAATCCTTGTTCCACCTTCCTCCGTTTTTCCACCCTCTTCCATTTCCTTGCTTCAAGTCTATCCGTTGTTACTTGCTACTTCCTCCTGGATCCCTACCTCTCTGCTTGTGCAGTTGTGTTTATCAACCTCACTTCCGTCTTGGAGAGCTCCTCCGGAGACTTCTGCTTCAGTTACGGAAAGATTACCTCTCATCGGATCGGCCTATTCGACAGTCCTCTTCGAAACATCGTGGGGTTTTTTATGCCTTTGTGGCTTTTTCTCCTGAAATATATCTGGCTGTAGCGGAGAGGAGTCACTGTGAATTTCTCTATATAGAGTCACGGTGGCTTCCTTTCGAGGCAGACCGTATCTGCTCACAAAGAAGAAGACTCCAGAGCAGCAATCCCGAAGAAAGAAGCTAAACTCTTCTACCTCATCAGGTGAAGAGGAGGAAGGGTTTCTGGGTCAGTGCAGTAATTCTAGCAGTGAAGAGGACATAGCAGATTCTGAGATCAATCCGGTAAAAGAGTCTGATAGTCTTGACAGCTTGCAACGCCAAAGTGAAGATATGGCCACACCACAGCAATTACAAGAGCTGGTGGCAGCAGTCCAGAACCTCCAGGTTGGGGTCCAAACACTCAAGACCGATAACGCAGCTCTCCAGCAGAGAGTAGCCGCTAGAGAACAACAGTCTACGGATCTACCCCCTTTACCCCTGGTGTCAGGGAAGTTTGATGGCTCCGAAAGGAAGGTACAGGAATTTCTTGAAGCCTGCAATATACATTTCACGTTCAGACAAAATGCCTTTTCCACGGACCATGCTAAGGTGGGTTTTATGATAACACACTTAACCGGGAATGCCTTGGCATGGGCAACCCCTTTGGTATCCCAGTCCGATCCAGTACTACAAGATTACACTGCCTTTAAAGACCTTCTGAAACAGACCTTTTTTTCGGACGGAATGTGCCCACATAGCCAGTGAGGACTTACTGGATGTTCGTCAAGGTAACTCCGATCTACTCACCTACATATCCACCTTCAAGAAATTGGCTACTGAGGCTGGTTGGCAAGAACAAGCCCAGTATACGATTTTCCGCAGGGGATTGCGAGAAGAGCTTAAAGACGAACTTGCCAGGATTCCTCGCCCTGACTCTTTCTCGGATCTACTAGCGGCAGTTCTACGAATCGATTTCCGTTTAACCGAATGAAAGAACGAAAGGAAGAAGAGTCGTAGTTCTACCTCATTCCCAGACACTCACACTCCTGCCTCCTCACCTGCTACAAGGAATGCCCGAGAGGAACCCATGCAAATCTACCAGACCTCCTTTGACCGCAGAAGAGAAGAAGAGGAGACGAGATGAGAATCTCTGTTTGTATTGCGGTTCGGCGAATCATCTATTGAGGGATTGCCCGGATGTGCCTGCAAGAAGGTCGGGAAATGAACGCCCTTGGTAGTTGGTGGGACAGACTACCGAGGGACTCTCCCTTGTTCCTACACCACTCTTTCGGTAACCTCAGCAAAGTCATCCGAAGATCTGCGACTGATGGTAATAGGAATCAAACTTTGTTTCAGCGATAAGGAAATCGATACTCAGGCACTATTGGATAGCAGAGCCGCAGGTAACTTTCTGGACACCCTGTGGGCAGATAAGGTGGGTTTACTCAGAATTTCCAAGAAAGAAGATCAGAAGGTGGAAGGGGTGGATGGTACGCCCTTATGTTCAGAGCTCATAACCCACACCGCCAGATGGTACAAGTCTCTATTCAGCAACACAAGGACCAGATACTGTTTGACATTATCCGTGCTGTGCATTTTCCTGTCATCTTGGGTATCGGTTGGCTTCGGAAACACAATCCTACAGTGGATTGGACTAACAATCTAATGAGCTTTCACTCCAAGTACTGTCAAAGGGAGTGTTTACCGGAACCATCACATGAAACTGTTAAAACGGTAAGCGCTACGGAGAAGAGTTCCATTCATTGTATTCCAGGATGTTTTTCTGAATATTCGGAATGTATTTCAGGAACAGGTACCCATTGCACTTCTTCCACATAGACCTGAGGACTGTAGTATTGACCTGGTCCCTCAGGCCTTGGTTCCTTTCGGACGGATGTATCCTCTATCATTATCAGAAAAGGCAGTACTAAGGCGTTACCTCGATGACAACTTAGCTAATGGACTGATCCGCTCTTCTAAATCACCTGCAGGAGCCTCGTTGTTCTTTATCCGCAAGCAAGACAGCAAGGAGTTGAGACTATGCATCAACTACAGGGGACTTAACAAAGTAACCATCAAGGACCGATACCCGATGCCCATCATCTCTGAAATTTTGGAAGCAGTCCAAGGCTCAGTAGTCTTCACCAAGCTCGATCTACGGAATGCCTACCATTTACTTCGGATCAGAGCAGGAGATTAATGGAAGACGGCATTTCGCACACCCTATGGCCTGTTTGAATATCAGGTGATGCCGTTTGGCCTGGCTAATGCACCCTCGATCTTCCAAAGGTTCATGGACCGTTTGTTTTCGGATCTATTGGGACAAAACACTGTGGTCTACTTGGATGATATCCTAGTGTATTCCCACAATCTGGAAGATCATATCCCCCAAGTTAAAGAGGTTCTACACAGATTACAACACCATCTTTTGGTAAAGCCAGAGAAATGTACCTTTGCCCAGTCCTCTTGTCATATCTGGGATTTATTCTATCTGAGCAAGGAATCACCATGGATCCCAAAAAGGTCGAAGCCATACTAGACTGGCCGTCACCCACCTCCATCAAAGAAATCCAACGATTCTTGGGACTTGCAAATTTCTATAGGAAGTTTATTCCGGAGTTCTCACAACTTACTCTTCCCATTACTTCCTTTTTAAATAAATCTTCAAGACCCTTTATATGGTCAGCAGAAGCTGAAAACAGTTTTCTCAGATTGAAACAGAGGTTCTGTTCTGCACCCATTCTTAAGCAGCCAGATCAACTAAGACCTTTTATCCTGGAGACCGATGCTTCAGCAGCGGCCGTAGGCGCCGTTCTCCTTCAATCTGACCAAGGCCGGTAACATCCTGTGGCTTACTATTCAAAGACTTTGACCCCAAGTCAACAGAACTATTCTGTTATTGAAAAGGAACTCCTTGCCATGAAACTGGCTTGACTTGAGTGGAGGCATCTACTCCAAGGGAGTCTTCATCCCTTTCAAATACGTACGGATCATAAGAATCTACAAATCCTCAAACAACAAGAATGTTACAACACCAGACAAGCCAGATGGGCTCACTTCTTTGCTCAATTTGAATTTACCATAACCTACATACCTGGTACCCAGAACCATATTGTGGATGCATTGTCCCGCCGTGATGACACTGACTCGACCTTCAGGAAAGAAATGATGTTCCCACACACCCGAATTATATCTTTGGTGTCCTCCTTTATGTAGGAAGTGAGAGAAGCCTCTCTGAATGGGTCAACACTGGATACTTGTAGTCTGCCAGTCAGCTGTAAAGATGGGCTATGCTTTGTCCAAGGAAGATTCTTCTTACCCACTCAAAAACTCCGCCAACAGGCTCTTCGATGATGTCATGACTGTAAGACCGCTGGACATTGAGGGATACGAGGAACGCTGGAATTGCTTAAACGTTCTTTCCATTGGCCTAACATGAAGACTGATACACAGACCTATGTACAATCATGTCTGGTGTGTCAGCAGAACAAGCATTCCACCCAAAGACCATTGGGATTGTTATACCAAGATCCTATCCCTTTGGGTCCCTGGAAGTCCATCTCTACCGACTTCATCGTTGAATTGCCTAGTTCCAGGGCTGTACGTGCATTATGGTTACTGTGGACTCTTATTCTAAACTAGCTCATTTTTCTCCACTGTCCAAGTTACCGGCAGCCTCCGTCAAGACGGAAGTCTTTCTCAAAGATATTTTTCGGCTACACGGCTTGCCCCAAAAGATCGTATCGGATCGAGGCGCTCAATGCACCTCCCGATTCTGGAAGGCCTTGTGTAAAATTTTGGGCATGGAAAGAGCCCTTTCATCAGGATTTCATCCCCAAACAAACGGTCAGACCGAAAGGCTCAACGGAACTTTGGAACAGTATCTGAGATGCTTTGTCAATCAACAACAAGACAACTGGGTAGCCCTACTTCCTACCGCTGAGTTCGCGTACAATAACGCGGTACATTCCGCTACGGGTCTTAGCCCCTTTTATAGTACGTATGGTTTCCATCCTCAATCCATCATACCTACCATCTAGGAAGAGACCAACATTCCGTCTTTGGAGACTACACTCAAACAGCTTAACCTTTTAAGTGCCAAGGACGAGTTATTTCGTACTTGGGATTACCTCCACAGTGCCAAGGACGAGATAGCTCGTCCTTGGCACTTAAGGGGTTAATTAAGGAGAAAATGTTAGAAGGTTTTGAGCTGTGAAATACCAAAATCACCAAAAAGGCCTTGGCACTTTGGGGGAAACACGAAGCCTACAGGAAGCCAGTTTACGGTATAAGAAACAATAAGACAAACATCGGAGTGAAGTGCCTACCTGGGATACAGGCACAAAGGTTATGCTGTCCACAAAGTTCTTGCCTCGTTGGGTTCGCCCTTCCAAACTATCTCCCAGGTACATTGGACCATTTGAAATAGAGTCCAGAATCAATCCAGTTGCCTACCGATTAAAGTTGCCAAAGACCCTCAGACGGATCCATCCGGTATTTCATACCTCTCTCTTACGCTTCTTTGTACCTGATACTAGGAAGCAAATTTCACCCAAATTAATGATCCAGCCCACTTCAGCTTTGGATGAATACGAAGTCTCACAAATTCGTGACTCTCGGTACCATCGAGGGCGCCTTGAATACCTCATACACTGGAAAGGCTATCCCTCCTCAGAGGATACTTGGGAACCAGAGACTCAAATCCATGCCCCCCGACTTCTACTCCAGTTTCACAGACTTCATCCGGGTAAACCGGGAGGAAGGGGTCTTCGAAGGGGGCATACTGTCACGACTGCTAGCAGCTGGCGAGTCTGGCGGAGGTGGAAACTCCGACGCCATTAGACTGTTCCGCCACGTTTCCTTGAAATGCTACACTGCTGTCTAGTCTTTTTCCAACATGGCCACCGTCAGATATATAACCATCAGTTACTCGACGGATCAGCGCGTTGCAACTGTGCTTTCCCGTGTTGGGTGCGCTCTATTCTGTGATTATTTCAGCAATCCTTGTTCCACCTTCCTCCTCTTTCCCACCCTCTTCCATTTCCTTGCTACAAGTCTATCCGTTATTACTTGCCCCTTCCTCCTGGATCCCTACCTCTCTGCTTGTGCAGTTGTGTTTATCATCCTCACTTCCGTCTTGGAGAGCTCCTCTGGAGACTTCTGCTTCAGTTACGGAAAGATTACCTCTCATCGGATCAGCCTATTCGACAGTCCTCTTCGAAACATCGTGGGGTTTTTTATGCCTTTGTGGCTTTTTCTCCTAAATATATCTGGCTGTCACGGAGAGGAGTAACTGTGAATTTCTCTATATAGAGTCACGGTAGCTTCCTTTCGAGGCAGACCGTAATTGCTCACAAAGAAGAAGACTCCAGTGCGGCAATCCCGAAGAAAGAAGCTAAACTCTTCTACCTCATCAGGTGAGGAGGAGGAAGGGTTTTTGGGGCTGTGCAGTAATTCTAGCAGTGAAGAGGACATAGCAGATTCTGAGATCAATCCGGTAAAAGAGTCTGATAGTCTTGACAGCGGAAGCCTACCCAGGAGAAGGGAGTCATTTTTGTGGCTCTTTGTTATTTTGTATTAGTGGTAGGGACAGAGCAGCTTAGATTTGAATGGCGGAGAGACTGTTTAATTTGGACTTCACAACAGATGACAAGCACCTTAGTTAGTTTGGTTAGGCATGGAAACCCACATATTAGGGATAGTGAGGCCTTTTTTACTTGTCATTTTTATAAAACAATACCAAGAATATCCATAACTGCTCTGCCTCCTCCTTCTGACCTACCACAAGAGTTAAAGGTAACAACATAATAAAAATAATTAATACATTAAAAACATATTATAAATAAAATCAAATATCATGGTAATCTTAACTCACCCTATTTTTCTTTTGCAATATTTTGTTTTTGCTTTAAAATGTTTATAGTCACAATAATGTAATGTGTTGTGTTAATATGTGTTTGTTTTTAATAACATGTTAAACTGTTTTTGTTTATTTATGTTTTTAAGGTGCATTACATTTTGTACTGCTTTTGTTAGTATTTACAGTTTGCATTATTTACTAAACTTAATGTACACACATATTAATGTTATTTGTAGTAATAAATGTTACTAAGCTTTTACTGTATATGATATTATAATAATTTGTATTTGTTTTGTGCGTGTTTTTTTAATAATGTTATGTTTATTGTTTAGTAAATAATATGTATTTACAATGATGACATGTACCATAGCAATTAATATTTGTATTAATATATAAAGTTGTCTGTTACTTGATGTTACTGTATAAGTAAAGTGTAAGACTTGAATGCTTATAAATATTTTGTTATTGTAGATTTATTTTAGTAAATGTTCTGTGTATTTTTTTACATGCAATTGTTTGGAGGGATTATGATTATTTATATTATAATGTAGGTTTGTTATTATGTAGTACATTTGTATTACACAATAATTTTATACTTTCTTTTAACATGTATTATAGGTGTGGTTTTAAAGGATTTGACATTGTATGCAATTACTTGCCTTTATGTGTGAAATTGTTATAATTGTACGGTAATACCGTTGTGGACTAATTCACAGAATTGTTTTATAATGGCAAACCCCCATTAGAAAATGCTCTGGGAATCAGGGCCTTTAAGTGTGTGGGTGAGCTAAAGTCACCATGATATTGTTTTAATGTATTAATAAAGTATGTTATGTTGTTACCTTAACCTTATGTTTGTAGACTTTGAGTTGTTGTTGGTTTAACCTTAACTCTGTTATACATGTTCTTTCAAATAATTTCAACTTTTCAGAGCGTTTGCTGAAATACTAGCCTGTGTTGTAGAGCATGTCATATAAGAGTGTTTGTGTGTGTGGCATAAGAACATGTTGCATATCAGTTTGTGAAGTAAGTATATGTGTTTTAAGTTAATTTGTTGCAAGTCTTTGTTTTTAAGACCCTGGGCCATAACATTGTGCTGTGTGTGTTTTAGGAGCATGTGTGGTAGGAGCATGTGTAGTAATGGCATTTTATAGCATGGCGTGTCGTATGAGCATGTGTCCTAAGAGTGTGTCATTATAGTGTGTGTGATAGGAGTATGTGTGATACGAGAATGTGTCAAAGGAGCATGTGTGATAAGGGCATGTGTCATAGGAGCATGTGTCCTAGGTGCATGTGTCAAGGGTGCATGTGTCCTAAGTGTATGAGTACTAAGTGCATCCATCCTAGGTGCAAGTGAGAGCATGCATCGTACATCAACATTTTATGTGTAGTAGGCATACATGTAATATGTTTGTATGTTATAGGAACATATATCATAGGAGTGTGTTTCATAGAAATTCTTTGTTATAGCAGTGTGTGTCATAGGAGCATGTGTCCTACGAGCATGTGTCATAAGAACGTGTGTCATTACAGTGTATGTCATAAGAGTCTGCAGTAAGGTGTCATATGAGTGTGTGTAGTAAGAGTGTGTGTCATAGAAACATGTGTTATTGGAGCATGTGTTGTTGGAGCATGTGTCGTACGTGTATGTGCCCTAGGTGCACATGAGAGCATGAGTCATACATCAACATTGTATGTGTAGTAAGCAGGTATTGAATGAAAATATTGTATTTAAAATACTGAATACATTTCTTTTTCGGTTTTAGCCACCACTAAATGATTGTATAACTATTATAGTGAAACCTGTAATTATGTACAATTTAACTTACCTTTTCTTTCTCCCCAGCACTCCTTCTTCATGTGTTCCTCGTTTTTTTGTTTACTTACCCTTTTGAATGCCCTTTGTTCATGGATTCATCATTTACCTCCTTACGAATACACCTCCTTCATATATGTTCCACCTACATTGTATACTGCCATCTACTGACCATTTACATTCTTGCACATTCAATTACAATTGTTAACTATCAATCAGTTTAATTAAATCCTTTTATTCAATATAATTCATTATAAGTACTTGAACTTTTGGAACAATATACTATATTTAAAAATATTGTTTTTAATAAGTTTCAGATTGTATTTAAACCTATACATCAACCAACTGATTCGACAGCTTTCATCTCGTAACGTTCGCTTTCTCAAACACACGAGTCTACGCATTTCTGTGCTCTACTTCCTGGTTTGTGTCATTTCAGCATTTCATGAACATGATCTCACGCAATTTTTATTACTTGATCTTTTAACGTATATCCTAGTGGGCACACATGTAGTAGAGGTATGTGTTGTAAGAGTTTGTGTCATAGGACCATGTGTTCTAGAATTGCATTTCACAGGTGAGCATGTCGTAGGAGCATGTGTCATAGGAGCATGTGTCATACGAGCAGGTGTTATGTTATGTTATGGTAATTTGTGGAGCGCACGGTCGCCGGTAGGCATCATGGTGCTAGAGAGGTAGATGGCCACCCACAAAACAACCTCACCAAAATAGCTAACAGCTCAAAATAGATATGTTTTCAATGCCTTTCGGAAAACCAAATGGTTTGACAGCAGTTTCATGGATAGCGGGAGAGTATTCCACAGTTGGGCAGCTGCAATCGAAAGGCCTGCCCCTCCACCCGAGTAAGACAAACAGAAGGTGCACACACAGCGTGCCCACCGATGCTGACCGCAAGGGGTGTTGTGGAACGTAGCGCTCAAATTTGACATGTAAGTACTGTGCTCCCTGATCTTGCAAGGCATGAGGAGTGTTGTAGGAGTGCATGTTGTAGAAGTATGTGTTGTAGGAGTGTGTGTAAAAATAATGTGTCATAAGAGTGTGTGGTAAGTGTTCATCGTAAGAGTGTGTGTGTCATAAGAGTGTGTGCCGCAAGAGTGTGTGTCATAAGAGTGTGTGTGCTTGGAGCATGTTTGGTAAGAGCATGTGTAGTACATCCAGATGTTATGTGTAGTAAATATATGTCTAGTAGCATGTGATAGGAACTTGTATTGTAGGAGTGTGTGTTGTAGTAGCATTTGTTATAGAAGCTTGTGTCGTAGGAGTGTGTGTCAGTCGAGTATGTGTTGTAAGAGTATGTCATTAGAATGTGTGTTGAAAGAGTGTCATAAGAGTATGTGTGGTAGGACCATGAGGGGTAGGAGTGTGTGTGGTAGGAGCATGTGTGGTATTTGCATGTGTTGTAGGTTCATGTGTCATAGGTTATGTTATGTTATTTTGCATTTATATAGCGTCTTATGTACCATTGGTATAGTCTCAAGGCGCTGGTAGGTTGAACGCCCTTGGGAACCAAAGTTCAAGTCAGTAGAGAGAAATAGAGAGAGTCAAAGGTGCGTGTGAGCACCTGATATGTGTGCAGCTGGTGTGGCATTTGTGTGATAGCTGCTTCTTAACGCTGTGATAGTTGCTTCTTAACAATAGGTGTGGTGGTTGAGAGATCAGGAATATGTTTTCGTTCTGGCAGGTTTTTATCCAGACCGATTCTGGCTGCGTTAGGCCTGAGGAGGATCGCCTAGACTGGAGGGTGTGTAACCAGCAGTGTTTAATTGGGGTGATGGGGGGTATGAGGCAGATGATGGTATGCGAACAGCTATACCAAATGGTGTCATAGTATTTCTAGTTGAGTGGTGGTGTAAAAAGGAGAGTAAGCGTGGAGATGTGATATGGTGGTTTAGCTTAGGTGTTTGAGATCGGGCCCACTCCAATAGTTCCATGTACTCCATCCGTTCCATGTACTCCGACTGTTCCATGCATTACGACCGTTTCAAGCACTCAAAACCGATCACTTCCATGCTCTTTCAAACGTTCCATGCATTCCAAACATTCCATCCCGCACATACATCACCCGTTTGCTCCGCACTCGACACCCGCTCCGCACTCGACACCCGCTCCGCACTCGACACCCGCTCCGCACTCGACACCCGCTCCGCACTCGACACCCGCTCCACACTCGACACCCGCTCTGCACCCGCCCCATACTCTACATCCGCTCAACACCATACATTGGCTCAACACCACCGCACCCTGATTGAATTTTTTGTGCAGTGGTGAGGGCCAGCAATGTGGGTCACAGACCCATGCAGGTGTAATTGCAGGGCCTACGGGCCAATGGAAGGTGCCGAGCGGGATGGGAGGTGGGTGGAGGGGGGACAGGGAGAGCGGATTGGCGGGACACAGGAAATAGAAGGAAATAGAAAAAATTATTTAAAAAAGGACACAAAACCCACACGACAGCAGGTAAAGGTGAGGACTAGCCTACCACACGGCCACTAGTGCCGTGGAGTGAAGGGGTGGAGCAAGGCCCCAAATGGGGTGGGAGGCACTGCACTTACTGTGTGCTCAACGACCATGCCGGAGTGAGGGCCAGCAATGGGGGTCACAGACCCATGTAGGTGTAATTGCAGGGCCTACGGGCCAATGGAAGGAGCTGGGCGAGGATGGGAGGTGGGTGGAGGGGGTTCAGGGAAACAAGATTGGAGGGGCACAGGAAATAGGAGGAAAATGAACAAATAATTTAAAAAAGGATGCAAAACACACACGGGAGCAGGTCATGGGGGAGGACTGGCCTACCACACGGCCACTCGTGCAGTGGAGTGAAGGGGTGAAGAGAGGCCAGCAAATAAAGTATTATTTAAGCACCTGGAATGCAAAGGGAAACCTTAATAAATATCTTTATCAACTAACCTGTGAAGATGTGCTCAGTTGCTTAAATTGTCCACATCCCGTTTTCAACATTTAACCAAAGTGTGTGATCCTGGGCAGATCATTTAATCACACTTGGCCTCATTACAAGTGGGTGGGTCCAGAAACAAAGTTGCCTATAAGCTTACTGGCACCTTTGTTTCCGCACCCCCACACTATGAGTAAGTGTGCTGGGGCGGCTGCGCCTGACAGGTCTGACCCTGCCGGACGCAGCAGCCCCGGTGTGCATATTCTTCACAAAAGCGCTGGCACTGTTAGCAACCGTGCCAGCGCTTCCGTCTCCCCTCCCCTATAGAGTGCTATTGTAATGGGGAGTTTCAAAATCTGGCGCCTGACTTCCCAGGTGCCGGATTCTGTGTTACGGGGTTGGCGGCAATCCACCGGTCTCCTCAGTGGGTTACCGCCAACCTCGTAATGAGGCCAACTCTGTCTAATCTGCTGCTCTGTAAGTGATTCACTTCCGAGCTTATGTTCCTATATCATGCTGTTATTTTAAAAAAGCCTGGTTATAGAGTTGCTCCATATATAACAATAGTGTAATTTAGGTATTTTGCAAAGTTATTTGCCACTTGGCTTACTTATGTCAACTTATTCTAAGGTCACGTCAATGGGGCCTCCAAGCATCAAAGACTGATGGTGCTCCTGCGATGTCCTAGTGTTGAGGAGGTCCCAAATATAGCCTGCACACCAGTCGCCCATTTTGAAGTACCTGGAGCATTCACACTGAGATATGTGACGTATGATGAGCAAATAAACCAGCAGAGAGCCGCATTAGGGCTCTGCCCAGTGCCTATCAGAAGAACAATACCTATTGAAGTACCAATAACCAGACAACCATGGACAATAAGGTATCCATTGAGACAACCCTATCAGCAAATGACACGAAATGAAGATTGCTTAAACACTGTCCCACAAAGAAACTCAACAGGCCTTAATTGAAGATGAATGCACCTAGGTGTATGTATCGTAGGGGCATTTGAGAGCATGTGTTGTACATCTACATGTTATGTGCAGTAGATGCATGTGCAGTGGGTGTGCATGTTATAGGAACATATATGGTAGGAATGTGTGTTGTAGGTGTGCTTGTTAAAGCAGCATGTGTCTAAGAACATGTTTTATAGGAACATGTGTAATAGGAGTGTGAGTCATTAGAGTATGTGTTGTAAGAGTGTGTGTTAAGTGTGTGTCATAAGGGTGTGTGTGGTAGCAGTGTGTGGCATAGAAGCAAATGTCATAGGAACAGGTGTCATTGGAGCAAGTGTAGTAGGTGCATGTCTCGTAGGTGCACGCTCTGGGCCTCATTCCGAGTACGGCGCTAACCAATGGCGCTATTAACGCCTTGGTTGACGCCGTACCCGGACCGGCAGCGCCTTGGTGGTTGGCGGAATTACCGCCCCATTCCAAGGTTGGCGGGGCGGTAATTCCCCAATCCCCATTTACCCTTCCCCATTCCCATTCTTGCCCCATAGGGCATAATGGGAGTGGGGAAGGCGTCAATTACGCCACCGTAAATTACGGTGGCGTAATTAACATCAAGGTCCCTTAGCGCCATGGTATTTAACGCCTGCTAAAAGCAGGTGTTAAAAGCACCATGGCGCTAAGGGAACTCGGAGTATGGCGGTAAGGGATTACCGCCACCGCTCTCGTTAGCGGTGGCCGCTATCCCTTACCGCCATACTCGGAATGAGGCCCTCTGTGTACAGTTAGATGTTAATTGTGTAATGTAGGAACTGCAAAACTCATGCATTGGTTATGTGATTGCAGCACATGTCGCAGGTGCCTCTGTAGTAGGAGTATGTATTGTACAGTGTGTGTCATAGGACCATGTGTTGTTGGAGTGCAAGTCATAGGATCAAATGTCGAAGGAGCATGTTTTGTGGGAGCGTTTGTGTAGTCGGAACATGTATATTAGCCGCATGTGTCATAGGACCATGTGTTGTAGGAACTCATGTCGTAGGAGGCTGTGTCATAAGCGTGTGTGGTAAGAGTGTGTTGTAAAAGTGTGTTGGATCATGTGTCATAAGAGGAGGTGTCATGAACCACATGTCATGTGTAGTAGATGGGTGAACAGTAGCGTTTTATAGGAACATGTATTATAGGAGTGGGTTTGATGTAGGAGCACATGTTAGAACAGAGCATGTCATAGGAGACATGTCGTAGGAGTGTGTGTCCTAGGAGAGCATCATAAGAGTGTGTTTGGTGGGAGAGTGTGGGGTAGAAGCATGTGTTGTAGGTGCATGTGAGAGCGTGTGTCGTATGTCTATGTGTTATGTGTAGTAGGCACATGTTTAGTAGGTGTGCATGTCATAGAAACATGTGTTGTGGAAGCGCTTGCAATGGCAGCATGTGCCATAAGAGCGCGTTTTGGAAGAGCATGCGATATATGAGTAACTGTTTTAGAGTGTGTGTTTTTAGAGTCTGTTTTGTAAGTGTGTGGTAAGTGTGTGTCATAAGGGTGTGTTTAGTAGGTAAATGTGTCATAGAAGCAACTGTCATAGAAATATGTGTTGTAGGAGCATGTTCATAGATGCATTATTGTAGGTGCATGTGCTGTAGGTGCACACCATGTGTACAACTCGTATGAAAAGTGTATATTTATTCCATCTCCATAAAAATGACGACTTACCTTTAATGTGAGTTTTTAGAAGATTTTAATTATGTAATGTACCTACTGTAAAACGCATATGCTCTATGGACAGTTCGTATTGAAAGTTACATTTATTCCCTCAACTTAAACCTGACATCAATGTCAGCTTTGATGTGAGTTTTTAGATGTTCATTGTGTAATGTCCATATTGCAAAACTCATACGCTCTTTAGACAGTTTGTTTTGAGAGTGTACATTTATTTCAGCACCTTAGCCTCACATTAAAGTCAGCTGAAACTTGCCTTCAATGTGAGTTTTTAGGAGATGTTAATTGTGTAGTGTACATATTGTAAAATTCATACGCTCTGTGGATAGTTTGTATTGAAAGTGTAAATATATTCCATCACCTTAAAACTGACATCTAAGTCAGCTGTGACGTGACTTTTATATGAGTTTTTGGGAGATGTTAATTTTTGTAATGTACCAAGTGAAAAACCCATACGCTCTGCACGTGTGATTGCAGCACTTGCCGGTGCTGCAGGAGTATGTTTTGAAAGAGTGTGTATCATAGTTCCATGTGTTGTAGGAGCCCATGTCATAGGATGACATGTCGTACGAGTGCATTGTAAGAAACCTGAGGGTGTTCTCTCAAGTAAATCACAGGAACCCCTTATTCAGGTCACCACAAAAAGACTGACCCTCTCTTATCCCAACCCTGATGGGCTGTGCCACATCAGCCCCCCCTTCCTCCCATTAAATCTCTCCTACATAAACCCAATAACCCCTCTGTACAGAACTAATCCCATAGGATCTCAAAATCTTGTTTTCCTGTTCCCGATCCAAATACTCCCAATCATTCTTGTTCACGTCCCTGTAATTTTCCCCGACATTCCAGTAAACTGCATTGACAAAACACTTTGATTCCACAATCCCAATTATTCCCATTTTCTTCACAAACCCTACCAAGCCTGTCCCTCTGATTGTCATCTTTCAAACCCCCAACCTCTTATGACAGAATACTACCGTTCCCACAATCCCCTATGTTCGTCCATTTCACAAACCTTTCCCATCACATCCCATAGGACAATCCAACACTCCAACCCCCCCTTTTCCAACATGAACATTGTGTCGCTGCACAAAAGACAAAGGACTACTCTCAAAGCCATGTATCTAACATGTCCCAATCATGGCATCAGGCAATTAACCTAAATCACACACACCTGACAACCCTTTCATTTCCCCGCAGGGATAAAAGGTGGAGCAAAAGAGCACAAGAGGAGCAAGGCGAGCATGACAGACAGCATGACCAGATGGCTAATCAGGCACGGCAGGTCATGAGAAGGAGAAAGGCAGCAGGAATCGAGAGGGTGGCAAAGAGAGAAGGGACCTTGCCCTTTTTGTCCCATGTCTGTGGAACCTTCAAGGAGAAAGACATAACACTGCGAATAATAACACAAGTGTCTTGCAGCAGATGTGAACGGTACACAGGAGAAGGCTATACATAGCAAGAGGTAAACCGACCGAGGGATGATGACGAAGAGGAGGCAAGTCTAAAGTCCCAAGTACTGGCAGTCAAGAGAGGTCGGAGCCCGACCGAGGGAGATCCAGGAGTGAAGCCATCACCCAAGTTCTGGCAGTCAAGAGGGGTCTGAGCCCGAACGAGGGAGGTCCAGGGGTGAAGCTATCACCCAAAGAAGAGGGGAATCCTGAGGCGAAAGTCATCACCCAAAGGTCGTGAAAAAGACAGTTTGTTTGTTTTGTTGTTGAATACATGTGGCCCTCGAAGGCAAGAGACTTTCAAGGGATACGAGACTTAGCAATTGACGGTCCTGATACCTGCAAGGGGAACTGTGTGATGAACCACTATCACACTACCGAACTTTCAGTTGGTTAAAGGAACTTTTGTTTTGTTATTTGAGCATGTCAGGCCCTTGAAGGCAAGAGACTTTTAAGTAGAAGGAGACTTGGCCACCGATGGCCCTGATGGTTGAAAGCTGAACTGTCATCTCGTGTGGGAAAGCTGAACTTTCAACTTGCACGGGGAAAGCTTGAGAGTGTGCTGTGCTCTATGATCCCACTTTACTGCATGCTCAAAATGTGGGGAAGGGAGACCCAGGCTACTGCGCCCTGATGTATTATTTGAGAAAACTTCTTTCTGTTCTTGTGAACTATCCCACACCCTTTTTTGATTAGTTGTAAGGTTTGGCAATAGGTTTCTTATTATAGGCCCTTTTATTTGACACAATGTTACTAGGACTGCCTTATTTTTTCATTTGATGGTTCACGCTTGCTCTCATCTTAGATTTAGGTTTAGATTAGGCATTTTTCCAAGCTGCTTACAGCATTCATTGTTCAGTAAACACCCTTGAACTGTGATCACTTGTGTCTGTCTTACTTGTTGCTACCATCAGTTTTTCACAGCATGTCATAGGTGTGTGTGTGTGTGTAGTAGGAGCATGTGTAGTATCTGAATGTGATAAAGGAGCATGTGTTGTACGAACGAATGTTGTAGGAGTGTGTCTTAAAAGTGTGTTTAGTTGGAACATATGTCACAAGCACATGTGTCATACATCCACATGTTAGGTGTAGTTGATGCGTGTGTGGTATCAATTTTAGTAACAGGTATTATAGGAGTGCCTGTTTATTTTATTTCATTTATTGGGTATTCATAACACACTTATACACAATGTGTTTCGAGGCGTGTTATAGCAGCATGTGTCGTAGAATTATGTGTTGTCGGAGGGTGTGTAATTAGAGTGTGTGTACAAAGATTGCATTGTAAGAGTGTGTATCTTAAATGTGTGTGTGTGTTAGGAGCACGTGTGGTAAGATCATGTGTGGTAGGAGCGTGTGGGATAGGAGAGTGTCTCATAGGTGTATCTGTCGCAGATGCATGTCATAGGTTCATGTAAGAGCTTGTGTCATACATCTACTATTTATGTTCAGTAGGCCCATGTGTAGTTTGTGTTAAAAGCTGTTCAAAACACGATCAAAGTAAACATTTCTATGAACCCGTTGATGTACAAATCTGATATTTTGCGTGTACATGTGGCTGCTTCGAAATATTACTCTGGAATATTTTAATATTTTTTCATGCACGTTATTAAGGTAAATCATTTTCTGAAATGCAACAGAGAGTTCGTCTTAACCTTAACTTTTCTGTGTAAAGGCATAATATATATATATATTTATATATGGCCCTAATTTACTAAGGAAGATACCTTCTCGAAAGTCCTATTTGCTCCTAAAATAAGTCGTAATTTATGTGGTGGTAATTTACACAAATTCACTTAAAGGACCGCCAACAAAAACACAGCAAGGCGGAAGTCACGAAAAAGAGCGTACGTCATTGCGGAACATCTGTCAAATGCAGAAGTTACAACAAATCGAATACATGTAAAATAAAATGCATACAAATACATAGCTCATCCAACACAAGCACATAAAATAATTCACATACACCGTAATCACCACTAAGCAAACCAAGATGATCATGGACTCCCAAAAGCCAACACACATCCTGCGACACACATCCTGCAACACACCAAGAGAACATCAAACATGCATGCTGCCACAACATACACTGTACTAATACAGCCATCCAGAAAAACACCTGAACACAACACACACACAGCTGCAGACCATTCCACCCACCCACCAGCATATCACCCCATACAGCGATGATGCACACCAACATGCACATCAGGACACAAAATGTCCTGTCATAAAGGCACACAGCACAAATCCATGACCTCCATCACAGGAAATGCACCCCTGCGACTTAATGACAGTGCTCTACACAGAGGAATTGCACAATGCTTCCACAGCTGTCAGTGCCACACACCAGCCGAGGAAGTGGAAACATAGGGAGCGGGTGCTCCACACCAGGGCTAGCCTCTTTGGTATGGAGAACACAGAGGTTTACTGAAGGTATAATTTCCCTCTGCATGTCATCACGGAAATGTTGCAGGAGTGGGAGGCTGATTTGCACCCCACTGCCGTGCATAGAAATGCCATTATTGCACATGTGATGCTCCTGGCCATCCTCCATTTCTTTTTCACTGGCTCTTTCCAGGGGACCAGTGGAATTACTTCGGGTATTCTTTCAGGCCACGCAGTCATGCTCCCTGCAACAGGTAGTGGCATTGATCATATGACGCCAATGCCATGTACACATGCCCTTCACCCAACAACACAAAGACAGGTGGCACACAGATTCTACGCTGTGCACTGATTCTCCCAGGTCATCATTGTCATTGTTTGCACCCATGTCATGGGCAGCGGCGGTCATGTTCTGAAACTGGCACTGCTGGCACACCATCAGCGCACAACTGGTCTGTGATGCAGGTGGACTCTTCATGGATGTGGATGTGTACATCAACTTCCTGTTCTCTGTCCACAACAGCTACAACTTCTGTTACTCCAGCTTGTGTGCGCAGTTGGAAGTCAGGCACTAAAGGGACATGTGGCTGCTAAGTAAGGACAGAAACATGCACCACATCTGACTACACACATGCAGACTCACATCCACACATGGGCACACAGACACATGACCATTACAACACATGCACAACATCACTGGTTCCACACAAAGGTAACTCCCACCCTTCCAACACATGAATGAACACACAACGCGCACTGACACCATTCATGTCCTACCTCACACAGGTGATGGTGGTTACCCATTGTACCCTACCTCATGACACCCTACAAACGGGCCACCAGTACGCAACAGGAGAGGTACAATACAATATGGAAAACTAGATCACTCGGGTGGGGTGCCTCTGTACCGGCCATCAGTCATGTGCAACATCATACATGCCTGTTGCATTCTGCATAACATCGTAGTGCGCAAACGTGTACATGATGAAATAGTATCAAACTCAGGCAACAGCCAGACATGAGGCCACCAACCCGTGGGGACCAGTGTGACTGCAGCACAAGAGTGAGGGGCAGCTGGTCACAGTTTCTTCACATGAGCATGCATGCAGCTTGAGAGGAACAGTGGCAGCACACAAGATGATGTCCATGAAGAAAGGATGACAAGTGCCAGGCACGGCTTGCACACACTCGCCTGCCTGAGACACTCATGCAAACAGACATGTGGCCATGCCAACAGGTAGAAAATGGACACCTCCACAACCTCACACAGAAAGAAAAATCAATGGCCACATACACACAACTGTTCAGCCATGTTACATCGCCAAAATACCATAAAGGATGAGTATGAAGTAAGTGGGGAACAACATCAGGGACATTGCACACCCCAGCACTCAAACAAACATGCACCCCTCAGCAAATCCAGAATCTGCATTAGTGTCCACACTTTCACCCACACCACCACAAAAGCGGGACACAAGACATGTCTGTCACAAATTACCAATCGTCTGCTAGCCGTACACACAACAATGACCAATAGCGCATGTACAAAGGCAGTGCAGTCGAATAGAGTTCACTCACCAACACCGTAACAAAGAAGTCAAACTACAGACTGACAAATCAACATTGTCAATCCTGACATGCAGGTAGTCATGCAGAGATTACACCATCCCCCGACGAAACATCTGAAACACTCCATCGGCAAAAAGCAGGCAATGGCAAGAAAGCGCTACACCAAACTCACTCATAAGGCAGCTTCATAATTTGCCTGCATTTGGTGCCATTATGCATGGCCTGAGCCTTACTCATAATCGCGACAATAGAAGCCAAGTCACAAAGTGCCCCCATGGCAGTGGTTTTTAAACTTGTTAATGCTGAGCACTTCCTTCACAAAAGAAATTGCTGCTGAGTCCCCCCTTGTGTAAAAATATTGTTTCTGCCCCCCCAGATGCCATATCTGCCATATTTTCTATTTATTTATTTATTTTATTTAATTTATGTGTAAATGATTTTAAAGGATCCTTCACAAACAACAATCATTGGTTCATAATCCAAATGTGTTATTCATAATCTAAAAATACTTTAAAACACTTAAAACTCTTACTTAAAACATTTCCTTATAACATTTTCTTCATACCCTTCATAACAATAGGAACTATAAACCACATTCAATAAAATACAATTGAGCAGCCACTAAATCACAATTACACCCTAATTAAATCATCAGTCAGCCCTTTTGTCAATCCCACTAATTTTAACTAGAACATTGTTTCCATGGCTGTTACACTTCGCTACTTACAGATGATGATTATGAAACACCTCATATAAATCCATAATTAAAATGAAGGAAAGGTTTTAGTGTTAAAACTGATAAATTAATAAACATTAAAACCATCATTAAAAATAGATGACATTATTAATTATATTATTAATAAGGCCATTTCAACCTATTGCACACTATTCCACTCCTCCAGGTAAACGTTTTATAATCGAGTGCCATACCCAATATAGGGCAATATGGACACTAACAGAGTCAGTGGTGGGGCAAAAGTACCAACAGGCTGCGTCTTTTATAGCGTTGAGATTATGCACAAATTTACTAAGGATACACATATACACGGGATCCAACAATTTTGTCTCGGTAACTACGTGCCTAGATGTTTCAAGCATACCTGGAACTTTACAAATATGGCAAACTCTATGGGACAGAGGGATCTTGAGTTGTCCACCCTTAAACATAAGCAGGGGTATTTGATTAGCACGTAATCTTAGAATGACACAACAAACTGGAGGATTAGGGCATTGTCGCAAATACTTTTTTCTATTTTCTATTATGAGCAGTCACCGTAAACCCCTTTTGAAGAGCCTCACGCCCCCCCGGACATCCTTCGGGCCACCCTAGTGGGGCCAGCCCCACAGCTTGAAGATCACTGCCCCATGGACTGACCAAAACAAACATCCCACCTCCCAAAACTTTCAAATGTGCAACTAGAACAATGGGAGTGGCAGGGCATTGCGAAGCAAACATGATGGACATTGGCCTGCTATAGTGGCACACAGCATAGAAGGATAAGCCGTGGTCCACCAAGTACAAAGCCTGAAGGCATACACATCATTATTTCTGCACTGGGAGATTTGAGGGCTGCACACGTGTGAGTCGATTGTGGAATCCAAAGTGAAATTGCAAGAATGGTACACATTGTTAGGCGACACAGGCGACCTTTCACACGCAGAGGACAACTCCATAGACAACAATGGAGAGTGTGGATCACGATAATAGGACTCACTGACAGGACCATCACCAGGCAGGACAGAAAACAATACAGGCAAGAATCCTGGTGATGAACTGATGCCACAATGCCTTCTAACTGTAGTCTCCTTCAACCAGATCTTGGGATTCTGTTGAATCTACCCAAAGGGGAGCCTCGCCCTGTGAGGCTATGGAGGTGAGCTTGCTAATAAGCAACACATCAATTGAAAATCTTCAAGAACATCTAGTGAAAGAAGATATGAAGAACAAACTAGAATCTGTTATTGTTGACCAAAGACCATTGTTGCAACTATGAAGGAATCCTTATGTGGTATTGAGATGAATAAAACCACTGGAACAGAGAAGAAGGACTTTGACACTGCGCCGGGGAAGTCCCATGGCAGCGTCATAAAACTTTCAGGCGGAGAACTTAGAAGAGAGAGAACCGGCAATTTTCGAATCAGCTCAGAGAGGAACACTGAAGAAAACCTGGACATGCAGCATCCAATGAGAGAGAGAAGCCTGAGGGCAGCTTCTGAAATGTAGCATTGGAGGGGAGAAGAGACACGAGGGATCCAAGTGCAAGTAAGGCATCCTGAGCCTGAGCGAGTGACAATTGGTGGCATGACCGCAAGCAAGTCGGGGTGGACCTGGAGGGCTGTGAACAACACCAAGACCACTTCCATTAAGGTGTCGGTGGGCAAACCGACCGAAAAAGGAAGTAAGAAATAAGAAGCCAAACTGACAAGCAGTGGAGAATATCCCAGCCTGTTAGTAACCCCAGTGACACTGTCCCCAAGCGCTCATACAGGTCCCAGTCGAGAAAAAGTGTCAAGATTGCTTGAAGAGATTGAGAATCATACCTGGAAGGCTCGTACTCGTCCCAGTTGAGATAATGTGTCTAGATTACTTGACGAGAGTGAGAATCATAACTGGTACTCTAATACTCGTCCCAGTCGAGATACACTGTCAAGAGTACATGAGAAGAGTGAGAATAATTACTGGAACACTCATACTCATCGCAGTGAAGACAAACTGTTAAGAGTGCATGAAAATAGTGAGAACTATTACTGGAAAGCTCATATTCGTCCCAGTCGAGACAAACTGTCAAAAGTACACAATTCGAGTGAGAATCAGTAAAGGAATCATCACATTGTCTCAGTTGAGATAAAGTGTCAAGAGTACTTGAAAAGAGTAAATACCATTACTAGAGTGTTCCTACTTGTCCCAGTCGAGCCAAAGCATCAAGAATACCTGAGGAAAGTGAGAATTATCACTGGAACACTCATACTCGTATCAGTCAAGACAAATTGTGAAGAGTACATGAGGAGAGTGAGAACCATTATTGAAACGTTCATTATCGTCCCAATCAAGACAAAGGGCCTGATCATAAGTCTGGCGGTATCCCGGCCATAATACCGCTAAGATACCACCAGGGCAAATACTGTTACCACCACTCGGTCCGGCGCTATTAGCACCGGATTAGCTATTACGCTATTAGCACTGGATCACGAGTAGCGAGGTAACGGTTATTGCCCATTCCCCATTGGACCCAATTGGGCTGGGGGCACTAATAGCACCAAGAATGCCCATTCTGCTGGCTCATTTGCCCCCTGTTCTGAGCAGGAGGTTAATGTGGCCATACTTGAGATTGTGCAGACCCTTAAATGCAGCAGTAATTGCGTTACAGATGCATATAATGGCTAACGCCCAACCCGTGATCAGGCCCAAAGTGTTGAGGATTCATGAGGAGAATGAGAATCATTACTGGAACTCTCATACACGTCCCAGTCGAGACTGGGTTGCAAGAGGTAACGAAGATCAAGAGAAGCGATACTGGAGCTCTGAAACTCGTACCAGTCAAGATAAAGAGTGGACATATAGAAAAGAGTTGATACACATTGGTATAATCCCAGAAATACTGAGTATCAAAACGGATACCCACCTTTCCTACTATATGCGTATAACAAATGTACATATATACTGAAGGAAAGGGAAATACTATATAAAGAAACAATGATTGGGCCTCATTATAAGGTTGCCGGTACCCTGGTGGTAAATCCGCCAGGATAACCAAGAGGGGAAGAAGTAAGCTGAGATACCGCGCTCATTCAGTCGTTATGTCCAGCTGGTTCTGTGATATTAAAAGGATTACATCTGTAGTGAGAAGTGCATGTACTGCAGCCCTATTTACATAGTATCCGGATGCTGAGAAGGGCCAATACAGCCCTAATGAACATTGTTCCTGTCTTGCTGGAACTGTGTGGATTGGGCCACTAAATCTATAGAGGCCATCGTACAAATTTGAGTTACTCTCATATTATATGTACAGTTGCCGTATTAAGGTAGATGGTAGCCCTTCACCTTATGTGTCAGTGTGCATGTGAGGGTTCAGACTGTATGCCCAGACAAACCTTGCCCTCTTGTCTGAGACTTTTAACAAGTGTGTTTACAGTTTCAGATGTGTAATTACTTGGACACACCATATTGCCATAGTAAAACAATACAAGCTTTTCAGAATAAAAACATATATGGAACGTGTCTCTGTTAATGCACGTTACATTTCTGTACACTACATTTTTGACATTCCCTTTTCTTTGCACCATCCCGTGCCACTAGAATTACATATAGAAATGTGCCCTGCATTACAATCAAATTAGCATAGATCAGAAAAATACAAAGAATAAGAAATCATTTGCCTGAAGATATTGTCCCATGGTCTCTCCTTAACAGCACTATGCAGCTAACCTTTGAACAAACACGTGTTTCAATAAAAACAACACTTCAAAGCAGCAATTTTGCCTTCTCCACTTCTGACCTTTCTCCAAAAATCCAGGGGGTGCTGCAGCACCTCCAGCACCCCTAGTTAGAGCACAACTGGCAATACCGGTGCCGGTAATGATGGTGATTTTTTCCGGTAGGGTATGATATGATATTGTATTTGTATCGCGCCTGTACACAAGTGTTTCAGAGCGCGACTAGGCAAGGGAGGGGAAGAAGGGAGAACACAGCACAACATAAAAACGATCTTACTAGGCCCAGTGACATTGAGAATGTGCAAGTGCATGGGAAAGGGAAAAGGGAAAAAGTGCATGGAAGGGGGAGAGTGGAAAGTGCAGAAGCCGAGGAGCGCAGATAAATAAAATAAATAGAAAATTGAGGCAAACTGTGGTAGTGCAGCCATCAAGTGGCAAGTGCTGTGTTTAAGGCAGCAGACTTGGTAAGTCTGAATAAGTGCAGAAAAAGAAGAAAAATGGGGGAGGGGCTGTATGGGTACAGATACAGTCCCCAGTGCAAGGGGTGGCCAGGAGGCAGTGCAGGAAGGTGGCAGGGTGAGCACGTACCTGGGCCCAGGGGACAGAGGGTGGCCAGGTGCACAGTGCCAAGAGAGCAGATCAGCAGGGGAGAAGGGGAGCGAAGGCAGAAGCAAAGAGGAAGGTTATGAGGTGATTCCGGATCCGGAGATGGTTCTCCTCTAGTTTTAGAGTGGCAGGGAGGCGGTTCCAGAGGGAAGCCTCAGCCGAAGATAGATATCTACCCCCAGCTCGTTTCTTTGAAAAACGACTGACCCTGAGGGAGTTAGAGGTAGAGGAGCGAAGAGCACGAGAGGGGAGGTATTTTTGACTTTTTAGAGACCTCAGAGATGTGGGCGGAGAAGGAAAGGGTGGAGTCAAAGATGACCCCGAGGCTCTTAGCCTCGCAGGTGGAGGTAGGAAGAGGGCCAAGGGAGGCCGGCCAGAGAGTGAGGGGAAAGGATGGTGAAGGTGTGCCGATGAGGAGGATTGCCGTTTTGCTGGCATTCAGAGAGATCATTGGTGGGACACCAATCTTGAATGGCAGTTAGGCAATCAGAGATGAGAGAGGGAGAGGAGGTGGCAGAGGGCAGCCTGAAAATGAGTTGAGTGTCATCAGAATAGCACTGGAAATTTAAGCAGAAAGTGGCAATGCAGTGGGCGAGAGTTACCAGGTATTGGTTGAAAAGCCAGGGCGAGAGGTTAGACCCCTGGGGAACACCACAGGTAGAGACGAAGATAGATGAAAGGAAGGACCCTAGTTGGACCTGGGAGGGTAGATCAGAGAGGAAAGAGGTCAGCCAGGCCAGAGCCTGATCAGCGATACCCAGATTATCACAGAGACGGTTGAGCAGGATGGTATGGTTGACCGTGTCGAAGGCAGAAGAGAGATCAAGAAGGATGAGGACAGAGGGAATGTTAGAATCAAGGTTGGAGAGCAGATCTTCACGGATATTGAGGAGAGTTTCCGTGCTTCTGGCCGCTCTGAAGCCAGACTGGTGATCATGGAATCCAACAACCAACAGAATCTGAATGAAGGTTAAGCTGAGAGATTGCCAGATTTTCCAAGAGTTTGCCCAGAAAGGGGGTTATAGAAATTGGGCGATAGTTTGCCGGACAGGAAGGATCAGCTGTGGGTTTCTTGAGAAGAGGATGCACAAGGGAGTGCTTCAGAGGGGAGGGGAAGGATCCTGAGGCAAACAAGTGGTTGCAGAAATCAGCAAGGGCAGGAGCAAGGGTGTCAATGTGGTCCTTGATGGTTTTGGAGGAACAGGGATGAACCTGTTTTGACAAGGCTTTCATAGATCGGACTTGTCTAGCGACCTCGTCAGGGGAGAAAATAGGAAAGGAAGAGAAGGATGGTGGGGGGGTGCTAAAAGAGGGGTCTCCAAGCACAGACTGAGAGGGAATAGGATGGGGAAGGGAGGCGAGGGTGGACAGGATGTCCTGGGTTTTAGAGATAAAGTGCGAGGCAAGGGCATTGCATAGAGCCTGGGAGGCAAGAGGAGGGGAGGAGACTGCTGCAGGGTTGGCAAGCTCCTTGCAGATTTTAAAGAGTTCGGCCGAGTTGTTGGATGCCGCAGAGACACGGGCTTGAATGTGGGCTCTCTTCTTAATGCGGACAGAGAGTCAGTATTGCCTTTGGAGCAGGCGACAGGCCAGTTTGTCAGAGGATGAGCAAGAAGACCTCCATTTCCTCTCAGCCGCCCTACACTTACGTTTAAGTGTAGCTAGGTCGGAATCATACCAGGAATTGCACTTGGCTTTGGACTTAAAGCGGATCCTCATGACAGGGGCAAGAGCATCAAGAGTATCAGAGATGGAAGAGTAGAGAAGGGACAGGGTTGTGTCGGGGTGTGAGTCACCCCGACACAAGCCTGTGCCTGCAGGGTGCCTGCCTTTCTTAGCTGGAGGTAACTCGGGTGCCCCACCGGCAAATCTGTTGATGACAACACTTTAAAACCAGACTGGTCGAGTTATAACGAGTCCCAATGTCTGTGATCTCGTTCTACACAAACACACTTGCTCCTGAAAATATGGACTGTGCAGTGTGTACTATAACAATATATACAAATCGTTATTCATAAATCCCTGTGCCATGTATATTTTTTATTATTCTTCACGTTTCTGCTGCCCACTTGCATCACTGACTGCCTCTTGTGTAATACACCACATTTCACCTTTCATTTCTCTGCACTCCCCTTTCATTCAAATGTTCCCTAGCCATGTTCGTGCGCACCTTTTCTCCCATTGTTTTCCATATCGTGCTGTACATTTTAATACACTTATTTAGTGTGCCATCCACAACTCGCGTCCATTATGCTGTGCATGTACTTTGTGGCTATGTATGTTGTGGTGTGTGGGACGATGACAGGCCTGACATGGTCATGGCAGGTGTGTACTTGGGCATAGCATTGGAAGTAATTCACATAGGTAGCATGTATGCTCATATTCTGAAGTGTGCACCTTCTCATGGCTCGTCTGTGCGATTGTGTCATGAAGCACATGGGAATGCACCTGTAACAGATGAGTAATCCTGTGCTGAAGGTGGTGGGTCCACTCCATAATCAGGTCATGCAGCTGTTGGGAGTGTAATGTGCAGGCATGGACGTGGTGTGCCCATGATCGTGTCTACATCCTCTTGTATGGCATCCATGCATGGACGAGACAGAGTGTTGCAACAGCAGGTTCCCACGTGGATGGTTAAATGCACATAGAATTCCAATAGGGTGGTTGAGGGGTGTGGGCAGGGCGAGATGTAAGGTATCATGCATTCCGGTTTGCATCTGCCATGGCATGCCTACATCCTAGGAGAACCAACACACTGACCTTGGACTTTCCTGCTATGTCAATAAGATGAATGAGGCCTTATTTCCTGCAACAGTGTGGGTTGCAGTTTGAAAGGCTCTTCTGCAACAGTGAAGGACACACTGATTATTGTGGCCTACCTCAACTGATTAGTGGAGGCCCGTGTGTTCCACAATGGACAACAGTGTGCATTCTGAGCACCTGCATCAGCATATGGCTGCATGTCTTACAGGCCAGCATGGGACCCATGCAGTGGGCGAGGATGTCGGCACAAGTCTATCCTTCCGGACCTTTACATCTGATTTAAGCACCCTTCATTGCTTGCATGGCTCCATGCATGTGTGTTTGTACTGACTGTGGGAAGGGATAGGGTGCCAGGTCCCATGATTGTTCTGACTGTGACTTCCCTCTTCTTGTCCCCAGATACATTGTTGCTGTCTGTGGTTGTTGTGGAATAGTTGTGCTCAAAAAATGGATTTCTCCATGAGATGACGGCCATTCATCTGCCCTTTTGCTGGTCACTGTTGATCATGCCAGTTTCCTGTACAGTTTTATTTGCCTGCATGCTGTGCTATGCATGGTGACCAACACACTTGTGCTGCTTTTGTTATGAAACTGGTATGATTTGCAATAAATAGTAGTCACCCTAAGTGCCATGAACATATCTGTGTGTTGTACATGGTGGTTACTGCTCATGCTGGTGCTCTTAACCAAACATGGTGATTTGCAGCTTCTCTCAAGTACATGCTGAGTTGCTTGGCAGAGGTGGTGTGTGCCCTTCCATTGTGAGGAGGTGTACCCTTCCTTGGGGGTCATGAAGTTCTCCTTTTGCAATGTCCTGGTAATCATGTGATGGTGCTTTCTGGCAGATCATCTGGGGTGCTGTCCTGCATCACCTGCATCAGGTAATCATAGTTCGCTCATGTTGACACTTGTGCTGTCTTGATCATGGGCTGTCATGTTGGGTGGAGGTTGTAGTATGTAGTATGTTATGCTACTTGGCATTTATATAGCGCCTTATGTATCATTGGTATGATCTCAAAGCTCTGGTAGGTTGAACACCCTTGGGAACCATAGTTCAAGTCAGTAGAGAGAGAGAGTGTAGTATAGTGCGTGGGTGCACCGGATATCCGTGCAGCTGGTGTGGTTGTTACATGATAGCTGCTTCTTAGCGGTAGGTGTGGTGCTGAGGAAATGAGTTGGGTGTGTTCAGTCCGGAGACTGAGTTCTGGCTGTGTTAGGCCTGAGGAGACACCTAAGCTAGCTGGGGTGTGCTCAGCTAGCTGTGTTTTCTTAGAATGATGGGTAGTTTGAGGGGTCATGGTAGTATGAGAACAGCTATACCGAATGTGTCATAGTATTGCTGTGTTCTAGTTGAATGATGGTGTATAGGCGAGAGTAAGCATAGTAGTGTGATATGGTGGTTATCAGTAAGGTGCATGCGACCGGGCATACCCAAAGATATTGGGAATACCTTCTAGATTCAACTTTAACACAGTAACGCTTTTAGGCATACTTTTAAGATTAATTTTAACACAGTGAGTCTAATTAGGGCATACTCAATGATGTTGGGTGTACCTTCTCGATTCAGTTTTAACACAGTAACGCTATTAGGTATACTTTCTGAATTCAACACTAGCACAATGACGCTATTAGGGCAAGCTCAATGATGTTGGGGATGTCTTCTAGATTCAACTTTAACAGTAACGCTATTAGGCATATTTTCTAAGTTCCATTCTAACACAGCGATGCTATGAGGCACACTTTCTAAGTTCAACTTTAATACAGTGGCGCTGTTAGGGCACACTCAATGGTGTAGGGAATGCCTTCTAGATTCAACCCTAACACAGTGACGCTATTAGGCACGTTTTCTGAATTCTACACTAGCACAGTGACGATATTAGGTGTAATTTCTGCGTTCAACACTAGCACAGTGATGCTACTAGGGTGTGGTGTGACTGATGTAACACAGTAAGACTTACGTTTTGGTCGGTGCTGTTGACAGCAGGCTACTGGCTTCTTGCTTCTTCTGCGGATACCTGCAGATAATATCCAGAGCCGTCCTGTGCCTCGGGCTCCTTGGCCGAAGGGGACTGCCGGGCAGATGGTTGCCCTGGGAGGGCCAGTTAAGACTAGTAGGGATGGACCAATGGAAGGGGGGGTGGGTCGGGAGGGGGGAGGAGGGAGGGAGACCAGGAAGAGGGTGCAGGGAGGAAGAAGGCGATTGTGTCATGAAGCACATGGGAATGCACCTGTAACAGATGAGTAATCCTGTGCTGAAGGTGGTGGGTCCACTCCATAATCAGGTCATGCAGCTGTTGGGAGTGTAATGTGCAGGCATGGACGTGGTGTGCCCATGATCGTGTCTACATCCTCTTGTATGGCATCCATGCATGGACGAGACAGAGTGTTGCAACAGCAGGTTCCCACGTGGATGGTTAAATGCACATAGAATTCCAATAGGGTGGTTGAGGGGTGTGGGCAGGGCGAGATGTAAGGTATCATGCATTCCGGTTTGCATCTGCCATGGCATGCCTACATCCTAGGAGAACCAACACACTGACCTTGGACTTTCCTGCTATGTCAATAAGATGAATGAGGCCTTATTTCCTGCAACAGTGTGGGTTGCAGTTTGAAAGGCTCTTCTGCAACAGTGAAGGACACACTGATTATTGTGGCCTACCTCAACTGATTAGTGGAGGCCCGTGTGTTCCACAATGGACAACAGTGTGCATTCTGAGCACCTGCATCAGCATATGGCTGCATGTCTTACAGGCCAGCATGGGACCCATGCAGTGGGCGAGGATGTCGGCACAAGTCTATCCTTCCGGACCTTTACATCTGATTTAAGCACCCTTCATTGCTTGCATGGCTCCATGCATGTGTGTTTGTACTGACTGTGGGAAGGGATAGGGTGCCAGGTCCCATGATTGTTCTGACTGTGACTTCCCTCTTCTTGTCCCCAGATACATTGTTGCTGTCTGTGGTTGTTGTGGAATAGTTGTGCTCAAAAAATGGATTTCTCCATGAGATGACGGCCATTCATCTGCCCTTTTGCTGGTCACTGTTGATCATGCCAGTTTCCTGTACAGTTTTATTTGCCTGCATGCTGTGCTATGCATGGTGACCAACACACTTGTGCTGCTTTTGTTATGAAACTGGTATGATTTGCAATAAATAGTAGTCACCCTAAGTGCCATGAACATATCTGTGTGTTGTACATGGTGGTTACTGCTCATGCTGGTGCTCTTAACCAAACATGGTGATTTGCAGCTTCTCTCAAGTACATGCTGAGTTGCTTGGCAGAGGTGGTGTGTGCCCTTCCATTGTGAGGAGGTGTACCCTTCCTTGGGGGTCATGAAGTTCTCCTTTTGCAATGTCCTGGTAATCATGTGATGGTGCTTTCTGGCAGATCATCTGGGGTGCTGTCCTGCATCACCTGCATCAGGTAATCATAGTTCGCTCATGTTGACACTTGTGCTGTCTTGATCATGGGCTGTCATGTTGGGTGGAGGTTGTAGTATGTAGTATGTTATGCTACTTGGCATTTATATAGCGCCTTATGTATCATTGGTATGATCTCAAAGCTCTGGTAGGTTGAACACCCTTGGGAACCATAGTTCAAGTCAGTAGAGAGAGAGAGTGTAGTATAGTGCGTGGGTGCACCGGATATCCGTGCAGCTGGTGTGGTTGTTACATGATAGCTGCTTCTTAGCGGTAGGTGTGGTGCTGAGGAAATGAGTTGGGTGTGTTCAGTCCGGAGACTGAGTTCTGGCTGTGTTAGGCCTGAGGAGACACCTAAGCTAGCTGGGGTGTGCTCAGCTAGCTGTGTTTTCTTAGAATGATGGGTAGTTTGAGGGGTCATGGTAGTATGAGAACAGCTATACCGAATGTGTCATAGTATTGCTGTGTTCTAGTTGAATGATGGTGTATAGGCGAGAGTAAGCATAGTAGTGTGATATGGTGGTTATCAGTAAGGTGCATGCGACCGGGCATACCCAAAGATATTGGGAATACCTTCTAGATTCAACTTTAACACAGTAACGCTTTTAGGCATACTTTTAAGATTAATTTTAACACAGTGAGTCTAATTAGGGCATACTCAATGATGTTGGGTGTACCTTCTCGATTCAGTTTTAACACAGTAACGCTATTAGGTATACTTTCTGAATTCAACACTAGCACAATGACGCTATTAGGGCAAGCTCAATGATGTTGGGGATGTCTTCTAGATTCAACTTTAACAGTAACGCTATTAGGCATATTTTCTAAGTTCCATTCTAACACAGCGATGCTATGAGGCACACTTTCTAAGTTCAACTTTAATACAGTGGCGCTGTTAGGGCACACTCAATGGTGTAGGGAATGCCTTCTAGATTCAACCCTAACACAGTGACGCTATTAGGCACGTTTTCTGAATTCTACACTAGCACAGTGACGATATTAGGTGTAATTTCTGCGTTCAACACTAGCACAGTGATGCTACTAGGGTGTGGTGTGACTGATGTAACACAGGTCGGTGCTGTTGACAGCAGGCTACTGGCTTCTTGCTTCTTCTGCGGATACCTGCAGATAATATCCAGAGCCGTCCTGTGCCTCGGGCTCCTTGGCCGAAGGGGACTGCCGGGCAGATGGTTGCCCTGGGAGGGCCAGTTAAGACTAGTAGGGATGGACCAATGGAAGGGGGGGTGGGTCGGGAGGGGGGAGGAGGGAGGGAGACCAGGAAGAGGGTGCAGGGAGGAAGAAGGACGGCAAGGGGTGATTCAGGGGGCTGGGCCCACTTTTTAATAAAGAAAAACCACACTATGGGCCCAGATGGCCAACTCACTGCACCGGCTTACTCGATCCAAAAGAGGAGCCGGTGCACACTGGGGTCGCTAGACCCTTGCAGGCAACACGGGCCAAGGCCCAATCAGAGCAGGGGGGTGGGTCGGGAGGAGGGAGGGAATCATGTGTCTGTGCGCCTGTGTGTGGATGCATGGATGGGGTGGAAGGTGGTGGGAGTTGCAGTACTTACCCATTAGCCACATGTCCCCATTGTATCCGGCTTTCAACTGCACACACAAGCAGGAGAGCTAGAAGATGTGGCAGTCATGGATGAAGCCCAGGAAATTGGTGTACACACCCATGAACATCCTACCGGAATCGCAGACCAGTTGTTCTTTGATGGAGTGCCAGAGGTACATGTACACTCAGTCATAGGGGAGGGAGGGCATAGTGCAACATGGATACAGTCATGGCACCGATGACCTGGTAGAATCAGTGCACCGCGTAGAGTCTATGTGCCACCTGTCTTTGTTCCTCCGGGGTTGAGGGTATGTGGACATCGCATTGGCTTCACAATATGATACAGGCCATGACCTGGTGCAGGGCATGTGACTGCGTGGTCTTTGAGGTGTGTGAGATAGTCATGGTATCAAGAGAGACACAGACTCAAAGATAATAGTTTCAAAACTTTTATTTTACTAAAGTTCTTCGTTGGGTGTAATGCCTAACTGGCTCTAACACTAATTGGATGGTTATCTTAACTGATGTTTCAAAGGGCTGTCGAAGTCTGGAAGTCCAAAATAAAAATCTGTCTATGTCTTAACCTATGCTTGCCCTTTAGGAAGTTTTATTAAAGTAAAAAGTAGTGGCTCAACAAAAATAGGAAACCAGGATTGGTTTCAGGTGGCCTTCTCACCAGTTGTAGGTTGGTCGGCTTGAAGAGGTCGAGCATACTCAACAAGGACTCTTAATAGGACCTTCATAGTTCAATCAATGTCAATGTTCTTGGGGCCTTAGGGTTCCCTTGCGCAAGCTTCAATTCCTTCAGTAACTCAAAACAATTAAGGTTCCACTTTTGATAGGCTTCTTAGGGTTCCTTTTCCCAATCTTAGGCCTCTTCCAAGTTCAAATACAGGTTCAGCTTTTAGGCCTCTCAGGGATCCTTTCCACAAACTTATGCCCCTCGTATGTTTCAAAAGCAATAGTTCAATTTGTCATGATGTACCTTTCTTTCATATGCAGATCTCAAATACAAGTTCTTTAAGGGGGTAGCATCAGAGACTTTCAAAAACACCCGGTTTATTGCTCCTTCCACGCGTGACCACTCCAAGTTTTAACCCCTCTCATTTCTCTTGACTTCTTACTCTTGCCCACTGGCACCTTTCTTTACTTCTCCTGTACACTTGCACCTTCCTCTCCTGCTCGTACCCGCTAGCACCTTCGTTAACCTTCTCTGTGGACACTTGCACCTTCTTTTCCTGCTTTTGCCCACTGGCACCTTCTTTAAACCTCTCTGTGCACACTTGCACTCTCTGTACCTTTCCTGTGCCCACTGGCACCTTTCCAGCTTTCCCATGCACACTTGAACTCTCTTTACCTTTCCCATACCCACTGGCACCTTTCCAGCTTTCCCATGCACACTTGCACTCTCTTTACCTTTCCCATACCCACTGGCACCTTTCCAGCTTCCCCCTGCACACTTGAACTCTCTTTTCCTTTTCTGTTCCCACTGGCACCTTTCCTGCTTTACCATGCACACTTGCATGCTGTGTACCTTTTCCATGCCCACTGGCACCTTTCTCTCGCTTCGGATCGTTTGCACCCTCTTTATTGAAAGTTCTTTCACATCGCACACCTTGCACGCTCTGTTTTTATTGCTTTCTGTTACTTTCTGTTAATTTCTCTTTATCTTTGCTTTTCTTGCATTCTCTTAAATTTTCTTGCATTCTCTTGCCGCTTTATCCTGGGCTCCCATCGACGCCTCAACAAACTCGATCCCTCCTTCAAATCGTTCATCATCGATGGTAACGTCATTAAGGTTTCCAAGGATACCAAAACCATAGGAATTTACCTTGCGGCTTCACTATCATTACACAGACAAACTAATGTGGTCAGCTCAGCTGCTGCCCACACTTGCAAAATTATTACCGCCTGTAGACCCTTCCTGTCTACTCCCAATTGCACCATTCTGGCCAGAACTCTCATCATGTCTAAGTTAGATTATTGTAGTGCCCTCTACTTAGGGACTAACCAATCCAACCTTCACAAACTCCAAGTCATTCAGAATAATGCCATTAGAGCAGCATTAAATATACTGAGAAACCATTATATGTCCACCCACAGACGCAATCTTCACTGGCTTCCTGTTAAGCATAGAATCTCTTTAAAAACACTGGCCCTGACTCACAAGTGCTTGTCTAACCAGGCACGTCTGTACTTAACCAACCGATTCACACCGTATACTTCCACACGGCCCATGAGAGCTGCTCAAGCCAATAGTCTATGGGCCTCATTACGACCCTTGCACTGACGGAATGAAGGGGACCGGTATGGGACCGGACCCCTTCATTCCGTCAGGGCTGATTACGAGGTTCCCTTCGCGGGACCCGGATTAGATGTCTTTCCCGGGTCCCGCCAGGGGAAGAGGGAGGTAACAACGGGACACTTGTAATGTGCCTGTTGTTACCTCCCTCCCCATGCCCCATGGGGACTCAAATGGGAATGGGGAATGGTTCCTGCAAGGAGGATTCACCGGATCCTCCTATGTCATAATGACCCGGTAAGTCCCCATTGCAGGAACCCGGTAATGGAGCCCGGTTTGGAGGCAGCCATCGAGATAATTGCTCCATGGCTACCTTCAAACTTGTTATGAGGCCCTATCTCTTCCTAGATTTAAACTTCAAAAAGGTGGTGGCATTAGCTTCCCCGTCCTGGCTTCCAAGCTTTGGAATACCCTGCCTAACGCTATCAGAGCCGAGCCCTCCTTCCATGCCTTTGAGAGCAAAACCAAAGCATGGCTCTTTGCACTTGACATTTAAGACACTCATTCAGACACCCACATGGCAAACACATACTATCGCTCACTTCTGCACGCTGCTGCAGAATTTACATGTATGAGATTTCTGGCACTCCTCACTGTACATATCATGTTAACCCCCTACAGCTGCCACGTATTTATGCGTTAGAGGAAATATTTTTCTATACCTCTCTTGTCTTTACTGGACTGTGTATTATATAGTGTACCTACTGTAGCTCTACCTGCATGATTTCTGTAAGTGGGTAGAGCCTCCTACTCTGATTCCTGTATGGAATTGTACGTAATGTAACACTGTTTCAAAAGATATGCGCCCAGTTGCCTCCGGGCCCGGAGCAATATACAAATAAACAAAATACAAATACAAATGCATTTTCTTCCGCCCGCTTCGTTTCAGTCAGCCGCATGCTCCTGAGTCTCTCGCTCTCTCACTTTCTTTCTTTCATGAGACTCACCCAGGCAGCAACCCAGTGATGATCGGTGCCTTCTGGTTATGCAGGCCTGATGTCAGGGTCTCACCACCTGCCCCTCAGACAGGTCCCAATGGAATGAGCAATGTTCTGACTGCCAATATCAGCCTGCAGGCTGCTTCACTCCGGCTCTCTGGAGACATGGCTCCCTAGCCATGCTGCAGCCCCTAAAAAACACTGGGCCAGCATCTTGGCACACTGTTTTCCTCTGGGCCGTTGACCCTTCTGCTCTCTGCTTCATCGCTTCTCTGGTCCAAACAACAGCTCCAACTCGCTCAAAAACCTGTGTAGAACCACACCTTTTATAATTGGAAAAGCAGTCAAGTGGATTCAGGTGTGAGTGATAATTGGTAAATGCCTGACTCTGCCTAACTCTATCAATGGGACAACATAAGTTCTTTCTATAGCCGGTTTCCCTTATACTCCCCATGTTATTACTATGGAAATATTCACTACTCCTGGTTGCCTCTTCCTCGTCCCAGTATTTATTGGAAATGGGGAGGGGGTGATGGTATGAATTTGGAAATACCCCATGAAAGCTGAGGGAAAGGGTTTTAAGGTGGAATGGGAAAAGGTGGAATAGCATGCCTGGCCCTTGGATGTTCTGCTCACAATCCCCTGTGACCCTCCACTCAGGTGATCTTCCCTCGCTTATCCACCCCCAGAGTCGGGATCCAAAAGTGATGGCCCTTCCCTGGCCACCTGACTAGAGTATCGTGAGGGAGTCGGTGGGAGAACATCATCAGGTTTCTCACAGGAGCCTGCAGTGATGCTACTGGTCCTCTGGAATGAGCTAGTTGCGAAGCAATGCAGGGCAGTCAGGAGCTACACATGTGCCCAGAAGGCATGTGAAGGCATGGTGGTGAGGTGCAAATCACCCTCCCACTCCTGCAAGATGTACACAATGATATGCAGAAGGAACCTATACCTTCTGTAGACATCTGTGTTGGCCATGCCGAAGAGGGTGACCCTGGTGCATAAGACCCGCTCCCTCCACCTCCTCGGCTGGGGAGCGGCAGCGGCTACAGCAAGCATCATACCATTCCTCTGCATTGAGCGCTATTGCCAAATTGCAGTTATACATTTCCTAAGATGGAAGGCGTGGAGTGGCCCTGTGTGCTTTTATGTCAGGATGTGTGGCATCATGATGTCCGTACTGATGTGCATTGTCGCTGTATATGTTGGTTTCTTCTTTTTTGTGTGGGATGTACTGCAGCTGTGTGTGGGCATTCAGGTGTGTCTTGTTTGCTGGAGTTGTGTGTGTATTTTGCATGGGGGTGTTGTTCTTTTTTCAGCAACGTTGTATTGGTTGCACATATGTTGAGGCAATATATGTGTTGGATGTGTTCTGTGGTGTGTTACTGGGTGTGTGTTGGGTTTTCTCTCGCCCCCCAAACCCCCATGACCTTCCACTCCGGTGATCCTCACTCGCTCATCCAAAAGGCATGTGAACGCATGATGGTGGGTTGAAAATCACCCTCCCACTCCTGCAACATGTACATGATGACATGTTCAAGGATGCTATACCTTATGTAGACACATGTGTCGGCCATGCTGAATAGAGTGACCCTAGTGCAAAAAACCACTCTCACCTCCTCCTCAGTTGGGGAGCTGCAGTGGCTAAAGCAGCAGCATTGTACCATTCCTCTGTGTAGAGCGCTATTGCAGAATTGCAGGTATACATTTCCTTGGATGAAAGCCGTGGAGTGGCCCTTTATGCTTTTATGTCAGGACGCGTGGCATGATGTGCGTGCTGATGTGCATTGTCGCTATATAAGTTGGTTTGGGTGTGCAGTCATAATGTCGACATCAATAATGTCGACAGTCAAAATGTCGACAAATTAATGTCGAAAATCAATAATGTCGACATACAAAAATGTCGACATTTTACATTAATGTCGACATTTTTTCGAAATGTTGTATAAATAAATAAATATATATTTATTGTTGTGTTGTATGTGTTGAGTATGAGGGGTGGGGGGTGGCAGGGGGTATTGGGTGAGAGGGGTTGGGGGGGACATCCCCATAGTAAATGATATTCTTTTTATTTATTTGTTTATTTATTTATTGAATAATAAATAAATAAATAAATATATAATTACTATGTGTTGGGAATGAGGGTGAGAGGGTGGTTGGGAGGGGTGTGGGGGGGTGTCAGGGGGGTGTTGGGTGAGGGGGGGTTGGGGGGGGGACCCCCCCCCCATAGTAAATTAGACTCTTTTTGGTTATTTATTTATTGAAAAAATAAATAAATAAATAATTAGATTGTGTTGAGTATGAGGGGTGAGAGGGTGGTTGGGAGGGGTGTGGGGGGGTGTCAGGGGGGTGTTGGGTGAGGGGGGGTTGGGGGGGGGACCCCCCCCCCATAGTAAATGATACTTTTTGTTGGTTATTTATTTATTGAAAAAATAAATAAATAAATATATAAATAATTAGAATGTGTTGCATATGAGGGGTGGGAGGGTGGTGGTGTGGGGTGTGGGGGGGTTGCAGGAGGGTGTTGGGTGAGGTGTTGATAGTGTTAAGGGTTTATAGTCATATTGTCGAAAAAAAAATGTCGACATTTTTTTTTCGACATTATGACTTTTTACATTAAAAGTATAGAATGTCGACATTATTATTTTCGACATTATTTTTTCGACATTTTTGTCTGTCGACATTTTTTTGTCGACATTATGACTATAAACCGTTGGTTTGTTCTTTTTTGTGTGGGATGTTCTGCAGTTGTGTGTGGGGGTCCAGGTGTGTCTTGTTTGCTGGTGTGTTATGTGCGTTTGCATGGCGGTGTTCCTTTTTCAGCATTGTTGTATTGGTTGCACGTATGATGTGGCAGTATGTGTGTTTGATGTTTTCTGTCGTGTGTTACTGGACGTGGGTTGAGTATTGTCTGTGCAGTTGTCATCCGCCGTTATGGCAGAGGACGAGATTGACGGATTCTTGCTCATTGGAATTGGCGAAACCGACAGAGGGTTTTAGTCCCTCTTTTGTTTCCTTACGCACATCTCCGTGCAGTATTTAAGCTCCGCCCACAGGAGATGCGTTGCGTTGCAACCCTCGATTCAGGACGCTTCCTGTTTCCGGGTCCCTCTCGCTTTGAGTTTCTGGCTTCCTTCGGTTCTGCCAGTGACTAGCTATTTCGCTTTGGCGATACTTTGCACTGTTGTGCTTTCCCCCCTCTTCTGCTCCTCCTCTCTCTACGGCTCCCTGCCATGCCTGGCTTATTTACTTTTTCTCTCGTGTTCGGTTCCGGCTCTACGGAGCCTCTCTTTCTCTCTCTCCCTCTCCCTCTCTGTCTCTCTCTCTCTCTCGCTCGCTCTCTTTTCTCTCACCCTCTGGGTCTTTCCCTTTTACCCGGGTCTCTGTAGCGCTCTTACCTGCTCCTGGCGCTCCTGGACCTGGTGCATTCACCGCCTCCTTCTCCTCCCTGCACAGTAAGGACGGCTGCTTCTTCCGGTGGAGTCTTCTACTCCTTTTCACTGGTCCAGAATCTCCATCTACTGGACTGCAATTTACCTTCTGTGACATCGCTCCTTACGTCCTCCGGTTGGAACTTTCTCCACCTCCTCCAGTCAGCACCATTGGGGATTAGACTTCTAAAGAAGAGCCTGTCCTTCATCAAGGGTTTTTCCCTCCGGGGTTTTTTCCCTTTCCGGCTTGATTCCGGAAGGGGAGCCACAGGACAGCTGTTCCTTAGCTGTCACTGTGGCTTCTCTCTGTGACAAGCAAGTGCATCCCAAAAAGAAAAGAGACTACCTCACCCGGCGACGCCTCCAGGAAACCAGCGAATCCAACAGCTCAGGTGAGGAGAACGTGGGCATAGGGGAGGAGGGCAGCAGGAAGGAAACCTCGGCACAGTTTGCAACGCCCACAAGTTCAAAAATGTCCGCAGAGGAACAAGTACAGGAATTGTGGAAGGCCTTTCAGGCCATGTCCCAGGAACTGCAAGGAGTTAAGAATGAAAATGCTCTACTCAAACAGATGGTGTCGGCCAGGGAACCGGCCCCTCCTCCCGACTTACCTCCCATGGCTTTGTCCTCGGGGAAGTTTGATGGCTCTCCTAAGAAGGTGAGAGAATTCTTAGAGGCCTGTTTGGTCTATTTCACCTTCCGGCCTCGTACTTTCATTACCGATCAAGCCAAGGTGGGTTTCCTAATTTCTAATATGACTGGCAATGCATTGTCCTGGGCGACTCCATTAGTAACCAGTGGGAACCCCATCCTCCAGGATTTTGCCGGGTTTCAAACCCCACTTAAGCAAACTTTCGAGCGGCCAGAATTATCCTTTACAGCCTGTGAGGAATTATTGGACGCCAAGCAGGGCTCTTTAGATGTTCTGTCCTACATCTCCTCATCTAAGACCTTAGCAGCCAGAGCAGGTTGGCCAGAGACTGCCCAATATGCTATCTTTAGGAGAGGTTTGAAGGAGGAAATTAAGGATGAGCTGGCCAGATCCCCACGCTCACCCACTTTCTCGGATCTGCTTGCTGCTGCCCTTCACATCGAATTTCGTCTGCAAGAAAGAAGATCAGAACGCCGAAAGCAAAGAGGTTTCCTTCCTGACCCCTCTACGCACACTTCTCCCAGTCATCCTGCTGCTCCCTCTTCGGATGAACCGATGCAGATCGGTGCTACCAGGGCTCCCCTGTCAGCCGCTGAAAGACGCCGAAGACGTGAGAAAGGACTTTGTGCCTACTGTGGCTCAGACCAACATCTTCTGAAAGAATGCACTGCGTTGCCAGGCAAGAGTTCGGGAAACGCTTCCCCCCCGGCGCCAGTAGGGACCAGCGACAGGGGGTCTCCAGATTTTCATCATCGTCCCTATGTCTCCCTCTCTGTTTCCTCCTCCAAATCCAAGGAAGACTCTAGACTCATGGTAATACCGGTTCACCTTGATATAGAGGGCAGACCAGTACAGACTTTAGCTTTATTGGACTGTGGAGCAGCCGGGAACTTTATAGACACCCTATGGGCCGACAAGGTGGGTCTTCGTAGGGTGGCCCAGAAGTAAGGACAGAAAGTGGAAGGTGTGGATGGCTCACCATTGTCCTCTGGCCTCATCACACATACCACAGAGGGTCTCTCTCTTACTATTAACCATCACACAGAGGTTTTGTATTTTGACATCATCAGAGCAGCTCATTTTCCCATCATTCTAGGCATTCCTTGGCTTCGCAGACACAATCCGTTGATAAACTGGACGGAGAATCAACTGAGCTTCACTTCCCCATACTGTACTTCCAACTGTTTTCCGCTGGAAAGTAGGGGTTATCTACAGCCGGTAAAGATATGCACAGAAAACCACATCGGTATCTACGTCCTACCCAGTTTCTGTTCAGGGTTTTCGGAAGTCTTCCAAGAATGCCCCCATGCCAGTCTGCCACCTCATCGGCCAGAAGACTGTTCTATCGATCTGGAACCCAACGCCCTGGTTCCGTTTGGTAGGATGTTTTCCCTCACTGAGACGGAGAAACAGGTCCTGCGGCAGTACTTCGACATAAATTTGAAGAATGGACTCATACGACCTTCTAAATCACCAGGAGGTGCCCCCCTGTTTTTCATCAAAAAAAGACACCACGGAGCTCCGGCCCTGTATTGATTACCGGGGTCTCAATAAGGTCACTATTCGGGATAGGTATCCCTAGCCTCTCATTTCAGATAATTATTGAGGCTGTACAAGGTGCCAAAGTTTTCACTAAACTCGATCTTCGGAATGCTTATCATCTGCTCCGCATCACCAAGGGAGACGAGTGGAAGACAGCCTTTCGCACCCCTATCGGCCTATATGAATACCAGGTAATGCCGTTTGGGCTAGCCAACGCACCAGCTGCATTTCAGAGGTTCATGGACCGATTGTTTTCCGATTTGCTATCTCTTTCAGTCATCATCTACCTGGATGACATCCTGGTGTTTTCTCCCAACATGGAGGTTCATATCTAACAGGTCAGACAAGTGTTAGATCGTCTACAAAGGAACAAATTGAAGGTCAAGGCGGAAAAATGTAGATTTGCAGTTCCCACGGTGCACTACCTGGGGTATATTCTTTCGGAAGAGGGGATTGCTATGGATCAGGACAAGGTCTGGGCAATTCTAGATTGGCCAACCCCCACCTCGGTTCGAGAGGTCCAAAGGTTCCTAGGTCTTTCTAATTACTACCGAAGGTTTATCCCCAATTTCTCGGAAGTCGTTTACCCCATAACGCGACCACTCAAGAAAGAAGCTCTCCCCTTTTCCTGGTCTACCGCGGCAGAAAGGAATTTTGATCATCTCAAAGGTCTTTTTTGTTCCGGTCCCATTCTACAGCATCCCAATCAATCCTTACCGTTTATCTTGGAAACAGATGCTTCAGCCATTGCCATAGGGGCAGTTCTACTACATAAATTGCAGGGAGTGGAACACCCGGTGGCAGACGCTTTCTCCTAGCCAACTAAACTACTCTGTTCTGGAAAAAGAATTGCTCGCCATGAAATTGGCATGCGAGGAATGGCGACACCTCCTCATGGGGGCCAGACACAAATTCTTAATCTGCACTGACCACAAGAACCTGAAGGCATTACAAGAGATGGAATGTGCTAACTCCCGACAGGCAAAATGGGCCTATCTTTTTTCTCAGTATGACTTCCAGATCACCTATTTTCCGGGAACTCATAATCAGCTGGCGGACGCATTGTCTCGCAAGGACTCCCCGCAACGAACGAGCATTGATCAAAGCTGAGCCGATGTTCCACCATAATCAGATCTTGGTGATGATAGGTTCTTTTCTCCAAGACGTGAAGACCGCTACCATGAATCACCTGCCCCAGCTCTCCTCAGATTCTGACTTTCAAGTCAAAGATGGCTGGTTATTCTATAAAAAGAGGTTGTTCATCCCAGAAGGACCACTGCGCAAGAGGATCTTGAATTGGGGTCATGATTCTCGCCTAGCAGGACATCGAGGGGCAGAGACCACCCTAGAAATCCTTTCACGGTCCTTCCTTTGGCCAGGTATGAGAAAGGAAATACTGCAGTATGTCAGTTCGTGTCCGGTCTGTGCCAGATCTAAATATGCCTCAGGCAAGCCCTTAGGTCTCCTCACACAAGCGGAACTTCCCACTCGACCGTGGGGGCTCATCTCCACGGACTTTATAGTGGACCTCCCAGTTTCCGAGGCGTGTACCTGTATAATGGTTACCGTGGACACTTTTTCCAAATTGGCACATTTTTCACCCCTTCCGGGAGTTCCCACAGCCACTAAGATGGCAGAGACCTTTGCACGAGATGTCTTCAGACTTCACGGCCTGCCGGACAAGATAATCTTAGATCGAGGCAGTCAGTTTATCTCAAAATTCTGGACGGCGTTGTGTGCACGATTAGGAATAGAGATAGCACTTTCCTCGGGATTTCATCCACAAATCAACGGCCAAACCGAAAGACTCAACACCACTCTGGAGCAGTATCTTAGGTGCTTCATCACCCAACACCAGGACAATTGGGTCTCTCTACTTCCCACAGCGGAAGACTCTTACAATAATGCCAAACATTTTGCCACCGGAATGTCTCCTTTTTTTTGCACCTACGGGGTTCACCCCCGATTTATCATTCCTAATGTTCCACAATTCTCTAACTCCCCAGCTGCGGAGGAGGTTATTTGAAACATCCAAGAGGCTCAGTGTTCTGCCATACTAAAATTGGAAAACAGCAGGAAGCAGAATAAGAAGAAAGCAGACCGAAATCGCAAGGAGTGCCCTACATGGTCACCAGGGGACAAGGTGTGGCTATCAACCAAATTCTTGCCCAAGTGGGTGAGGCCTTCTAAATTGTCTCCTAGGTTTCTGGGTTCTTTCTCTATTCTCTCGAAGATTAACCCTTTGGCCTACCGTCTACAGCTTCCCCCTTCTCTCAAACGCATTCATCCTGTTTTTCACTCTTCCCTTCTCAAACCTCACGTCCCAGATTCTTACCGAAGATCGCAGTCTCGGCAAACTCTGGTTCCCTATCCGGGACCAGATGAGTATGAGGTCTCAGCCATCAGGGACTCCAGGTTCTCTCGAGGCAGGCTGGAATATCTTTTATCCTGTAAGGGGTACCCAGAGTCAGAGGACTCATGGGAACCGGCTTCTCAGATAAATGCTCCTCAGCTGCTCGCCAAGTTCCATCGCTTACACCCCGGGAAGCCGGGGTGGTTGCGATCTAGGAGGGGGCATACTGTCATCCGCCGTTATGGCAGAGGACGAGATTGGCGGATTCTTGCTCATTGGAATTGGCGAAACCGACAGAGGGTTTTAGTCCCTCTTTTGTTTCCTTACGCACAGCTCTGTGCAGTATTTAAGCTCCGCCCACAGGAGATGCGTTGCATTGCAACCCTCGATTCAGGACGCTTCCTGTTTCCGGGTCCCTCTCGCTTTGAGTTTCTGGCTTCCTTCGGTTCTGCCACTGACTAGCTATTTCGCTTCGGCGATACTTTGCACTGTTGTGCTTTCCCCCCTCTTCTGCTCCTCCTCTCTCTACGCTCCCTGCCGTGCCTGGCTTATTTACTTTTTCTCTCATGTTCGGTTCCGGCTCTACGGAGCCTCTCTTTCTCTTTCTCTCTCTCTCTCTCTTTTCTCTCACCCTCTGGGTCTTTCCCTTTTACCCGGGTCTCCGTAGCGCTCTTACCTGTTCCTGGCGCTCCTGGACCTGGTGCATTCACTGCCTCCTTCTCCTCCCTACACAGTAAGGACGGCTGCTTCTTCCGGTGGAGTCTTCTACTCCTTTTCACTCGTCCAGAATCTCCATCTACTGGACTGCAATTTACCTTCTGTGACATCGCTCCTTACGTCCTCCGGTTGGAACTTTCTCCACCTCCTCCAGTCAGCACCATTGGGATTAGACTTCTAAAGAAGAGCCTGTCCTTCATCAAGGGTTTTTCCCTCCGGGGTTTTTTCCCTTTCCGGCTTGATTCCGGAAGGGGAGCCACAGGACAGCTGTTCCTTAGCTGTCACTGTGGCTACTCTCCGTGACAAGCAAGTGCATCCCAAAAAGAAAAGAGACTACCTCACCCGGCGACGCCTCCAGGAAACCAGCGAATCCAACAGCTCAGGTGAGGAGAACGTGGGCATCGGGGAGGAGGGCAGCAGCAAGGAAACCTTGGCACAGCAGTCTCCTATATGTAGCTCAGTGGTGATTGTGCGTGTTGTGTATTTTCTGGTAATTGTTTTGCATAGATATTAATTTGCATGTGTTATTGGGGTTATTTACACCTTTTCGTCTTTGTGTAACTTCCGCCTTAGACGGAAGTCCCGCTTTAATGTATGCTGTTCTTCTTGACTTCTGCCTTTCTGTTTCATAGTCATATGTTCTTACATACCTCCACGTAAGCTCCAACTAATTTTGGGCGTAACTTTGACTTACGATTCTCATCTTCCTCAGTACATTGGCCCAGTGTAATTATAAAATCACACGTATGTTATAAATGAGATGCTGTTACAGATGTTTCAGAAAGTATAATGGACCTTGATTTTCTACGATAACTCTAAAACATATATGCAATTATTTTAATACATATCAAAAGTATAATTTGTTGTCATTGCACATATAAAAATAGTGTTTTACAACATAAGACCATTAAGAAACACAGCAAAGGGTAAAGGATGTCCATATCACATCTTTAAACAAAGTAAAGTGCCTAAAGTAAACAACGTATTTACAAAATATAAAGTTTCTGTTATGCAGCACAAAAATGCTGTGTAACAAGTTACTTTTTAGAAGCATGTCATAATATTTTAATTGTTGCAGTTGTGTTGAATTCGTTTCTGCTACTGCAATAGGTGTAATACAGCCTAGAAAGAAGTTTGCATATTTCACATCAATACTCAGAAAAGTTGGCAGTGCCATAGAATCACCAATCTGATATTTCTTTTTTTACAAATTATTATGGTATGGTTTCATTAAGTGGGTTATTACTAGTACATTTGGTGCTTTAACAGTGTGTTTTGTCTTTGTAGACATGTTTAAAATATATTGCTTCATGTTTGTTCCGTATATGCAACAGCATCACAGAAGTGATGGTATTTCTTTTGGATTGCCCTTTTTAAGATACACTTTGAATATTGTGAAAATAACTATATATTATAACTAGATATGTTTCTGACATCACCCAGTTGCAGAGTTTCAAGAGAGCCTATATCATAACTTTCTAAATAGAATGCGACCATAGTACGATATATATATATATATATATATGTGTGTTTGCCTGCTTCTTATTCCTAACAGCAGAGGCAACAGTAGTACAATTAGTTTGCACTTTATGCTTTATGTTTTTTCAGTTCAATGAGCAGCGTTTGCACATTTGAGACTGATGCTAAGTAGGGATTTATATTTTTCAGTAATTTCAATGTAGTCATTTTTGGTGTTTTGCAGAAAGAATCAGGTCGATGAGGTCTGCATTGTTCAATTATTCACAGGTTGCAAATATGTGTATAGTTTACTAATGCGTTGCATTGTTTAAATACTTAGTATTTATTAATTACAACTTTAAATGTACCTAACATATTTTATTCATGTTAAATTAAAACAAAAACTATAGTATTGTCCAGAATTTGGTATTGTACTTGGCATTAAGTACCATTTACGGTAATGGTGAAAGGGTATCTATCAAAGGTGAAGAGCCAGCAATGCTTTACTTGTTGGTGTGGAAGCTGTGTGGTTGATGTAGTTTGGATCTATTCATGTTCCAATTGACTTTGTTAAGTTGCTTTCGGTTGATGTTGTCCACAAGTAATGAGTCACTTTTTGTTTTGTGAGACGTCTTTATTTTCATGTTCTGAACCAGAAGGGATGTCACCTAGCATTTTGGGCTGGACTGGGGTGCGATCAAGCCTGATTTGCATACTTCTTCTGTACTGGCTTGAGAGGCGAAGAACAATCTCACTCCTTGTTTTTGCTTTGCGTCTTTCACTACAACATCAAAAGTAACTTTGACAACATTTTCTGTCCGGATTGAGTTCATTTAAATAATGGAGGCAATAGTTTATTTTCTATCAAATATAATTGAAGGCATACATGTTTTACATTACTTTTTCAATAATATTAAAGTGTACTTTTTAAAGCAATGTGCAACGTCTCCTTTAAACAATTGTGTATGCATGAGTGTGTGTGTGTGTATGTTGGTGTTTTTTGTGTGACTGTGTTTTATTACTCATGTGCTGTTTGTAAGACAGTGTACATAATTGTGTGTGTATTTTAAGCATCTTTTTTATAATCTACCAACTGCATAATGTTGCAAATGTGTTGTTTGTAGTAGATGCACAGTTATTAATATAGCAGAAATGTTTTTGTTATTATTTGCACACTGCTTGTGAGTGTGTTGCAAGCATGCTCTTTTTAAACATGCAGTTCTTATTGTAGCGTTCATGTTACATGTGTTAGTTGCAGGCACATTTTTCAAAGGTTTGCCTTTACTGAGGTGGTGTGTATGTTGGTGTGTTGTTATTTACATGTTATTGCATGTATTTGCAACAGGTAGCTATTATTCTAGTGTACATGTAGCACCTTTGTGAGTACCTCATTTAATGGTGTAATGTATTTTTAACATGTAAAATAGGTTTCTTACTGTGCATGTATCGTATATAGATATATCTTAAAGCGTGACTATCTCCAGAGTGGCCAGCTTGATTTTCAAAATGTTGTTCCAGTGCACCAATCCATGATAATATCCGGGTGAATGCCAGAAATCTTGAAACACCAAGAAGTCCATTTCGAGATATTTTGTCAATAAAATGTATTTTCCCAGAGAAAAAAAAAAACAATGTTAAAAGCTGTTGTAAACGCGATTAAAAATGAAGCTGTCCATAATTAATTCTAAAATTTAAAATACAGGGTCAGATGCCTTAAAGTTTAATTGATCTTTTTTTATTTTAGACATGAAAGGGTTCAAGAGTTATTAAATAAGTTATTTTCTGAAGCTACTAAGACAATTCATCTTAGCCTTAGCACGATAAATATAATTCTATCAGAAAATAATTTACATAGAGATTCAAGGTTTTGATAATGTGCTTTTCTCAGAAATACATGTGTAACATTCTTATTATGACAACAATATACACTGAAATTGATCATTGGAAATAAACATTGTAAAGTTTTAAAAAGAGATATTTTAAAATGTTAGTACACTTAAATGAATTATTTTTTCTTAGCTGCTTCTTATAAAAAAAAACACAGCCCACCTCCAAAATTTCAGTTTCTTTCCCTGGTTGCACAGCTGTCAGCAATGGCTCTAGCTACTACTCATCTACCTATGCAACTCTCATCCAAATGGAAAGAGACAGGGACATAGAGTGAGACAGAGACTGACAGAGCGCTGAGAGAGTGAGAGGAAGTGAGAGAGAAAGCAGGAAAGAGCGTTATATTGCTATATGATATGGCAAGTTGTACATTTCATATTAATTTTAACAACTGTCATAGGTGACAATCAGTAGATCGGTTTTATTTTAATTTGTGACTGCAATATCTGCATAGTGAAATATACAACTTGCAGCATCACAGAACATTACTACCTAGTTAAAAAGTGTGACTATCCCATAATACATACACACAGAGCCTGCGCACTCCCAACTACTTTAGCGCAGTGCAGCCAAAAATGGTATATAGTTATAATTTAATGTAGTGGCAAGACACTTTATAGATTTTGGGTTAGAGCGTATGAGGTATTGTACATGGGAAACTATAAAGTGATTCTGTGACAATACATAGCGAGCATTACACAGGACCATCCCATTAATAGCAGGGCCCTTGTAAAAGGAATGGGAAAAAGGGGTGGACAAATATGCTGGGCTGAATTGGCACAGGTAGTTGAAGATCTTGGGCCCCCTTCCAAGAGGGGCCGTCTATCAATCAGAGCTTGAATTACAGTAACATCTTGGCTAGCTTCACCTAAAGAGTTATTTAACAAGTGTATTACTTGTTTCTTGAGGTTCAATTGTTGGGCATACAACTGCCAGATATCCATGTCGGAGAAGAAAAATACTTGGATGAAATGGCTCCCTTAAGAGGAGGTAATGTATACTAATCTGAGGCTCGGAGTTCTGACAGTTCTGGCCCCTACTGGAAATGGGCAGGGACTAAGACATGTGACTGCCCTTGCATGGATCGCCAAAGAAAAGAGTCCTTAATTAATTTCCGGTTTTTATGTCCCACATATAAAAATCTAAGAGAAACATGGTTGAAGTCATTGCTGGTCGAGACGGGCATTCGACATTCCCAAAGGGCCAGGTGTGGCTCAATGTATAGACACAACCAAAGTCAATTTGTCAGTAGCTAGTTATCTATGGTGAGACTAAGGTGGAACAGGCTAACGTCTAGATGTTGAGAGCGTATTCAGGGATTTGATGGAGTTGGTTTGGCAACATTTTCATCTCTTTTCCAATGTTATGACAGTTTTTTACAGAAAAGGGAAGAAAACCCCAGGAGAAATTAGATAGGAACACTCACCCACTCTGGACTCACCCCAGACTCAAAATGGACACCATATAATATAAGTGTGGTGTCCCCTGTACTCGTGCAGATTGAACATATGCTGATTTAGAGTATTAATAGCTAGTTACTTTATTTTATTTTCATTAATACATGGTACAGCTGACAGACATCTTGTCTCGTCTCCTTAATTCTAAATATAACCACAATTATTCTTCATACACTACAAAAGTATTGTCCAAACTCATTGACCTTTTAAACACCTAATTGACAAATTCATGTTGCTCCTTTAAATAACAGCATCAAAACATGCTCTTCAATAATCATCACTTATTTCATGTTGTACATATGATTTATGACAACAACCACTCAACATGTCATGTTTCTGTTCTTCTGCTGTCAATGATGAACATTCTTTGGGAGCAGACAATCGCGCTCATTCTGAGTATGGCGGTCTGGAAATAAGGGCGCCGGTAGCAATGTACCAGCACCCTTACCAGACCGCTATACTACAACGAGGCCGGTAGGGGCCACGGATCCCCCGGCAGGCCTGACCTGCCAGGTTTTCAGTCCCCTACTGGCATGGTTTTCACAGAAGCTCTGGTGCTTCCTTGTCCTTTGGGACTCCATATAAATGGGGATTTACTGTTACCACCGCCACATGTGATATCCCGGATGCACCAGGATATCAGGCAGCGGTACGGCTGCTACGGGGTTGCCAGAAACCCACACAGTACAAGTGGATTTTCTTTTGAAACCCCCGAAATGGGGGCCAATTTCTTAGAGAGAAGTGTTTTTTGTTATGTCAACACATGATTAAGTGTTCCTGATTGCTTCAATATTAATCCCAGTCTGCAAGAGTCCAAAGTACAAGAGCTGCTGTTAATGCAATATAGTCCGAGCCCTGTTTGTGACATGCTTCCACATGTTAATGTGGGAGTTTGCGTATAATTAGGTTGAGTATTCACTGTTAGCACCACTTGACTTTCAGCATAATGTATATTTCTGCCATCTGTGGACACACATAAAAAATATGTGGTCAAGACAGATATGTGTACTCGTTTTTACATATTGTTTCACAACTAACCTACCTAAGCTGAAGAAAAATGGGATCTGCCAAAGGTGGCTTTTTGTTTGTGCATAATTAGGGTTTCGATAGTTCAGGCTAGTCCTAAACCATCAGGACGAACAGCCTCAAGTGTTTCAGTTTAGGGCTGTAGGAAGTGGGTCAAGTGGGAGGAGGAGGTAATGGGCATGGGCCAAGCCCTAGAGACAATTGCCATGAGGAACCATATCCCCTTTTCTCCTTTCCCTCTCAGCTGCATACAATACAGTGAACAGCCAGCTTCTTTCTACCTAACTACATGACTGGCCGGGCACTTGTGCTACAGTTCAGGAATAGGTCTGAACGTTTCTCAAGGACCAGAACCAAGAAATACGAATCGGATCATCAAAATTCTGTTTGAAGAAGATAACATGTTAAGTCTTTGAATGATAAACATTAGCTCTTCTGCTGTTGAGGCATTGATGCACCCACAACACAATTAATTTAACAGCAGTGCCTTGACTTTCAAAACCTTTATGTCACAGGGTCCCCCACTTAAGTAATAAGAAACTGGGCCCGTTATCTACCCAAAAACATAGTTGGATCTAGCAGAATACCATAGCGTTACATAATAGAGTGGATAAAACCTTTACTAAGCACTAGGACCAAGTGAAATCGTTAAAAAAATTTACCAGTTTCACTCTCAAACAATTGTGATCTGAATTTGCCATAGGTAACCTGTTAGCACGTAACCCAACAACAAAACAAAAAACAACTACCATAGTATCTTCTACCAACTAGCTTGAGTATGTTGAGTACTTGTGAAGGTAAACATTGAGGTAGAGGAAGCAGGGACAGTTGATAGCATGAAACACACACCTTCATGTTTAAGTGAAAGGCCTTGTTGGCCTCCTCCACAATTCTATCTTTGGTTATGCTGTCCAGATCCAAGGCATCCATTCTTGCCCGATAGAGTTGCTTAAAGCGCCGAGCGTTCGTTACATTCTCAAACACGTAGAACTGAGTACCCACACCAGTGTGTGGCAGATGCAGCCCTCGCAGGGCAGCCTTCTTCAGCACATGGCCCCCAGAGAGGTCACCCATATAGCGGGTGTAGGCATGGGTGACCAGCAGTTCTGGCTCGTGCTGGCCAAAGTGTCTGATTCTCTCCACGTGGTCCTTAGTAGCTGCTGAACACTGGATCTTTGACCACCACCCGGATCCATACAAGAAGGCCAGGTCTTTCTCCAGTGCCTCTTTCCTGTGTAGCTCGATTGAGAAGTACATCGGGGCGAAGGCTGGGTGGTCCTTATTGCGCTCAATCTCCTCCCTAAGGTGCAGTAGGTATAGTATAAAGCCACAGTAGCAAACTGCAAAACATAAATATTCAGAAACAGAGTATTAATTTTGAGATGATAAATCAATAAGTCCATTGTGCTTTCATTTTTTAGACAACTTCCCTTGGTTATAAGTATGAATAAACAAATCAATTAATTACCACTCTCCTAAAAGCCTGAAACGTGTTAAATTACGTGATTATGCTTTTGTTCTGTGCTTTGACACTACCTACCTTGTTTGTCTATCATTGTTTGGGAGGTTGAAGGATTTAAGCTGTAGTCCAAGATCTGGACTGCGACAGCTTGCATGACTTAGTGGTTTACGTGTCCTCTGGGTACAGTTACCAGCTGGCCTTTGCAGGGATTCACAGAAATGGAATCCATTAGGCTTCTGAGTAGCTTAGAAGAGCCTGGCGAGCTTCACATAGACACAACCGTAGAGCCAGTTTTGACTCTAAGAGTACTGGTGTACTGATGTGATACAAATACCTGCATGTAGGTTGCACCAGTGTTGGCTATTCCCACGAATAAGCTTTTCTGGTGGGTTGTGAACACGTTCTTTTCTGATCTGTCAGCTGCATGCACGCATGCAATAAGGTAGTTGGTGCAGCTTTTGGTCCCGGCTGTGGCCTGTATGATGAATCACGATATTCAGTAATTTCTCCCATGGGGGAGCCTTTCCTTTTGAGGTTATGGAGGTGAGCCCGCTACGCAATAATCCTCCAGGTGTGGTGGCAAGCTAGACCTCACAGGGACAGACTCCCCATCATGGGGACATGGATTCCCGATTTGAGGAGGAACTCCTGTTTCATCTCAATGATATGATATGATATGGCATTTATAACGCGCCTATACACAAGTGTTTCAAGGTGCGATGAGGCAAGGGAGGGGAAACACAGGGAGGACACAGACAACAACATTACTAGGCCTAGTGAAAATGAGATCGCGCAATTGCCGGAGAGAGGGGAGGGGAAAAGTGCCGGGGGGATGGGCAAGTGCCAAACATGGGATCATTAACAACAAGTAGTGGGGCCAACAGGTGGCAAGTGCAGACAACAGGTTTCTAATAAGTGCAGACAAGGGGTCTGTAGAGTTGCAGATAAAGACCACAAGTGCAGGGGTTGCCATGAGGCAGTGCAGGAGTGCAACTGGGTAGGCAGGGACCTGGGCCCGTGTTCAGAGTGTAACCAGGTGATCAGTGCAGTGTCAGACAGGAGATCAGCAGGGGAGAGGAAGGGAGAAGGCAGAAGCAAAGAGGAAGGTCTTGAGGCGTTTCCGGTACCGGAGATGGTTCTGCTCAAGTTTCAGAGAGGCAGGGAGGCAGTTCCAGAGAGAGGCGCCAGCTGAGGAATGACATCTGCCCCCAACTCGTTGCTTGGAGAAGCAACTGACCCTCAAAGAGTTGGAGGTGGAGGAGCGAAGAGCTTGAGTAGGAAGATATTTCCGAAGAGAGAGTTGGAGACATTTCGGTCACAGGCCCCAGAAGGCCTTGTGGACAATGCAGAGGGTCTTGAGCTTGATCCTTGCAGCCACTGGGAGCCAATGAAGAGATTTCAGGGCTGGAGATACGATCCCTGGCCTTGAGGCCAAGGTCAAGTCTCGCAGTCCTGTTCTGGATGAGTTGTAAAGGACGGAGAGTAGAGGCAGGCAGATTTAAAAAGAGGCTGTTGCAGTAGACCAGCCTAGAGAGAACCAGAGCTCTGGAGACAGTGAGCTTCTGGGGGAAGGTGAGGAAAGGAAGAATACCTCTAAGGACTTCTAAGGACTGGTAGCTTGACTTCTTAAAACTGTCAGAGATGTGAGGTACTGAGACAAGCAGAACTCAAGGAGTTATAAAGAACAAGTACCTTTTAAGTACTGGGAAGAAGACAATCAAAGGAGTCATAACGAGTATGAACAAGAGACAGGCTGGAGAGAGTCTGTCGGCTTGCTGATAGTCCCAGGGGGATACCCGAGAAGGGCTAGAGAGGAGCCCCACCACTGACATGGCTGAGCTGAAGCGCACAGGGGATGGACCTGTGAGAGTCTGTCAACCGAAGGAGACAGAACCGAGACAGAGATGGTGGCCAGAAATGGGAGAGAGAAAACCCCCTTTCCTCTCCTATACCACACACAGACATCGAAGCATGTCTGAGAAAAGAGAAGATGAAAGCAAAAGAGCCGTCCTGACCAAACACAGAGAAGAACAGCAGGAGAACGTCGACCCGGTGATGAGCCCCATTACAGTAAAGATAACAGGGAGAGCGGGAGACCTGGAGATCAGGCGTATGAAGAGAATGGCATAGTCATATTTGTCAAAGTCAGAAAAACAAATATAACGTTTGGAGTAATTATACTCATCTCAGTGAGAGAGGGGAATAGATGCTAGAAACACAGGAGGGAAGAAGGGATGCTATCGGTGAAGAATATTTTATGAAAGGCTAAGTGTATGTCAGTCCTGTTAGGTGAACCATGGTTCTACAAAACTGAGGTGGCAGATAGCTCCGGAAGTTAGGACTTTTTCGGGGAAGACACTGTTGACACAATCTTGGAGTGGATCTACAAAATCAGAGAGCAGTTCTGGCTTGTTACAAGGAGGAGAACTTGTCCATTTTAGACCAGATCTCCTTGACAATAGCTTTCCTGTTTGTCGATCACTGTTTGGGAGGATGAAGGATTTAAGCTGCAGTCCAGGATCTGTACTATGACAGCCAACAGGACTTAATGGTCGATGTGTCCTTTGGGTACAGTTACCAGATGGCATTTGCAGGGATTCACAGAACTGGAAACCATTTGGCTTCTGAGCAGCTTAGAAGAGCCTGATAAGCTTAACATAGATACATCCCTAAAGCTAGTTTTGACTCTAATAGTATTCATAATGATTTGGGTAATTTTACTTGTCTCAGTGAGAGAGCATATACTAAAAAGAGTGAGAAGCCTCTTTGTCCCAGTGAGTAATTAAATATTAAGAAGAGGACTACCTATTCAGTGACTCAGCCTACTTGTCCCAGTGAAAGGACAAATACTAAGCAGAAAAATGAATATAACGATTGGAGTAATCGTATTAGTCTCAGTGAGAGACCATAAACCAAGTAAAGTAAGATTCTTTCCTGGGTCAAGCCTACTTGCCCCAGTGAGGAATCATGTATTGAGAAGAGCAATAATTATTCTGGGTCTCAGACTATTCATCACAGCGGAAAAACAAATACTAATGAGAAAAACAAATGTAACGATTAGAGTATTCATACTCCTCTCAGTTGAGACCATATACTAAGAAGAGTGAGAATCTTCCCTGTCCCAGCTTCCTCATCCCAGTGAAAGAACAAATACTAAGCAGAAACAGTAATATAATGATTGAGGGAATCATACTCGTCTCAGTGAGAGACCAAATACCAAGAAGGGAAATACTTATTCAGCAACTCAGCCCTGAATGGCCAAATTCTAAGGAGAGTCATATTGGTCACTGGAAACATGACACAGATCCAAGTGAAGAAACAAGCAATCAGAAGACTATGACAAGTGATATAAATGGTGCCAGAGAGAAACAGGCAGTCAGCTACAATTGAGAGGAACACAGTAAAGGGACACTCTGGTGTCAGAATACCTAGCAAGAGGAAGTTGAGAGACCAAGGGAAAACAGATAGAGGGATGTGGAGAAGTCCCCCTAAGAAAAGTAAAAGAGTTGCTACTAGAGAAAGCTAGAAGCTATCTGAAGATCCTGTAATGACAAGTACTTGCTAGAAAGCAAGCCAGGAGAAGGGAGTCTTTCTCCTGGTTTTCAGTTGTTTATTATAAGTGGTAGGGTCAGTGTAGACTAGTTTTGGACAGAGGACAGACTTTGATTTGGACTTTAGAACAGACGTCGAGCACCCTAGTTTAGTTGCATTAGGTAAGGAGACGCTTAGATTAGGGAAAGTCAGGCATTTTCTTATTATTTCTAATAAATAATTTCTGAAATGGCAAACCCTAGTCTGTCTCTTTCTACCGACTCTCCACACCTGACAATAAGTGAAGCCCAGTCATTACTACAAGGTTTGTGTCTGCTTTCTTACTGTTGTGCTGCACACCTTTTTGTGGTGGTGTGCAATCTGATTGCCAGCTAACAGCCCCTCAAGTGTTCTTTGCACGGAGGTTATGGCACCTCGTTGCCATTGACGGATGAGGCATAATTTCTAATGGTGATTGTTTAAAAACAATGCTAATTTGTGAAATTACTGCATGTCAGGTGTTCCGCATAGGCATAATACTGAACAGATAACCATTGAATTACTTTTTTAATGTTCCTAATTTTAGGAGTGGAATAAATGTTTTGCCTTCATTTTTACCTTACTAAATTTGGATACCTCTCCAGTGTTCTCATAACCAAAATGGGGCTCATTTTTGAAAATATACTAATTGCACCCAAGTCACCTCAAACTTGCACACTTACGTACACTTCAATACCCTCCATGGAATTTTGATTGTTTGCATCACAAAGTGAAAAAATATACACAAATCTTAGAGGCCCTGGATTTCCATAAATTGTCTGCACTTCGGTGTGCAAACAGTCGTAAATGCTTTTTATAATTTAGAATTGTTCTTCTCATGTATGTGCATGACCTAATCTATCTATCTATCTATGTATCTATCTATCCATCTATCTATCCATCTATCTATCTCACAATCTATCAATGTTTGTAACTGCCTCTCTTTCCATGTATTTACGTATTTGTTTATTTTTTTTTATAAATGTATGCCTATTTACCTATGTATCTCTATCCATCTACTAGCAAAAAGGGGCTCTCTTTCGCACGACAGTTGGAACTGATTACATTTTCAAATTGATTTAAGTATTTAAGTTTACTAGTAATTTAAAACATCTTTCTGAACAATGTCAGTACTTTTGAACACTGTGTTGCACTAATGCCCAAAAGTGATTTGACAATTTCTGATATAGAGAACACCCACCATCTACTGTCTTTAGAAAAAGAGACAGATACTAGTCAGGAACAGATTTGTGAAGAGTTAGGGGTTCACCTGAGAAATCTGAAAATACAAGAGTTTAAACCCAAATCCAAATTTACACTGCAAACTTCCAAAGAAATCCACCAAAAAGGGACACACCAGGTCCAATTTGGTATTGCATAAACTAACCAAAGATGAAAGACAATCTTTAGCACAACTCTCCCAGGACTCAAGTGTGGTCATTAAGGAGGCAGACAAAGGCGGTAACCTTGTGGTATTAAATCGACAGGATTATAGTAATATCGGACAACTGCATTTACAAACACCAGGGTGCTACACAACACTTGCAACTAATCCAACTAAGCAATTAGTGAAGACCTAGTACTGAAATGGTTATAGGAGGGGACTCCTTATGGATGAGTAAAAACGTGTTCTTGTCCCTATGGAGCCCACAATGCAACTATATAATCTCTTCCGAAGGTACACAAAGCATTTGATAAATTACTGGAAGTATGCCCAATCATGAGTGTGAATGGCTGGGCAACAGAAAAACGCTCAAAATATATCGATAATGCCATAAGGGGATAGGTACTAACGCTACCATCATATATCAGAGATTCAACACCGGTTCTACAAACAATACAATATATTGAGTGGCAACTTGGTTTCAGATTGTCAGCATTAGATGTTAAAGCACTTTATACCTAAATAGATCATTAACTCCCTATTAACTCGATTGATTTCACATATACCAGTTTTCCAGCCTCTAATTATCTACTTGTTGAAATGACTAAAGAGTTCCTTACATTTACCTTAGAACACAGCAATTTCCTGTTTAACAATGACTATCTTCAAAGGAAGCGGACAGCTATGGGGGCTAAATATGGCTATATATATATATATATATATATATATATAAACAAAAAAAAGAGAAAATGAAAGCGGAATACCGCTTCCTGGACGGCACTCTTCCTCAATCATAAAAATCACCCAGATACGTCAAAAAAGGATCTCCATCAAACGTCCTTTATTTGTAAAGTACAGTGGACAAGTTGCTCACGAGAGAACTAAAACAACTACGCGTTTCACCCAAAAGGCTTCGTCTGGTTGTAAACATAAATGAAAGGCTTCTTATTTAAACACTTGTGCATGCGAGAAAAAAGTCCTTCTTTGCTTTCCCTTGAGTTACCCTCACAGACCAAATGCGTGTTTCTCTGAGTAACATCGTGGAATGGTAAAAGGTATGTACATATATATTTTTTACATCCAATATGTTACTTTTAAAGATGTTACAAAATACTAACCAAGATAGTCATAGGCTAATATATTGTCCCCATATCAGTCATATTTTTAAATGTACATTATTTTGCAATATTCAGCGTTTTCCTGTGTTTTTTTCATGTTTTTTTGTTTTAACAACAAACATTGCAATCCCCAATGTGTCCATAATGACTCATTTATAGAGATACTGCCTTGTCTTCTTTCCTTATTGCTATTTCCATATATCTGAAGTGCCTTGCGCTTTCAATAAAGTTCATTGTGCAATATGACTATATGTGTTTCCACACTTCTCAAACAGTTCGTGCTGTCATAGGTCATGTATCGAAAAGATATCAAACATATGACCAACATTCTTTTGAGAGAACGTCACTTCCATTTAAGTTACCACAGCATAAAATTTTAAATGCCATTAATAAAGTGCAGTGTGCATTATAGCTGCCGATGTTTCCAATTTTTCCAAGTTTCTATTACCTTGAATAAAGTGCTTAGTGCATGATAGGATCAATTAAAATATTTTGGCAACAAAATGTCTCTCAGTATAACAAGTGGTAAAAACAATCATATTTCATCCTTAAAAATAGAATGCAGTATACATCATAATAGTCAATATTTCACCTCCACTGTTGCTTAAATGCTGGGTAAAGTGCATTGTGCATAATAACAGCAGATATTCTGTGTCATATAAGTGACAAATGCTACAAGTAAAGTGCTTAGTGCAACATAACAATCTTGCCAAGGTTTTCACTGATTATAAAAAAGCCTTATCAAAATAAAGTGCTTAGTGCATTCAGTATATAATTTGACTAGGATGTTTATAAGTGCATTATGTGTAATAGCAGCAGATATTCTGTGTCATACAAGTGACAAAGGCTACAAATAAAGTGCTTAGTGCAACATGACATTCTTGCCAAGGTTTTCACCGATTATAAAAGAGTCTTCTTATCAGAATAAAATGCTTAGTACATTCAGTATATAACTTGACTATGATGTTTATAATTACCATGTGTGATAAAACACAATATTCATGCCACAGTTTTCCATGATTAATAAAAGCTTCTTTTCCCAAATTAAGGTACTTAATGCTTTCACTATATATGGTCACTCCTTAACCGGAGGGAAGAAAAAGGCGCCTAGGGGACAGGGGAGGGAGGAAACAACGGGAATGACGCATTTACCAAGTGTTTAAAAAAAGCCTGTGACAGGTTGAGATAATGCAACCATGTTCCAACAAATATGTATGTAATGATTTTAAAAAGCCTCCTACATGTTAAGAAATGTAAGGACTGTTATATAAAACAGTGTGTTAAAAGTATATAACAAAGAAAAGCAGACCAGCAGTGGCCTCATATTCTGGGATAAAGCATTCATATACTTATGTATAAGCATAAAACAGATAAATCAAAAAATATCAGAAAAGTCAAAAAACCACTTTTAGTTTCCCACAAAAGTATAGAGCTCCTCGTCCTTGTTGTGGCCATCTGGGTGTTTTGTTTGAAAATCGACAATATATTTAGATTCAGTTTGTCTCAACCTCAGTTCTCGATTGCCCCCTCTTGGACTTGTTAAGATTTTGTCTATACCATAATATCTAAACGATGAGACATCTCCATTGTGTTTTTCTTCAAAATGCTTTGCAAGGGGGTAAGTTGGATCTTTGTTTTTAATCGCACGAAGATGTTGCAAGATCCGTAGTTTTACTTCTAATTTCGTACTGCCTATATACCATAGGTTACATCCACATATTATCACATAAACCACATAAGTTGTTACACAGGTAATATGTTTCTTGATAGTCACTTCCTTCTTAGTTCGCGGATGTATATAGTTTTTCAAAGACACCCCATATTTACAGGCCTTGCATTTGGTACATTTGTAGAAACCCCCCCGATTGCTTAATAGCCATTGATTTGATGTCTGTGTCGGGGTCGAGAAAAGACTTCGTGATAGTTCTGATTGAAGCGATTTCGCTTTCCTGAAGGTCACACTGGCATTCTTCTGAATGTGTCCTGCAATGTCTGGATCTCTCTGTAATAGTGCCCATCGTTTGGCCAGAATTTTTTGAATGTCTTTAGTCCCATTGTTGTAAGTTGTAATGAAGCGCATATTGTCAGGCTTTGTTTCTAGTAGCTTCAATTCATTTTTCTCCTTATTTCTTCTGAAAATCTCAGCTCGTGTCTGTTTCGCGCATTGGTTAAACGCACTATTGATAGTCGATTTCTTGTAACCTCTTGCCATGAAATTAATTGCTGTAATTTTGGCATTTTTTTCAAAAGTATTGTTTTCACTACAGTTCCTTTTCATTCTTAAGAATTCGCCATAGGCTTTACTGTCTTTTAGGCATTTCGGATGTGCGCTCTTGGCATGAAGCAGTGAATTGGTACTTGTTGGTTTCCTATAAGTTTCAGTCGTCAATACTTCATTCTTTACCAAAATCTTAATGTCCAAAAATATTACCTCTAAAAGATCGTGCTGTTCGGTAAATTTCAAATTGGTATCATGGGCGTTCAAGATGTTAAAGAAAACCATCCATTCTTGTTCACTGCCATCCCATAATATAAATAAGTCATCAATATAACGGCGCCAAAGGATCACCTTGTTTGTGTGTATTGATAATATTTCCTCGGAGAACAGTTTTGCTTCCCAAGCTCCCATAAATAGCTTCGCATATGTTGGTGCTACCGTCGTGCCCATTGCTGTACCACACAGTTGTTTGTAATGTTGGCCGTCAAACAAAGGCATTATGTGTGAGACAAAAGAAAAGCATGCTCAATAACATTTGTAAGTGGTCTCTAAAACTTAGTGATTTGCTGGATAAATTTTTTTTGATGGCTTCCATACCTTCTTGATGTCTGATACATGTGTATAGAGATATCACATCCAACGTTACTAATTGGTACCCCGGTCTCCATGGTATTAGATCGACTTGTTGGAGAAAATCAGATGTATCCTTGACGTATGATGGCGGTGTCTGGACAAATGGAAACAAGAATTGATCTAGGTATTTTGACGTGTTCTCCAACAGAGAATCAATAGATGCCACAATTGGCCTTCCCGGTGGTGTTCTTTTGCATTTGTGGATTTTTGGTAAAAAGTGTATTATTGGTAGTATTGGAAAGTCCTTTGTTAAAAAAGCCTTTTCTCGTGCATTCAAAAGGCCCACTTCGTGCCATGTTTTGAGCTTTTGATCATATTCCATCTTATATGACTTGTATGGATTTGCTGGTAACTTTTCATAATTATCCAGTTGTCTCAGTTGGCGTAAAGCTTCTCGCTTATAATTTTCTGTTTTCAAAATCACAATATTTCCTCCCTTGTCTGATGAACGTATAACAATTGTTCCATCTTGTTTTAAATTCTTTATGGCTATGCGTTCTTTTGAGGTTATATTGTGATACATTTTCCTTTTAACCGAGGCCAGTTTCTTCAGATCGTCTATGATTAGATCCTCAAAAAGGTCTATAAGTGCTATATTGTTGGTCGGAAACAGAAAAAATGCCCGAGGACAGGGACAGGGCAAAATTTGACGGGTTGCACTCCCAAGAGCAGCTGAGAAACGAAATCCAGTCTCAGCAAGGAAAAGGCATGACAGCAAGTCCAGGCAGGACAAATGTTTCTTTATTAATAAAAAGGTGCAGCAAAAAGGGAAACCCTGGTTACAAAACGACACGTTTTGCGGTACACTGAGCGCTTGTTCACGTAGGTAGGGAGTTTCATGGAAGGACTTCTTATATATGCTTTAAAAACCTCTATGATACAAGTGCATAGAATGTCCCCATTCACGAGGTGGTGCAAAATGATGAACACATGGCAGCCATCTTAAAACATTAACGGCACTTCAACATACAGTGTGTTAAGTAAAATAAAAACACATCGTAAGTGTCAATACATCAAACAAATGTTATACGATTAAAAATATAGCAACAATTGCACAGATGTGATGGCTGCGAGGACTGTGGAGGAAAAATGGCAAAAAGAAAGCCTCAGGTACATGACGAGTGTCAAAGGAAAAATATATATATATATATATATATATATACACACACACATCGTTCAAAATAAACGTGTGTTTTCCAATGGTATGTCTGTCAACAAAGGCTGGTACCCAAAGTTAAATAAAGTAAAAAAATACAGTAAAAAAATAATGCCATGCTAAGGCAACCGCCAATAATGACGAGCCCTGCCTGGTAGGTCTGCCCATGTTATAACGTCTGAAGCAGCCATTACCTCAACCCAGTCCAAGCAGCCCCACAACATAATGTGTTCACTAGACAAAATATAGCCATTGTCCACCGTTGGTCTCGCATAAATAATGATATATAGTCACGTAAGTCTAAGTTTACGCATACATGTGCGAGGTGTAATACAAATCGAACTTAATAATGCAGTCTTGAGACAATGTAAAGTGCTTAGTGCTTTAGCAGCAGAGTAAAGTGCTAAGTGCTTTAGCAGCAATTTTAAAGTGCCTAGTGCAATAGCAGTAGTTGTTAAGGTGCATAATATTTAGCAGCAAAGTAGGGAAAAAGTTTAAAGGAGAAAAATGTCCACACAACAGCAATGATGAAATGCACAGTGCTCTACGTCCATGGATGCACAAATATGTTCCTAAGTGTATGGTTCATATACTAAGTAACATAATACAATTTGACAGTCAAATAGATGAAAGAATGAAAGTCAATAAATATATATATCTCACAAATAGATAAAATAACAATGTCACTGGAACAAAAAACGTGCATACATGGACGGCTGTAAAGTAGACAACAAATTTATCCCCAATAAAGTGCAAGTGCAAAAAACTTCTCTAAGAATCTGGTTAAAACAATCATATGCAAGATATGCTTCACAATCATTTGGAGAAAGAACCTGTAAGATGCATCAATAAAAAAGAAGAAAGAAAAGTTAATGTACATTGATACATAGGAATGTGGACCGGAATGGAAAAGTATTCAAATATTAAACACACTGGGGGTCACTCTTGAACATTGCAGGTACCTATTATTGCAAAAAAGTGCAAGAAAATTCACGAAGTATACTTAATTGGTACCTAAAAACGTATATAACTCTTCATCAAGATTGTGGCCCCTGGGTTTTTTTGTTTCAAGATCGAGAATGGACCTAGTTTCCAGTTGTCTCAACAGTAACTTCCGGTTACCACCTCTGAGTGATTTAGGCACTGTCTGAAAACCAAAGAAGGAAAAGCCCTCCAATTTACCTTCATGTTGAGACTGAAAATGCAGAGCCATCGGATAGTTGGGATCAAAATTTCTTATGGCTCTTATGTGTTGAAGCATTCTCAGCTTCAATTTACCCTTTGTACTGCCCACATACCACATATTGCAAGGGCAATTCAAAACATAGACCACAAATTCTGTATCGCAAGTGATTCTAGATGCGATTTGAACATTATTACCCAGGATAGGATGTATGTAACACGTCTTGTTGACTGCATAAGTGCAGGCTTTGCATTTGGAACACTTATGAAAGCCTTGTGGTTTGGTGTTTAACCAACCATCAGTAAATGCATTGTCAATAGGCCTCATAAAGCTGGGAACTAAGGTATCCCTAAATGAGGTAGATCTGCGAAAGGTAATATTAATGCAATCTCCCAAAATAGTATTTAGATGTTCATCTGATTTAAGGATATGCCAATGACGTTGCATGACTTGTCGAATCTGGTGGGCACCCTCACCATAAGTCAAAATAAGACGTGTCTCACTGGTGTCTGTGGTTCTGTGTTCAGGGATGTCAGCTGACAAAAGTTGAGAGCGATCAATCGCTCTAGCTTTATGGAAGGCTCTCTCCAACACTTTTTTGGGGTAACCCCGTTGCTTAAATTTGTTGGCCATGAGGGTACATTCGCAATCATTCGCAATATATATATAGCTCAGCGGCAACATGCTCGCCTTGGAATCAAGACGACACGAAGCAACACAGGTTCGATCCCCGGGTCCGCACTTAGAAACCTCTGGGAATTAAGCGTGTTATAAATACGCAACTAAGACATAGGGCCTCATTCCACGGTTGGTGCTAGTCATGGCGCTATTAGCGCCATGACTAGCACCCATACTGGTACTGTGTCCACCCTTGTTCAATGGGAACTTACAGGTCTAGTCTGACCTTTGCGGGACCGGTAAGTCCCCATTGAAAGCCATTCCCCATTCCCATTTCAGCCCCATAGGGCTCAACGGGAAGGGGCAAGGCGCTAATAACGGTACCGCAAAGTGCGGTACCGTTATTAGCTCTGACGTCCCTTCGCAGGTCCCGTCCATAACACCTGGTAAAACCAGGTGTTAAGGACGGGGCCGCAAAGGGACATCAGAATAGGGCGCAAAGGGATTACCGGCACCGGGGTCCTTACCAGTGCCGGTAATCCCTTTGCGCCCACCTCGGAATGAGGCCCATATTCCTGCAACAGGGCCTCGATGCCCCCGGGTTGTGTGAGCGCTTTAAAAAAAATGCAAATAAACAAATATATATATAGAGAGAGAGAGAGAGAGAGAGACTAGCAAAAAATACCCGTACTCTGCACAAGTTCTGCAGACAGATATAATAACACTCATACATTTTTGAAAATCAGTGATCAGGTAGGTCACTGTTCCAGTCGCTTATCACTTGATGTGGTTTGCACTCTGAAGTAAACTGCGCTGAGAATGGGTGCGTGTGGCTGGCTTACATACCCCTTAGCAGATGTGGAGGGGAGGCGAGAGTTGGTGTGCAGCAGCATACTTTGACCATCTGTGCACTCTCTCCACCTGTCATTGTGTGCTCTCCCTACCCGTCATCTCACTCTGGCTCAGTGCTGTGTGTTGTGGTGCAAATATCTCAGAAACGGTGGATCCTAGGGCCTTGAAACTTGGTTTTCAATGAGTTTTGTTTCTCGTTTCAACACCCTTAACATGAGCTTTGTCCCGTCTTTCTACAACCACATTGATGTTTGCCGATTTCAGGTAACTGTGCCATGTTTTGAGGTGATGAAATCAGGGAAAGAGGTGGGGTTTGCATATGTCATGTAGCCAGCAGACAGACATTATGCTGTCATTAATTGTTGAAAATGAATAATCCTGTAGATCATTGTACCAAGTGGCTGATTGTTTTAATTAAACTGCACTGAGAACGGGCAGCGTGGCTGGCTTATATGTCCTGGAGGAGCAAATGTGGATGGGAGGTGAGAGTTGGCATGCTGCAGCTTACTGGGACCTTCTGTGTGCTCTCTCCACCTGTCGCCTCATCCTGACGTGGCGCAGTGTGCTGTGGTGCAAATATCTTGGAAACAGTACATCCAAGGGCCTTGAAACATGGGTTTCAAGCCTTAGAGTTTTGTTCCTGGCATCAAGATGCTTAAAAGTAGCTTAGTCGGATCCGTTTCCGACGACATTGATGTTTTGCCGATATTGTGTGATTTTGGTGCAAATACCTCAGAGATGGTGCATCCTAGGGCTTTGAAATGTATTTTTTGAGGTCCTCAAGTTTTGTTCCTTGAATTGAGCTGCTTAAAATGATGCCCACCTTGATGTTTCACCGCTTACAGGCAGCCGTCTCATGTGTGCAGCGGCTGAAATCCAGGGAATGGGGTGGGGTGTCCGTATGTAATGTAGCCAATGACGTCCGAAGGGTCATCACAGGTAACTATGAAAAATGTGGTGCAGATTGGCAGAACAGTGTAAAATTGCATAAGGAACAAACAAACAAACAAACAAACAGATTTTCGTTTTATTACACAGCCTCCGGTAGTGGCCGTATAGTTATGGTTAAGTTGTACAACTCACAGAAAGATAAGTTTGTGGGTGGCTTATAACTATTGCACCATTTGACAAATGCAAACAACGTATATGCTCATCTCGGAATGGTTTTGTGAAATTCGGTGTGGTTTCGTCCAGGGAGACAAAGTTAGAATAGGGTCCCAAAACTTTTGAAATCCTCATAGACATAATGGAAAACAATTGCTCATGCCTACAGTCCAAACCGCAGGATGGATTTACACCAAATGTGCTTTTGCAAATTTGGTGTAAATCCGTCCAGCAGTTTTTTAGAAAATGGCTAAAACGTAGGTAAAATAATTGTGATATCTGCATCCGGTCCACATACCCATTTCCTGTCCACTGAAGGGTCAATCAGGGGGTGGCTTGTCAGCAGACAGCAAGGGCACATGCTGTTTGGATGTTGAAAAACATGAGGTGCGTCTTCATTTTTGAGTCAGTCGCCATATTGGATCTGTGGACCATGGCCTTTGTCCACGGACAATGCAGTGAGAAAAAGGTGTGGAAAATACATTTGGGGTTATTTTGTGGCCGAAAGTGTGTCTGGGAAGGGTGGCAGAGTGGAAAAAAAGTTCATATTGAGCTGTTTTTATAGATATAAAAAGCTCTGCAGGTGCCACTGAGTCCGCAGCCAATTTTCCTGTTTGTGGACATGGACATATGTCTGTGGATGTCATTGAGATTGGGAGGGGGTTCTGGGTGAGAGTAGTTATTTGAAGGTGCATTGTACATATGTGTTATATGGTTTTGGCCATGTCCCCAAGAATCTGGCCACTGGCCCCAACCCCTATAGTAATATGTGTATAGTAATTATAGGCACTGTAGGGGGAGTATACAGTATTTGTAATATGGTGGAATGATATAATTGAAGTGTATATGGGATTTATGATCGTAGTACAATTGAGGATAGTGCTTATGCAATGTGTAGTTGTTTCTTTGTGATAATACTGGGTATGGTTACTTAGTTGAATATGGTAATAAAGCTGGAATCTCAGATTCTTTGTCTATGAAAGAAAACAGTACAATGTGTTAAAAATATATTTTAAAACCTTTAATTGCATGCAATTGTACATATAGATTTACTTTTTCAACCCTCATAAATAGAACATTGTATGAACTATGTTTGGTACAACATAGTGTGCTACACTGTTGCTATATTAACATGAAATAATTATCAGGTCATTGGGAGAAAAAAATCCATAGTGGATGAAAAAAATCCTACTGTATTTACATACAGTTTTTGGCATTTACATGGTTTTAAAATATATACCTGTGACAGAATACATATGTGTGGTAGCATGGATATATTATGTGAGTGTAAGTGTGATAGGATGTTTGTTTGAAGTGTGTTGTAATGAAGGGTATGTTTAAAGTAGTTAGATACCCGTTGGCATATTCTAACTATATTGGATTTTACAACAAGAAGTATTGTAGTAGTATGGATGTGTAGTGCAACAATAATTGTGATGGCATATTTGTATTGTATTACAATAAAATTACTATTGTAGTATTATGGATGTAGTTAGATGCCCAATGGCGTAATCTAACTGTATGTTGAACTATAGTTTAGTGAATACATTTGGGTTGAAAGAATATTAAGTAGGCATTTGTTAGATTTGCTGGTACTCTATGTTTTAAATAACACAAGTGTTGTTACATTCAAACCAGCCACTTTGTTTTTTGACATAGGCAGTATAGTGGCCTAAAGTGGTTCTGGCACCAGTGTGGTAGATTATGCCTACTGTTGTGAAGGTTTTCTTTACAAGAGATACTTGGCCATGTGTGAAGCCAGTAAGCTTACAGTTCTTTTTGGTACCATCTGCATTGTACCTTAGAAGCATTCGTATCACATATTGGCCATTTAAGTAAATTTGTATGCTGGAACGATTGTCTGAATTGCAAAAAGGGCATAATATGCCACAATTTGCATTCTGGAGAAGCTGGTGAAATGGAATGGATTCATAATTTGGTATGTATACATAGACAGATCGTTCATTAAGGATGTGCTCTTGTGAAACATGGCTGCACAGAGTGCATGTATGTTTTGGCAATTTCATTTATAAGGATATTTTTTGATTCTAGTACTTGTAGCAAGTACATTAGGAATTCATGTGGATCTTCCTGTGTGTTTATGGTGAATTTTACCATCCTGTACAGTAGTCCAATTATTGCCTTATACCCGAGACAGTGTAAGCGCTATCAGGATTATTTGTGGCATTTCTATGAAGGACGAGCATTTGCAAACACAACTGGTCCGAGACATTTAAGTAAATGTTGTGAACCATTGGTGGAAATTGGAAGATAAGATTGGTTGCTACATTTGCATAACATTTTACTAGAGTTGTGTTGCAGAATTTAAATGGACCAGAGAGTTGTGCCTCTGTATCCTTTGATGGGCTTGTTATACGTTAAACATAAACTAATAGGAGCTAACAGAAGTCACTATCCTGGATCAGATGCACCCTTGTGCTGCTTTTAAGGAATACGCAAAAAACCCTGACCATCCTCCGCTGGGAGACAGTGAAGGGCCAGTCAGGCACCTCAGGTAAACACTCTGGGGAAGAAAACCCTGGGAGATCGACGTCTTCTTGGTGAAGAAGCTGCAATTCGGGTTCCATTTCATTCAGTCTGGGATATGACAGCAGGGGCGCTTGAAGGAGATGAAGAAGGGAATCGAAGATCTGCCAAATATAGCCAACAGAGAGGAAAAGGAAGCGAGAATACAGTATTACCTAGAGGATTGTTAAAGGTCTCAATCTGACTGGAGAAAACAGGAGATACCGGAGCAATGAGTCCTATTTTTGACAAAGAGAAGTTAATGCAAGCTGAAGGGAGTGGGGGAGAGAGACAATGTGTGTCAGAGGTGCCTACCTGGATTTGACTCCATGAGTCGGCCGGTGAAAGGTGTATACCTGGAGGACTGGGAGATTCCGCGAGATGATCGTTCCTCCAGGACTCTAGAATCAAGGGCAGAGTCAGAACATGTCCGGTATAAACAAGGTGTATATGCCATGTGTTTGTTAAATTCCACACCATTGTGATGAAAGGATTTTGTTTATAAAAAGTTTTCCTGATGGGGGTTTGATAATGACAAATGGTTGGTGTGGGACTTCTGCTGCAACTAAAATGTAAAGAAAAAGGAATAAACGCTGTGCGAGGAAAAGGGGCTCTTCAGTATGAACGACAATGAAGAGTTGCACTGAAGCTGGACCTGTTGCTAAGCAGCCACTCTGCGTTTGAAGCAACAATGCTTTGAGAGCTTCCGGGCCGGGTCTGCTGAGCGATCTTGAGGAGTCAAGCTGTTAGAGTGAAAACAGATATCAGATTAGCCAGAGATAGGATACACAAAGGACACAGAATAGAATTCAAGAGGAAAAGTGGCAAACTCACAGAGCGTGCACTAGGGAGAGAAGTGCCATGGGATGACATGACTGGCGAGCCTCTTCACACCTTCCCTGCAGCAAAAGGAGTGTGGCCAACCCAGAAAGCACCACAGTGACTGTAATGGTGCCTGCAGCTACGGGAGCCATGTTGAGAGGCGCGTGCCTTACCACACCAATCCTCCTCCACTGCCTCCAAAGGGATCAACGGAGCCCATGAGGCATAATAGGGCCTGCAGTTGTTTTTTGAAAGGAGACATTTCTCTCTTTGTCTTCTGATAAATGTGCATTTGTTTTTGGACTAGAGAGTGTTGTGGTTGTATTATTTGATGGAGCAGAGGTTGATGTTTGTTATTTTCAGTGCTTTTTCAGGGAGATCAGGTATAGTTTCTGTTTGTATTAGTTTTCTTTTTAAAGTCATAATTCTTTGAGATACAGGGTGTATATCAAGATGGCGGTGTATAATACATGCAGCTGGTTGTATTCCAGGATGTAAGGAAGGTCTGCATTGACTTTGCATCAAAGTTAACTAGGAATAGACTATTGAGTGTATGGAGATGTGAAAGTGCTGCGTAACTCATACCTTCTATGAAGACTGTGCTGCAATGTCAATCAATGTCTGATCTAGGGTTAGACCTTGTGATTTGTGAATAGTGACACCATATGCAAGAGATAGAGAGAATTGTTCTCTGCGTATGTACATGGTCTTTTAAAAGAAGGAAACGTGCTACTGTGCTGCCTATTTTTTTTAACTTCTGCAGGTTTTTCAAAGTGGATGTTGACAAACTGAATGTTGTCATGTGGAAATTTTTGGAAGCCAACAACTGTCCAAATTGCTCCATTGACTAAACCTTATTCTACGTCAAGGTTATGTTTCAAAATTACTCTGCAGTTTAGACACAGAGTTCATAGTTTTTCTAATTCGAATGTGTTGGTGATACATGTTCTAAGCTATTTAGTCATGCTGTTGCTTGTTGACACATAGGGAGTGTCATGCCATGCACTCCTAGTTTGTCTTATAGCTCATATGCACTATCGGTTGCATTTTTTTTTCAACATTGTATCGTTGAATTGACACAGCTTGCATGGGTTGGCATTATGGATATGCATTTTATATTTTGTTGAGTTAATTGTTCCATGACATCAGGAGCAGATTTCTATTGCCCGTGTATCTCATGGATTAGTCTAGTTTCTAACATGGATTTTGCATCTTTAGTAAGCAGACCAATTCCAATGCTTTTTAAAATGTTAGTATAGGTGAGATCTGCAAACTGATGCATGTATGATTTAGTTCTCTGTAGCAGAAATGTTGCCAGAGATTCACATTTCCAATGCTGCTGAATGTGTTACAACATTGTTTGTGTCCTAATGTTTGGGAAATAGGTTGACCTTTTACTGGTGTTAACTGTAGGAGGTCTCTGAAAAGAGTAACATGTTTTCCTCCAAACAGTTCTTCATAGTCGTTTTTAAGAACGTCTTGCATTCTGTGATGAATTAAAGCTAACATAAGGTTGAAACCCATGCTTACTTCATCTATCAGGAGGACTTTCATTTGTTTGAGAATTCTGCATAATTCAGTAGCAGCTTCTGCTGATAATTTGTAATATTCTAATTTGTTTTGATGTTCTACTGGGAGGAGCAGTGGTCAGTGTAATGTTACACCTCCTATGTTGTAGGCAGCTAGACCTCTGGGGGCTGCTACAACAGTTGAAAGGCTGTTGTTTGTTAAGTATTGCAGAAATGTGCTGATCATTTTAATTAATAACATTTTGCCAGAACCAGCTTCACCACTTACATACAGGAGCAGGGGTTTATCATTTTCACAGCTACATGTTTTAGTTTCATGTTTAAAACCATGTTCAATTTCTTCAGTGACTTCTAGATGAATGGTCAGTTGTTCATTATTTAGTTGTAATTTGAGAACTGACAAGTCTTCTTCAGATTGTTTAGATTGATACACAGCATTTTCTACCTCAGTCATGGCCATTTCTGCTTCATTTAGAATGAGTGGTTCTCCAAGTGGTTCTTGGCTTCCTGTAAGAGAATGTTCACTGCCTTCAGGAATGTCTTTATCTAGTAGAAGTTCAATTTCTTCCTCTAGTTGGTGTTCATTGTCCAACACTTGTTTGTATTGTTTAAAATTGACATTTGTTATACTGGTTTCATTTGCATTGAATGCAGCTTCAAATGAATCATGGTCACCTAATAATTCTTCTTCTTTTCTCCAAGGTTTGAAAAGTTGTAGTAGGGCCATGTAATCAAGTCCACTATGTTGTGGAGATTTAAATGATAACCTTATATGATTAATTAGGCTGTGTTTTGTAAGTTTTTCTAGGCTTCCTTCACAAGTTGAGACTGAATTTGTGCCAGTTATCTCAACTGGTGTGACATTGTTTTTGTAGGAGTAGTTTTGAGCTATGTCGGACAGGCACATGTTTTTCAAAGCAATACTTCTGTTTGGGTAGTATGTGTGAATTACATTTTTTCTAAAATGTCCTGGTTGTTGGGATCATTTGTGGCTATTGTTTTTATCTCTTGGTATGGTCTTAGTACCCTTTTTCGTGATGAAGCTTGATCAAGGTTTATCCAGCCAATGTTTTTCAATTTTCCACATATGGGTGTACCTGTTAAACGGTCTGCAGCTTCGTAGCATCAACATTCTCTATGAGAGAGCATTTTTGTACCAAAGCTGTACAATTTTTGTGAAAGTGTTTAGTCAGATGATATGTCATCCCAGGGGTCTTTTAGCGCTGTCTTCTCAGGTTTGGTAAAATAGGCTGCGACATATCTTGTAACTGCAGTGGAATTGTCTGCATTCCACAAGAGGGCAATCATTGCATAGTAATCATTGATGTACCTGGATGCTTCATCCCTTTAAATGCTGTATGTGTTTTCAAGGGATTCCCTTTTACAACATCAAGCTATTTACTTGCACTCTTGTGCAAACTGCTATAGGGAAACTAAAATGATATTTGGTATAGTATTTACCTTTGTTTTTATATCGAAGTCAGCAGTATTTGCCACACATGCTTTTGGAAGCGTACTATTTGTGTACATAGGTCACTGTGTGTGGTTTCTGAAGGGATGTCACAGGTAATTTATTTTTCAATAAATGGTCAAACTGTGGCATTACTGTCATGGCCAAAGTTGGGAGCATATTGTATATACAAAAGCATGTGGATGTGTGGTGTTCCTCTTTATTGTTATTCTTGTAGCCAAAATAAGTGTTGCACTTCTCTGAGTGGAAGGCTAGTTTTATTGCAGATGAAGTGCATCATGGCAATGAAATGGTGAAATTACCTTGATACATTGACAGGTTCAAGAAGAGTTCTCCTGGTGTTTTTATATATATTCTGTCTTTAAATTTGGTTTGCAGTGCCTAAGTCGTCATGCAAGTCATCCCATGTGCATTCTGCACAACTTAAAGTATCAAACTATGTGGGTGGGCCTAGGTATTTTGGCATACAATGTACATCAGTGTGATGTCAGAATCATCATTCATTTATACCACACATGCATGCCAAGAGATTTGTGATAGTAGATTGCAAAACTTCATCTTTGCCTTTTATCTTTTAAATCATTTGGGTAGCGGACATGTTTAAGAACTTAGAGCCTGTTTTTAATGCATGTGCAACTCTATAACTTAAGAGTTGCTAGTTGGCTTTTGAAGAGGAGGTGGAAAATGTATTCTACATTTGTCTGAATATTGGGTCTTCAAAATACATTAGTAAAGAGCAATATTCTGATGCACTAATTTGTGTGGATCTTTCATCATATCTTCTTCCTTTTCCTATAGGAAAGAGTAGAGGAAAAGAAGGTGCTTCTATCATATGCTTATTGGGGATCCTTTGGCTCCTATGGTGTCTTTGGAATGTAGTGAATTAATTGTATACTGGTCTAAAATGTTCTCTGCAGTAACAGGATCTACACGTTCAAATGGGGCAGTTTGTGGTGAATCTTGAATAATTTGGGTGGTTTCTCTTAAGTTTTCCTTTATGTTTTATATCTCTGTAGTATTCATTGTTTTGTTTGAGATCTTGTAGGGCTTGTCTAACTTGGTTTTGGTCGACTAGTTGTTGCCAGATTTTGTCTTTTGTTGGTACACCATTAACTAGTACAATCAATGATTGATCTTTTAGCCATCATACTCCTAGAGTTTCTACAATTTCTTTAAGATCTAATGGCAAATATACTACTTTGCAACAAATGCCTTTTAGTAACTCAGATGGAGGCCATTTGGCAGTTTTCGGTTGAAGACGTATTATAGCTCGAAATGGGTGTACTGTTTGCATAATAAGTTATTAGTGATAGGGCATGATTGAATTTGGTTATTGTCAAGCTTTGTAATGCAGTGAGTGCAAACTATTGAGGGAGCAGTCATTTTGTATATATTTTCTGTTGTTAGATATGAAGCTAATTGGAACCATTGGGATTGCACATTGTCCTGTATTTTGTAGGCAATAGATACTATTTGTGTGCTCTTTTTATAAAACGTTCTGCAACAAGACACATACTTGTCTGGTATTTCAGCAGATGTATTTTGAAATCTGCTTTTTCTTGTTCGTATGAAGGTTGGGGTTTGTGAGGTTTTTGCTGTTTTCTAAAGTTTCTGAATTGTCTAAGTCAACTTCAGTACCCAAATATTTATTTGTATGTGCTCTATTTTTTGAAGGGTTTCTTTGCCCGTTACATGCAGGAGAATGTTATTTAAATATTGCAGTTCTAGAGCAGGACTGTTTGCGTAGTGCAGTCTATAGGTAAGATTTTAAAGTGAGGAATGGTGTGTTGCCAACATTTTGATGTGGTGGAAGGTGCTTTTGCAAGCAGTTGCTGAAATGCAGGCTAATGAATGTCCTTGCAGTCCAGTGTGGATTTGTTCTGGGCAGGAGTCCATGGTTTGTAAAGTTTTCATTCGACTTTTGTCTTTTAGTTTCACATAGTGATTGAGGTATTGTTGTAAATATTTGAAGGATTGTTGGCATACATTACATATTGAGCTGCACGTCCATTTGCACACTGGATGCTTTGTTTGGGCAAAAGGAACATTTTGTTGAAAGTTTTTTGGAAATGTTATTTCTATAAGGCTTTCCTTTACTATAATGGTGTCGCCTACCATTTTATAGCCTCTGCCATTATTATCTATGAAAATAGTTTTTTTGTTGTTCAAATTTATAAGCCTTTTATGGAGCTGTGCTGTTTGTGTGAATCCATTTACTTTCACAGAAGTTTGAAAAGGCATCTATATTGACATTGTGCATGTTTAAAAGTCCTTTTTGTAATGTATTGATGCATTTAGTTAGTGGTTTAATTCTGTGTAAAATCAATATAAACAACTTTTTCTTCATTAGAAATGCGCTGTCAATTAGAGCTTCGAGGATTAGTTTTCTGTGTTTGTTTTTAAGGGTAGACATTTTAGCTGTCTTTGTAAGATTGCTAAGCACTCTACAGTGGAAAATATTCTGTACAAAAGATTTTTGGAATGGTTTACTGTGGCTACGTTAACATTTGTAGATATAGTATTTGGGTTATTTATAGGTCTGCTTTTGTTTGTACATCTTTTTTCACTTTAAGTTTTTGCAAGAGGAGCATTACTTTTTTTTAGTGGTGGGTGGTTTAGTTTTGTTGAGTGAGCTGTTCTGTTGTAATGTTTTTTATACATTGTTTTAGAGGCGGATTACTACATGGCTTCTTTTTGTTTTTATCTGCTCTATATTTTCTTTGTTTTCTACAGAGTTGGTTTTTAGTAGGCATTCTTGTCGTACTCTGTATGTTCCACCGTAAGTCTGGAAGACCACTTGGACTAGATGCCACTGAAGTAATTCAGACTTTCTTTCTTAGAGCACAGCTTGCAGGGTAAAAAAAACCTGTCAGGCCAAGGGCTCAGGCAAAAAGGCAGAACGCACAGCGGAGCTAGAGGAAAGAAACAAACACGGCAAATAAAACATTCTGTTTGTTGATGGCAAAAAACCAACCCCTCTACACCCTCCGAGACCCACAAGCTTACCTGTGTATTCCTTTTTCCTGCGGAATACCTACTTGTGATAGAACACAAGACCGGATGTGGGCGAAGGTCAGATGGTGACTTTAAGAGAGTGCCAAGGATGGTGTCACTGATGTCCCAAAACCCAATAAGTGATGCAAACAGCAGAGCGTCCCAAAATCCAAGGAGTGATGCAAACAGCAGAGCGTCCCAAAAATCCAATAAGTGATGCAAACAGCAGAGCGTCCCAAAAATCCAATGAGTGATGCAAAGAGCAGAGTGTTCCAAAATCCAAGGAGTGATGCAAACAGCAGAGCGTCCCAAAAGCCAAAAACAAACCAAGCCAAAATGTGACCAGGTGTAAGCAGTTAGCACCGTTCTTCCAAGTGCAGAAAAACAGGTTTCAGGAAGAAAAGACGTGGTGTTTACTTTCTCAAACATGAATGCAGGGTATTTCCTTCTTCTTTCGAAGAGCGGGTAGCCAGGAGCGGGTAAGGGATACGGGGTTAGGAATCAGAAAGGGAGCCGGGAGCCAGACATAAGAAGCGGAATCCCAAAGACAGTCCGGTATGAGTTCCGTAGTCGAGCAGGGGAAGGTAGATCAGACGAGCGCCGAAACAGAATCAGAAACCAGGCAACGGGGTCCAAAGGGTATGCAGAAGTCAGCAACCAGGTACACAACAAATAGGAAAACTTTTTCCAAGAAGCGCTGCTCGCGTAACAACGGTTTAGGAGCACCGGCTTTCTGGGGGCGTGACTAGTTATAGGAAGTGGATTCGAAAGAGGCGTGGAACGCAAGCAAAGGAAAAAGCGTTCTAAGGGTTCCTGCCAAGCACAAGTCCCATTGGGAGATGTAGTTTTTACCGGCGATAACGCCGGCGTTGATGTAATCGCCAGGACAAGCACCACGGGCTTCCCCCATGGGTATGAGAATGCCGTAGGAATCCGGGGGGCATGACAGTACCCCACCTCAAAGATGGGCTTCCCCCGGGTCGCAGTCCACGAGACCGGAGAAACGCCTGCAAAAGGCGCGGAGCATGAATGTTGGAAGCGGGCTCCCAGGTACGGTCTTCTGGGCCGTAACCTTTCCAGTCTACTAGATAACGGCGGGCACCTCGGACCACTCGTGTATTCTATATGGCCTGTACCTCGTATTCCTCTTCACCCTGAATCGTAATGGGAGCTGGATGATCGAATAGTCGCGTACCAACAATGTAAGGACGCAATAGGGAGACATGGAACACGGGTGGATTTTATAACTTGAAGGTATGCCCAAGCGATAGGCGGCTGCGTTAATGCATTGCGTGATGGGATAGGGACCCACGTAACGAGGGTTTAGTTTATGTTTGCCCGGTATATGAAGATGCACAGTGGATAGCCAGACCTTATCCCCAGGGCGATACTCCCGGGCTGACCGGCGGTGCCTATCAGCATGTTTTTTCATGCGATCCTGTGCTTGATGCAGATGTTGAAGCACAGCGGTGTGGATAGACAGCAAAGATTGGGCCGTTGCTTGAGCTGCGGGCACCTGTGCCACCGAAGGAAGGGCGGACGGTAAAACCCGCGGATGTTGGCCATACATGGCATAGAAGGGAGAACAGCCAACATACGCGTGACAAGCATTGTTGTACGCAAATTCCGCAGCCCCCAATACGGACAGCCAGTCCGACTGGTATTGTAGACACAAACATCGAAGGTACTGCTCCATGGTGGCATTAAGTCGTTCTGTCTGTCCGTCTGTCTGAGGATGGTATGATGATGACAGGCGAACGTCGATGCCAAGAAATCGGGTGAGAGCCAACCAAAAGCGTGAGGTGAATTGGGATCCACGGTCTGAGATAAGAACCAAAGGAAGACCGAACAGACGAGCCACCTGTTAGAAGAATAACTTGGCCAATGCGGGAGCAGAGGGGACGCCTTTACAAGGGACAAACCGAGCCATTCTGGTGAAAGTATCTACGACAACCAAAATAGTGGTTAGCCCCTGGACCGGTGGAAACTGTACCACGAAATCAAGTGACACAGTGTGCCATGGGTGTGGCGGGATGGGCATTCTCTGTAGAAGCCCTACAGGTTTCCCAGCTACTGATTTACATTGTGTGCATACGGCACATTTCGATACTAAATCTGCCACATCCCGTTTCATATTGGGCCACCAACACCATCGGAGGAGTAGGTCGAGTGTCTTGGTTTGCCCTGGGTGGGCGGCTAAACGAGTATCATGAGACCAGCTTAGGGCCTGCAACCGAGTCCGGACATCAGAGATATACAGGCGTTCCTGTACATATGGCAGTCCTGATATCAAACGTGCTTGCAACCCTTGAAGAATCGCTCCATGGTCCGCTGTCCAATGACGGATCTGTTCTAGCAAGGAACTGGTCGCAGCACAAACACACATAAGTGTTTTTTGGCAAAACAGGAAGGACTGCCTCTTCTGGGGATGCATCGACTCCGATGCGAGAAAGCGCATCGGCTTTGCCATGCAAGGGGCCTGGCCGATAGGAGACAGTGAAATTGAACTGTGCAAAAAACAGATGCCACCTGATTTGTCTAGAATTGGTACATTTCACCGTAGACAGGGCTTGAAGGTTACGGTGGTCCGTATAAACAGTAACAGGATGCCGTCCCCCCCCAATAGGTGGTGTCGCCACTCCTTAAAAGCAGCTCGTATAGCCAGTAGCTCTCGTTCCATTATGGTATAATGCTTTTCCAGGGAAGTCTATTTTCTGGAAAAGAAGGCTACGGGTGTAGTTGTCGAGTCGTGGGACATTTCTGAGGCAAGATAGCCCCAAGGGCAATGGCAGAGGCATCAGCATCAATGATGAAAGGCAATAGGGGATCTGGGTGTAGCAGGACTGGGGCTGTAGTAAAAGCCTCTTTCAGGGTCTGGAAGGCGACCTGGGCCTGAGTGTCCCAACAAAAGGGAACTGAGGGGCTGGTAAGGCGTGTCAACGGGGCTACAATAGACGAAAATGATGCAATAAAACGTCTATAAAAGTTAGCAAATCCTAAGAAGGATTGCAAACTCTTAAGCGAGGTAGGAGTAGGCCAGTCAAGGACTGCTCATATCTTTGCATCATGCATGTGAACGCCCCGAGATGATATCACGAAACCTAGAAATTCCAAAGAGGAAACGTGAAATACAAATTTTTTGGCCTTCGCATACAAACCGTGTTCACGAAGATGGAGTAATACCGCCCGTACGTGCTCCTCATGTTGTGATAATGTTTCGGAGAATATTAATATGTCATCCAGATATATCACAACAAAAACATCCAACAGGTCTCGGAAGATGTCGCTGACAAAGTGTTGGAATCTTGCGGGTGCATTACATAGGCCGAACGGCATCACTAGGTATTCGAAGAGGCCGTATTTGCACTTAAAGGCTGTCTTCCACTCATCGCCTACGCACACCCTCACCAGATTGTAGGCCCCCCTCAAATCCAATTTCGTAAAGATTTTGGCGGTAGTGAGGCGATCCAATAATTCCGAAATGAGGGGTAATGGATATTGATTTTTTATGGTCACCGCGTTGAGTGCACAGTAATCCACACAAGGGCGGAGATCCCCCTCCTTCTTAGGGACAAAAAAAAAAATTGGAGATGCAGTTGGAGAACGGGAAGGTCTTACATGACCAAATCTTAAAGACTTCTCAATGTAACCCTTTAAGTGCTCCTCCTCGGGTCGTGCCAAGGAATATATCCGACCGTGAGGGAGAATGGCATTGGGTACCAAATCAATCGGACAATCATATTCCCGGTGAGGCGGGAGTTGTTCAGACAAACCCTTGTCAAACACCTCAACCAAATCCCGATATACGGAAGGTATTTCAGGTGCCGCCTTATTGGTTGCATTAACAGTGTGTGTGCTTGATAGTAGAGCCATGCTTGGAGAGGGGAGAGGCATCCCCTGAACAGGAAAGCAGTCCCCCTTACATAAGGGAGAGGAAAAAAGTACTGTTTGTTTCACCCAATCAATGATGGGGTTATGTTTTTGCAACCAAGGGAGGCCCAAAATAATCCCAAATTGAGGTGCAGAGATAAGATCGAAAGACAGGTATTCAGTAGGCCCTTCCGCCGTACTCATTTGCAAAAGTTGTGTTTGTTTTGTGACACGACCCGAAACCAGACAGGAGCCATCTACTGCATAAATGGCTTCTGGTTTATCTTTAGGGTCTACCGGGATACCATAGGTTACTGCCACTTGTTCGTCCATATAATTACCTGTTGCCCCGGAATCTATCATGACTGGACTAAAAAAGGTTTGAGAGTTGGGCAATAAAAAGGACATATCCAAGTATATGTGTGTGGCAGCTGGACAGAGGAGTGAGCCATTGGAAGGCTGACCCGTCACATCGGCTCGATTTAGGGACGGGTCGTGGCGTTTCCCGCCCGTTTAGCAGGGCGTTTAGGACATACACAAATGAAATGTCCCGTCTGTCCACAATACAAACATTGTTTTGTAGTCTTCTCTCTCTCTCTGCCTTTGAAAGGGGACCTTTCACTGCCCCAATCTGCAGGGGTTGTACATCCCCAGGGACTGGGGAGGGTACCAGTTCAGGTTTACCAGGGCGTAGATCAGGATGTCGGCGTTCTCCACGCCTCTGTTGCAGACGGGCATCTACCTGCAACACCAAGTCAAGCAAATCAGAGAATACTGAAGGAACAGAGGGGACAAAAGATAATGCATCCTTCAGTTCGTCTGACAAACCCCTATAGAAGACCGCCGCCTTTTTCTGTTCAGGCCAAGAGGTTTCTGCAGCCAACTGATTGAACCGGGCTAAATACACCAAGAGGGGTTGTGTACCCTGAGACAGTGCCAGAAACTCCAGGTCTGAAGCCTGAGCTTTATATCTGGCATCAAAAACCAGGTTCATGGTTACTAGTAGGGCGTCAAAATCATACAAAACAGGGTCATCAGACTCCCGTAACGGATTCGCCCAGGCCGCAGCCATACCCCCTAAATGAGAGAGCACAAAAGCTGCTTTTGTTGTGGAATTAGGAAATGCCAAAGGACGGCATAGAAAATGTAGACGACATTGATTGATGAATGTCCCATACATTTTGGGGTCTCCCGTGAAGCGTTCTGGTGGGGCCAATGCAAAGGGACCAGGTAGTACCACCGGAGCTAAACCGGCTTGGGGTGTCGGAGGAACGGGTGGCGGTACAGGAGCGGGAGCATCCCCAAACTCCTCGTCCACAGACAAAGGCTGCACAAAGCTTTGCATGACATCCATTCGTTGATGCAGGGAAGCGTGTGCTGCTGCCATGTCTGTGCGGAGCGTGGTAAAGGCCTGCATCATAGCAGCCATAGGATCTGCATTAGGATCCATCACAGACAGACAGGCACCAATGTTAGGCTCCTAAATCTGTCGTACTCTGTATGTTCCACCGTAAGTCTGGAAGACCACTTGGACTAGATGCCACTGAAGTAATTCAGACTTTCTTCCTGAGAGCACAGCTTGCAGGGTAAAAAAACCTGTCAGGTCAAGGGCTCAGGCAAAAAGGAAAACGCACAGCGGTGCTAGGGGGAAGAAACAAACAAGGCAAATATTACATACCGTTTGTTGATGGCAAAAAATCAACCCCTCTACACCCTCCGAGACCCACAAGCTTACCTGTGTATTCCTTTTTCCTGCGGAATACCTACTTGTGATAGAACACAAGACCGGATGTGGGCAAAGGTCAGATGGCGACTTTAAGAGAGTGCCAAGGATGGTGTCACTGATGTCCCAAAACCCAATAAGTGATGCAAACAGCAGAGCGTCCCAAAATCCAAGGAGTGATGCAAACAGCAGAGCGTCCCAAAATCCAATAAGTGATGCAAACAGCAGAGCGTCCCAAAAATCCAATGAGTGATGCAAAGAGCAGAGTGTTCCAAAATCCAAGGAGTGATGCAAACAGCAGAGCGTCCCAAAAGCCAAAAACAAACCAAGCCAAAATGTCACCAGGTGTAAGCAGTCAGCACCGTTCTTCCAAGTGCAGAAAAACAGGTTTCAGGAAGAAAAGACGTGGTGTTTACTTTCTCAAACACCTGAATGCAGGGTATTTCCTTCTTCTTTCGAAGAGCGGGTAACCAGGAGCGGGTAAGGGATACGGGGTTAGGAATCAGAAAGGGAGCCGGGAGCCAGACATGAGAAGCGGAATCCCAAAGACAGTCCGGTACGAGTTCCATGGTCGAGCAGGGGAAGGCAGATCAGACGAGCACCGAAACAGAATCAGAAAGCAGGCAACGGGGTCCAAAGGGTAGGCAGAAGTCAGCAACCAGGTACACAACAAATAGGAAAACTTTCTCCAAGAAGCGCTGCTCGCGTAACACAACGGTTTAGGAGCACCAGCTTTCTGGGGGCGTGACTAGATATAGGAAGTGGATTCGAAGGAGGCGTGGAACGCAAGCAAAGGAAAAAGCGTTCCAAGGGTTCCTGCCAAGCGCAAGTCCCATTGGGAGATGTAGTTTTTTTACCGGCGATAATGCCGGCATTGATGTAATCGCCAGGACAAGCGCCACGGGCTTCCCCCATGGGTATGAGAATGCCGTAGGAATCCGGGGGCATGACAATTCTCTTCTGTCTGGTGGCAAAAAAGGAAAGTTTGTGTTTGAAAGTTCTGGAATGTTTATATATTTATTATGCATGGGTGTGTGGGTGTTATTGGACATATGAATAGAGTGCTATGTGATTGTGTTGTGGAATGATAGGTGTGGTTGGGAAGGTTGAAAGAGTAGGAGGCTGTACTATTGGTGTTAGTGAGTAAGGGAGTGGTGGTGTGATTGAATGAGTTAAAATATTATGATGTTTTGAGGAGAACAGTGTTTGTTATAATGGTGTAATTTAGAGAATAGGTATGAGGGTTTTGTGGGTGTAATTGAAAAGGGGTGAGGAAGTGTGTGTGTGTGTGTATATGTGGTAATGTGTGTTAGGGATTCGGAATGCAATGAGTGTGAAAGTTGTTGGGTTGGAATTAAGGACCTCACTTGGATAGGGGTATGGAAAAGTAAGGAAATTAAAGTGTTCTATAGATGTTGAAGAGACATTGATGTGTTCTTAGGTAGTAAGGAATTGGTGGTTTAGTGAATAAAGAACAATCTTTTGATAGGAATAGAAAATGTAAGAAGGCTGCAATAGAATGAGTAACAGTGAAATACAACATTGTTGAGGAGAGAGTAATACTGTAGGCTAATATTTAGTGAAAGCACACTATCACAATTAGAGAGATGTACATGCTCTATTAATGGACTTTGTATGATGTGAACAGTTTTCTTTCTTCAGTAGCTGTCTTAAACAATGTTCTTTTTTCCTAAGAAAGAAAGTTACTCAGTATATTTGGTAATGGTGAAGTAGTTTCACTAAGAGAGGTTGTTATTAATTAAGGTAGGAGGAGTTGTTGGGAATAGTTAATAACGTGTTATGGGTGGTGTAGTAAAGTATGCTAACTATGTTTTTAGGGCAATTGGACTATGACTAGTTCTGTGTGAGACATTATAAGGAACAGGGTAACAATTGGTGTGTAAAAAAGATGCATATATAGTTTATCTTTGCAGTACAGGAAAGTTTCTTGTAGGGATAATATGTAATGGTATTGGTTGTGCAGCAAAGTTTGGCTTCATGTAAAAATTGATGAAACATGTTTTTGAAGTAGGGCAATATTTGTGCCGGTGCTCTTAACAAGAAAGTGCTGTGTTTGTGGTGCAATCTGTTTGTGATGTGTTGCAGTGTTTTAAAGAAATTGTGGCTCAGTTGTAATGCAATGGTATTTTGTAGTTGGAGCAGTGTATGGTGTCTTATAGTGGTGGGTGAAAAAGAATAGTACTTTATATGTAAGGCGAGGTGTTGTGTATATATATACTTGCAGTATACACATATGTGTTAGCAGGTGTAGAAGGGTGGCACTATAAGGGATGTAATGAGAAAGGTTGGAAATGATGATATGGAAGGAAAAATGGAAAATGATGTGCATTTAAAAATGTTCCTTTTTAGGAACATAGCAACATTTTGTTGAAAGTTAAAAAATGCCTATGTGCATTCACAGCAGAATTGTGTGTAACGTTTTTCGATACGTAATAGAAATGCAGTTGCAACAGATTTGTAGAACAATGTTAAGTGGCAGTTTTTGATGCAGGTGGCTGTGACTAACAGGAGACATGTGCTCTCAGAATTCAAGTGTTCATCTGAAGTGTTGAACTGAGATGACAGGCTTGCATGTACAGTTTTTAGATGTGATTGGTCGATGGATGTGTGACTGTTTGAAAGCTGCCGATGAGGGAGTGTTACCAACATAAAAGTAAAAAGGGCAGAAGGGCTGCCCTGTGCTATGGTGTCCGTGGATTTCCGCGATAGTCCGTGGACCAAGACATGCCATCCAGGTCTTTTAGGAATGCTTGGCATGTAAAGAGGGCTACGCAGACCGCTGACAGTCGTGAAAGTCTGCAGGCATCAGGGATTAGCCCATCAGGTTTTGTAGTTGTGGTGTACAGGAAGAAAGCGTGGCAAGTGTTTTCTTTGTTGTGTATAGTGAAGATAGCTATGGCTACGGCTATACAGAAGCACAGTGTGTGGATGGTGGGAGATTCTTGGATCCATTCATTGAAGGTTTGCGCTGAATAACATTGTATCGCTGCTACTATTGGATTGGAAGAAGTGGAAGTTTTGTGGTATGCAATTTGTGGGTTAAACTGTGTTGTCCGTATTACCATTCTTTGAGAGTATGGCTCACTTTAAATGTCCAGATATTATTATTGTGCATTGTGGTCGTAACAGTTTGGGCTATGTCACTGCAGAATATTTTCAGTTTGCCATGAAGGATATGTTGAAAAGCATAATGGATCTGCTTCCAGCTGCAAAGATTATTTTTTCCGAAATCAATCAATGGCAAATATGGAGATATCCAAACTTGTTTTGTCTACAAATGGAAAAAGCCAGGCAATAACGCTGTATGTGCTATTTACACGGTGTAGGAATGGCATCTTTTGACAATGACAATATAAAGTTTGATGGATTGAATATTTTGTGTACAGATGGAGTTCATTTGACAGATGTTAGAAATTCGATTTTTCTTTCTAATGTTCAGAATGCATTGAAACAGTTTGTGTGAAAATTTAAAAGGGAAGATGTGTAGTCAATACTAAAGCATTGTTTAGTAGGTGTAGGACACAAAAATGAGAAAACAAATTTGAAGCATTTTTTGTAGAAGTTATAAAAACACATAAGTACAGTACAACATGTGTTACTATAGTACATAAAAGCAGAAAAATCCCAAAACAGGTCATTTTAAACAAACACCCCTCCAACAAGTCTCTTTTAAGAGCCATAATTGTAGAATAAATGTTTTAAATTGAGTTTAAACGCCACACCCAATTAATTGGACATGCAGTCCACAGACAAGGCGGTAGTCCACGGACGCGCCCGTGCCATCCGAGTCTTTTAAGGATGCTTGGCATGGAAATAGGACTGCAGAGACCGCAGACAGTTGAGAATGTCCACGGACGTCGGGGGATTGGCCAATCAAGTTTCTTGGTTGCAGTGTACACAGAGAGCAAGTAGCAAGAGTTTTCTTTGTTGTGTGCAGACAAGATGGCTATGGCTATAAGGAAGCAGAGTGTCTGGATGATGGTGATTCTTGGATCCATTGGTTAAAGGTGTATTCTGAGCATTGTGGATTATCAATGAATCATGGATTAGAAAAATTTGAAGTTTCTTGGTATGGAGTTTGAGAATTGAAGTGGGCGTTGCGAGAATATGGTTACTCTGAAGCATCCAGACACCATTAAAGTTCACCTTGGAGGCAACAGTTTGGGCTATGTGACTGGACTATCCTTACAGTTTGCCATGAAGGATACATTTACAAACAAAGTTAATGGAACTGTTTCTATGTTCAAAGATTCTTTTTTCTCAGATAGTTCAAAGGCAAATGTGGAAATGTTGTAATTTGTTTTGTCCACAAATCCCAAAAGCCAGGCGCAATGTAAATAAAACTGTATGTGATTTTTTAACAGGATGTTGGAATTACATCTTTCCACAATGAAAAAATCTAATTTGATGGCATGAATATTTATCGAAGAGATGGAGTGCATTTGGCTGATGTTGGAAATCAGATTTTTCTTCTGAATGTTCAAAACACATTGAAACAGTTTCTGTGAACATGTAAGATATGCAGTGACGTATTTGTTAGCTGCAGTAAATAAAAAGCAAAAACAAAATAGAAGCAGTTTTTGTGAGTTAGAAAAAATTAGTAAGTACAGTAGAACCTTTTTAGTTCAGTATATAGAACCCCCAAAAAAATTCAACAAAGAAAGGTACTTTTAAGAGCCACAATTTTTTAATCAGAAATAAGTTCATTGATTTTACTTCCCTCTGCCTCCTGTAATTTTCCAGGGGTCTGCTGACTATTGTACTGTCCGTGAACTATGCAGGTTCCAAAAGGTGCATAGGAAGTTATGGTCTTTATTTTATGCTAGAGAAAAGTATCTGTAACAGAAAATTATTTCTGTCCTTTTATCTTTATCTCTAATATACAATTGTCCATTATTTCCATTAGCATAGAACAAAATGCAAATGGAAATGTTGGAGAATTTCCAGGAGAGGAAAGGAGGTAAGGAGGGGGAGGGAAGGGAGGAATGGGCCCCAACCACAGATACAGAAGGGCAGATGGACAGGGGAAGTGCCTTAAATCTAAGGTAGGGCACATTATTTCTCATGCTCATTGACCGCAGCCTCGAAAATACTTTGAAACTGCTCCCCCCTGCAGAGTAATGTGTCAGAGTACATACAGACTACTGTTGTCCTAGTAAGATATGGATCAACAGCCTCTTGTATGGCCTGCAAGGCAGCCGGTGGGATCCTCTGCCCCACAGGAGTAGCTTGTGTGGTAGCAGGAATGGTTGAGGTAGATGGGGCAGAGGAAGACGGCCTTTGATGGTTCCTTTGAACAATCATTCTCAGAGCACTTGGGTGGTTTGAGTGGGTGAGGTGTTGCATGGAGGTGGTACCAAAAGAGTACTGCCCACGTTGTCCATGACTGAGTCACTCAGTGCATTTAGCATGGGCATCCCAAGCCTTTGGTACCCCTCTAACAGTTGTTAAAGAACACCACTCCCATGATTCTCATCGGGTGATGGAGGTATGTACTTCCTTTACCTCATCTTCCATGTCCTCTTGATCCTGCTCTGAATCAGTGCCCCTGTTCCCCTGTCCAGCCCCTCAAACTGGTGGTGGTGGCGGCCCCTGGGGAGGAGGGTTGGTCAGGACTGATGCCATTTTAGCAAATAGCAGGTATCAAAGTTGCTCTTGCAAGCAGGTGCTCTCTCCCGGAGCACCAGATTGAGAATTACTAAAAGTTCCTCCCTTCAGAGAAACCGTGCACAGACATTTCTCCTGTCCGTGGACTACTGAGTCAAAATTAGGCCTTGGAAAGTTGTAAAAAGTTGAGAGATCAACTAAGAATAGGTCTAGAAGCTAGAAGGGTACACTTTCAATTTGAAACTTCCTACATCGGCCAAAAATGCAGTTTCAAAATGTCCGCGAAGCGCGGTCACCATTTTTGGACACATCATCACGCTGCATGGACAAGTAGGACAGTGATAATTAACATTCCAAATAAGATGATTTTCAACATAAGTTACAGGTTCTTTAAAGTCATCCAATTTTAAAGACAACTTCATGATTTGATTCTGTACTGTTGGGGATTGGGATTGTCTTTCTGATTGTTGGGATTCTCCATAATTGATCTGTAGTGTAGATTCTTTATGTAAACTATGTACTGTAAGAAAAGAAGAAATTATTATTTCAATGAACACTGTATACGTTACATTATTTGTTTGTATTGAAAGATGTATTGTTTACCATTAGAGATTCCATCATCACTAATTTCTTCTTTGGGAAAGTTTTCTTCCTGTCACTCAAGTGTGTTCCATGTCTGTCAAAATAAAAACTGGTGATATTACTTATGAGAAATGTTTATGTAATGAATGCTAATAATAGAGAAATAAATACAGTGTACTTACTATTTGGTAAGAGGATATTTTGCAATGGGCATCTGGTGTATCTCAGTGTGCATGAAGAGTTGTTCTAAAATGATAATATGATGTGAACAGTTATGGTTTGTGCTTGGTACATTGCATATTATTGTGTGCTAAATGAAACAAATATTTATACATTTTGAAATGTTGAATTGCACAAAAATGTAAATTGGGGTGTAGTAAATATAAGTAATGCTGTTTTATGCATATGTTTTTGTTGGTAGAAGGGTAAAAAAATGTTCTGTTGTCTCCTTGTGCTTCTTGGTTTTATTGATGCTACCTGCTGTCCGCTGACTTTTATACTGTCTGCGGACTCTAGAGCTGGTAATTTGGAGGTGAGTTTGATTTTTAAATGTAATCATTAAAAATAAGTAGAAGGAAAGTGTAGGAAATCAGGGTGCGCTAGTAAAAACATATGAAATGCAGGGGAAAATCTTTGTTAAAGGGAAGTTACAAGTAAAATTGAAAACCCCCAGAAATTCGCCAGTTATGTTAAGCTAAGCAACCATAACTAGCGTCACCACCTTGCACTGCTAAGACTTACACTGAGGATATCAAAGATTATTTCACAAATTTCAACTTCAAAAAGAGGCAAACTTTACATTACTTTACTTTATTATATTTATATAACGCAGCCATGGACCCATAGGCGTTAGGGCGCATACAAGACAGAAGATAAAAAAACAAAAAGGGGAGAAGAGGCCAAGTCAGAGCACAGAACTGGTCGCATAAGAAAGGCGCAAAACAGCGATTAGGTCAAATTATGAAAACAGCCATGTTTTCAGTTTTACTGAAATGATTCAGAGAAGTTAGACTCCGTAGCTTGTGAGGGTGCACGTTCCTTATTCGTTCTACATCTGGGTGCAACCAGCAGAGTCTGGTTATTGGAAGGGATGGATCGGCTATTGACCTTTTTAATGATGTGGTTTTGCAAGTACAGTGGCAGAAGGACGTATCTGCATTTGAATGTAATGACCAAATGGCAGAAGCAAATTTGTGCTTCCACCAGGAGCCAATGCAGAGCCCTCCTTGCCGATGAAACATGGTCACAGCAGGAGAGTCAAACAACCACTCGGACTGTTCCATTCTGGACAACTTGGAGTCTGTTAATGTCTGTTTTACAGTGGCCCACCAGAGTGCTACTACAATAATCTATCTTCGAGCAAATGATAGTTCTCGCTATGGTTTCAGCAATATCCTGGGAAATAAAAGGTCTCAGGTGCGCCAGCAGCTTCACATAGTAGACAGCAGCCGAAAGTAGACTGCCCACATGGGCCCTCATATTCAATAGTTGGTCAAGAGTTACCCCTAATATTTTTACTTTTGCCTGTAGGGATAATTTCACATCACTGTGCATAAAGCAGCAATGGTCAGGGTCCAAATTCATCAGCATTGATGAGGTGCACACAATCATCAACTCAGTTTTACCTCTGTTGAGGGCTAGATTGTTATTGACCATCCTTTTCTCTATCAGAGAATAAACTCTGTTGAGTTCACCTTCGTCTATAGAGTGCGAACCAGTCATCGGAATGCCATATTGAGTGTCGTCCCCATAGTTAGAAAACATGACCCCCTCATGCTCAAAAGGGCAAAGAAGAGGGTCATGAAGATGTGGTAAAAACATGGGGATACATGCCCCCTGAAGTACCCCAAAGTTGACTGGAACTGGAGCGGCCACTGCCTCCTCCACACAGACCCTACTTTCTCTATTAGCCATAAAATACCTAATCCATTGACCCACGTGTGGTGAGAGATTGGCCACCTCAACCATTCTGGAAACCGAATGGCGTGGTCAACCAAATCAAATCCGGCCGACAGATCCAATGATATTAAGAGAGGGAGATCCTTTATCCAATCAGTCCATGAGTCTTGATTTCAATTCCAGTAATGACGTCTTGGTTCCAAAGCCCATTCTGAAACCTTATTGATGTTGGTTCAGTATGGGGAATACATCAAGGTGTTTTGAAATTTGATTTTATGCAATACGATCAAGGATTTTAAATAAGAACGACGTATTAGTTTTATAGGCCTATAATTGAGTGGAACCTCAGACTACATCCTTATCCTACTTTATGATAGGTAGGACTTACTACTATTTTTTTACCGGTGAACTTTCTTGTCATGAATAGAAATGGGATTTTTGGAAATTTCCCTGATGTATATTGTGCCTTTTTGTACACACTATAGAGGAGAGAGGAATAGGAAACGCAAGAATTCCTGAAGAAATTGGGAATCTGCAGCCAGAACAGGCTCACGATTCATTAATGGGAAGAGAGGTATGTAATTATAGACATACGGTTTTTCCTGCTCTTTTAGGGATAAAGGCTAATTTTATGTAAATGAAGATTGAAACTTGGTTATTAGATACTAATAGGGTGCCCATTTCTTTGTTTAACAGGGCTCTCCCCTAAAGAAGAATTTTTAAGCACAGCACAAGACAATTTTCCCCTGAAGAATGTCCTACATTATTGTATATCAAGGACAGAAACTTGTACAAGTTGGGTTGTTGTTATTGCACCTATAAGAGGCCATGAGTGGTGTGGCATAGGAATCAGAGTGTGATATGCACACACAGTGTATGATCCGAAGGAAGTTATCACAAGAGCACTCACCTACGGTGTATTCTACTTGTGTGGTTTTTACATAATGTATGTTTTATGTACTATGATCATTTTTATGATGGAATATATAGATTCTTAATAAAATTTTGTGATATTGAGTTTCCACTTTTTATGTGGGAAGAGTGTTAACGACACCTGTTGAATTCCGGACTTTCTTTTTGTAGATAAAAGTGTATGCTCACAGAGCAAGAAGTCTGTTAGATCCCTACCTGTGACTCATAACCGTTTTGAGAACAGACCTCCAGATCAAGGCCATGTTTTTTCAGTAGGGGGGTGACCCAGGCTTTTTTTATTTCAGCTGAAACAAATCGCTCTAGTAAGGAAGTGTTGACGAATTTACAAATAGCATCCAGGAGAACGGAGGGACAGTATTTAATTATCAGTGAAGAACCCAGATCTCCTTTACACCTGGTAGTTTTCAGCTGATCTACAACCGTTGCCAGCCCTCAACCTCAATATATGTAAAGTTAAACTGGGGAATAGAAGGGCATCTGACAAAAGACTCCCACCTGTCGTCAGTCAAAACAGATGGATGTTTTATTATTATTATTATAAACTATATCTAGCCTAATACCGTTAAGCTTGTTTTGCACCACGATTTGAATTTTTCTGCACCAAGGTGCAACCTTTATTGAGGAATTAGCAAACGATGGGGGAATATTCTCTTGTTCCTTCAGTATTTTAAATGATTCTTTCACATCAGACTTGGCGTTCTGAATTCTTGAAATATGAAAGTTTATCTTGGCAGCCACGATCTCCGATTTATACAGTTTAGCAGCTGCTTTACAGGCCACCAGAGATTGAGGACATTGATTAGCTTTCCACAAATAGAGTTTAAGAGAGGATGATTTCAGTTTTTGCAAGTCCGGAGAAAACCAGGGTTTGTTTTTCTTCCCTTCAGTGTTGTTTCTAGGTTTCAAGGGAGCAAGGGAGTTAGTGATGGCTTCCAGGTTATCAGTAAGAATTTTTGACATATCGGACACAGGTATAGAGTCCGCAAAGAGGATATTAGAGCCAATTAAGGGTTCAATTGGTTCACAGTGTGAGGAACTTCAAGTTCCTCACCAGCGTGGTACGGGTCTTTCTATTTTTGAGTTTTAGTGGGAAAGTAGCCAAGATAGAAAAATGCACAAAAGCATGGTCAGACCATGGACAAGGGGTGACCAAAAGTTCCTGGCTGTCAACATTGTTCATTGAAACCCAATCTAATGTGTGACCCAATTGGTGGATAGGGACACAGATTTGTTTTCTCAAACCCAAAATCGGTGAGAGTCTGCTCTAATTCTGCTGACAGAGCGTCATCTTCGTGGCCTAACCAATAATTGAGATCACCTAATAGGAATAAATGGGAATTAGGCTTAAGAATTGCTAATACGTAATTGGACAGAGCTGAAATGAAGTTTTCTGTTAGAGAAGGATGCCTAAATATTAGAAGGAGACTTACTGTCAATTCTGCATTGAGACCCACTTTTATATGCATGGCTTCTATACCGTCCATGGAGCCCTTTTTCTATAGAAAGAACCATAAAAGCTGTGAGTGACTTTGTGTTCCCCAAAATATTGTGAACTTTAGAAGCGGTTCCTTGAACAGGGCCACTATTGACATAATAAGACTGTGCTGACACTTTATATTTGAATTTGACCCCGAAGAGGACATTGTGTTAAATAAAATCTATCTTTATATAAGATCATGTTAGGACACTTTGTAGACCTGCCACAACTACATCACAGAGTGTCACAAGCAGGAACCACAAAGGCTGTTCCGGGAGCCTACCCAAGACCTCCAGCTCCTACAGTATGAGTGATCCATAAATCTAGGATGCCCCAAGTACCAACAAGGCATGTCTATCGATCTATTTATCTATCATTTTACCTACCTATCTACCTACCTACCTATCATTTATCTATCTATCTCTAGCTACCTAAATATCTATGTATATTTGTGTCTGCCCATCTGCCTGAAGTATTATATAGTTGCATATATCTGTCTATATTTATATTTATCTATCTCTATATTGATATTTTTGTCTATATTTGTGTCTGTCAATCTGACCTATCTGTGCATCTATCCATATCTATCTACCTCTCTAGCAGTCTATCTATCTACCTATCTATCTATATACCAATATTTTGAATGTGAGCTTCTTTCAAGTATTGCTGTAGTGTGAGTTAAATTTCAATCTGATGTGTGATAGACTTCATAATAGGGACTTAATAAGTTTGGACTCAGTGTTGGTGCATAAACACTGGCATTTCCAATATCTGTAGATTTAACAGTTTCTAATGTTTGGATGGGTATTCGTACCTTGTTGCTGGCATTCCCAATGTTTCACCTTTTATAGGTTGTAACGTTCTTTCTTTTGGACTTAATTAGTCCTTTTTTGAATTTGTTGGTGTTTCATGTGTAAATTGGCAGCTCCACACTTGCGATCTGTGGTTTGGTTCATTCTGATCAGGCAGGGATCTAAATAAAGATTTGATGAACGGGAGCTGAAAGCATTATCCAGTAAGCAAGAGATCCCCGGGAATTAAGTAGCTTGTACATAGTGGCCCACACATCTAACTGACACATGAAATGCAAACTATAACTTTGAGTTCATTATACATGATACAGTATGCTTTCAATATTTTCTACTGTACCTGAGAGCAACAATTGTACATATTGCTCTTTTTTGTGACCGGAAATGGCCTTCTCACCAACACGTCTTCAGTTGTTTTGGTCCGAAATTGCCTCTTAAATACATCAAACCCAGCCTTTGAGGTGCTCTCCATAATGTTGTCATTAGTGGCTCCATGTCATTCAACTGACATTGAAGCACATAAACTGGCATGCTCTGTCCACAACACACATGGACACACTGTGAGGAGGTGTAGTGCTTGCCTGCGGTATCTTCATTTGTTCGGGAACTAGGGTTCACTCTTAGTAAACATGTCTATCTATAGGGTGATATAAATAATTAACTGGAAGCCAGGTTGCAATCCGATCCATCAATGACCCCATATTCAGTAGACACTACTGAGCAGAATGCAAGTTGTTTTTATTTGTTGCTCTTTATTTAATTATATATTGCTTTTATGTATTGCTTCGGTGTTTTCAGGTTAATGTACAAATTCATGTCAAGCAGAACTTTACATCCAATGCTATTTTGGTGCACTCAAATCCTGTACCCTTATAAGTTATAAACGTGAGGCTCTATACCAGGGAAGTCATTTGAGGGTTGCCAGTAGTAGCAGATGCTATCCCTGGCTCCCCCTCTGCTGCCCCTAGACCCATCCTTGCATTCCCTGGGCTACTGGACAAAATGGCAGTGCCAAGATCGGATATCTGTGATGCATCTGAAAAAGGCGGTTGTAAATGCAGCTAAAGGAGCCATAGCTTTTTCCACCTGTAATCTAGATCTCGCTAGTTGGAGAAATAACAGGTAAGCAGGAAAAACCATGAAGCTGCCATCACTAACAGGTTGGCAGTCCATTATTGAAGAATGCCTGAATGGTTGGGTTCAGAGAAAGGGCTGTCTGTGCAGCTCATACCCAGTACTGTAGCAACAGGAAATGTATGGGGGCTAGGTCTAGCTAACTGGTACTGGGTAAGAGCAGCATGCAGTACTCGGCGACAGCACAGCATGAATGCAAATCTCATCAGTTTTTCTCGTTGTCAGCTTTGCTCATCCTGTAAACCACTGAGCGTGTGATGAGAGAGGTGTGCCCAAGTGTCCCAGATCTGCCGGACTTGCATCACAGGCACACTGTAGATAGATGCCAGGTGAGATAATAAATGTACATGAAGTTGTCCTCTGCCTTTGAAGTACACCATCTGTTGCTTCCTCAAGCAAAAACAATATATTTGGAAGGATAGCTCAGGGGCAACGCACTTGCCTGGGAACACGAGGATGCAGTGCAATATGGGTTCAGTTCCTGTTACATTGATTAGAATCTGAAGGAGGCCTGCATTAAGCAAGATATAAAGGGCCAAAAAAATGATAAAATGGCCCTTCTCTAGGGATGTCATGGAGCTGCGGCTGTTTACATTTTAAAATAAAAAAAAGCTGCAATTACTGTGACCTGCAACTCATGCCTCCCCTTTATTTCCCATATAACAAAAAAACTGTGGGTCCTTACCAAATAGGCAAAACAGAAAGGGGATGGCTGGAAGGTTTACAATAATTCATATCCACTGGCACAGCTATGGTAAACCCTCCAGACCATTATTTTTCAGCCTGCCAAGCCACTACAGAAGGGGAAAGATGATATGCAAATCATGTTTGGTCCGACCCCAAAAGGAGCAGTCCAGCGCAAACTGCTAGGTAACATTCCTTCTACACGAGACCACAACCATCCACATACATGTTCCAGCCTCATTGAGCATCATGAGTGTGGAGTAGCCTAGGTCTGTAGGCACATCAGGCTTTTTTGAGGGGTGATATTGTGGAGCTCTGCTTACATTTTAAAATAAAAAACCCTGCAATTATTGTGACCTGCAACACATCCTCCAACATGTCCCCTCTGTCTCCTATATAACAAAAAGAAATGTGGGCTACTTATCAAACAAGCAAAACAGAAAGGTTTTGGCTGGAAGGTTTCAAATCATTCATAGCCACTGGCACAGCTCTGGACAACCCTCCAGATCATCGTTGTTCAGCCTGCAAGACATTATAGGAGGGGAAAATCGATATGCAAATTAGGCTTGGTCCCACCCAAAATGGGCAGTCCAGCCCGAACTGCTAGGTCATATTTTTTCGTCATAAGACCACAAGCATCCTCAGACATGTTTCAGCCTCAGTGGGCGTCATCAGTGAGGAGAAGCCTAGGTCTGTAGGCCCAGCAGTCTTTTCGAGGGGTGATGTTGTGGAGCTGCTGCTGCTGTTTACATTTTGAAATATAAAAAAACCTGCAATTACTGTGACCTGCAACACATTCTTCCCCTCTATCTCTCATCTAACAGAAAAACCTGTGGGTTACTTACTAAATATGCAAAACAAAAAGGTGTTGGCTGGAAGGGTTCAAACCATTCATAACCACTGGCACAGCTATGGGCAACCCTACAGACCATTTATTCTGGTTGGACTTGTGTTGGTCAGTTGCTGTTTCCAGTCTGTGGCCAGATACTTCGCAGACACTGGATGCCTGTGCTTTGGGGTTTAGCCCTCTTTGAGAGGCTCTGTCTGTTTACAGTTTGGCCCAAGTGATGTACAATAGTCCAGGCCGTTGTGTTGGACGTCTGCTTACATTCACAGTAATTTGGTAATATGGGCCTATACACACTGATATTTACGCTACATATGGTGATCAATTCTTGTATGAAATGTATATCATATTCCAGTACTATCATATCCATATTTTTCTTTGCGTACTGTGGAACAATGCTATGTGATGGCACTACCTGTTTTGTCAAGGGGTGAAAGGTTGTGTGCCAGCACTTCCTGTGATGTCATTTGTGGTAGGGTCAAATGACATCACTTCCTGTGATGTCATGAGAGGTCACGGGTCATATGATGTTCCTTCCACTACCCCTGCCATTTTGGTGAAATGACGTCCCTGATCTATACCGATGAACATGTTCAGTATACAGTATATTTAAAGCCAGAGCTGCTGAATAAATTGAAGCACATGAGTTTTTTAACCTACAGAACGTATCGAAGTGTGTGACTTTGCTTCAGCCACATAGACACATAGACATTCAGGTCCTTAGCCTATCTTTGTGCTGGAAGCCTAGAAGATTGGACGCAGGTCTGGGAAACTCTAATTGCACGTGGACTCGTCAATCACAGTTTATTTATTCTTATTTTTAAAGCGCACATCAGCCCGGGGGCATCGTGGCGCTGTTACAGATTAGAACCTCATACCTGGTTACAGAGAAAGGCATAGTGGTTACATGGAGATTTGCATTTCAGGAGCATATTTTGGTTACATATACTTGCATTACAGACTTATTGCATTACAGTACAGCTAGGGATTGGAGGGGGTGAGGGCAAGGATAGGGGTTATGTGAATAGAGTAGTTTTAAGGGATTTACGAAATGAGCACAGAGAAGGTTCTGCTCAGAGTGAGTTGGGATGGGCGTTTCAGAGCTTAGGTGCTATGTGGGAGAAGCCAATGCCGCTGGCTTTGGCTCTTCTTATAGTTGGTATTCGGAGTTGGTTAGCATGGTGGCTTCTTTTATGACGGAGGGATGAATTCTTGGTTATGGTTTCTGATAAGTAGGATGGTGCTGTGAGATTGATGCATGTATGTGTGAGGGTGAGTATTTTGAAATTGATTTGTTCTTTAACTGGGAGCCAGTGTGCATTTCTTCTGGCCTATGATACATGGTCAAATTTGGGGATGTGCAGTGCGGTGCGAAGTGTGTTATTTTGCAGTATTTGGAGCACATTTAAGTTTTTGGTTGAAGTGCCAGCTAGGAGGGCGTTGCAGTAGTCGAGTCTGGCTCCTATTGTGGCTCTGTCGATGGAGAGGCAGTTTGGAGATGTTAGGAAAGGTTTTATGGCACAGATGAGTTTGGTGGTGAGCGCCGAGGCAGAGGAGATGGCGCTGACTTGTCTTGTCATTGAGAGTGTGGAGTCTAAGTAGACTCCGAGGGTCTTCACGGATGTGGAGACAGGTAGGTTAGTGTTGTCAATGGTGATATGTGAGTATTCAGGGCTGAGTTTGGATAGCATTTCCTTGGGGGCTAGGATGATGATCTCGGTTTTATCACCGTTTAAACAAAGACCATTAATAGCCATCCAAGTTTGGATGGTGGCATATATCTTAAGGAGAGCTTCTGTGTCTTGGTCATAGTCTCCGGTGAGGGGGAGGAGGACTTGCGTGTCGTCGGCATAGTTTGTGTAAACTATGCCGAGTGCGTCCAGTAAGTCAAAGAGAGGCTTGGTGAAAAGGTTATAGAGGGTAGGTGCAGTCCATGACCCTTGTGGGACTCCACAATTAATGGTGGTAGGGGGTTTGCTGGCCTGGTCCGAGTACACTTTCTTGGCCCTTCGTTCTAAGAATGAAGTTATCCAAGTGGTTGCCTTGTGAGAGAAGTGTGCTGCGTTGAATAGGTGAGGATGTCATGGTCCACAAGATCAAACGCGGCAGAAAGATCGAGCAGGAGCAGGAGGGCAGGTTTGCCTGTGTCCGTTATTTTGGTAATTTGATTTTTTAAGTCTAAGAGGGCGGTTTCTGTCCCATGGCCCTTACGGAAACCAGATTGTCTTCTGCTTAAGATGGCATTAGTTTCGAGGTAGTGTTGGATTTGGTTATGGGTGGCTTTGTCTAAGATTTTGAGGAGGAAGGGGACGGTGGTGATGGGGCGATAGTTGTTGGGGAGGCGGGGTCAAGGGAGGTTTTTTACTTTTTAGGAGCGGGCGAACCCAGGCTTCTTACAGGCATTGTGGTACGATCCCAGATGAGAATGAGGCATTGATGAATGCTGTGATGATATGGGTGAGTGACTCTGCACATTCTTTGATGATGGTAGGTGGGCAGATATTCAATTCCACTTGTCAACATGAACACTTTCCACTTGTCAACATTAATTCTAGTGACTTTAATTCAAAAGTGTGTCTCGGTTTCCAGGATGGCAAAGCCGTAGCTCTGATAGTCATAAACACAAAGGGGAAGTTATGGGGCTGTTAAAAAGCTTTGCTAACAGCCTGTAGCGTCAATCCTACTCTATCAGCAAATGAGCTAAGAAAGCAATATGCATTCTTCGATCTTCATCCATATGATATCCTCAGTATTTTTCATTTTAAAATTAGTTTCTTTTTTGGAAACCCCTTCTGTGCTCAAGGTATTGGGTTTGACGGAACTGTATCATGATCAGGATTCGCTATCTTGTTTAGATGTGGACTTTGTTGTGGCCTCCTGGACAAGGCATACCACTTTAGGGGAAGTGCCAAGTTCCTCAGAGGAAAGGTTAGGTGAAACCATTTTGGGCATGAGGCCCTTGGCCTCTGATATATCTCCACCATTTGATTCGCTTTTCCGCATTGGACCATGATTCACTTTTGGAAATACTTGGACTTTAGATCAATGGGACCCAGATGTCCTCACAGGAGGAGAAGTTGGTTCCATGTAGGCACAGCTGCCTTCATGTTTCCTTAGGGGTAGAGAAGAGTCTCAGGGAAGTTGTTCCCTGCCTTAAAAAGGTCGAGAAGAAGACAATCTCTCCAGGTTGCCTTTGCCTACACTGAAGATTTTATTTTACAACAGGGCTTCTCCTTATACATGACCCATCACATTTCTCTTTCCATTTTAAATGGGAGCAGGAGGAAAATGTATGGGCAGTACTCTCACTCACAGGATTTAAGAATCGTGTATACCCAGTAATCCAAGGTTCAAAGGTTGCACAAGAATCCAGTAGTTACTGGGGTTAGCTCAACCTGTAAGTCTGTCTCCACTAAGAACTTCTCTTTGATAGAGATCCAGTAATCAGCTATGGTATTAAAGAGTGTAGCCTCTCTCCCAAGGCGACCCATGGGTTGGCCTCAAAGCCCACATTATGCCAATGGGTAAAATTTCACTAATTGGAATCAGCAGGTGCCTCAGGTGCCATTGCCTGCAATTACAAGTTGTAAATTATTCACCATGTTTGGATCAGGCAGTAGTGTCATGGCAGCCTGCTGATCCCACCTTCAAGCGTCCCTGTCATAAGTATGTTAATTCCTCTGCTCTTAGCATCCTGGTGCGGACGCTCAATCTATGTGATTTCTCTGGTTGCATCAGGATGGTGGATGGTGTATGCCAGGTCTTGCACATCTGACATTCGCTGACTGCCAAAACTCACTCCATACATGGAACTATACAGCAAATTATCTGCTGGCGTCACAGGCATGTAAAACAGGTCCTGGGAGATGATGGTTTCAGGGTCACTCATTCCTGAGGTTCAGAGCCCCTGCACATATTGCTCCCGATTAGGACTTCATCAAAGTTGACCTACATGAACCCCATACATCATGAATTGGTGACTCTGGACCTACAACACATATGCAAATATGCCAATTAATGTTCTATCTTTTTCTTGAAAAGTGAATACATCGATTATCCGTGCAGTGTGTGTCCGTACGTTTATTCAGCATTCTTCCTTGTGACATATTGATGTCTTAAATTGGTATTTTTATTTCAATCCAGGAGACTCACCACATTATGGCTTTGGTGGATGATGCCTAGGATGGGTTCTTGGCAGGTGCCTATTCTTAATTTTCCTTAATTCATCTTTCTGGTTTTTTGACAGAAAGAGAGATGAGAGCGAGAGAGAGATAAAGAGAGGCAGAATAGGAGCAAGAAACAAAGTAAGAAAGAGCGATAGGTAGTGGGTGGGAAGCATCTACTGCTCAGGGGCTTTAAGATACTTGAGAAGCAGCTTTAGGTCCTGCATCGCCAATAGGAAGGACCCTCCTTTGTCTGCTAGACAGGCCCTGTACCCGTAGAATTTAGGTCTTTTTCAAATTGTTGCTAACTGTTCTTCCTCACTGGAACCACAAGGATGTGGACTCCCTGCCTGCCAGCCCTGACTACACAGCTGGAGGGTGCTCTTGTCGTACCTCATGCCGCAGTGCCTGTCTTTTCCATGCCACTCTGATTGCACATGAGGTAGGAGTGAATTCTAATACAAGTAGTAATGCTTTATAGCGAAAATTTGAAAAAATAAATTCTTTATTAAATTGCTCGATTTTTTACAAACAAGGCCTCTTAATCACGCTGAGCACCGCACTGCCTTTTATTTCTCCATCGTTGCCCACAAACACTCTGGTGCTGCGAGCAATGTGCCAGTGGGGAGATTCATCAATGGGCCATTTGCTTCTGGTCCGTGCGGCAATCCCAAGATGGCCGCCGCCTTCTTCTCTCTGTAGAAGGCCCCTAGGAGTCCTCCTCACTCGCCTACCTGCATGTCGATTGGCTATTGAAAAGCATAATTGGGCTATTGGGGACTGACCTGCTTTAGCCGGCCCTGTCTTCAAAGGCCCACATCTAAGGCCCTATCCATTCCAGTCAGTGCCTGGCCGTGCTCTGGGCGCCACATGCCGGAATGTTCAGTAAAATGCCCTGCAATGTCATATTCACATTCAACGGCCTTCCTGACTGTGTCTTCCCTATTCATGTCTTCATGCGAGTACTGCTACCTAGTGACTGCCTCAGCGCCACTGATCTGATTTCATCTGCCTTCCAAGTAATCCACATTTGCAGATGCCCCTTGCTCTGCAGGGACTCTGCATTCTGCCTTCACTCGGTCTCCCAATCTCACTGGTACCAACTACTGCATTGCTCTGCTGCAACTTCCTGTGCCATTCCTCTAAGACTGAAACGGCACTCATCGACCTTAAAGCACAGGTTGACGAGTTGAGAGATCAGCACAAATGTGCCTTACTACTCCTGCTAGATCTCTCAGCAGAATTTGACCTAGTGGACCACACTGTCCTTTGCAACTATTTAGAATCGGCTGCACACTCCTCACAACACTCCATAACATGGATCCAATCTTTCTTGAGCAAAAGAACTATGAGAGTCTTCTCTACCTCAGAAGCATCCGATCCTATCCGGATTGCACGTGGTGTACCCCAGGGCTCTTGCATATCCCAAACTTTGTATAACATATTCACTAGGCCTCTTTTTGATGATCTGGATTGTCTTGGTGTCATCTACACTAACTATGCAGATGACACTCAGATTCTCTTCCCACTTACAGGGGATTACAATGGAGACGTGGCCTTGGTGAATAGAATATACCTAATCATCCAGGCATGGAGGCACTCCATGGCCTATGCCTGAATGATGAAAAAAGTGAGCTCATAATACTGGGGACCCCACCAAATATTAACAAACTTGGCCACAAATATACCTCCTTTAGCATAGACGGTAATACAATTAAGGTGATGAAGGAGGTAAAAACACTAGGTTTTTACCTTGATTCTGGTCTCACCCTGACAAAACAAGTAAACGCTGTGGCATCTGCCATGGCTTATATGTGTAAACAGATTAGATCAGCTAAACCCTTCCTCTCTACAAGCAGCTGCACCACACTGGCAAGAGAACTTGTACTATCTTAAATTGGACTACTGTGACGCGCCTTACATTGGTGCCAACAAATATATCACAAAGAAAATACAACTACTCCAAAACAATGCCTTAAGAGCTGCGCTAGGAATGTCCAAAAGAGATCACATTTCATCAGTAAGGAGAAATAACAACTGGCTACCTACTCTTGATAAAATCAAACTTAAAACTGCCTCTCTAACCTTCAAAGCCCTCAACAATGCAGCACCTCCTTACCTAACAAAGAGGTTTAATAAAAGAACATCCATTCGACCCACGAGATCAACTTACACAAACTGCTTGACAGTTCCACCATTCAAACGAGCTGCCATTGGGAGAAATAGCTTCCCTGTCAAAGTTGCCCAACTATGGAACTGTCTACCCCCACATCTGTTGGAAAACCACTCATACAAACACTTTAGAAGTAACATTATCAATTGGCTTAAATCGAATGATATCTAAATCCAGACATGGGAGAGAAGGGCCTCCAACCCCTCCTAATAGCCGTTACCTTTTATGATTGTTACCTCACTTATTGTATACTCCGGCCAACTCTGCTATGCCATACCGGGAATGTGTAATTCTGTTAATTCCTCTATGTCATACTATATAACTTTGTAAACCCTCCACAGCAACTTGTAATATGTAAATTCGTAAACCTGCAAATTCCACTGTACTATACCATGAAACTTCGTTAGCCACGTACCTTAACATGTAAGATGTAAATTGTGTAAGATGTAAATATGTATATTCTACTGTACCACACTATGTAACCTTGTAAGCTGAAAATATCCTTTGTCTCCGTGCCCTGATACCTACGGTTCTGGTGCGCACTACAAATAAAATAAAACAAACTGTGTCTGTTTGTTTGAAAATCGTATTTAGCTGTGCCTCTGTCCTACATTGAAAGTACCTGTCTGTATGTAAAATCGTTTTCAGCTGTGGCCTCCATCCTGCACTGAAAGTACCAGTTTGTTTGAAAATTGTTTTTAGCAGTACCTCCTTTCTGCATTCAAAAGTACCTGTTTGTTTGAAAATCGTTTTTCGCTGCTGCCTCCTTCCTGCATTGAAAGTACCTGTTTGTATCTAAAATCGTTTTTAGCTGTGCCACTGTCCTGCAATGAAAGTACCTGTTTGTTTGAAAATCCTTTGTAGTTGTGCCTCCATCATAGTCGTTTGATCTTACACCTGATATCCTTCTTGCCTATTGTGCCAAGTGGTTCAGGTTCAGAACCGTGCTTTGCAGCATACCCACCCGCACCTCACCTCTCACTTCCCTCTGCCTCCCTCTCCCTTCCTCGTTCCGAGATGGCACTCTCCATCTCCCCTATCTTCTCCAACTGCTAGACCATCACCTATCCTCCCTCTCTCACTAAATCTGGATGGAAAAAGCATAAAAAAGAGATCCTTGCTGCTAACCCAGGCCTCCCAATTGCAGACACCTATGTCAGTGCATCCTCAAGAGAAATCTTCAATGACATCCTCTTTTCCGTCCCGTCTCCTGACCCATGGACCCCTCACTTCACTGCCACTCTCCCACCCGATTTTTCACCTTCCATTAATGGTGGCACCAAGTGGGAGGTCCTCCTTGCAGGTTTCTTCTTTTCTCGCTGCAGTATCAATGTTTACATCATGGGCCAGTCCTGTTTCAAGGCCCTCAGGCCATCCTCCTCCTATTTGACCGGCTCCTGCCATCTCTCATCAAATTCCTTCCTTCTCCTGCCCCTCCCCTACTACTCCCTCTACTCCACCTCTCCAGACGGATGCCCCACGTCCCGACACCCCCCCTCAAAAAACATTCAAAGACAGCGACCATCTCCATCTGGCAACCCTCAATTCATGCTCAGCCATCAAACATTCTGCTGACATCTGCCTTCTCCTTAAAGACACTGACCTGGACATACTTGCACTTATGAAAACTTGGTTCTATGGCAGCTCAGTTACTTCCTTTGACACTTCCTCCTGGACAGCTATAAGATCACCTCTAAACCTCAACCCCACCGTGCTGGCGGTGGAGTTGCCTTAATCTTCCCAGAGTGGATTCCTTCCACCATCCTACCCACTCAGTAGTATTCATCCTTTGAGAGCCTAGTGTGAAAATTGGTCATCTCTCCTTCCTCCACCTTGACCATTGCTACCATATATCGGCCCACTGGCACTTCTTCTTTTTTCCTATCCGAGTGGACGGACTTCTGTTCCTCCCTACTCTCTACCACCTCCAACCTGCTACTACTAGGTGATTTGAAAATCCACCTCGACTCCCCTTGCACAGCAACCAGCCTCTTCACTGACCTCTGCTCCTCCCTACCACTCTGCATTCTTCCCTATGGCCCTACCCATTCTGCTGATCTCCCTCTCTCTCCCTCTCCCTCCCCCTCCCCCTCCCCCTCCTTTCCTCTCTCCCTCCCCCTCTCTGGCCCTCTGACAACTCCTCATAAAGCTCTGCCAACTTAGTTCACAAACATCCGTCAGATGAAACGAGTGTCAGCTGCCGCCTCCCCTTCCACCTTCATTCCCCCTTGCCCACCCAACACTAACGTTTCCGCTGATTCTGCCCTCAGCAACCTCCATCTGTCCATCACCAACATCCTTGAAATTCTTGCCCCAGTCTTGAGGATCCATCTGTACCTGCTTCCAAGTGTAACACCTGGTACAACTCCAATCTTCCAAAATAAAACGTAAGTGTAGGGCTGCAGAATGAAAGTGGCACACTTCAGGTGCATCCTCTGACAAACAAGACTGCCGCATTATCCAGAGACACTACAGACTCTCGAGCCATGCCAAAAAAGAGCCCATATTCAGGCACCAGTGTTCAATGCATCCAACAACACGGCTGAACTCTTCAAAATCTGCAGGGAACTTGCCAACCCATCTACAGCATCCTCTGCCCCGACTGCTTCCCAGGCCCTCTGCAATACACTCGCCTCTCACTTCACTTCCAAAACCCAGGACATACTTAACAGCCTTGTCCCACACTCTCCCAACCCAACTCTCTCCCCTCTGCCCCCTCCTAGCAGTCCCCCTCCTCCTTCCTCTTTCCCCTCCTTCACTCCTGTCTCCTCTGAAGAAGTCACCAGTGTTGTAAACTCCATGAAGTTCTTGTCCAAACAGATTGCTCCTCCAGAATCATCAAGGAAAATATCGCCTCTCTCACCCGTGCTCTGACTGATCTCTGCAACCATTCTTTTGCTACTGGTTCTTTTCCATCTTCTCTCAAGCACTCCCTTGCGCGCCCCCTCCTTAAAGGACCCTATGCTGACCCTTCCTGCCCAGCCAATTATCATCCCACTTCTATCACCCCCTTCCTGGGAAAACTGCTTCAGAAGCAGGTGTCCCGCCAACTGAACTCCCATACCGAACTTGATGGTGGTCTACATGACCACCAGTCAGGATTCTGAGCATCCAGGGGCACGGAAACTGCTCTTCTTAAAACCTATGAAGAACTGCTTGTATCTCTTGACTCCAATTCCCCTGCTGTCATTATCCTCCTAGATCTCTCTTCTGCATTTTACACAGTGAATCATTCCATCCTCATAAAAAGGCTACATGCAACACCCATGGCATCTTGGAGTGGGCACTGGACTGGCTTACCTCTTTGCTAACTGACTGCTCCTCCAAAACCATTCCTGGCCCTTTCTCCTCCCCTTCCACCTCCGCTACTTGTGGCGTCCCCCAGGGCTCCATTCTTTTGACCTGGCACTTTAACATACACCTTTCTCTACTGTCACGACTCATATCCTACTTCTCCCTCCACTTCCAGTGCTACGCTGATGATGCACAACTTTTTTACAAACTTCCCACTGACGCCCTTGCACCCTCCTTCATCCCTGACTGCCTCTCTGTCATCTACGCCTGGTGCACTGCCAATGACCTCTGCCTCAATGCCAGCAAAACTGAGATTCTCCCTATTGGGTGCCCTGCACCTTACTTCTTCCCTGCACTCTGGCCTTTTCCCATGGGCCCCCCATGGCCCCTGCACTGTAGCTAGGAATCTCAGAGTCATCTTCGAATCCTCCCTTGCCTTTATCTCTCATATTCAGCACATTGTCAAGAAGTCCGACTTTCAGCTCTTCCTTCTCAAAGGGACACTACCCTTCCTCACCTTCCCCCAGAGACTCAATGTTACCCGTGCTCTAGTTCTCTCCAGGCTAGACTACTGCAATAGCAGTTCAATATGAACATGCACCAGAAGGAAGACAGATTGTAAGCGGCATAGGCTGGGCAACTGAAAAAATCTCAGAATTCATAGATTGTGCCCTCAGACCTAAAGTACCAAAGGACCAAAAGGACCAACATTAACTTCTTGGATTTGGTGATTTATGTGGAAGACAACAAGCTAATGACAAGAACATTCCGCAAACAAACCGAAGTCAACTCGACCCTTTTTGCAACCAGCTGTCATTTTGGCCCAGTGAAACGCAACATCCCGAAAGGGGAATACATTAGAGCACGCAGAAATTGTGCACATCAAGACATTTTCAAACAGGACTGTAAGCTATTATACAAAAGATTCAGAGAAAGAGGCTACAATGCAAAATGCATACAAACTGCTTGTGAACAAGCAAACAGCATAACCAGAGAATCAACCTTGATCCCGAAAATACAACCAGTGAGAAGAGAACATTACAAAGTCAAATTCATTACCACGTACTGTAGTAATAATGGAACACTAAGACGGATATTACGTAAGAACTGGTATCTGTTAAAATTGCATGAACACATCAGCAAACACATTGATGACCAACCAAGTGTCATCTATCGGAGAACTCGAACCTTAAAAATGAACACAAGCCCATCAATGTTGCCAGAAGAAGATAAACCTACATCAAGTACATGGTTACAAGTAACAGTACCAGGATTCAAAAAGTGCAGCATGTGTACGATGTGCAAGTAGGCACATGCACACACTGATAAATTTAAGGACATGTATGGAACAATGACAACTATTAAAGACAATTGCAAGTCCAAATATGTGGTTTAGGCCATCATTTCTATCTATTGCAAAATCTACATTGGAAGCACCATCCGAGAATTGAGGATTAGAATTTGCAAACATATGTCCCTAATTGGCAGCCAAGATGGAACACTGCCATTAGCAGTACATTGGCAAACCTGTCATCAAATGGATGAAAAACGTGACATTAAATTCATTGGACTGAGAAAGGTCAATCTTGGCAGACTTGCAGGAAATAGAGAACAATGTCTAAGACAGCAAGAAGGGCAAACAATCTGTAGATTCAGATCTACAGTTGTTGGACTGAACTCCAATAGCGAGATGGGGGTCTTTCTGTAAAGGGATCCCCAATATGGAATCTGTTTAAATTGGACAGGACGTTTTGGTGACCTAAGTCTGGATTGTATTTTACAAATATGCGTTATTTTGTAAGTTAACCACCTCTATGTATCTTGTCTTCGTAGCATCCCAAATATTAGAGATATGTGAATTTAAAACCATTATTGGTAGACCATTGGTATCCAGTCTCAAACTTATGGAAATAGAAAACAGACTTCTTGTTTATAAGCAATTAGTTCAGCAGGATATGGTTTTACTGGTTTTATGGATAGTTCGTTTTGATAACAATATTAGACTAATTGATAGTAATTTGTAAATGTCCATATTAATGGGCAGGATCAACAATTAGAGAAAAACGTCATCCCATTGGAAACGGTTATTTTATTGGTGGAGAAGCATAAATCGTTAATTTATTTATGCGCCTACAAGCCTCCTAGCTTATCTACTCTTATCTACTTATCTTATCTACTTAGCCTCCTCCTTATCTACAAGCCTCCTAGCTACTAATATCGCACTCATAATAAATTTACCAAGTATACTTCGGCAATATCTATATTGGGTTATTTCTAGTGAGCACGGGCAATTGGTAACTGAAATAAGAACTCTGGGTCCCAAAATATGGCGCCGCTTTGACGCGGCAACTAACAATAATGAAGGACTATGGTTGCCGTAGTAACGCCTGCACAACAGAAGGAATGGAAACAAAACCAAAGCGCACCCGCAACCTCACGTTGACGATGCTTGTAGAACCTACAGACTCTTTGAAGGTAAGCCCTAAAGTGGTCGCGGGCGGCCAATACTACCAAAGACGGAGTGATAGTGATCCTGAGCTGAGCACAATGCACGCTAGACTATAGAAACAGAATGCAGCATTTCACTGTATCGGCGATCCTTTGGAATGACGCATTGTGACAGCCTAACTTAATCAGTAAATGGAATGGGATAGTGATATGAAATATGATTTTTTGTTTTGGACTCCAGCGCTCTCACCATGGCGCAGTCGTCCTAACATACGTCAATTAATTACGCTTTATGTTGGATAAGAATCAAACACTTGACATAAACACGTATAGGATAATGAATGGCCATTTCCGGACTGCTCATCTAAAAACATGAGAATTTAACAGAACTAACTTTGCAAACACCACTGTTTTTGTCTAAATGATAGCATTTCTAACATACTCCTTTTAGGTGGAACTTAACCCGTTACTTTTTGTGCAACCATCAGAGACTTTAACTTGTCAGAACCGAAACAGCTATTGGGTAAGAAACATCTCTTTACTCATTTGCAAACGCAGTAAAATAGGACAAAGTGGGATATATTTATTTTGGGCATGACTAACATTGAACATCTGTGTTTTCTTCCCCCATCCTATGTGTTTTTCTTTAATTCCTAAACATCCACCACTTTCCCCCAATCGTTTTTTCTCTGTGGTTAACATATATTTTCATGACAAACTGTACAAATGGTGTTCTATCATTGGATGTGGAATTTTAGTTATTCACCTTTCATTTCTATGAATTCTGTTCTTTATGTTGTTTTTCTTTTTATCTGTGATAAAACAAATATTAGCCCTGATTGAAAAAGGCATAGAAGTTGCCGAAGCACGTGTCTCACAAAGGGCATTAAAAATATATGTCAATACAAACTCATCTTGTGTTGAGTATTTACTTGTGGCGCTGCCAAGTATGTGAAGAAAGCTGTGCCTTTTTCCACTTAATCTGATTGCAAGAGGTTGCAATGTGTATTCTAGTGAAGAGGTAAAAAATTATCTTACAAAAGATACATGTTTTTTACAGTTTAGTAACCTTTCTGTTCAGTGGATAGCAGTGCTGGGATCAATGACAAGACCTGAAAAAGTCTTGGGAAATTAGCAGGGAATTTTATGTTGGCTCTACTTAATAAATATGTTCATGATCTTGTGTATACCAACACTCTGAAAAATTATTTGGCGTTCCTCCTGGCCGCATTCTTTTGAATCGTGGGACATCTTGAATTGTTAAATAGTTAACACCTGAGCCGTATGGCCTCCAGATGACACATACAGTGAACTGCATGCCCCTTGCCAAATTGTTATGTAAATTGAGTTTGTCACACACTCTTGACAGCGAGAGCACTGTGACTTCTGTGTTCTTCCAAAAAGATAGATTGAAACTGTGACCTCCATTGATCATCGGCCCAATTTTCTGCAAGAAGCACATTCTCAGATGCTGGTGGATATATAGAAAATAATGAACCACAACTCAAATTTCGTTTTAAAGACAATGGTTGCACACATCCATGGTTAACCGTGTTTCCCTGATGAAGACGTGGTTAATCAATTCTAATATGGCAATACCGGTCATGTTTTTAAAAGCAGCCTGAAATTGGAATTACGAAAAAGTATGTTGTCTCCATTTTGGGCCACATGAGCAAAAACATTTTGTCACTGTGCCATGTTTTATAAATGCTGTGTTTTTTTGTTTTATTAATATAGTATATGGAAATTATGATTGTCTATGACTATTGAAAGTATGGTTATGGCTGATTATTGATTGATCATCAGTATGGCTGTAACAGGTATTTTGTCTTCCTGCTTTGATTAATGTCTCTTCTTGGATTTGCTGATGATTAATTCAAACTATTTTGGATTAATCAAATAAATGGTGTTATACTCTCTCTCCTTCTGTTGTTGCTTATGTGTTCCCTGACTCTAGAGAGTGGGGACCCCTGCTCTTCAGTGTACTTACTCACGATCTTGCCGCTGCTAAGGCCCCCGATCCTGATGGCATTCCTGTGGACCTCTATGAATTAACACAGATGTGTGGGGTCTGATAAATGTGGTATGTGATTAGAGCTATTTTAACCTCATCTAAGTTACCAGTACCATCATACAGATTATTTTTAAGAAGGGAGAATGTGATAACCCTACCTGTTATAGATCCATCTCTTTGAGTTACATCTCCTTAAAAACTTTGGTGCAGAGTCTTGTGGGAGCTGGAGGTGCAGAGTCCCTGTGCAGCAGAAACTGACTTTGTATAAGTCTTTCCACTGTTTCCACTGTTTTCACCAGCGAAGGAGGAGCCTGACTCTGAAAAGCACATTGACCCCGCAGAGCGATGCGAAGCCGGTGCAGAGTCTTGTGAGACTTTGGAGGCTCTGGTGGGTCTAGGTGAGCTACTGAGATTGAACTGCCTAAGTTACTGCAAACCGCGAACAAGCATTATGTCCCACAAGATCCACTGCTGATGGGAGCCGAGCAGCTGACAAATGAGTGGATTTCAATGTGGAAAAACTTACAGCCACTGACGCGATCATGCGTAAGAAGAGGAGACGTGGATCCTAGGGAAGCCGTGTTGGAACTTCCGAAACAGAGAATGGACTGCCCCCGGCCTCACGTAAGTAAATCTGTAAATTGTTTGAGAGCGTGCGATGCCACACAGACTCCTTGTGAATTTACATGCCCAAATGATAATGAAGGGGAACCCGAAGGAATTGTGCTCAACAGACTGAATGGCACTCACATGTGTTTCTGCAGCTGTGGTAGCATGATACAGGAGAGCCTGTGCGTGCCAACAAATAACTCAATAAGAGATCTGCTGGAATATCTAGTAAATCAATGGAAACAAGCGTGATGCGTAGAGTTGATGTAGGAGGCGGAGCTGTAGCAATTACGCTTGTTGCTCTGCCCACGCTGATCCCCTCATTACGGGTCTTGGCATGGAGAGCATCGTAAAGATCATAGAACACCCAAGGTTCTCGGGATAGAACCGAGCGAGATCTCGCGGCTGCGAGTCATGCCTGCACACCATCACTGACTTTGCAAAGTCCCCATAATGAATGTTTAAAAAAGACGTGGCTTCAGACAATAGAACCCTGCCATAAAAATGCGAGGCTCAGATACGATGGACAAGCTCCAAGTGCGAGTGAAGAAGGAATAGGGGCTAGTTTTAAGGCGACTGCGAATAGATCTGGCTATGAAAAGGCTGATGGGTCAAAGAAGCACATGTATAAAATGAGTCCTCAAATCGAACTAGAGGAGCCTTGGCAAAAAATAGCCAGTCTCAGCCTCGTTCTACCAACTAGCTCTGGAGTTGAATGAAACAAACAAGGTGTTTTACAACACGGAGAAGAGTGTGCAATGCTTCTTAAGCTTTAATAATACTGAAGGCGACATCGAAAGAAGCCAGCTGGTCCCAAATGGACGTTGAAAATCTCTGGCGGTCGCAGTTAAACTTCTACGTGACATCACCCAAATAAATAATGATTTGAAGAACAAAATTCACAAGAACTAAAAGAAAATGTGAACTTGGACACAGGATCCCAAGTCCTGTTAACCCTGAACAACAGGGGAATCCTCATGGACTATAAGGCCAGTGGTCGTTGGGCAGGAAAGAGCTCTGAAACGCAAACGCATTGACATCAGCTTGTCGGCCAGGGTAAACTGCTCGCAACGAAAGGATAGCCAGTTCATGAAGTCATGTGAGGTATTGAACATAGTCAACAGCCACAAACAAACTAACAAATATCTAGGAGTTGGTAAAATAAACAAAAGAGGCTATAAATGTTAGAAAAGAACAAAGCATAAGTGAAACATCCTCTAATGACTCCACTGCGGACTCTTCTTTTATTGAGAGACCTTTACCAAAAATCAGAAGACCCGTCATTAAAAGGAGGACATCTAGAAATGACCTCAAGGATGCCACAATGGACATGGCTAACCTAGTCTTACGGGATCTACAACCTAAAGTCATGTCGACTGTGACCATCGCAGTGTCAGAATTCGCCAGTGGGGTGTGTGGAAGGCATGGCGTTTCTAGACCCTCAGGAGCTATTCACACGGTCTAGTCCTCTCCCAACATGGCGGACTAAGCTATGAATCCTAGCCACGCCCCCCTATCAGCGCGTTGTATCTGTTCTCACCGGAACACTCTCAATGCTGGTTTACTGCCAATTGTATTCCCTGCTCTGGATTTCATTCCGTTTTCTTCCTTACAGTCATTTTGCCTGGGATTATCTTCTGCTACTCCTTCCATCCGCTCCTCTGTTTCCCTTGCTCCTCTTTGATCACCGCCAGGCTTATTGCCGGCGTACTATACTCCTCCTCACTCTTTTTCCTTCGCGGTGACCGGTAGGGCTTCTCTCATTCTGCCTTCCACCTATCTTTGTGTCTTACCTTCTAGCTTCCGTGTTATTTCCACCCTTTATGTTTTGGGTACCGGTCACATTCTAGCAGCCTGCTTCTGTTAACACTTCTGCTCCTTTACTCTGTACTTACTTAACTTCACTTTAGGCTGCTACCTTTTTCCTCTCTGGTACGGGGGGGGGGTCATCTTCCTTCCAGCGTTTTACCGCAGACTCTTATTCTCTCCATCTGGTCCACGTCTTCCCGAACTACTTACCTCTTCTATTTCTGTCCTACCTGTATTCTACACATTTTTCCCAGTCTCCTGGTTCCGTTCCCCTATCCGTGAAGGCACGCATCTCTACAGAGCTAGTAGTTGCTGTAGGTTTGAATCAGATTCTCCAGTCAGTACCTCCTTCTTGTCTCCAGACCCTTTCTAAGTGCCTGCATTCTACTCAGCCTCCTTGGATTGTTTCACCTCATCTCGTGGTTTGGACTGTGTGAATACTCCCAACACCATTTACCTGCTTGAAGACTATACAAGGTTTTTTATTGCCCAGAGGCTTTTTCCCTGTAACTTTTGGGGGCTTAGCTCCTCGGGGTTCACCTTGTGTACGTTTCACTTCCTGTCAAGATAGCCTCTGGGGCAGCTAGACCCTACCTACACGACAAGAAGAAGAAGGCAAAGGAAAGACAGTCATCAGACCACAGGAAGACGTGCAGGAAGACTCCAACCAGTTCCAAGGACAGTTCATCAGAAGGTCAAGGGGAGGAGAAGGTTGGGGGAGGAAAGACCATCATCTGTCACGCGGTTGTGCTGTACCTTAAAATGTACAAACAATTGAATGACAACATTAAAGACCCAACTACATTTACTGCCCTCATGAATTCTAAACTAGTAAATATCGAAACTGAATCAAACATGAATAAAATAAAAATGACGGCAGAAAATAAGAAAACCTGAATGTACACTAAAAAATCTAATAGAACTTGGTCAAAACAACAATGAGGACAAAAGGTCACTTGCACAAGTGGCCAGGGAAGCCATGGGTTTACTAAAACAACAAAAGAACTTCTATGCTCAGAACATCTGGAATACGCATGAAGTTCAAGGATCCTGCAACCAAAATACATCAAACGACACACAACGTGGAATAAGTCACAAAACAGATGGGGGAAATAAAGCAGGAACTAACGCTGTGCAGGACCCATGGTCCTGAATGAAAATTATCAAAAAGAAACCGAGCTTTTGGAGGAACCTGAGAGTGCTGGTCTTGTGGTACCTACGGTGGCCACTCAGCAACCCAACTTGGAGGAGGAGCTTCCTTCCAAACCTTCCACCTCGGCTAATGGAGAAGGTCTAATTGGAAATCCTGAAGTCACCAAAATTGACAATGCTAATTCAAGTTCTACTAATGAAGGAATTTTTTACATCTTTACATCAAAGCTAAAGGGAAAAAAAGCTTAACATAGTCTCCCATTTAAACATCAAGAAAACAAAAAACCAAATCAAGAAGAAAAACAGGATAACCAATAATTCACGAAAATTTCTAAGGAATGCGTACAATTAACACAACTAGTAGAGCTGAGGAACTCCCTTCTCTTGTTAACACAAATGAAAATCAGTGTAACAATCATGAAATTAATCAAGCTTAGGAAGATATAGAGGACCTGACAAATCTATCAACATATGAGGACCAAGATGAGCCTGAAGAGGAGGGCCAATAAATAAGTAATATGCCAAGTGATGATGAACAAAATCAAGATGAGACCCATGAAGAAACCGTGAGTCCCAAAAGTAATCCAGGAAGGTCTAATCATGTGTGCAGGCTCATAATTACGAAAGAGTCCCTGAAATCAAAGATAGTTGAGGTCTTGGACACAAGCTTCCTCACAATGGATGAAAAAAGAAAGAAATCTGCAGCGAAGAAGTATGAAGTAGAGGCATGGAGTGTGAGGAAGGATCATCAGAGACACCTATACCTCATACAGGATATACAAATGATGACAAAGACACAAAAATGCTGTAGACAACAAAAGAAGCATGGAGCTTGTAAAAATTATGGAAAAACTGCCACATAGCCACGATAAAGAACAGGCATCCACGAATGAGAGTAAGCGGTTGAAAAACAAAGAATCTGAATGACCTAAGAAAATAAGCTAAGAATACCATCTTATACTTGAGCAGATAATACCCATAATAGATGGTCTAATCTTGAATAGAACCAATGTTTTGCGCTTACTACACCATGTACCATCATTGAGGACAATTGAATCCGCTGATATCAAGACTGTGGAATTTGTCGAAGAGCGTCATTTTGACAGAATATGCCTACATATAGACTCCAGGTTAATCTGTGACTTGTTGTTGGGCGCGGCACCCGTTTTACAACCATACGGGTTTGATATATTTGAAACAAGAGCCTAACCTAAAGTCGGCAGAGTAGAGAGATCCAATAAAGACCCAAAACATCAACATCAAAAATATAAGGAGAAAGAAAGACATAGTGAACAACAATCTGCAGTCATGGATGATTGACTAAGCAGAAACAGAACATCTCTTTCTGTAGCTAGCCTGATAGTCCGCTTCGTGAAGCTCAAGTGGGAGAGCGACTTAAAATCACTTCAGAGTGCAATTCGCAACAAGCCGGTGGTGCTACAAGTCAGCAGGACACCGAAAAAGACATACAAAAGCAGACAATTGGAACTGGCTTGCAAAAAACTCTTGGGGGGCGTAATTACAGCTAATGCTCTGAAGTAGTGAAAAATGAGAAGTTTTGGTTGAGCACATGGAACACCAGAGGATTTACTCACCTATTTAACAACAAAGCAGAATGGTCGAAGCATCTTGATGTACTGTGCCTTCAGGAAACTTGGCTCTATGAAAGCCCAACCAATGACGAATTTGATATTGATGTGAATCCAGCGATCAGAAAATCTAAAGGTCGCCCAGGAGCAGGGCTATTAACACTTCTTTGAAAAAACCTCTGGTTTTGTGATTCTAAAAACATCACTTTGCACATACAAGTAACAGCGATAGAACAGAAAATAAAAGAGAAAAAGGAAAAGTGTAGAATTTACATTATTAATCTCTATTGACAACATAAAACCGCTGGCACAACAACTTTCATGGATAAAGTGATGGATATCATTGACGAAGTCAAAGAAGACTTGGGAAGTAACATCTGTTTGTGTAGCAATTTAAATTTAAACTGCATAAAATATATGTTGGAAAGTGATGCCAACTTGGTAACGGTGTCATTTGCAGGTCCTCAAAAAGAGAAAATTCAGGTGTGGAAACACGCAGTGGCAGTCGACTCAAGCCTGGGTAGACTCCGGCTGAAGGAAAATTATGTTAACATTGTAATTGATGGATATCATAGCTCGCTGAGTGGAACCAGTGTCAAATATATTCATTTACTAGAACAGTTTGAGGAAAGGTCTCATGTATTCCATAATCGAGGCTTTATTCCCAAGCATTCTTATGACATACTGATCGCAAACGAAAACGAGAGCTTCACAAAGAGCTAAGACAAAATACAAACCCAAATTGAACTATCCAGACGATCGACAGGAAGAAAATTAAACAAATACAAAAATTGGTTGATTGCACATAGAGGGGCTGTTGAACAACAAGATGCTGAACACATGATGATATGTTTGGCAAATAAAAACTCATATGAATTTTGGAAGATCATCAATGAGGAGAGCAGCGGTCAAAATGCATCACAAAGTAACATGGTCACAGAAAAACAATGGGTGACGCACTTTGGCCAGTTATATGAGAAGAAAGGAGAGACGAAACGAACCACCCTTGCCAATATTAGATAGATGGAAGCTTCACTTTGAGACAGTTTAGTTAATACATCCTGAAAAATAACAGAGGCATGGGCAGAACCTTGTGCTCTTCTGTTCACAAAAATAGATTCTGAACAGGCTAGTCCTATATCATGGAAGAAAGCAATAGTGGTGCCAATTTTTAAAAAAGGCAACAGAGCAAATCCAATGGACTGTCGCCCAATTGCATTATTGAACATTTTAGGTAAGATCTACGCCACACAGCTACCACAGCTCCTGTCTGCCTGAATAAGAACTAGTCAACATTTCGATCTTCGAAAAGCAGGTTTTGTCAAAGGAGTAGGTTGTGTTCTAAACATACTTATCATCAATATAATGAAAATGGAAGCCATAAGAAGAGACACAAAGGTCTATCTTGCATTTATAGATTTATCACATGCTTTTGACAGCCTGGTTCGTGAAATGCTCTGGACAAAACTTGTGAAGTGGAATTGTCCGGCAAGTTTGCTAATGGCAGTAAGAGATCTACATGGCAACACAGAAATTCAGATCCGTCTTGATGGCTCCGGAAGCTTATCTGCAGCAATTAAAACTTCTTATGGAGTTAAGCAAGGATGCCCATTAGCATCAATACCATTCAACCTTTTTTTAATCGGACATTGGGGACATCTTTGAAAGCATAGTGTCATTTCCACCGAAAATCCATGGAACACATGTAAGTTATATGCTTTATGCAGACAATCTTGTTCTTAAGTTGACACAACACCTATTGGGTTACAGTGGAAACTGTTGGCCTTAGAACAATATGTCGCAGCAAATGGGTTGTGCATTAATCCTAAGAAATGGGAAATCCTAATAATTCAGGATCTGAGAAGGAACAAGTCTTGGCAAAAGAAAACATTTCAATGGAACCTAGAAAAACAACCCATTGCCAGTGTAATGCATGTTAGATACCTAGGAAAGTTGATCAGCTCTAGCCTGAACGATGCTCTGTGGGTAGGAAACCTAAAGGAAAAATGTAGGCAGGTTGCTACACAAGCAGCAGTACTTAAGAAATTTGGCAAATTTTCACTGAGGCCAATACTAAATTTCCACAAACAAAAGGCAGTTCCAGCCATGGTTCATGGGGCAGATTGTGCCCTGGGTTGCTCAAATAATGTGCGGGCCACTCTGGAAGACATTTTCTGGACTAAAGTATTGTGGTTGGCAAAGCGAACTCCTACCGCATGTTATTATTATTATGATACAAATTGGGTTTGCTATCCATAAATGCTAGAATTTCTTGGAACATGTTGTCAACATACCGTAAAATGATAATGAAGAACTGAGCCCCTCAATTTGAGATTCTGCACGACCCAAGTACCGGACATAAAGATAACATTCTTACTTTGTGGGTCAAACGCTGCGAGGGAATTTTAGACAATCTAGGCACCAATAAAGTAATCTTAGAAAACAAACCTGACTTAGTGAAGAGAAAACTATGGGCGCAAGATTGGATTGACACAAGCGACCCAAGGAACAATCATAAAATCATGCAAGATGTTCCAAAAGAGGCTAAAGCTCTGGATATGATTCCAAAATATTTAGATACATTTCCAGACAAATACCGACAAACTCTCCTGATGAAATTTCGGCTGAACCAATTTAAGACAAAAGAAGCCCAAAGTCCTTGCTCAAAAAACAAAGAAATTAACTTGAAATGTAGGCTATGTTATACACAAGATGAAACATTGAAACATTTGACACTGTTTTGTACAGCCCTGAGAGCAGAAAGAACAAAACATCTGGGCAGGTTGATAGCAGATCATAGATCTCTCAGCGCTGGTGGCAAAGATGCTTTAATGGTTCAAATAACAAATTGACATTTGCCTTGACATTCTTTTTGGAAACAATTGTACAGCGCCTATCATCAGGTTTCTAGACAAGTCCGCTCTATGAAAGTCTCATCTAAACAGGTGCTCCCCTGCTCCTCCAGAAATATCAAGGACAACATTGTCTCCCTTGCTGCAGCCTTGGCCGATTTCTGCAATCACTCCTTTGCCACTGGATCTTTCCCCTCACCCCTCAATCACTCCCTTGTACACCCTCTCCTCAAAAGGCCTTCTGCTACCCTTCCTGTCTGCCAAACTACTACCCTATCTCCATCACCCCCTTTCTGGGCAAACCTTTGGAGAAGCTGGCCAAATCCCAGTTTATCCACCACACTGAATCTGTAGGCTGTCTCCACGCCCACCAGGCTGGCTTCAGAGCTGCCAGAGGCATGGAAACTGCTCTCTTGAACATCAATGAAGACTTGCTTTCTAATCTAGATTCCAGCTCCCCTTCTTAAACTTTTCCCTGCCTTTAACACAGTGATAAATACCACCGTGATAAATTGTCACCATGATACTCTTAGCACCACTGACCTGGCTCTGGGCTGGTCACCTCCTTCCTCTCGGACCAAACTTCCCAGGTTCAATTGGGCCCTTCCCTCTCCACCATCTCACTCTCTCCACCTGTGGTGTCCCTCAGGGCTCTATCGTCTCACCCTGGCTCTTCAATATATACCTGGCCCCACTAGCTCATCCGATCGCTACCTTCTCTCCTACCTTTCAGTGTTATGCTGATGACATGCAGCTTTCCTTCAAGCTAACATCCTCTTCTGTCTGCTAGGCATGGTGCACTACTAACAATCTCTGCCTTAATGGCAGTAAGACTGAGATCCATCATATTAAAATCCCTGCTCCCTCGTTCCCTCCGACACTCTGGCCTCCCTCCTTGGGCCCCATCCCCTCACCTTCATGTAAAGCAAAAAACCTTGTTGTTATTGTTGACTCTTCTCTCTCCTCTCTCCTCACATCATGGACCTGGCCAAGAAGGACCATTTTAAGCTACACCTCCACAGAGGTATTCTCCCCTTCATCACCCTTCCCCCAGAAACTCAATGTCTCCAGAGCTCTGGTTCTCTCCAGGGTACTGCAATAGCCTCTTCCTCAAACTTGCTAACTCTTCCCTTCGCCCCCTTCAACTAATCCAGAACAGGACTGCAAGACTTTTCAAATTCAATTCAAGACCCTCTGCATAACCCAAAGGCTTTCTGGGCTTTCTAGGGACTGGTACCATGCTGTATCCAGCTCTCTCGCCCTAAATACCTCCCCACTAGAGCACTTAGCTCGTCTAGCTCTAACTCTCTGTAAATCAGACTCGAGAAGCAGAGAGTGGGGGGGGGGTAGATTTCTCCCCTCCGCAGGTACCTCCCTCTTGAATAGCCTCCCTGCCCCTCTCAGACTTGAGCTGGATCTCCTTAAGTTCTGGAAGCTCCTCAAGACCTTCCTTTTCTCTTTTTCCTTCCCGCTCCTCCTCTTTCTCTGCTAATGTCCGCTTTGCCTGAAACTTGTGGGCTGGTTCCTTCAGAGTCCTACAGGGCACTAGGCCCTCCCCATCCCAGTGTACCACTGCACGTACTCTCTCATCCTCCCATTCCAACCCTTATCCTGCACTTGCCCTCGGAGGCTCCCCCACCTACACTTAGCTGGTCTGTTTTCACCCTGTGTAGCTGTCCATCCCCTTTACATGCACTTGTTGTGGACCCCCCCTTCATTCCTTTCTTCCCCCTGGCCCTGCCCACCTGGCCTCCCTGGCACTTCCTTCTCTTGGGCCCTTCCTTTAACCAGTTCCTGCACTTCTCCACCTCCCTTCCTCCTTCTCGCTACTGCACTTGCACGATCTGAATGTCCTGGTCTCCCCATCCTGCCTTGCTCCGCCTCAAGACACTTGTGTATAGGATCATTACAATAAATAAATACAGGGGGATTTGCTTGGAGTCTTCCCATTAGCCTCTGTACCCGCTGCAGCCCACTTGTATCGGAATTAGCTCCCCTCTTACTTCTAAGAATCTAAGGAACAAACAAGAAACAATCATAGTCCCCTGTGTCCTTACTTCCCATAGCCCCCCATGCAGTCCCTACTGCCAGGATGATGTGTACCTATGCTTGTGATGGTGGTCTCTTCCCCTGTGACTCCAGCAACGACCTGGAGATAGTTCAATGGGCATATCTCCAATAGGCAGCGAGGTGCAGTGGAGGTAATAATCATTCCACTGGGAGACTGTGTAACACCGAGTTTAACTGCATTCTGGTAAATTTGCGCAAATGTTCATAATTAAACATCTTGGAAAGTCTCTGAGTTTCGTTCACTCACTTAGTCCTTTCTTTCCTTATTCTTGTGTCTGCAGGAGCGGTTCCCGGGCACGATGGCGGGGAAGCAGCAATAAAGGGAGCGCATGGCGAGCGAGCACAAGGCGTGTGCTCAGGTAACTAGTCGGAGGGATGGCCGGGGCCCAGAGCACATGGTTGGATTTGCACTAACTTTGTCCATTCTTTGTTTGTTGCAGGGGTGACTTCACAGAGACCTGCGGCAGCAGAACCACAACAGCGGAAGAGCATTGAGGAAAACGGGTTTGGTAAGTCTTCTTCAGATTCTTCGTATTTTTTAGGTGTTTTGCTTTTCTTCCTTCTCCAGCTCTTCTTGCTTCCTGATGCCCGACTTTCCTTCTTCCTTGCTGATGTCTTCCTTGTTTTCTTTCTCTTTTCTCAGGTGGGTCTAGATCTGAAGGAGTGACACAGGGGCAGCCTTCCAGGAGCACCTGGCACGTGGTGTGCGCATTAAATGGGCTTTCCTGCAAGATCTTGCGAGGTTTCTCCAATCTCGTAGGATCTTCTCCCGAAATGCCGGATGTCTTCATGGATGGAACTTGATGGCTTGACCTTCGCCTGTCCTTGTTTTTCTCCATTGTCTTGCCAAGGATACGCAGGGCCCTAAGCATGCTGTGTTCCCTCTGCTTTAGGCATTGTCCCAGCTTTTCCGACGATAGCCAAGATACCTGGTTATGCTCTGTGAAAAGCACTTTGACACATATAGGTCAGGCTCTTTTGGTTTCAGTGCCGGATTTAATCTCCAAAATATTTAAGTATGTGTTAAATAAAGACATCTTTCAAAAAAACATCAGATCTTTATGTGCTCGGAGGATCAAAAACCAATGGTAAAAGTTTATCTTTAGCATCAACATAGTACTGAAGTCACAATCGATAAATATTTATTAATTGCATCTAATAGTCATTCAAGAAAATGAAATGCTAAACTCTGGTTTCACCAGCTTCCCCTTGCTGCTAATACACAGGCTTGGAATAAATTGGAAATTATTGTTTGTACATGCAATAATATATCTAAAGAAACTAATATGCACATGTCATTCTTTTGTAAATTAGATACATTACTTCAAAAACGTTTTTCAATACACTTTAAGATTGTTGAACTTTAGATATTGCTGTGTTCCATATTTCTATATTATGCAAGCTCAAGATGTTCGAGTCTGTATTGCAGTGGAAGGTTTTGTCAATAATATGATCTATGTTAGGAAAATTAAATCTATTGCGATATAGTTTTATATGTATAAGGTCCACCATGATATAATCCGATGCGTATATATTGTATTCATGACAGTGATCTATGAGATATTGTTTTTATTATGTGCTTTGTAAAGGTTTATGAATTTTATATTCAAAATAAACGTAATGATGATGACCCATATCAGACTGTTCAGATATAAATGCATCTGTTTCGCATTTCATCTGCAGTGGAAACTGCTCAAAATGTAATCAATAATTTCATGCGTCACATTCCGCAATGCCTGAACTACAGTCATGACATTCTTGTGTTTGGGACGAGTGAAGAAGCCAACAACAATACCCTTAGATGAGTCTTCATGGCTTTTTAGGATGTGCATCTCACGTAAAATGCTGACACATGCAAATGTAATGAATCAAAGCTAAAGTTCTTCGGCCATATATTTTCTAGCAATCGGCTCCAATCCGGTCCAGAGCTAATCCAGACTGTTGTCTCATTGCTGATCCCAACAAATATATCTGCAGTCTGCAGTACAGTCTTTGTTGGGGATGGCTAACTGTTGCACTAGATATTTATCAAGGATTTTGCGTCCATCAAAATGCTGTTGAGACTTCTCAATACAAATGGACATGAGTTTCTATGGTCTCCAGAGTGCGAAGAAGCTTTCCGCTCAATCAAGGACCGCATCTCGTTTGTTGCCTGCATGGCATATTATGATCCTGACTTAAGAACAGAACTCACTGTGGGTGCCAGTCCCATAGGCATGGGTGCCATTTTGGCACAACACAAATGTGACTCATCATCACCACGCTGCATCGTATTGTATGCTAGTCGCAGCCTGACACGGGCTGAGGGCGCATACTCGCAAGCTGAAAAAGAGAGCCTGGTGGAGGTAAGGGTGTGCGAACATTAGCATTTGATCTCACGTGGGAAAAGGTACACCGTCATCCTGGATTGCCGAGCTCTCACAGCAATCTACGGAAGAAAGAAATGCAAAGATGTCCCCAATGATAGCTCTATGTGGTCTGCGCCTCCAAAAATATTAGTTTGACATCATTCACAAACCTGGCAAAGAAAATAATCCAGCTTTTTTCTTATCAAGACACGCCCTTCCGGATACAAAGTGTGCCAAGACATCTAAGGCTGACCAATTTAGAATCTATGTGGTTTATAATACACATCCCAAGGCACTTTCTATGACTATCATTATGGCAGAAACATCACAGGATAGGTTGATTTCAAATAAATATTCAATCGGTGGCGCAGCCCAGCCATAGCAGAAGGGCGGCTGTCTGAGGAAGAGTCCAAGCTGCTGCATACCTGAACTGTCCATTTCCACACAGGGCTTACTCATCATGGAAAATAGGACTGTCATTCCTCCATTGTTGCAAGAAAGGATCATTGAGCTGGCACATGCAGGCCTTAGGGGGATAGTTTTGACTAAGCGATTACTATGAACAAATAGTGTGGCCTTGCAAAATGGACTCTAAGATAGAGGCTGTACTGGAGAAGCGCACTGTTGCCAAATCTGTAACGCCCTGCACATTCCCTAAAACTCTAAGTATGACGATCCTGCCCACAAAGGTCTGGGAAGAGGTAGCTATTGACCCATTCAGACCGCCTCCAAATGGTAAATATGTGCTAGTAGGCATGGATGAGATGTCACGATATCCGGAAGTACAGATGGTATCTTCTACAGGAGCACCATCAGCAATACCAACAACGGAAAAGTGTTTGCTACTTACCGCGTGCCGAATATTGTAAAATCTGATAATGGGCCCTCTGTTCAGTGGTACAATGTTAGCTGAAAATTCGAGTTTTCATCACAAAAAGATCACACCATTATGGCCACAGACAAATGTCACAGTTGAGCGGTTCATGGCTAACATCAAAAGGACAGTTCAAGTGTGCCACTTTATGAAAGGATCCTTTATAGAGGCTATTTGCAATTCACTAAGATTACTGAAACACTCCTCACAGGACTAGGGGTGTCAGTCCTTCTGAAGTAATGTTCAGTCGAGACATTTGTACCACAATACCTCGTCTTTCTGGAGAATTAATGGATGATGGGACAAAAACGGTACAACAACCCAATGAAAGTAAAACTCAAAATGAAAGTGCGAGCCGAAGAAGAGGGGTCAAAGAATCCAATATGTGTACCAGTGATTGTGCCATTGTACGCCATAAATAGTCACACAAGGGCATGCCTGTATTTGATGCAAAAGATGAAAATGAGGTATAAATATACAAGGCCAAATACGGTATCATGCCTAAATGTAGTTTTATTTTTCCCGATTAAAAAAAAGATCCATTTAGAAAGATCGCTCTGTGACCTACGAGTGCGTTCTGGGACTGACAGGCACGGGAGAACAGGTAGGTGTTGATGTGTATGTGCTGTGTGTTTTGGGAACAGGGATTTCTGGGGTGGGGAAGGAGTTTGATTTTACGAAGGCTGTAACTAACTTGATTGATGAGGCTGTCTGTGAAGGGGATGGTGTTAAGATAGTGTTGTGTGGAGATCTTAATTTAAAACTGTTTAATAAGACTGGGAAGCTGTGTGATAAGAAGGAATGGAATGAAAGGGAGAAGAATTGGATGAGGACTATGAAGCTAAGAGAAATGCACCTGGTAAACGAGCAAACGGAGGGAGATATTCCCGGTCACCCCACATGGAGGAATGGTTTATTGGCATCTTGCATTGACTACTGCTTAATTTCCAACAATCTTAAAGAGAGTATTGAGACCTTTGTGGTGATCCGCCAAACCATCAGTGATCACGATCTATTGTCCATAAGTTTTGGGGGTAGGTGGGATAAAGATCGGAAGGATGTAATGAAAGAGGTTGAATTAAGGAGTTGTGGGACTCGCCTCAGATTGAAAGAGCATGAGGTCAGGAGGATTGACAGAGAGTATAATAGACAATTGTTGATGGACCCTCGGAACATTGATTATAGGGGGCTCCATAAAGAGTTCTCTAAACCAGGAGTGCGGAAAGGGGATCTGCCGTGGTCAAAAAAGCATGTCTATGACGGTGAACTAGTTAAAAAAAAAAAAGAATAGACATGCGTATAGCTCGGAAACAAATAGGGTGTGATTCTGGCTTGGACAAGAAAGAAAGGGCAAGAAAAGTGCGGCAGACATATAAAAATTGGTGTAGAAGTACGCAACATTTGCGTCTTCAGCATGATGCCGAGTGCATGTTACAAGCTGTCTGCAAGAAGGATTCTAGATCCACAGGGGAATTAATTAATAATGGTGGGGTGTTCCACCATCACCAAGGATTTCTCATGTCGGCGGAGAAAGACTGGATTAGTCATTATCAGTCATTGTTCTCTGACCCGGGTGAGGACTTGCATAGCCCTAAAGCTAGGGATAGTGGGAGATGGAAGTTTCTTCTGGATCATGATGTTGGTCTGATGATTGGAAAACTTAGTGCTTCCAGGGTGGCCGGTCCCGATGGGATCTCAAACTACGAACTAAAAAAAAAACAAAGACCACTGGGTTAGTGTTGTTTTAACAATGTTTAGGCAAATCATGGCCAACAGAACAATTCCCGATTCTTGGAAGGAAGCCCTAATTATGCCAATTTTTAAAAAGGGCGATAGGGCTGATCCTAAAAACTATTGCCCTATCGCCTGCTGGGAAAGCTCTTTGCAACCCTCCTGCTTCGAGATCTGAAAGACTGGGCAGATAAAAGTGGTATTTTGGACCTGAGGCAGATAGGCTTTGTGAGGGGAGTGGGCACCTCCCTAAACCTCTTCTTACTAAACTTACTTAAGGAAAGGAGCTTTGAGAAGGAATTGACACTGTTCTTGGCCTTTGTGGACCTCGAACAGGCGTTCGTCAGGGTCCTCAGGGGCCATCTGTGGGCGAAACTGTGGCTGTGGGATGGCCCTGGGGATCTTGTGGAGGCAATTGAAGCACTTTATACTAACACCTCGGTGCGAATTAGGCTGTCCACAAGGGGAACGCTATCAAGTAAAATCCTTACCTTCTGGGGCTTGAAACAGGGGTGTGCCCTGGCCCCGTTACTTTTCTGTTTATATATCTCCGACTTGGGATTGTTCCAGGAGAATGTGCGTGCCTTTCCACCCTCAATAAACGGAGCCCTGGTTCCGTGGATTCTTTTTGCAGATGACCTGGTCTTCCTTGACTGTACTCCTATAGGCCTCCAGCACAGCCTCCAAGCTTTTGAATCATACCTTAAGAGCAAGGGTATGAAAATAAATGCAAGCAAATCTAAGGTCCTCCCGATGAAAAAGGCTAGAAGGTTAAAAAAAGAGACCTTTACCTGGAAGGTGGGTGGAACTCCTCTAGAGACGGTGGAACTCTTCTAGAGACGGTGGACTCAATAGCGCATTTGGGGGTCAAGATTAATAGGAATACTGATGAGGCTGCCCATTATGCTTATCTATGGCAGAAAATGATCCCTATGGTGAACCAGGGTAGGCTGGTTCACCGGAAATTTGGTAAATTCACACTAATTCCCATCATCTCCTTCTATAAGCAAAAGGTGGCACAGGCCATAACCTATGGAGCCGAAGCTGCTCTCCGCCTCTCATATGAGTGTTGGAAGAAATTGGAGGGTCATTTTTGGCGCAAGGTCTTGCGCCTGCCAAAAGATCTCCCACTATGTAAAATTAGATTTGAACTTAGGCCACAGTCTTTGGAATCACTAGTAGCTTGGAAGACGGTTTCATTATATAGGAAATGTGCCCTAGGGATGTTGAGAAACCGTTTAAGATCTTGGCCTTGGCGAACAGGGTGGTCAATGACCATTTGAAGAATGGAGAAATAAGGTGGACATTTTTTTGCGGGATAGAGTCGGAGTCAGAGTTAACGAACTTCCGAAATTCATGATCAAATTCTCTGACCCCAAATATCGTGATCTTCTGCTTAGATGTCGCCTAAATATCTTACACTCAAGAGAGATTCTGTTTAAGAGGAAAATGATGGGGATTGAAAGTGCCAACTGTCGACATTGTATGAGTTCTTGCTTGGTGGAAACTCCAGAACATTTAATAATGAACTTTGAAGCTCTGATTAAGATTCAAATGTTATATTTAAAGGAGTCCTCTCTGATGGAAACTACTCTCTCGAAAGTGGAATGGTGGAAATGGATGCTAATTGGTGACAAGCCTAGGATGGTTATAGCTGTGATGAAAATGTTGGAGGTTGTGTTAACCAACCAGGGGGGAACAGGGAGGGAGGAGGGGGTTTAAGAGAGTTTTGGTATTGATGCATATCCGTATTGTCTCAATGTCAATCTGACATAGTATCATCTCATGAGTAGGTGGAGAGGATGTTGTAACATCCATGGATGGTATTTACAATTCAGCTGTTTAGGGAAAAGGTTTTATTCCTAGTGAAATGGCTGTTGTTGCAAGCAATGGATGGCCTTTTCTTTTTTCTTTCTCTGGGGAACAAAGAATGTTAAAGGTTTTTTTTTTAAGTTAATGATTGTTTTTATACATGTTTGGCTTTTTAACCAATAAAACATTTTTAAAAAAATGTTTAAAAAAAAAGATTTCTGGGGTGGGGAGGGAAGCAGCAGTAGGTGAGGAAGGGGGGTCCAGGGAGTGGAACCCCCTGATTTAGGAGACACTTTAGCTTTTTATGGGCTGCCTAAAATTCGACAGAAAGAAATCAGTCTTTTTGTTAGGTGACCTACAAAAAGCGAAATTATTACATAGAACCCAAAAACTGCTCGAAAACCTCTTGCCCACTAAATATTTTTACTTGTGTTGGGACTCCCCAGTTGATTCTGTGCAATTGTTGGCCCACCAAACACTTCGACTCACTTTGAGCATCTGAATGTTTTGGCTCATTTCGAGCCTTTCTGGTGTTTTCTTTTGTCATTTTGGGCCTCCTTACTTTTTTTGCTCTTTTTTGATACTTCCCAGAATGTTTTCGGGCTTCATTGTGCGCAGTAAACGTTTGTTTGCGAGCCTTCCAAGTCGTCTGAAAAATGTTTTGGCTGCCCAAATATCACATCTTCCACCCAATGAAACATCGACCCTCCTATGCGATAAATGTTTCAGATAATGGATGAAGATTGGGCTATTATCACAAATATTGGTTTCCAACATTCTAGGCAAGTGCCCCTGTCCTGGAGGTTTTCTTGCCTCTCAATGATTTTCACCATGTTCAACTCACTGCTGAAGTTAATGGGAACACTTGTGCATATCCCAACTGGACTATTTTTGAGGGCTTCAATACAGTAATACCTTTAGCGATCATTTGTATAACTCTTTCTCTTTGAAAGAGTTGTCCATGTGCCATTTAAAAAATGTTTCTCGTGAACACGAAGTTGGGGCTTGGTATCTACAACTTGGAAGCATAATCTCCAGAGGTTTCAGTTTTGCCTAAAATCTCACTTCAGTGATGTAGAGAGAGAGAGAAAGAGAGGGATATTTGTAGGCACACATAACATTCTCGATCCCATTGTCCTCATACCAAACGTTGTGTGGGTGTGTTAGTGCAACATCTGCACTAAAGAGAATGCTCAATTTGTAACTTGGCTTGAGAATCTTATGATCAATGCCACATTAATTTCCCTAGATTATGCAGACCATTTTCCCATGTTTGTTAAAGTTGCTTCTTTTATTGCAGTGAGAAAAACAGAGTACAATTTTGTAAATGTGCTCTCACCAGTACGCCCAACAAATATTTTAATGAAACATGGTGTTTTGTTTCCTGGTTTTATTAATGCATTATCTTGGTGATCCAGTTTCAAATGAACATTTAATACTATTAACTGCCCTTCTGAAAATTCCTCCTATCTAGTGCCAATTTTCAGATATGTGTGGTACTGTGCTATGCAAGACATGCAGAGCTTTACTCTTCAACACATCACGAGTCACAACCCATTTAAACTATCACTCTTCCAGCCACTCTCCCTTTTTTGAAGTAGTCACTTGTCAGGAATCTCAAAAGATTTTGATGGACGTCGTCGTATGATAAAAAAAAAAAACAGACTCTTTCTGCCTTCCTCCTTTTTAAAAGATCTGAGTGTCAATGAAGCTGCAAAGAGCCTTCGCTTGTCAGGCCTTTATGAAAGAAAAGTATCTGTTTTCACCATACCTTAAAAACCTGTTTCTTGATGCGGCCCTTCAAGAAATCCTTCATAAACTGTGTGTTCAAAGACTGTTACTGCACCTCCTTAGTCCCTTCCATCAGCAGCTCAGACAGGTCTGTGGATCTGGAGAGGAGAGAAAGGAAGAGAATTGGGATCTACACCATCGGACATATGCTGGCAGATAATTCTGCGCATTTCTACCCTAATTTAAGCATGGTAACGGATACCTCCCACTAAATAATCCATCCCCTTCTGTAAAGGGCACTGTACAGAGGTCGTGATACTATGATCTTAAAACCAATGTATGTTTATTGCTCTATAGTAGGAGCCCATCTGACAAAAGGGTCATTCAGGTGTGTGGCAGTCATGGTATCAAAAGTTAAACACAGACACAAAGTTACACGTTTTCAATACTTCTTTAAATTCTGAATGGGGTTGGAGACTTCCTAGCTGGCCCTAATTCTATAATCGGAGTAGTCTCAAGCATTAAAGTAAAGAAAAGTCATCCAAGTCAGTTAGTCAAACAAAAGAAAAGTCTGTGTCAGAAACCTATACTTGCCCTCACGCTTTACAATAACTAAGTGTGGGAAAATGCATGGAAAAATAAGAGCATCAAAAGAATGACAGAATGGCAATGGGGTTGGTTCACAGCTCCCATCCCCAAGCTTAGGTCATTGGGGTTATTTAACAGTTCCTTCAATTTGGGTAATATGCACAGTTCAAAGTATTCACAAAAGTCTTTCAGGCTTCCCTTGCCTGACTCACCATCAGTTCCATATACAACACAGTTCACTTCAAAGTTTCTGGTGGGCTTCCCTCACCCGGCTTTGCAATCCTTAAAATCACAATGATTCACAAATGTTCATTCTTAGTTACTTTCACAGGTTTCCCTTGCACCCTTTAAATTGTTTGGACTGTTCGTCATTGATTTTACTAGCTGGACTTCGTCTATAGTTTGTATCCAGTCTCTCGCCATCACTCGTTTTTTTACTTTTCCTGGAGTGCGAATTAGGTCCTCTCGAGAGCTGCCTGCCCAGTCAAGACGAGTGATTTCTCCTCCCATTGTTGGAGCATCTTGCACGTCCCTACTCTCATTTCTTGTTCCACTGCCTTCGAGTATCAACGAGGAGTTAGGAAAGAGCATTTTGCAATATAACATCAATGCTATGATGGAATTTAGTGACTGTAAGGTGAGTTCTTTCCTGATGACTCCCATAGGAATTGATTGTGGTAAATTGAGGACTTCGCGCCAATAGCGGCCTTCTACTTTCTGCCAAAAAAGTGGTGTAATGTAAGGCATAGCTTCCACCCCATACGTTAAGGTGGGGATGACTTTCATCCTGTAGAATGTCATCAATGGAGCAATTGAGAAACGGCCGTACTTTCTGGAGAGCACTTTGGTCTGTGCTATTAGCAGGCGTAGCTTTTTCAAAATGGTTTCACACATCGGGTTCTCTTTGACACTTTTGCTAAGTGTTATACCAAGAAGTCCTCCACCGTTTCCAGTGTTTCTTCACATACCTTCCATGTGAATTTCACCTTTTTGCTCTCACCTTTCCCCAGAATCATGATCTTAGTTTTTTCTTGATTCATTTGGAGCTGGTTTGCCTTAAGAATCCAGGTTCGTCAGTTGTCTTTGGAGGCCTATAGGCGTTTGGTCCATCAAGATGAGGTCGTCTGCGTACAGCATTCTCGATATTTGCACTTCACCCAATTTTGGGAGGGGGGCGGGGGAGGATCGTACATTTGCCTCTTGATCTTTATAATCCGAGGTGTATGCATCGTAAAGAGCTGGTGCTAGTGGGCAACCTGGCTTTACTCCTCGTTCGATTTTTATCCAGGATGACAGTAGTCCTTGTTGATTTAGACGTACGCACATCGACGTGCCGGTGTACAGATCCTTGATGGGATTTAAAATTTCAGGTGGACAGTTGCTGTTTGAGTTTTTCCCAGAGCAGGGTTCTGTCGACGCAATCGAATGCCTTTGTTAAGTCAATAAAGGCCATATAGATTTTGGGGTGGCCTTCGATTACTTTGGCTTTCAGGGTACTTCGGGCCAAGATGTTGTCAGTCGTTCCTGAATTTTTCACAAAGCCTGTTTGCAACGGGTCCGTCATGTTGCCGAGGGCTACCCAGCTTTTGAAGCTTTCCAGGATAAATGCTGCAAAAAGTTTGCCTATCGAGTCTAGTAATGATATAGGCCAGTAGTTGCTTGGGTTGTCTCTTGCACCTTTCTTAAAGATGGGCACTACGATCGCTTTCTTCCAAGATGAAGGAATGGTCAAGGCTGTGTTACAATTCTTGAAAACCTCTCCCACAAACTTGGACCAACTTTCGGCCTTTTGTTTGAGGTCAAAGTTGGTGATGCCGTCTGGTCCTGCCACACGTGAACCATTGAGTTTTTTGATTTTATTGAAAATTGTCTCTTGATCCGTTGGAACATTCCATTTTGCTTTATCATCAGTAAGTGAGCGTGTTGGGAGTTTCAGGGGCGCTTTGTAAAGTTGTTCAAAATGTTTCACCCAGCTCAAATGGCCCACTGCGTTGGTTAACGGCTGGCTTTCTCCCTTTGTTCTTCCATTAATCAGAAAAGTCTTTTGTTTTTTTGCTGCAGATCGTGCGCAGCATGTTCTGCATCCTCTTGGTTTCTCTGGTGTCCATTTGCTCTGAGCCACTGTTGGTGGTTTTTTGTAGCTTTGTCTAATTCTATTGTGTCGAATTCCGAGCCTGATTTATTTGCTCTTTTTAATTTTCTGACCAGCTTCCTCTTCTCCACCAGTTGTTTGTTGAAAGCGTGGATTATCGTTACTGCCCGTTTGACTTCTTTTTTTGCCGGCTTTCTGTGGACTATCAGAGCTGGAGAATAATCCGTTATGTTCTCATCAAAGTGACTGCCTTGGCTGGAGAACTCGGAATATTCTTTTGTCACAGCGCTGATTGCAGGGTCTGATAAACGAATACGAATACCCTGGGTGTCCGAAACCTGAGGCAACGTCATTCTTCGTTGTTCTTTTAAGCTCGTCTGCCACTGGTGAAGTAACAAGTTGTGGTCGCTGTTTTCGGTTCTTCGCACCTTGAAGGACGCAAAGTATTTTAAAACGCTTCTGGACACGTGCATATAGTAAATGACCGCCTCTTTACCCACTCCCATGTTGGAGTAAAAATGTCTTCTGTACTATTTATTAGATGCAGGTCTCTAGATTTCATGAGCCTGTACAAGGCAGCTCTTCCACATGGGTTTCTCTTGTCGGTAAGTAGATCGATGTTCAGATCACCGGCAATCATTATGTGCTTGACGTCGTCTTCCATTAGGGCTGAGTCGATTGCCCGTTCCCTGCCAGTTCCCCTTCCATCATAAGTTGTTTGTTCGGGATTCTCAGAGGGTTCCAATAGATGTTAAGGACCAAAATCTTCTCTTGCGTCTGTTTTTTTGTACTTTTGACCGAGGTTGACCACGAAATTATTGATGCCAGTATGAATTCCGATCTCTTCAAGAACTTGGTCAAAGACAGGGAACTTCCTGACTTGACCGCTGTTATTAGGCCCGATCGTGGTCTGTCTTTTTTGGCCTTTTTGTGCCGGGGAGCGTGCTAAATCAAAGCCATCTAGCAGGGCTTGTTGATAATCCATGTCTCCTGAAGACAAAGTACATCGAACTCAGACAGTTGCACGTCTGATCTCAGTCAAATGGCGAAACCCTTCGTGTTCCAAGATGCCAGTGATAGTGTAGATGTGTCGTTTGATCTTTTGTGAAGCCAAGATGGGTCAAAGGTGGCCTTATATAGTGGCTACTTTGTTCTTAGCCGATTTACTTGCTTCATAAACTAATCACTGTTTTCGTCATGGTTAAGGGATGCTTCCTCTCCGAGGCTCCACTCTTGTTTGGCATCGGTACCTGGAGCGATCCTTTGGTAAACATTCTTCAGGGATAGTATGTACCGTTGTTCCTCTTTCCCGTGGTGTCTTTCTGCTGGATTAGGTGAGTTATCTTATCTTTTTTTCGCAACTGTGTTAGATCGTAGCTCCTCCGCAAGTATTTAGCTGTTTTTTCCCCTCCCATTTCTCTAGAGTTAATTACTCTCGCTGAGGCAGCCTGGGCTGATCTAGTGTAGGAGAGTCTCCTGCTTGTCGAGTTGTGATTTCGCGTGGCTCTTGCAAGTCTTCCTTTTATCAGTTCTGTAGGATTTTGTCACTTTCTCCTCCATTGTTTTGTCTACTTGATTCAGTGTCGCATTCATTGTGAAGGTAAGCTCTAAGCCCAAATGTTTTAGTTCATCCTTGGCACTCCAAAGTAATTTTTGGGCCTGGCTTGAATGGACATGTAGGTAGGAGCTGTCCTTCCTTCCATTGGGGTTAGGTTCCAGGATGTCAATGTTTAGCGAAGCCACTTTGAGGGGCTTTATTTGCTCGAAAATGCTTGATAACGCTTTATAATTCAGAGTCCAATTATCTCTTTCTTCGCGGTATCTTTGGAGCTTGAATGTTCGCATCAGGATTGGTTGTACACTAGAAGTGAGCTTACTTTCCAGAGCGTTTACTTGGCAATTAGGTGACTCGGAGGCCTCTCTTGCGTCGTGAGCCCTTGACCTGTAATGTGTTTTTGGTTGTGGTTGAGGACGGCGCAAGCTCGTCTCCCCCGGAAGGTGATGTTTGGGGGCTTTGACTTTTTCTGCATTTTCCTTTCGTACCCCAGCTTTCCTGTTATTCCCTCAATTATTGGATTGGGATATAGTACTGTCCTGGCCTGTCACTGAATGTCTTCGCTTCCATCCTTGTGGTTGCAAAGACACCGAAGCTCTTTCAGTAGTTTTTTCAATGATGTTTTTGCTACGTGATCGGGATTCTTGTGGTATTGAACTAGAATACTCAAAGAGCACTCTTATTTGCTATTTGCGTCTGTCGAGGGTTTGTGACATCTCTTTTGGTCTTCTCCCCCGGAAGGTGATGTTTGGGGGCTTTGACTTTTTCTGCATTTTCCTTTCGTACCCCAGCTTTCCTGTTATTCCCTCAATTATTGGATTGGGATATAGTACTGTCCTGGCCTGTCACTGAATGTCTTCGCTTCCATCCTTGTGGTTGCAAAGACACCGAAGCTCTTTCAGTAGTTTTTTCAATGATGTTTTTGCTACGTGATCGGGATTCTTGTGGTATTGAACTAGAATACTCAAAGAGCACTCTTATTTGCTATTTGCGTCTGTCGAGGGTTTGTGACATCTCTTTTGGTCTTTTTTTGTTGCGGGGCTACTGGAATTTCAGAATCAGAATCCTCGACAGTGTATAGACTTAAATTCATCAATCGTATGTTTGTTCATCATCTTCCTGATTTTCTTCTACTAGCTCGCTCTGGGCTGGTGATAAGATGGAATTTTTTCGAATTGGTCTGCGAGAGTTTGAGGCCGTTGGTTTTTTAGCAACTTTTGCTTTAACTGCGAGGTGGCCTTTCGCAAGCCCTGTGTTGCCCTTCACCTCCTTTAATAAGCAACTTTGCTTCGATACCAGCATTTTCGTAGGCTCAATTTGAAACGGGGCTTTCTGCGAGAAAATATAGAATGTTGGGAAGATATGTTCAGACGTGAACGTAAAGATTGCCGGAGCAGATTGTCTTTGAGCTTTTGTTTGCATTCAATTTTGGCTCTGGTTTTCTTCTTTGTTGACCCTGGTGTGTGTTGTTTTCGCCACCACCGCCCTCCTGTGGCGGTAGAGGTGCAGGGGTGATAACGCGGATCAACTTTTTGAAATCTTACCGGTACTGTAAAAGTACGGGGTGGGTCATCAATTGCTACTTTTGGTGTGCTAGTGGGGGTAACTCCCGCAAGCTTCTCAGTCCGAGCATGATAGGATCTTGTAGCGTGTGCCTCTGCTTCTCTCTCAGTGACATATTTACTATTGTTCCCCTGCCTTGGCCTTTCTTGTGCTTCCGCATTGAGATGTTTCTCCTTGGCAGTCACAAAGCCCTCTAAAAAGAGTATTTTAGAGTGCATCATAGCGATCAGTGTATTTTGATCTTTCATTGCATCGTTTAGAGTTTCATATAACTTTCCAAAGTGTGACAGTGCTATTGTGACCGTTGATCGAATGGTCATTGCGTCCAATTTCTTTTGAGGAGAGTCTTGCGTTTGTTTGCTAGCGACCGCGCTCATCCGTCTGTTAGGTATTGGCGACCATGCACTTGGATCTTTGGTATTTGTTATTTTGTCAGCGTTTCTTCTTGTCTGTAGTATTAGAATGCGAAGGGCTGGAAATTAATGGGTTCGCCAAAGGTTGCTCGGTAGGAGTTATGCTGCCACTTTTCCCTTTGTCTCTCTTCGGAGTCTCTTTTCCTTTATTGAGTTCCCTAAGGTCATTTATGTTTTTAGGTTGTGGTACCCGTTCCTCTTGTGTTGTTTCTTTTCCCTTGGTAGGATCAATTTGATCATGTGATGGTGTTCTATATTCTAGTGACACTTCCTCAGGTTGATCAACCCTCACTTTCTCCCTATTTGGAAGGGGCGCGGGGGACTTTGTTAAAGGGTCCGAGTGTACACTTCGCTCAGATGCACTGGACTGGGTACACTTAGCTTTTTCTTACCCTGTAATGAGTGGCTCTAGTCGGCCCATGTCTGGGGCAATTTCTGCAGTCCTTTGGTTGTTTGCCTCCTCAAGATTCTTTTTGTGGGTGAATAGATTCCTTTCTGGCCACTGAAATTGGGGGAATAATTTATCTCTAACAGGTGTGAAGCTGTGTCTTCTACAATCGCCAGCAGTTCCGCGTCCGAGATGTTGTGGTGTATGGAACCATCTTGGCGTCCTTTCCTGCCAAAATACTCCTTTAGAGTATTCATGGAGTTGGAGGGATTGGAGATGCTTAGTTTGTTTTGGTTTTTTACACTTTCTTTTATATGGGGCTTTAGAGCGTGATGCTTTTCTGGCTGACGTTTTAGATGTACTGGCCACTAGTTTGCTTGTAAGGTAATGCTTGAGGGGTCTCTGGTCCTCCTTTCCCAACAGATTCACTGTTGAAAGGACTGACTGGGGAGCTGTTCCACTCTCACTTACTGGTGAGGCCGGAATGTCAATCCAAAGGGAGGACCCTCCCACCTCCCCGCCACGGTCTCTCTTCCTGCACGAGGTCTCGCGGAGGGGGCTCTTTTCCCATCCCCGCGGACTCTGGCCACAGGGCACTGGGGGGGCGGTGTGGTTTGGGGGAGGGAGGCGGCACCCTCTCGCCGGCTCACCCTCCGCAGTGGCGGGCCGCAGTATCTGAGGTGCCCCTGGCGGAGGGGAAACAAGATCCTCCACCTGCGGGTGCACGTGTACGGCAGCCAGGATAATCGAGGATGGGTACCTGGCTCCCGCCGGGGCGGCCTGCGTTGGTAGCCCCGTCGCCGCAGCCGCTCCCACCTCTGCTCCGTCATCTCCGGTGAGTGTTGTGGGCGGTACACTATCATCAGTATTGCGACTGGCGGTAATGGGGGTAGAGGGCTTGTGTTTTTTCTCAACCTGTTCTAGGGAATCTGCCGCTATACTGCATGAGGTATTTTTGCCCCCCCACCCTAGAGTTAAATCTTCAGTAGTAGAGGGGGGGGCTTTTGGTAGGGTTACTTTTTCCTTCCCTTTTTAGATACCTGATGAGGTCGCAGGTGGGGTTGGAGTTGGCTCTGTAGCGTATTCTTCAAATTAGGGAGGGGAGTCGTCTTTAAGGCATTTGGCTGGTTGGAATATACTGTGTCCCCTCTCTGGAGTGCTTCCTCCTCCACACCTTAGGAGATGGCCACGTTTGCTTCTAGTGTGTATGCCCTCACCTTCTCCCTCAAGGGAGTGTTGCTTTGCTGTTGCTGCCATAGGGCCCCCGACAGGCTAGGGATGGTGCTCCACGCGCCAAAGCCGCCAAACAGCCCAACAGCTTCACTCCAGCCCTTCTGTCTCAGGACTTACGCCGCAAGGGCGCTCTGGGTGTGGTTTTGAGCCCAGCTGGCTGTCACATGACTTTCCGTGCGTTGATTCCCATTCTCAGGCGGAGGCGTCCTTTTTACCTCCTGCCTTGAATGAAGTTCACTGCAATCCTTCCCTGCAGCTGCCTGCATGGTGTGTTCCTTCGCTCCTCACACACTGCAGCACACCAACAATCCAATGCTTTCAATGTATCCGCCGCAATAAATTAAGTAGATTACAGCGCCGCCACAGCCCAACAGCTTCACTTCAGCCCTTCTGTCTCAGGGCTTATTAATGGTTTCTTGAGGATTCCTCTTAAAGGATCTATTCACAGTGGAGCACATGGAAGGAGAGGTCGGTGGTGAAATGGAGTTCTCGAATAGACTTGGCGATTGATACTTCCCTACCAGTCAAGGAATAAGATGCTATTATGGAAATGTTTTCAACAGCTGAGACTCTATTGTTTCTTGAACCCTGGGTATCAAGAATTGTTACTATTGCGTCAGCAGCTGAAATGGTTTCAACACATCCCAAGGTAGACTGATCAGCATGATCTTCTTGTGTGATCCGTCGCTAATCCTGTTGCGATGGCGCCCTCGGGTATCTGACCATCTGCTAAGAGCAAACTAACACAGAGTGTTCAACGAACAGCACGAAACACACTGCTCGCACACCGCGTGCGTGCACTAAATAATGCACTACAGCTGAACTAGTGATGCGGTAATAGCAGTGGAAAAATCCTGCAAAAAAGTAAACCAAGTCATGGGTAAATTTGCAGAGGCATGGTTTCTCACACATGCGCCACAGCCTGATACATGTAGATAACGTATTACTTAGAGGGTCGGGTGCACCTATCTGAGCAAGGCATGGCCCTATTTGTGTGGCACACTGTGGGGGCATTGGAGCAGCAACAGCGTTAAAGCCAGAGAAGGGCAGCCAGTAAGAGCATGTATCCACCCATCAGCGACGGTTTGAAAGCGACCAGCCTGATCAGTAGAACAGTCATTGTGTCGAACTGGGAAGGAGCCGCCCCACCCACGAAAAGGGGGCCTCTGTATGCTAAACAGCTAGGTTGCCTTAAGGCAGTGCCCTTCAAACTGAGGGTCCCGAAGGATGCCCGGTAATGGGGCGCTTGAAGGATTATGGTGACTGTTTTTAATAGAAAATATAAGCATTTGTGGCTGGGAGACTCAGCATAAAAAGGCTTGAAGACCACGGCCTTAAGGGAAATAAAGTGACCTCGGACTTTAAAATAGCAAAGCAATTACCAGCACTCCTTTCACGCCCAGGTCAGAAAACTCCAGCTACCACACCAGTCCTCTGATACACAAGGCTGCGGAAAAATCCAGAAAAGCAAGAAAATAGCGCCAAGCTCCACATCTTAACAAGAATGAACTGGCCCCACCATTAGAGACACAAAAAACCATCACCATTAAAAGCATTCACCCCAGATCATCTTAAAGAATGATCAAAAAAGATATTTTCAAAATTAATGACAGGGATCACTGCCCTAGCAAGCATTCAAAGGTTTACGGGCAAACTATCTTCAATTAACTGCTGAGGTCAAGTGGTTGGAAAAAACAAACTGCATTGAAGGGGCAATAAAATCCCTCCAGGAACCTCAACAACCTATATAATGTGACATAAGTATAACTAGGACATGCAGTAATCCTGAGTCCCTGAAACTTAGATTTGTATATATTAAATCATGTAGCGATTTCCCCAAAGTGTTGAACAAACTAAACGTAGATGAGTAGAGCACGAGCCATGGAGGGAATTAGAATACTGTCCCCTACACATCACATAAAGGCTGGCACAACTAGCCCTACTGTGAACCGAAAAGGCCATGGAAAATGGGGGGAAAACAAGCCCTTAATGTGTTTTTTAAAATGGGGTCAAAAGCTGTGCCTCACAGATATAACACTCGTAACTTCCAGCAGTCAAAAAAATAATATTCAAAAGCATTACAATATAAAATGACACGAAAGCCAGACAGTTCTCTTTTTATGCGGGGCAGCTTTACAGAACCTCTTTAGGGGTGTGTTGACCTTGAACTTAACAGAGTACATGTCCTATACACTTTTCACATTACACAAATCTCAAACTGATGCACATACTGAAAACAATCTTCCCCAGCTTGAACAAGGTGGAACAGGGGGATGAAGGGAGGTCGAGACTCTCCTTTAATGCAAATTGTTGATGGACAATTAATGGATGAACCTTTTTTTAGTTGGCCGCTGTTCAATGGCTTAAGTAAAAGCAATGATCATGCAAGCATTGCTAAGAGAAATAAATAGATGGTGGGCATTTTGTCCACTGTTGGTTAGAGAGGCCTTTTTCTCTCCCTTCTTAATGAGAGCTTGGATGGCCAATATCTGCAACCATTCTCTGTGCATAGAATCACAACAGCAAATCTAATTTGGAGCTTTCGTAAAGTAAAGCCCAAAGCACCCTGTGCCACCAGAAGCAGGAATCAAAGAACACATTCACCAAGGCATTTCAACCATCCCCAGCCTGAGACTAAACCTGGTGGTGTGTGCAGCACACCCCGTACCACACAGCGACCCAACCAGTCTGCCACACACTTCAAAACTCAGCCAGCATTCATGCCAGCCAAAACTCAGCAAGCATTCATTCCAGCCAAACAAAACGTTGCCACTTGGCACACTGCTTCAGAATTAAGTAATATTAAAGATGCTGCGAAAGTCACACGCTTCCCATGAGCCACACACCAACAATCCCCACACAAGGGAAATCTATGCCAGCGCGAGTTTTCTTCACCGGCATGCAGCTTTCTGGGCAACTTATTGAAAATTACAAGCACTGTGCCCTTTATTTACAATAGACACATTCTCAGAGGGGCTATGCGACACTGTAATGTTCTTAAGCAGCGAACTGAGTCAAATCTTGAGTATCGCTGGGCCCGTGCAACTCTTTCCTTCACAGTAAAGCACTGCAATGATTTTGCTCGTACCCACTGAAGGTGCGTCATGTGTACGAGTTGTGTACCGTATATGCACCATACACATTGCAACGTCGCACACAAGGGCACAGCAAGCATGTGGATAATGGACCACTTTAAAAAGCAACCAGGGATTTTTCAAAGGTTTGTTTAATACATTAAGCCTCTGCCGTTCAAGCCCACACGTGCACTGTCCCCTATGACCGGAGAAGGTCCTAGCAATCAAAATATATGTTAACATGTAGTGGTGCCAGCAAGATAGCAATTAGGTTTTTCGGCTTTTCTTATTTATTTTGTTTTACATTTTCTTGATAACTCTACAGCTGTTTTTGACCCCAAGCCCCCCCTTAAGAAAAAGGTACCTGGCTTGGGCCCCCCTATACACATGGACTCCAAAATGTTTATCAGTTACCAACGGTTAACGCCCGCTGGTGTAGAATGGTGCCCCAAGTGGAGGTGTGGGTGCCAGACACCAAATTTTTTCAAAATCATTGCATGCAGTAACTCAAATTAGAGGGCAAATATTTGTAAAAACAGCATTCAGAACGTATTGCTTGACATGTAACAATTTGTTTCCCAAGTACAACAACTTGATTACTATCAATGCAGTCACTTGCAAGTTGGACAGTGGCATACTTGAGAACTAGTGTGAAGGGTGTGCCTGTCTTTCAGCAGCCAGCCTGTCCATATTGTGTTCAATTTTGGCAATAGCCAAGCACAGGTTTTCTTCCAGCTTTGATCAATATTTAGTGTTTAGGGCTGCAAGTGCTGAGAATCCAATATCGCAAAGATTCAAGGTGCTTAAAGGTAACAGTACAATTGGATAAAGTTTGAAACTCTGCATTTTGCCAAAATCCACCCAAAGACAAGATTTTGAATTGGCTCTCCAGTAGGCGGTCACTATGAAGCTCCATTAGTTCCTCCTGGAACTGGGAGGTGGGCCCCTACATCCGCTAGGAAAGGCTGAACCACTCAGTCATTGATGCTACAATTTCCCTCTGGAAAGTACTTTGAGACTGGTTCTGAGATGAATTCCTATCAGTTTAGCAACACATGAAAGATCATACTCGGTCTCCTCAAGAGCATCTGCTAATAATGGAAATGCATCAGAATGCAGACATCAACCCTCCTCCTCCAAAGCTCCAGCTTCTTCTTGAATGCTGATATTTTTGCCTTCATAGCCAATGACGTGGTTTTTTTCTGTGCCTTGCAGGGAGAGGTTTAGAAAATGTAGCTTTTCAAAGAGGTCACCATAGTAAGCTAACAGTACAAGCCAGTGTGAACCTCACAGAGGCTCTTCTTTCGTCTGGTCTAAACCCAGGAGAAAATGTCTCACTTTGTTCCTGAGTTCCTAAATGTGATTTAAAACCTTTCTCTCTGAAGAGCCACCTGACCTCTGTGTGAAAATACAAAGCATCATGTACAGCTCCAATTCCTGCACATAATGTGGCAAACAGGCGGGCTCTTGTGCGGTACATCTTAATGCAATCTACAATCTAAAATGTACAATCTTTACAACAGAAGTCACCACCTCTGAGAGTCCATTCCCCATATTGCACACAGGCAAAGCGTCCTGGGGGATCACGCAGTGTGTCCACAATATATGTGGAGCTACTGCCAACACTTTTGCTTTAGCTCTACATCACACATTGAAGGAGCACCATCCATGCAAATACCAACACACGCCTCCCACTTTAGGCATTGGGAACTTAGGAAGTAGTTAACGTCAAATATTTCTCCAATATTTCATTTCCACGGCAGTACCTCACAAAAGCAATCAAATGTGCTTCTTTTGAAATGTCAGTGGCCTTATCCAACTGTAGGGCAAACTGACTGTTTCAAGCACGATATCAATTCTGTACTGATATCAGAGGACAGGTCAAGTGATGCGGCAGAAAATTGTGGTGTCAGACATAGGGATACTTTTGAATTTCTCTGCTGCACCGTCACTAAACATTACCCAGTTGACAGCAAGAATTGTTGGCTGAATTACTTTCTCAGCATCTGTAAAGGGCTTTTTGTTTTTGCCCATATGATGTGGTAAGAAGCTTCCAAAGCATTTGCAGGTACCGAGGCCACATTTGTTATATTGTCTTTATGCTTTTATATGCCTTGCAGCTGCCGTACAAACAAATCCCTGGTCAAATCGGCATGTTTTGTTTCCAAAAGCCGTCTTAATTGTGTTGGCTTCAGGCTTGCTAATGTAGCGCCACAAACCACACACTGCAGCGTAACTTGTCCAGCACTGCGATTCATGTAAACACAAAGTGCAAATAAGAGACATCATATTTCTGTGTTTTTGCATTTCTTTTGTCTGTTTCCACCTCTCCTCCTTTTCGTTTGAGATTGCTACCTTCTTTGGGCATTAGGAAACGATCCCGTTCTATGTGATATTTCTGCATTTTAAAGCCTGAACACAAAAAAAAAGATTGTTTTTTCCAGCCATTTTTGTATTGGCTTTAAAATGCGTAAATATCACATACTGCCCACTCCTTAACTAATTAATCGGGGGGGGTTACCCCACCAAACTCCCAATTTCCCCACCCACCACCCAATCAACACATGCACCCTACCCATATATACTCACACACACAGTCCAAAACTCACCTCTGCCTCCTGCGACGGCTCCGCTGGAGCTCACAGCGCCAGTCAGCCCCTGCGCACACTCGAGTGTGGCAGTGGAATGACAAGTATGATAGTTCGATGTAGAAAGACTGCTGTGTGCAGTCACGGAGCGGTCTTTCTAAATCGACCTTACCCCTCCCTCCCATCGGTACAGTGAAAAAGATCTTTTCACTTCGTACCAGGAGCCTGAATCTGTGAAAACATTGCAAACCCCCACTTTAATTTATGTCACATTAGTTTTTAAAAACCATTTCAAGTTTTCAAAAATGTAAAATGCTTCAAAAGATTTCAAATGGCAAACACCACATGCAAAGATTTAATACAAAATCATGTGAAAAGGCTGGGGGAAAAAATTATTTAAAAAAGTCCCCAAAAGAAACCATGTGAACAGCTTGGGGGAAAAAAAACAAAAATGGGTCCCAAATACTGTTTGGATAAAAAAAACACCACACTGATACACGTCTCAGAAGACTCCCTGTTCAGATCGTGAATTTCTAGCTCAAATTCTTTTTTGAAGTGTGGTCCTGGACTAGGCCACAGACTGGCGGCGAAAACCACATCTGGATGCATATTGCACAGGACCGATATAAACCTTCAGCACTTCTACTCAACCAATGGTACACAGAGAAGAGAAATCCTTACCCGCCTGCGTGACTGGGTCAAGTGCTTCACTGGATTTTTCTTGCTGGGACACAGGTGGTTAGGTTGACACACAGACGCCTGGAGCGATGCTGCTGCAATGAAAACAAACAGTTAGCCAAGGATACATGGGTCTACCCGAGACTTCAAAATTGAGATTAGATAAGCAGGGGTTAAAACCAGCTCTTGGGAGTTAAGCATCAGCTTGTAAGCAGGATGTAACGCTGGGAAACCAGGAGAGAGTACATAGTGCACTGTAAATGCAACTCCCACATGAGACATGAACTTTCAGTACCCTCCAAATTGAACATGAGAAAGGAACAGCGTCAAAAAAATGTTTGAAATTCCCGATTGTGACTCCTAACTACACCTTAAAAATTGCCCCACCAACACCCACAGCAAAATACAGTCGTTTTAAAAAAAGGAATTCTTAGGTGCCATTGCTGCTGGGGACTTTGCTGTCTAAGATGGGATGATGGGAGCCAATTTGGTATCCCTACAAAATATCCCCACCAAAAATATTACCGTACATATGGTCGTTTGTCTCGCCATAGGCAATATTTTTGGGGGGAGATAGTGTGACTGAGTTTGCAGGGGTGTCCCCCGCACATTTTAAAATAATGCAGGGTGTCCCCTGCAGGGTCCATGGGTCAATATTGCCGCAAACATGGCGATATTTTTGTATCGCCATATTTTTGCAGGGATATTAACACATGGAACCGCCAATTTGTGTTCATGCAATTGAAAAAGTACAATAACAAAATATTAGACATACCAGATTGACTATAACAATATTTGCACACTACACTCTGCCAGTCGGCATACATGCTCCCCTGCACACAAAAGGGACCTAGGGTGCAGGGTCCTACCAGGAAATCTCCCAAGTTCCCTACAGCCAAGTCCACCCCAGGTGGCCAAGAGAACAGAGAACAGAGAGCAGTCAGAGCACATACCTGAAAACGTGACTCATTCTCAGTCACAGAGACAAAAAATAATAGAGCGAGAGAAAGAGCATCAGCTTGTTATATTTTGCCCTTTCTATTAATTTCTTAGAATATTTGAGTAGTCCAGCCTGCTGGCATTCCTCATCTTCATATCTTACATAGAATCTGACACGGTAGTTCTTAACACACCAAGCTAACTTTCGGAACCATCGAGTAATAGCCATGTAGCTTTTACTGCAGTTCAGTGACAGCGCTGAAGTAGCAGCAGACTGCCGCGGCTGCCATGCCAGACACAAGGGCCCCTGGCTTCTACACAACATATGGTGCCCCATGCAGGCGAAGGCCTGGCACCCACAGAAGGAAGATATACGTGAATTAAATAATTTCTATGGCGGCAGTGCACCCAAAGTACTTTTGGTAATGCAGTGATTTTAGTACATTAAGGGATGCATAGACTCGCTCTATAGTAGGTGGCTACCGAGGTAGCTCAGCAGGTTGATGGGCCATTGCTGAGATGTTATATATGCAAAATACAATTATGTGCATTGATATATTGTTGTTTCTTTTAATGTGTTTAAGGTTGAATTTGACCAAAACAAACAAAAAATATATGCAAAACTTGTTAATTGAATGACTTTTTGCAATTATTTATTTAAAAAAATGAAGTGCTATAACATGTGTTTGGCCATGGAATGGGTTGGTCAATGGGTTGGGGTATTTCTGCCTCTGTAATGAAAACCAAACGTTGGCACCCATGAACCCAGTTTAATTTCCCAATAACTGCTGTCAGCACAACGGAAGCATTTATTTCTGATTAAGCAGTTTGATAAACATAACATCTTTATAAATATAACTTGTAATAAAACACAAAGCCAGGGGCACACAAATTACTGAGTATTGGTGTGGGGCTCCGACAAAAAAAAAACAAAAAAAAAACTAGTGAACGCAAGTTTCAGCAGCGTTTGAGTTTGGAAATTATTTTTTTTCCCTATGAACGTGTGAAATCCACATTTGAACCACAATAATGTGTCCAGCATGTAGAATGCCTGCTTTCAACAGTGATCCTCCCATTCCCGCCAGTGATGTTCATGGCCCATTGATTTCCGTGGTGTCCCTTTCAGCGGTACGCAGTGATAAAATTGCGGCACAAATGTCACCTGGACAAATAAATCGTGGCAAAAATGCTGTGGTTTGACCCATTAAAGGTGTACCCCATTTAAGGGGAGCAGGGGTTCCCCCCTGCATCCTATACATGGATTGCAGCGGCAAAACCACAGCCTTTTTGCTGCAATATTTTGTGTCCACAGCAATTTTTGCCGTGATTTTAACACATGGAACCCTTTCAGGACAGAAGAAAACAAACAGGATGAGCAAACAGACGGTAAATGCACGAGTGACGGCTGGGGAAAGGAGCACCGCGAAGATAAGGTCACGGAGCCCACAGCTTCCCTCTACGAAGCTCGGGGCTTGTTAAAGCCTGGTCATGGCCAGACATCCGATGGCAGATCTCGGAACCAGCCAGAGCCGTCTTATAGACCAGAGGGGCGACACGGCATAGGGGCAGCCAAGGCCGCGGGGCCGGTGTTGAATGACATCCGGCTCTCCCACGGCAGATTGCTGTAGCCCAGCAATCTGCCATGGGGGAGCCGGATATCATACAACACCGGCAATGCGTGCTTCCATCCCCACTCGCCTCCTCTCCCCTTTGGCCCCCAAGGTGGGGACAGAGGGGGAGAGAGGAGCCAGCATTTCAGTGATCCGGACTCCCTGCTCGCCTCCTCTCTCCACACGTTCGCCTTTGTGGGTCCAAAGGGGGAGAGGGAAGCAGAGGGAACGGCAAAGGCCTGAAACGCTTGCTTCCCAGAACCCCTCATCCTGTGGTGTGGGGGGCTGAGCCGAGAAGCGGCATCCTTTACCAGGCAAGAAGATGCTGGCGGGACCAGAAGGAAGCAACACCACAGCGTGGACGTGTGATCCAAATGCAGGAAAGCGCATGTCCAGGCTGCGTTTATTTCCTGTTTCGTGGTCACGTCGCACTGACTGTGCATGTGCATGGGGGAGGGGCGGGGGCAGTGGCTCGCCATGCACAGTTAAGGGAGGCAAAACAAAGTATTTTCTCTTTTCTCTCTGTCCTGGATCACACGCCCCACAGATTGAAGACCTCTGCCTACAGTATGGATAATTTTAAAGCAAAATACTCAAATTGTTATCTTGCTGGTAAGACTACATTTTCACTGTAAACTAGCACAGTATACATGAACATCCAGGCACCTAGTCAGTAAGACAATGCAGGAAAATGAAGGAACTCTGTAATATACAGACAGACAGCAGAACAAATGTCCTGATAAGGGTGGGTATCAAGAAAGACATCTTGTGGTACATACAGATTCAGGCAGCACTGAGCTGTAAAGATAGGCACATCTCTCTGCAATGTTAAAATCAGAACTCCTGACCTCGTAAAGGCAGTAAAGTTACAGAAATCATGCAATGCTTCACACCGTTGTAGCAACCCCCCCCCCCCCCCCCAACTCCCCACTGGATGCTCCTCGTCATCCAGTGCCCCGGGCTGCCGTAGCACTAGTCAACCGCTCCGGTGGTGGGACATATATCATCGTCAGCGCAGGAGGGGGACGATAGCACTGGAGGCATCCATTAGAGAATTGGCCCTTTTTGCCCCTAGTGGTCAAGTCCTGCATAATAATGGGTTTTAGATTACTCTCACTGAGAACGCTAGTTCCCACCTGCGATGCTAAGAACCTCGGGGTCATCTTTGACTCCACCCTTTCCTTCTCCACCCACATCTCTGAGGTCTCTAAAAAGTCAAATTTTCGACTACACCTCCTCAGAGGTACTCTGCCTTTCCTCTCCTTCGCCCAGAAGCTCATGGTATCTCAAGCTCTGGTTCTCTCTAGCTTGGACTATTTTAACAGCCTCTTTCTAAATCTACCTGCCTCTACTCTCCGCCCTCTGCAACTAATCCAGAACATGACTGCGAGACTTGTCCTTGGCCTCAAGCCCTGGGATCGTATCTCTCCAGCTCTGAAATCTCTCCACTGGCTCCCAGTGGATGCAAGGATTAAATTCAAAACCCTCTGCATTGTCCACAAGGCTTTCTGGGGCCTGGGTACAAAATACCTTCAGCTATCCCCCCGCAAATACCTCCCCTCTCGAGCTCTTCGCTCCTCTACCTCCAACTCACTCCGGGTCAGTCGTTTTTATAAGAAACGAGCTGGGGGTAGATCTGGGGCCTCCCTCTGGAACAGCCTCCCTGCCACTCTAAAACTTGAGGAGAACCATCTTCGGTTCCGGAAGCACCTCAAGACCTTCCTATTTTCTTCTACCTTTGCTCCCCCTCTCCCCGGCTGATCTGTTCTCTCTTGGCACCGTGCACCTGCCCACCCTCCGTCTACCCTCTGTCCTTTGGGCCCAGGTACCTGCTCATCCTGCCACCCTCCCGCACTGCCTCCGTGCCACCCCTTGCACTGGGGTCTGTATCTGTACCCATACAGCCCCCCCTTTTTCTTCCTGCACTTAGCAGACCTACCCTGTCTGCTGCCTTAAACCTAGCACTTGCAAATTGCTGGCTGCATTACCACTGTTTGTTGCCTTTATTATTTATTTATTGTTATTTATCTGTTTCTCCTCTGCTTCGCACTTTTCACCTCTCCCCCCTTCCATGCACTCCCCCCCCTCCCTCTCTCCCATGCACTTGCACGTTCTCAATGTCACTGGGCCTAGTAAGATCGCTGTTTTGTTCTCCCGTTCCCCTCCCTTGCCTTGTCGCACTCTGAAACACTTGTGTACGAGTGCGATAGAAATAAAATATCAATCATTCAGAGAAATGGCCCTTTTTGCCCCTAGTGTTCAAGTCCTGCATAATACTGGGTTTTAGATTACTCTCGCTGAGAAGGCTAGTTCCCATTAGACAAGAGGACCTTTCTGCTTTTCCAGGTTGGAGGGGTGTTTCTCTAATGGGAAATAGATGCTTCATTGTGAATAGGCTAGTTCCCATTAGACGAGGACCTTTCTGCTTCTCCAGGTTGGAGGGCAGTTTCTCTAATGCGAAATAGATGCTTAATTGTGAATAGGCTAGCTCCCATTAGACGAGAGGACCTTTTTTTCCCTGTCTCCTTGGGTTAGGGGTCAGTTTTTTTAATGGGAAATAGATGCTTCTCTGTGAATAGGCTAGTTCCCATTAGACAAGTCTGACCCTTATTTTCCGACACCTCTCTGGTTGGTACCTTTCATACAGTTCTCCACCTCTTGGTCCTTTCCTTCTTCCTTCAACTTGTGTCTTTTCTTCCAAATGTCTCCTTCCCCTCCCCTCCTCTCCTCTAGTATTTCCCCTTTCCATGCTGTGCTCCCCTTTTCCTTTACCTTGTTATGGCCATTCCTCTCCCTTCTATCATCCTCCACCAAGTGATCACCTCTGGGCACTCAATAAGTCTACCTTCTTCCTCCCAACCAAAATGCTTGTTGTTTCAAAACCACCACACTCTGCCTTTGCCCCATCTCTCCTTTGTTCTTATGTGGATGGGGCTGAAGTATTTGCCCTGTTGAGTAACAACCATCTATCTAGTCTGTATCCAAGTTATAAGCTGTCACATTGAAGTAAAGCAGCGCTTTTGTGGTAGCGGTCTGATTTAGCCATAATGCCTACTGTAGGCTGCTGCACGTTAACTCTTTCGACCATGAACCCAATCCTCTGCCAACTCTATTGTATAACCACCAAACTCAAGTATACAAACGACAAGTACAATACAATGGGTCTCATTACGAGGTTGGAGGTAGCCTTGCCAGTAAAACCGGCAAGGCTAGCTCCAAACTCGCATCCGGTGCCCGCGAATGTGCAATTACCGGGCTATTCCGGCCCAGCCGGACCTGGTAATCGCCATTTCGCGGGTGCCGGGCCCGGTACAACTCCATTCCCATTGAGCCTCATAGGGCTCAATGGGAATGGGGAAGGTGGTAGCACCGGTACCGTTAGTAACGGTACCGGTGCTACAGTCCTGTTCTGCTTGCGGGTGCCAGTACGGCCACCAGGTCAGACCTGGTGGCATGGTACGGTAGCACTACCAGCACTGTTGTTGCCTTAACGACCTACTTGTAATGATGCCCAATGTCTTGGATTACAGAGTGGTACCTGACTAAGGAGAAAGTGGATAGTAGAGAAGTCTTTTGCAGAACCTCATACCACATCCTGGCCAACATCTTTATGCGTCCGGGCCCACAAGGGTCTCCTTAGTCCCATTCCCCAGTGTTTGGCTGGATAGGTTGTCACAGTTGTCCTTTTTATGCTTTCACTCTGTTCATTGTTCACTGTTGTACTCCGTATTTACATTTTTTCCATTGACTTTCATATTTTTATTTATTCATATTTCATGAAAGTATTTATATTGTTAAAGTAGAACCCCATTCTCATTATTCTATTACTTGCATTCTCATTTCATGGTTCTTATATTTTCATCATATTCATAATGATATCTATGCTTTTATGTGGACTGAAATGATCCATTAGCATAATTATGGATCTATGTGTTTTAATTGATTGAATCTTAATTGGTCGCATTTCCTCACCCATATTTTGGTACCTAATTTTTCAACCACAGAATGCCAGGCCAGTTAGAGTATTGCCAGCCACAACCCAACCTCCTCCCCGACCCCTCACCGCAATCAATATTGCCCGAACACAACTCCTCCATCTACCTTTTGGATGTAACAAATGGAGGGAAAAAATGTGAACAGTTGGGGTCGATCAAAGCACATAAACCCATAATTAGTCTGCAATGGTGCTGGTTACATTTAAAAATGAACAAACAGTAACGTAACTGTTTTTAATATGACAAGTGGTTACGGTAGCTCTAAAGTTAAAAAAAGTACATATACATGTGTAGACTCAATACATTATAAAGTACATTTGGAAATGCCATTTTCAAACAGATCAAATTGGTAGATCCAAATATAGTGCACCTGCTTTGCCAGTAGGAATTTGAAGAGACAGGAAAATGAAGTCTAGGACTGAAATATTAGCAGAAAAACTGTTTTAAAAACTGCAGATGAAAAGCTGTAGGACTTCATAACGGGAAAAATGTAACTATGTTATGATAAATGTTGACAATCTTTGGTTGAATTTTCTTTAAGGGATCAACACATATAACTAAATCACACCTTGAGTAAGGTCGCGTTGATACAAATGGACTCAAGTTTGTGAAGAGAAACACCCATTGAAGTTCAGTGGTTCAAATAAATTTTGCATGAGCTCTGATACAACTATCTTGTGATCCCGCAAGTAGTGCAGTCTTTTCCTTGGCGGGTAGCATCTGTAGAGCATTAAAATGTCTACAAATTAGGTTAATTGCTGATGGCAGCATCCCACTGTTCACATTTCTCTGCCACATAGGCTATACACACGACTACTACACAACACTTTCAACTAATTGCGCACTGACGGAGATATCATCCAGATTCGTATTCAGTGGGTTCTTTTCACTCCCTAACACCAATGGTAAAAATGCCTTCATGGAACCTTGTGGAATCCGTCCTAGCGGCTTTAATGATCTGAATGTTCTTTTGAGAGACACCAAGATGAACGTAAACTAGGTCCTCAGGGACCAGGCCGTCAAAGACAGAAGTTGTAGGCCTAGGGGCAAAACCATCCCCCTTTCTGTGTGAGAAGACCCACCCTCAGTGGTAAGCGCCATAGGGCTTCCGAACTGAGCACCTCTTGGTCAGAGTACCACACCCTCTGGAACAAGTTCAGTCCAATCAGAATTAGATGGCAGTTCCTGGTGCGCATGTCGATTTGTGCATGGCCCTCGACATAAGAGGGACAAGTGGAAAGGCATAAAGAAGCCAGGCCATCCAAAGGGAGGAGAAAGGCATCCCTATGAGTTGCCCTTGGGAACAAACGTTAACTATTCGGATACCTTTCATTTGCTTTTCATGCAACAAACTCTTGTGCAAAGCCTCTGAATAAGAGTGCGCCCCACGCATTATGGGCATGACCGCCCTTAACATGTTAAACACCAACTATATGGGTCAGTGGCCAAAAAACTCCACTGACCATCTGTAAAGTTCTGAACCCATTGGACATGGGGGAAGAAAAAGATAATTAATGTGCGATTTGGCAAAGCTACCAATTGTAGTTGTTAGGTCCGTCCCATGCGATGCAGAGAAGGGGGCAGACAGTTGGTGGGGCGCACAGAGGAGGTGCTGCACAGGCGCAGTTAAGCCACGTCCATGCTGGTTGTACCAGAACATTCTATGAGTCTGATGTGTTGCTGCAGAATCCGGTCCAGTCCCTGTTCCGTGAGACATCCCAAGAAATCCCTTTAGTCAAGACCTAGTGAAAAAAATGAGAATTACATGGGAAGTATAGTATTTCAATGAGTGGGCCACATCTGCCTCTGGAGTCAAAAACTGTAAAAATACCAGAATATGCACAGAAACACTAATTTGTAAACGTCACCTCCCAAACTATAAAATATCACTGGTCATACCCCTATAAAACCTTGAATCATCCTTTACACATGATCTAGAATTCAAAGGGCAAGGGACAGCTGAACTAGCATCATCTTGAATGTATCAAACACTCAAGAGCAAGCATTTTTTGAACTTTGAAGATCTACAAACATTCCCTGCAGATGTACCCTTCCTCATAAACAGTTATTTTTTGATATGACACATCAAAAATAATACCAATTTGGGCACTTGTCATTGTATCATGGTCTGTCTAGGTTTGTATGTATGGCAATGGCAGAACGCTGTGATTTGCGACTGCATTGGCAATGGCAAAGAGGCCACAATCATCAACACCATCTTGCTTTTGTTTACACAATATACTGATTTCAAGGATACCATTCTCCCCCTTAATCAATGGCCTGTATAATTTAATTAGTTGGCTTTTCAGTGTCTTTGGGGGTGACGATGTTGGTAATGAGTCATAAACAGTAACTTTGTCTCCTAAACTACATGACACAATCCAATGTGCCCCCATGGATAGCATCTGCAAAAGCACCCTGTATGGTGGGACTTGGCCAACACTACTGTATCCAACAAACAAGCCAATGAGGGACATTTCTGGGAAATCATATGTTGACAGATATTCGTTATGTTATCCTCTAACCATTTATCAGACTGAATGGCTGCCTTGTCAATGTTGCTCAATTTAATTCCATTAATATTAAACCATGTCTCATCCCCTCTTGAGCTGGCATGTGTACCCACAACCTTTTGATCTTCAACGATAATATGAATTGGCATGACTTCAACTGAAGCCCAGCCATCTTCCCTAAGCTGTTCTGCTTTTGACCCAATCCTTTGAGGCTAATTGTTTAGGTTTCCCATACCACCGTTTATGAAGGGTTGCAACCTATCCTGCTGCATCTGTTTTTTTTCTTCTTCTTCGGTGCTTCAATCATTCGAATACCTCTCTCTTCTGGAATGTTTGCTTGTATGTCACCATCAAGAACAACCAACTTCTCGTTTAGTTCTAGATGGTATTTTTCACCTTTCAGTAGATAAATCTTATCTAAAATAGGTTTTGATTTTTTTGCACATGCATTAATTAATACAGTTATTTGTGTGCTTCTATATGGTGGAAGGTTCATGCACTGTTCCACAGGCAATGCTGATTTTAAGTATGATATTGGAATATCCTCCACTTCATCCATATCATCTGCACTTATGGAGAAACATTCACCGCCCAAAACAAATTTTAAAAAAAGTTAAAGGAGTGTTTTCCCCAACCCCAGTCAGGTATGTTTCAAAATGCAGCACATATGCTTACAAGGTAGAAGCCATATTTGCATGATGGTGAACTGCCAATTCCAAAATTCACAACGTTTTCCGATTTGCTGTTTACACAAAAAGTTCCTTTGTGATTATCCACATCATTAATATATTTGTTGTTAAGGTTGCTGCTTAATCTCTTTATCCTGTGTGTGACAAACTCTTTCGGGCGATTTTTTTTTAAATGTAGGCCCATCGTCACTGTACTTCCTATATGGCCCAGAACTTTGTGAATTCAATTCCACATGTCTAGATAAACTGTAAAATATAAATGTGTTAAAACAGTGATCGCATTTGAAGTTATATTACAGCAGTGCATATTAAAAAAGGAGTAGTCAAATGAGTTGTTTAAAAATAGTGAATATAAACTATAATAATACTAAGCCCTTTCTGTTTTTGTCTGAAGACCTAAACCCCCTTGACTCTGTACCACCTTGTCTTAAACTGGAACTCAATTTAAGTACCTTTACAAGATACTCTGGTGGTTTGAGCTCCAAGACTGGAGTTTATGGTGATTCTTGTTATTCGTGGGAACGGGGAGAACCTCCTAACTGACCACTATTACTGATACTAATTGTTTGTTATTGTTCCCACTAAAGCTCCTGTTTTGAGGTGCCAGGATACCTACCTGAAGTGTCCATGTTATGTTGCTTCTGTTTTGGTAGTCATAGTCGCCTCCTCTGTCATTGTTGAACGGAGAGAAGTCTCGGACGTCCAATTTAGGAGTAGACCCTTCCTTGTGACTCCCAGGAGGTTGTTGCTGTTTGCCTAATCACAGTTCTGACACTATGGTAGAGTTTGACCAAAGGAGAAGTTGATATTTGGACACTCTTTGCCATCGAGGAGCAGACCAGCTCCAAAAGATGGCAGAGCAGGATTTCTTGGCATATGTTGTTAAAGGCGATGCTGTGATCTAAATGTACTAACATATTTGTTACATGTTTTCCTTGGCCTGGTTATGATGGCATTTTTGCCCATTTTGTGGAAGGTTTCTGTGGCATATAACATGCCATTTATGTACAGAAGGTCAACTGCAAAGATTTGAGCAGTGCTTGAGTGCCAAGGTGACCCTGAAATTGGTAAACAAGGCCTTACTGAAGAGTGTTGGCATAGAGACAGGCAGTAGGACTTTACTTATACAGAACAGAGTTTGGAATTTTTTTTACAACAGTGTGACATTGGATTAAGCGCAGGTAGAATCATTTTTTACCTTTACTTTATGGAGTGCCCAAGACTGGGCATGATGTATTTGTACCTTTTGAGGACATGTGTTGGAAAGGATGACTTTGGTACAAGAGCTGTTGGTTTATATCCTTCCCCGTAGTTTAGTGGAAGAGAAAATGTAACTGTTTTTGTTAGATGGGGTAGGGGCATAATAAGTATGCACTTTGCAGAGTAGCAGTCTTGACAGTGTTTAAAATGTAGTACCTAGAAGTGTTGATTGGCACTGCTGGATGCTGCTAAGAGGGTGAAGGATTTACTGTCGGGATCTTGCCTGGTATGTGAGGTTTACTGGGCATCAGGCACTGTTTAAGTGCATTGGGAATGATGATCGATCCAGAAAAGAGCTTTAGAATACAGGGCTCGGGTCACCAAGTTCTGTTAAGCGATTGTGTCAATGTTGTGAGTATCAAGTGTAAGCCAATGGCCTCAATCTTTCCCTTTTAGTATGAGCTGATGGGGAATCGGGCAACTGCAAGTAGTTTTACTCTAACCATAGCAATGAAATAAATAGTGTGGGAAACAAATTGGTTAGAGTATTTTGCAGAGGGGTGCTGGGATGTTTCCTCTTGTTTGGTTGGAGTATCCATGTAGTATAATGTGAAAGACCAAGAGGGTGAGATGTGATTTGTATGCGACAGCCAGGCTTCATCCTCTTTAGTTTGAAATTAACAGCACCTGGAGGGCGAGAGGGAGGAGGGTAAGAAAGTAAAGGGAAACATGTAAAAAAGACAGAAAATATTAGGGGGTATAGTAAAAGAAGGGTGGTGGGTACAAAGCTGTGGGAGAGGTCTATAAATAGAGGTTAGGTGCATACAGAAGAGAGAGTATCTGATTTACTAAATTATGATTTAGGGGCTTGAATGTTCAGTATAGGTAAGAGCGAAAACTGCTTTGCTCTTTGTAATGCACAAAAGATATTATGGGACATGGAGAGGGAGGCAAATGAGGGAAAAAGAGAAAGTAGAGGGACGGTGATAGAGGATGGGAGCAGAGAAAGGAAGTTGATATGGAAGGAGAGAAATCTAAGGAACTTGGAAAAGTAGACATGGTTAGGGGTGAAGGTTAAAGAATGATGGGAGAGCAGTTGGTAAGGTGAGAGAGAATAGGGAACAAAAGAAAAAGGATAATAACATAGGAAAAAAACAAAATATAAAATGGCACATAGAAATGGCAGTGGATAAAGATGTTGGTGCTCAAATGTTGCAATATCATTGGCACTCCAGATGATAGCAATTCCCGAAATTACATTCTTTGAGGTGTGATAGCCTCAAGGTAGCAGGTTATACATGAAGGTAGAACCACCTGGAAATGTACAAATGGACACCCATGCTTGAGGTTGAATCTACACTTTAAAAAAGAAAAACAACACCTGTGTTCGATAAGTTTGATGAAGGGGTTTGCTTTGTTTATATGATAAAAAAAACTGCGATACAAATGCAGTAAAAAAGAAATACCTGCCAACCCGGTAACTCTGTATATGAATATAGTTAAGTAAAAGAATTCAATGTTTGTCCAACTTTTTTTTTATGACGCAAAACGTAGTACCACAATATACACATTACAAGTACCAACCAATAAGCACTTACCTTGAATTCTTCATATCCGATTAAATGAGCATTTTAAATCTCAGCAGGACAGTCAATTTTTTGCGTGCTGTACAAAATGCCTTGTTCTCAAAAAGCTGTGATCATCGTCCTTTAAAAAAGAAATCAGGAAGAAGTTCAATATTCATATAACAGGCAACATTTACTGTTCAATATTACAATTTCCAATAAATGTACAATAAGAGCTTTTTGATTAATCAAAGTGTAGCACTGTAATGAAAATATTAACTGCAAACCAAAAAAAACACGAAATTTCACTACAGCCTAGTGTTACATTGTGGAACCAACACACATTCAGAAGGGTTACATAAAAGCCTACAGGGCATCGTTTGAAATTGATGGAAGCTAGTTGGCTGCTGCTTGAAACCTAGAAGAGCCTTCGTGGCTTGATACCAATCAGGTAATGGAGAGAAGAGAACACGGGAACACAAAGGAAGCGCGAAAGAGGAGAAAAATAACATGTCGAGGGAGAGTGCAAGGGGAGAGAGGAGGACATAATTTAAAAGGAGTAGACAGAAAGAAACTAGAAAGCACATGGAGTTGACTAGAGAAGAGAGAGAAGAAGGGGGAGCAAGACAGATGGCCAGAACACCTGCAGTGGAAAAAGCAAGAACAGATGGGAAACTAATCTAGGTAGGAAAGCAGAGGAGGAAAGGTAGAGGATGGAACCAGGGTGCGCTGAGACCAGTTCAAAGCAACATCATAACTAAGAAAGAAATATCTAGAAGCACTTTAAAATCAAACCAACTGTGACCGTTTATTCTGCACAGAGTGACAATCCAGAATAAGGGGTTGAATCACGGATCACGGACAATAAGAGAAAAAGATACCACATGAGCCATCACTAGTTATTGTACTTGAAAACCCCTACCACTTTACTTGAGTCCACCTTTTATTTTACTCCCCACAGAGAAATCCCATAGATCTTACTGCTTTCCTTGTTCCTGCGGTGATAGAAACCTGTTGTGTGTTCTGTTGATCCCTTGGTATTTACGGCATTCATCCTTCCCACAAAAGGGTGACAGGTTAAGTGGTATGCAATAGCAGGACGTTGGAGGACACACAATTGTTGGATTAGCTTCTATGCATTGGCCACGCTAGAACGCCTGCTCAAGGCAAGAAGTACAATACAGAGGCCAAAAAGACCAGCATTCTAGGAATATAGATTTATCACCTATAGTAGTTGAAATATTATAAATAGACTTACTTTTATCAAAGTTATTTCAATATAGAAAGCAAAGTGTGCAACAATTGAATGTTAGTATAAATGAAAACTAATAGAGGTTTTTGATGAGCACAAAACATTGTACATTGTCTGCTAAAGCAGGGGTTAAGTTAAGTTTTCTAGTTGCAAACTATATGATAGCCATAAAATGTCACTTGCCCCCTCAGTTCCCCACATACAAGCAGCCCACCATTACTTACTGTTTAATGCAAATTGTAAGGCCTGCCCTAAACACAGGCACTATTCTTCAATAATGTGGTGTATTAGTAAATAGTCATGTTACATGTTTAATTTCTCCGTTGTCTGCATATTTCTTTTTCTTCTTCAATCCTTTGTCCTTTCCTAAATGGCAATGTAGCCATTTCAGTCCAACCATTTCCAATATCTAAAAATCAACACTTGTACTTAAGATGAAGGCTGTAAGATTCTGTGAAGTGTAATACTGTATCTGTGCAACTCTCCTACCTCTTTTCTCATCATGTTCACTTGTCGTCATGGATCGTGTGGACGGATGCTTGATCCTCCTCGTCCGAGCTGAAATACATTTCCTAGGGCTGAGCGATCCAGACTTCTAGGGGTCCTTTAAGGGCCGCTTCGCCCACCCCTTTTTGACACCCGAGGATCCTGAACCGGGATTATCACTGGCACTTGAGCCTCCATTGTAGAATTCACCGCCTTAGCAGCAGCCTCGACGGACGTGTCTCGGAGGCAACTTGATCTTCTGAACATTTGGGATCACCCCAGTAGGGTTGTACCCCACACCCCCGTCGTAGCAGATGGGGCAGAGGTTGTCTCTGTAGCTACCGACAGTTTTGGACTGCATCGTCTTCGTCGCCATGCTAGTCGCCCGTTGAGGGTTCTCGGCTCTTCTTGCCCACCTACAGTTTCTGCTTCGTTGCTTTTTCTGATGGCGGTTGAAGGTTTGTCAGGGTGGTTGATTTCCACTTGGAGGAGGAGCCCGAAGCACGGCTGGTCATCGATTTTGCCGGTGAGGGTGATCGGTGCATGTCTGACCTGGGACCCGCAACAGCGGTGCACCCGGCGGAAACAGCCTTGCGGTTCTTGCACTTTTCTTGGACCCCTGCGGAGAGGGCATCTTCAAATGACTTAGTGCTCCTCTTGGAGGGAGGCTGCACTCCGGACAGGCCGGTCCCAGATGAGGCATGGCCCCCGGCTGGCGCAGAGGCCTTGCTAGACTTCAGCCGTACTGCTTGTATGCTGTGCCTGCCCTTCAATGTCTTCTTGGAGAAACCGCAGCAAATCTTGCATCCCTCCTCATCGTGGTCCGTATAGAGATAATACAAGCATTTCTCGTGTATGTCGTCCACAAATACGTTTCGTAGGCTGCATGAGATGCCGGGCCTAAAGGGGGACCTTCCCTCCACCATGCTCGGAAGGCGAGAAGTAGGCCCTCCAGAAATTTGGAGGATGAAAGCGGCCCTTGAGGGGCATGTAGGTTCGCCGTCAACGGATCTCTGTTGACGGCCGATGTTGTTCAGCAAAAAATAGATCTTACAATAGAAAATAGGAGGTTTCGCGAAAAAACTAGGAAAAACTGGCAAAAAGCTCAGAGAGCAAACTCAAGGACTCCCAACACTGAAACGTGCAGTAAAAATCTGAAGATGTCTGCCAGAGGCAGGGCTTAGGGAGAGAACTGTCATTTGATAGGGACATGACCCAGACGACAGGTTTACAAGAGAAATACAGTTTTTAAGTGAAAGTGAAACTGTTTTTCCTTATACCGACGATTCCCAGCATGACGATGGGGATCAAGAGCATGTGAATACATGCCAGATCCCATGCTGGAGAACAGGAGTTACAGGTAATGATAACAGGGACTGTGCGTTGGGGAGGTGCAACCAGCGCCAGCAACGTAGGCTCTGATAACTCTTGTAATCTCGGCCTCGCAGGTGTTTCCCGTAGCAAATACAGGTCTACCTCAGAGGAACGGGGCAAGTATCCCTGTTCAAAATTAAATCAATATTGTGCTCCAGTATCTGGTCTGGTAGAATTGACGAGATCAGAGATAGGGCTGGACCTTTGGACGCTATAGGCTGATAAGATTCTCCCTTGGGTGAATGAGGTGGTGATGGTTCCCCACTTCCTGATATTATGGACTGCTCTTCCATGACGTTGGGCGGGTGCAGGGGCCTGAGAGGTAGCTTAATAACTACTGGGCCTTTTTTTACTGGTGAGGATTCCTCTATTAACACCCACCCCTCCAGCCCCCCGTCAAGGGTGTGGACAGCAATGGTGTTGAGGACTTTTCATGTAGTGTCAATATTGTTGTCTAGCTTTCCATGGACGGTACCGTCATCAGACAGGGAAGCAGTCGACACTGTAGACAACAAGGCCTTCGAGGGCATGGTTGTCCTTGGCGGGCATGTAGACAAAGTTACTGTGGAACATTTTATTGCACCTTGTTTCCCCCATCAACGAGGTCGAAGATGATGGTTTGATGGCGGTCAGCAATGATGATTGTGTCGTGGATGACCGTGGCTCATTGACAGAGCGCGTAAGGCGGGTTCCATCATGGTTTTCGTACTCAGCGGGTCCCTCATCAGCGACGTACTTTTCCGTTTTTCCCTTCCTTTTTCCTCTTGAAGGTAGACGTAGAAGATATCCTCCCCTCGGACCTGGCCCTCTTATGTATGAGTTTTTTGGTCTGTCCGAGGATTCGGCCTGTGAAGGGTGGAATCTGCCCTCAAAGCCAAATGGCTAGTCTCCTTTTTCTGTCTTTGAGGATTTTGTGCTAAAGGTGGCACACATTTCAAAAACCTCCTGAATGTGATTCGGATAGAGACAGTAACTCAGAATGCCTGTCTCCCTCATACACATTCTTTATTCCACACGACTGACATGCCTTGAAAAGAGTTTTTCTTCCATATTTTGAAAGTAAAAAGCACATCTGTATAGATGTTGGTTTTTTAAAGTTCTGATGAAATATTCTAAAGTTTTGAAGAAATATGCTGGTCTCTGGTCTTTCTTCTCCAGGAGAGAAAGCCCTGAGGACTGCTCAGCATGATGTGCGGTTAGAAACAGCCTCCTGGGTGGGCTTAGTCACTCGACATCGCATTGGCTGAGGCAGAATACACCCACAAGGACATGGACAGGCTACTATAGTGAACTTAAAAGCTCTACTATAAGCTATAATAACATGTTACCTGTCGGCGGGGAATATTCAAAGCATGTGAATCCATGAAAGATCCAATGCTGGAGAAGCATTTACCTGCGGGTTCTGCTGAATGCCTGTCCCAGCTAGCCAACCTTATTCATATCTCTGTGTCCCATGTGCGTTAATAAATAATTGGGCTAAGTTTTGGCACAGCCATTAAGCAGGGTATAGCAGATATGGCTGTTAGTTTTGGAGAGTCAATAGTTACAGCAATGTGACAGGGAGGACACTAGTGATGAGGGTGCTTTTGGACAACGCTACTACATGGGGATACCCTTAAGGCCTCACAAAGTGGCACAACAACAGCACCATGACCAAGAAGTTTAATCGGTGGGTATAACCCTGGACAATCAGTCCAGAATTCCCCAGGTCTGATGCTGGTAGGAGTGTCAGGTGTTTTGGGATCAGTTTGGGCTCGACGACTGAAGTGAGCATAAGAGGGCCAAATCCCCGGCACTAGAATCATCAACTGGGGATAAAGGGTGAGCCCGGCATTGGGTAAAGTCGATTCGCCACCATTTACTGTAGATCCCATAGCAAACCCCATAGAGTATTGGATTGATGTGAAGGTTGAGGATCCAGCTACTTGTGGGACAGTGAACCTTATGGTGGAAACAATGTTCATCCCCTCTGATGGCTCACCCAAATTCAACAGCATGGTTTGTGTTGTCCCAAGTTCATGGATTTGCTCAAAATTTCCTCAGGAAGAAGCTGGATAATAGCTCCTGTAAAAAGATGATGGCCGAGTGCCCTAAAATATCCATATATGGGAAACAGCAGATGGTGCTGGACATGGATCTGAAGCTAGCCATCATTTATCCTGTCATGGGAAAGATATATCAAAAGGGGTAGACAGGGACTGGGCAACCTGCCGCGACCTTCTACTACACACTGTTGGTGCTCAGATGAGAATCTTTCAGCAGAAGCTCTGATTTGCTTCCAATACACGTGTGGTGTCCCCGAGCTATCTTACTGGCAATGCACCCTGAAGATTAATCCTAAACTGGAGGGTCTAGTCGATGCTCCCATGCAAGGAGACTGAGGAATCCTCTTTAAAGAGCTCTGTAAAGAGATCAACAAGTTTGTATTACACATTTACTACTCTGTATAGAGCCCAAACCTCACTGAAGAAGTGATTCCAGCAATAGGTCTCTACTCGGGCCAGTGAAGGTGTGCACGTCCGGCCGGTCTCAAGCCTCTCTGCGTGCCAGTTACAGACCCCTGCAGGAGGTCACCTGGGGTTCCTGCCATCAAACAAGAGACAGGAAGACCATTTTTCCACAGGGTAGCAGCAGAGCACCTGGAGGATCTTCTCAGTCTTCGTATGACTATAGGTATTCTCCCTCTTCTGCTAGCACACGTTACAGTGGGTGACCGATACAATATTATTTCAGAAATAATCAGTTATGGGCATCCAAGGATATCTAGGTGCAGTGCTCCAGATAACATTTCTAAGTAGGGGTATTTTGTAAGTATAGTGTAAAATGTTTTTAACTATAAACAGAAATATTTTTACAATATTTCTTTACACAAATTATTCATGCACATTAAGCGACACGTTTACCCCTTAGAATCGGGCAGTAATAATAGCTGGTTTTTATTATGGCACTGTGTGTGCTATGCAACTGTGTGGGTGAAAGCAGTGTTAAAAGCTTTTATGAGCCAGTTTCCTATTTTTTGTTGCCCGTATTTCTACTCCCCGATTATCTTTTTTGGGTGTATTTGCCAATTTTTAGGGAGCAAAAGTAGCCAATACGGTGCTGGGTACAATGAGGGGCTATCACAGAGTTTCTAGAGCAGCCTTCCAAGAACACCCTGCTCTCAGTCTAAAAGTAGCCCAAAGAATGCCGGTCTATCAGATCTCACAACTGTTGCAAAAGAGGGCAATAACACTGTGCACTTGACAGTTCCCCATTTCCTTAAGCCACATCTTTCTGGTTCGACGAAGGATAACTCTTTCGTCCGGTCTTCAACCTGGGGGCATTCAATCAATTAGTTCTGCATCATCATTTCAAGGTGGAGATGCCTGGACTGTTAACAGGTGTGTTGAAGCCTGACATATGGTGTATGTTCATTTCCTAAAATAGGGGTGGGCTTTAAAATGGTAGGTTTCTGAAACGTTTATTTGCCATGCTTGGAGTACTATTTCTTTACATGTTGGTGATATCAGCATGGTGGCAAAAGGACATGCTGAACCACGTAGACCTGATTAATTTTTTGAACTCCATACTGTGCCACTAAGAGGAGGATAAGCTGAGAAAATACCCTTACATCTCCCCTTGGGATATGGTCATCAGGTAGCAGCCAGACCAGTGCCCTATGGCTTGGCTACACTCATACAAAAGGATGGGAAGTTTCTACAAAGCACCACAACTGTTATGAAGATGTAGACATGAACTTTAACCCTTTAGACACATATACTGACTCTCTTACTTTTTTGTTAAGTGACGACATTTGATTTGGTATACTCTTCAAGTTCAAAAATGTGCTGCTGCAATTGATAAAATGAGCAATACAACTGTACTGCTGGAGTCTCACAAACACTCAGCATTCGAATGCTGCAGTTTCCATGGCTTGTAAACCCAATAACACAAAGGAATGTTGCTTAGAAAGTACTTTCTCGTGTTTGCAATGACTTGTCTAATATTTATTTTTTAACAAGAAATAGATAGTTCAGCCAAAACCCTTCTGCAATGGTACATTTCTTTAACAGTACTCATGGTTGGGGAGGAAAAATGCGAAATTACCAAAATAAATATTCCACAGGACGTTATTAGTATGGATGAAAGTTCATAATACACATGACTATAAGCTCTGTACCAAACCTCAGTGAGTTAAGCGCAGTCATTTCTAAGATCTCTCTGAAAGTCTCCTCCAAACAGGTGCTCCCCTAGAACTAAGGACAGCATTGCCTCCCTGGTTGCAGCCTTGGCTGATTTCTGCAATTACTCCTTTGCCACTGGCTCCTTCCCGCTACCCCTCAAGCACTCCATTGAGCACCCTCTCCTCAAAAAGCCGTCGGTCGACCCCTACTGCCAGGTCAACTACCGCCCTACCTACATTACCCCCTTCCTGGGCACTCTTGGAGAAGCTGGTCCCCTCCCAGCTGATCCATCACACCGAATCTGTTGGTTGTCTCCACGACCACCAGTCAAATCTCGATTCCAACTCTCCTTCCGTTCTCATCCTTCTTGTTCTTTCCTCTGCTTTTGACAGCGTCAATCCTGCCTCCCTTATAAATATGCTCCGTGATACAAACCTGGCACTGGATTGGTGGACCTCAGTCCACTCTAACCAACCTTCCTCCCAGGTTCAACTGGGCCATTTTCTCTCCTCCATCACACTCTCCAAATGCAGCATCCATCAGGGCTCTATCCTCTCGCTGTGGCTCTTCAACATGTACCTTGCCCCTCAGGCCTATTAGATCTCTGCCGTCTCTCATCACTTCCAGTGTTATGCTGACGACACAAAGCACTCATTCTAGCTTCATTCCGCTGCCTCCTCTTTTTCCTCTCACTCCTGACAGTATGACTGCTATTCAGGCATGGTGCGCTGCTAATGATCTCTGCCTTAATGCCAGTAAAACGGAGATCCTTCTCATTGGGACCCCAAGTCCCTCCTACTCTCTGGCACCCCCCTCTATGGGTCCCCTCCCCTCACTCACTCTTTTGTGAGGCCAAAAACCTTGTGTCACCTTAAATTCCTCTCTCTCCTCACATCGCAGACCTTGTCAAGAAGGCCCACTTTCAGCTGCACCTCCTCAGAGGCATTCTCCCTTTCCTTACCTTCCCCCAGAAACTCAGTGTCTCCAGAGCTCATGGCTTTTCTAGGCTGACTACTGCAGCATCCTCTTCCACAATCTGACCAAGTCCTCCCTTCAACTAATCCAGGACAGTACTGCAAGACTTATCCTTTGCCTCAAGCCCAGGGACCGCATCTCTCCAGCCCTAAAATCGCTCCACACACCACATTTCTTACTTGCCAGGAATCCATTTTCAGTTTCCAATACCTAGTGGAGAGTGCAAAATGTGCACCATGCTAAGATAATCGAAGCCTATAAGGAGGGCTCTAATAGGCATGTGCAGCCTGTGTGCTTGCACAGCATACGTGCCACCTAGTTAAAGAAATGAACAGGCACGGAAAAAAAATTAGGTGGTGCTCAACTAATGAAACAACACTGAACCAACAGCACAGGGTAACATGGATATGATAGAAGAAATTGCTTCAGTTTCGTAAAATGCAATTAATATGGATAGCAGAGTGTGAGGAAGCGGCAGAGGACAAAGAGACCCAGCTGAGGGAACGCATGGCCCTACAGGAGTGGAAGAAGGCAGCAAAGAGCAGCAAGTCAATTGGACTGGAGAGGGTGTATGGACAAGACTGTAGGGGGGGGGATGATTGATGGGTCAGCTGGGGAATGAAAAGGGGGCGAGACTGATGGGTTCTTTCCTCTGTGCAGGAAACAGAAGAGCCGGAAATGTTCGTGAGGGCATATTGAGGGAGAGCCCGGAGAGAGAAGAGAGTGTTCCCGCGGCGATGGAGAAGCCGTATTACCAACCCACATTGGGGTTAGGAGGAAGTGAGTGCAGTCGAGGTTGCTTAGAGAGCATGTGAAGGTGGAGGTTCGTGGCACAAAGGAGGGAGTCTGTGATGCCGACTATAAACCCAGAATCCAGAGAAGCTGTGATAAGTATGTCAGACGCCCATTCATACTGAGGGAAAGAGTTCCTCTCATCAAGTTTCCCACCACTGTTTGTTTTTGCTGTGAAGCTGAGCCTCGGAAAAGAAACAAACCCTCGAGGAGCAGTTTTGGAAATTCCTTTAGTTTTTACTGTTTTCTAATGGCAACTGCTGAAAAGAGCCAGGCAGTGAGGCTACGTTGCGTAAGATGGGGCGAGAGTTGGAGAAATCTCTAAAATAAAGGCAGTCTTGAGAACCAAAACAATCTGAGTCTGTGCTTATTCCTATACCACCTTGTGACACAGAGGTAAATATGTGAAGCTGAAAGATGCTAGATGGCATAATAATCTCGTTTCTATCCTGTGACTAAGTCTCCTGCTTAAAACTGGGGGCACCATGGATAGCATTACAAGGTACCCTCCCTGGCAACCTGCAAAATGACAGAAGATTGTGTGGTGGCCCAATGATCAATGAATACACTTAGCTGGGATGATGGGTTTTATTTACAGAGGTCTCACACATTGTCACAACAGAGTCAGCATGCAGCCAAAGCAGTTGGTGTTACAACTTTGGGAGAATATACACTGGTGTTGCTCAGCACACCGCAGTAAACTGCAGCCCAGGAAACGTGAAGCTGTGAGCATGGAGTCCAGTCACTGTTGCCAGCTGGATGCTGGTGTGTGGAAGCTGCTTTGCCTCTTAACAGGAGGAGCGCCGGGCTGTGCGACTCACCCGGTCCGCTCCCTTCTTCGTTCCGCCTCCCTGCGTGCGTCCTCCCATGAGACTCTGGGCCGGAGCTCTCATGGGATGAATTCTCCACAGATTGTCACGATTAGAAGGACTAGAGTCCCCATCGCCAAGAGTGCATTGCTGTTGGGCAGGCAAATTAGGAAAATGTTACTGAAAGGTGCAAGTTGGGCCGGTCGAGGTGTAATGGGTTGATCTTCAAAGTATAACCATCAGATGTCGTATCATGTACTTGGTGGCCTCCCCAGACCCTAGTCCCCCCGCCTCCCTATCTCTACCAAGGTGTCACCATCACACAGGTTAAATGTAAAATATCTTCTATTATATACAACCTTGGACAGACCTCTCCCTCCTATCGCCCGAGGTCCATTCTAAAACATGAATCTCCCTAAACCCCACTGTGATGCTGGAAATGCATCGGAGGGACAGGGCCTCCGTATCCTTGTCCTTTACTGCTTTTTATCGTGTGTTCTGTCGTGTTTTCCGCGCAGGAGTTCATGTGGGACTCCTGGCGGTGCAGCTCTCTCTTTTGGTTTGGTGAACGGACCCGTGGAATACCCTTATGGCAAACCTGTGCCCCTAGTGTATGTTTTTGGGCACCTGTGGGTGGCCCGCAGAGCAGGGTAGGCGCTGGTGGCAGCTTCATGCTGAGTTTGACAGGTGTGCGGAGTATCCTCCATTTTGGGATACCCCGGCCCTGCCATTGGGATCAGTTGATTCCTAATGGAAAACAAGATGGCCCCGGTGGCCTCTTGCTTTCTATTACCATTACCTTGTTTTCCCAAAGTCCTGGGAAGCCCTGACTCTGTCCCTTCCCCCTGACTGGCTGTTGGGTGGAAATGCCATATATGGTGTTGTTGTGAAGGCCCGGCCAGACTAGCTGGAGCCTTCCCGGTGATGTATGTTGCGGGTACCTCCTGTGGGTGGGACCTGGGTGAATAGAGTGTGTGACGAACATGCATTCTGTGTTGTGGGTGTCTAGTATCTGGTGGTTGACACAATGACTGAGACAACCCTGCCCGAAACCGGTATGAATGCAGCTTGGAGTGTTGAATGGCTTGGTACTTGTCCCAATACACAACTTGTTGTGAGTGTCTGGAGAGAAGTGAATGGCCTGAATACCTCGTGTGCCTGATTGGCAGCCTGCCTACATGAATGCCCCTAGTCGTGATTGGATGCTTGAGTGTGACCCAACGGAATGAATGGGAGATCAACAGTATATCTGGGGACCTCTCACTGCTAGGAATCGTGTTCAGAAGCTGAAGTCCACTACGATGAGTAACTGACGCTTGACCTTGAAACCCCCGCTGGACGAGAAGGAGTGCTGCGGCTCTCCCTCGCAATCTGAAAGCTGCTGTGTTTCCAAGGACTGACCCAGAGAGGACCGGGTAAAGCGCCCTCTTCCCGAGCTACGAGGGACCATCGTGCACCACTGATCTTTGCCAACGCTCCCTTGTAGACAGACCTTCGACAGGCTGCCGACCCGATACGGGGACTGCTGCGGAACCTCAAAGAGAAGCCCTCGGACTGTTGTCTGCCACTGTCGACGACCGCCGTCGCCGACCAGAGCCGCCGTGCTCCCGTTTGCCTAAGAACTTTAATTGATCATCGGACCCTCTCGTCTGCATCGTCATCCGCTTGTCTCCCGCTGGAGAAGGCCCGTTCGTCGACGCGCCGAGGAGCATCCACTGGTGGGTTTCCCGCCACCTAAAGACCACAGAGACGCCGACGACTCGACGCCCTTGCTGGGCCACAGTTCATCAACTCTTTGCGGTCCAGAACTATCGTCACCGAGGTGCCCCGCATGCCTCTCTTCCTTGCAGGACGCCAATGCTCTGTCGTCGACGAGCACCTCTAGGAACGAAGTTGCCACTTCTCCGCCGTAGTTCACCCTGTTCACCGTCAGACGTTCGACGACCCGTGACTCCTGCCTTAAAGGGATGGCACTCAAGAAGGGCCGTCGATTCCGACACCGAACGCCAAGTTCCCTGACACCTCTTGACGATCCGTGGCTCCCGCCTGAAAGGGAGGCACTCAAGAAGGATCGGTCGACGCATCGGAGAACTCTACTCCACCAGGTACATTGGGGAGGGTAAAACCTTGAACAGATGGACTGGGCTTGTGCGATATATCTTATTTACAGGTTGCCCAGGTGGGGGGGATCTCCTCTCAGAACTGTGCCTTGTGGTAGGGTTCAGTATTCTGCCTACTGTTTCAACCATCTTGCGTTCCTTCCTATCTCTATTGCTGGTTTCCTCGTTATTCATCTGTGTGACATTTTAACCGTACAGTTGATGCACTTTAATGAGATTTGATAACATTAGTGGTACCACTTTAGAATTGTATATATTTATCATTCTTGACTTCCCAGTACAAAGTGCGTTGTTGTGATCGTGTACATACCTTTGAATATTAATTATATAAAGACTGTTTTCAGTAATACAGTGTGTGGACATTCCTTTGTGGGGGTTCGGGGACTACACTGTACTTAAGAACCAGCCTGCATCACCTCCTAAGAAGCTAGGCCTTGATTGCTCGTCCATTGCTACCTTATAGAGAATCTTGGCTGGGGTCTTCTGCTCTCTATATGGTAGAGGAGAGGCACAGAAGTAAAGACACCCCTTACCAGTCTTTACACCCACTACCAACTAGGATGACATTATCTAGGCAAACATCCTCAAACAACCCCTTGCAGCTGTGGGTCAGATTCCTACCAGGGATTTCATAAGAATACATTATAACAAATGCCTTTCTAACGAGAAAAGAATTACGAAAAAGCTCATTTAAATTTTTGGGGGGTGGGGTCAGGAATAGTAAAAAATAGGTGGCAGAGGCGTTTTTGGGGAGGGGCCCCCCCTCAAAAAAATGTGATGATCTGTTTGTAATTTTATACATGTTTAAAAGGCATTTGTTATAATGTATGACGATGAAAGAACATAGAACCCCAGGGAGAGATCCAGAGCCAGTCCTGCCTGAGATGGACGGTGGCAGCAACAGTTCCTACACCCCCATGCTCCTTCCAGTGCCAGCATGTTTGCTTGCAAACCTTATATTCAGCCTTACCTTGAAAAAGATTTTTCTTTTTTTTTCTTTTTACTCACAAGGTCGTTTCTATTGTTTTTAGAAATCCTGAACTTGCGAAAATTGCCAATACATACATTACAAAAGGTACATGAAGACACTATAAAAAAGCCCCACCCAGGACAACTCAACAAAAGTACGGAACCCTCTAGAAGGTCCTATCCACGCCCTTTTTAAAATCTGTGTCCAGATCAATCCAAATAATCGCCCAACCGACCATATCTTGACATGGGCACAAGCCTGAGCCAGTTGCTTTGCAAAGTCACATTACCACTCTCCAAAGCCCCATTAAAAACCCCTGTCAATGTAAACTCCCTCCCCACATATAAAACCCCATCCAAGACCAAATCAGGCATTGTTCAATCCTGAGACTCCTCTAAGAGCCACACACAAAACAACCTCTGAAAGGGGCCAAACCATGGTGTCGTCTACAAAGCCCAACCCAGAACACCTATTAAAAGGCCCAATCCTGCCCCCACTCTACAAAACCCAATCCAAAGGAACTATGACCAGGTCCAATAGTGGTGCCCTCTCGCAAAAAGCACCACATTAAACAGTTCTGCAAACAGTTTATGCACCAGAATAAAAAACAGGCGGACATCATAGGGATATATTGTACATGCTGCCTGTCATGCTTGCATGGCAGCCAGTGCGTATAATTACAATTAAACCCTGACTGATATTCTTGCATGTTGTGAATTTACAAAAATTCACAATGCTGATGGCAAGCAGGGCTCACAAATGAAAGTACAGCTGCATGCCAGGAAGCGTTTAGTCACTTTGCACAGTGGAGGGCAAATGGAGCCGCCGGTGTGAATGTCAGCACGTAACGGCTACACGCCGCCAAATTACACTTTGAATGAAATGAGCTCCTGTATGCTTCGTACTATATATAAATAAACACATCAACACATCTTTTAAAGCATAAAGGGTAATAAATACAGCACAAAATAAGTTTACATTTTATGTGGAAGTTAGATTTGCGTGCTAGTGGTAGCTCCTGTTACCGAGCACCCAAGGGTTAAGGAGTGTTGCCCCCACCGTTGTGGGGGCGGAGCCATGTTACGGCGTAAGGCCGGGGAGAAGAGGGGATTATGGGTAAGGCGCGAGAGCGCCAGTACTTTGGGAGATAGAGGTGAATAAAGAAGCTCCCACAATTCCTGTGTCCGCGTCCTCCTTCCCCGTGGCCACTACTGGGCAACACTGGCGACGAGGACCATTCCCGTGCACCCACGGAGTCCTCCTTCGGCAGTCCGCCGTCCTCCTGTGGCTTTCCACCACTTCCTGCGCTACGAGCGCGTCCACAGCATTGCCGGCAGCCCGCCGGCTCTCCTCCGTTTGTTCTCCTGCCGCCTCCGCGTTGCAAGCGCGTTTGAGGACGTTCCTGCGCCTCCCTCTGCCTGCTAACCTCCTACACGGCCAGGAATTGCAGGCCGCTCCACAGGTACTCTGCAGCTGCGCCATATCACGTCGTTGAACGTTGGAGGCTCGCCTGTTTCTCACCGCACTGCGACGAGCCCCCCCAGGAACTGCCCAGGGGAGTTTCAGCGTTCCACTGCGCGGCGTGCTGGCATAGCCCGCCCACGCAAAAAAAAAAAAATTATTAAATAACATCAAGGACACTTTGGCAAGCTTGAAGCAAGGACGCGTGCCATCCCTCTCCACACCTGGCAGGCCACTCTCTCTCAGCACAACTGATCCATACACAAGTGCTGAACCCAGCCCCTGGCACCATGAGCACGCCGGCATCTGCCTCAGGGTCCAACTCTGGGTCGCCTACACCAGCCCATATCGTACAGCCAATTCAGCTGCGACTTCCACCGCCTTTCACCATGACTCCACAAGCCACGAAGGGGCCCAGATGGACTGACTGGATGGAAGATTTCCAGCACTACATCAGGGGGTCTGGTGATGGAAATTCCCCCAACATTAGGGACATTTTTCTCAATCTGGTAGGGGGTGAGATTAAGACGGTGGTCAAGACCATCCCTGCAGCTGAACAGAACACATTCAAGGATTTGATCAATGCTTTAGATAGACTCATCATAGAAGTTAATCGTGACTATGAATGCTATCTTTTCAATAAATGCACCCAAATGCCCCAGGAGACAGTTGACAAATTCATAACCCGCCTAAGAGTGAAAGGCGCAAATTGTCAATTCGACGCTTTCTCGTTGGAGGAAGCCATAAGATTAAGGGTCATCGAAGGCTGTCTATCCCCGGCTCTCAAAAAACAGCTCCTGAAGAAACCCCTCACCATCCAGGAAGCGAGCGAACTCGCCCGCATACATGAAAGGGTTGATGCCCAAGCCACATCCATGGGAAACTCGAGTAACACCAAGCAGGACGCAGCGGAACTGGTCGCAACTATTCAACCAGCTCGCCCAGGGGACCGAGGGCCACAGTCATGCAGAACTCAATCCATCCAAACTCCCCGCCAACAGAGACAGTGTTATCGTTGTGGGATGTCTTTTCCGCATGCAGGCTCATGTCCGGCTCTATCACAGCGATGCACGAACTGCGGAAGAGAAGGACATTTTCACTCAGTATGCCGGGAAGGCATACCATTTCCCCCTGCGAGACCCCAAACGCCTGCCAGGCCGGTTTTCCGTCCACCACCCCCACGATACTTTCAACCCAGATACTACCAACAAGGCCAGGGGCAAAGGAGATACGTCCGGGCCATCGACGAATACCAAACACCGGGATATCCACTACAGCCGGAGCAAGCTGACCGAACAAGATACTTCACGGACGAATATGATCATCCACCAGAGGAATATGGGCCTGAGACTTTCTACCAGGAGGAGCAGGGAGCCGCATAGGACATGCCATATGACCTCTACGACCATGACGAGTTTGTCAACCTCGTACTTGACACTGAAGAGGCCAGAGAAGCCCCAAAAATCCCCATCAAAATGGGAAACAGACAATTCCAGTTCATGATTGATTCCGGCGCTACCGTCAACATTATGGGCGAGCAGGACTATGCCGCACTACCGGACCCACCAGCACTCGAACACTCTCGCTCAAGGATATTTCAGTGGGGTGCTACCACCCCCCTACCGACGGTAGGATGTTTCACACAACGCCTTCTCCTAAATGGCCGGAAAGTCGACAATAAAATACACATTATCCGGTCACTTGCCAGAAGCCGATGCCTACTCAGCTATCACACGGCATCCCGCCTGGGCTTGATTGAAATACACGTGAGGCCGGGAGACTCCATCACAGCGACCTCCGAGAGCACATCCACGAGAAACACAGTTGACTCCATCGCATGCCACCAGCCGCAGAACCTGGTCACACAGTCTGACATCACGAGGCAATTCCCCAACCTCTGCACAGGGCTAGGCAAACTTAAGGCCCCTCCCATCCGGCTCCACGTCGACACATCAGTGAGGCCAGTACCACAACATCCTCGGAGAGTAGGATTTCACCTGCAAACGGCTGTGTCAGACGCTCTTCAACAGCTGCTGGCTGATGGAATCATTGAACCAGCCACAGGCCCGACACCATGGGTCTCCCCGCTCGTAGTCGTGCCCAAAGAAGGAGGGAAGATCCGTCTGTGCGTGGACATGAGGGTGGCAAACACTGCCATCCAGCGTGAGAGACATCCGGGCCCATGCATCGAGGACATGATTGTGCAACTGAACAACGCTCGGATGTTCTCCAAACTCGACCTCAACCAAGGATACCATCAACTAGAGTTACATCCGGAGTCCAGGCCCATCACGACGTTTGCGACCCACGACGGTCTCTACAGGTACCGGCGGTTGAACTTTGGAATCTCATCAGCTGCGGAAATTTTCCAGGAGGCCATCCGACAGGTGATCAGACCCATCAGGGGCACACTAAACTACAGTGACGACATCCTCGTTTTTGGATCATCTAAGGAGGCTCATGACAAGGCTCTACTCGCCGTGTGTGCAGCACTCCAGGAAGCGGGCCTCACTCTCAACATCGCCAAGTGCCGTTTCAGCAAGACAAAAGTGACATTTTTCGGACACATTTTCTCCAGCGAAGGAATGCTGCCGGATCCCGACAAGGTTGACACCATCACCAACTTGGATGTACCGCGGCAGGCTGCAGATGTTCGCTCGTTCCTCGGCATGGCTGGTTACTGTGCGAGGTACATACCACACTATGCGTCCCTTACCGACCAGCTGTGGAAGCTCCTTCAGAAGGATACAATCTTCGAATGGACCCCTGCGTGCCACCAGGCATTTCCCAACATCAAACGTGCCCTGATGGAAGCACATCGCCTGGCGTATTTCAATCCTTCGTGGCACACTGAAATAGTGGTGGACGCTAGCCCAGTGGGCCTTGGTGCCATCCTAGCCCAGACCAGTGGGGCGGACGTCCACCCGAGACACGTGGTCGCCTATGCAAGCAGTGCCCTGTCCACCCCAGAACTGGCCTACTCCCAGGCGGAAAAAGAGAGTCTAGCCGCCGTCTGGGCGTGCAAACATTTCCACGACTCCATTATCGGGAAAAGGTTTACGCTGATTACGGACCACCAGGCCTTGCTATCGCTCTTTGGCAACCCGCACACCAAGATGCCCCCTAGGATCGAGCGGTGGGGAATCCGTTTACAGGAATACGACTGACATTGTGCATCGACCCGGGGGTGACCTCAACCCCGCGGACTACCTATCACGACACCCAGTCGGGGCTCCACTAACCCGCGAAGGAGACATCGCCTACGTACAATACATTGCATCCAACTCGCTACCACCGGCGCTATCCCTGGAGAGAGTTGCAGCTGCATCAGCGGCCGACCCCACCATGGCTCTCGCCATCAGCCTCACACTGACCAACAAATGGAGAGATCACCACAGGGCAATGCTGGCGCACCCAAGGGTGTGCAAACAGGAAATCGAAAGACTGGCCAGGATACATCGTGAACTGGCCGTCAAGGACAACGACATCCTCCTCAGAGGCTGCAAAGTCGTCATCCCCGCCACACTCAGGAACGAAGTAGTCAGCACGGCCCATGAGGGACACAGAGGAGCGGAGAACACCAAAAGACAGCTGAGGTGCCATATCTGGTTCCCGTTTCTAGACGCAGCGGTAGAGGAATGGGTAAAAAACTGCCATGCCCGCCAGTGCACGGCTCCTGCGGAACATCCACCCCCGCTCCAACACACACAGATACCTGAACGGCCGTGGGAGCGTGTAGCCATGGACTTCTACGGGCCCACGGAGGAGGGTGACTACCTCCTGCTCATAATAGACGAACACTCACGTTTCCCGATTGTCAAAACAGTCACCACCACCGCATTCCCTCAAGTAGCAGCGGCAATAGCGGAAGTGTTCAGCGAGTGGGGGATCCCCAAAACAGTCAAGTCCGACAACGGGCCCCCGTTCATTGGAACCGAGTTTGGAACACTAGCAGAACACCTAGGATTTGCACACATGAAGATAACTCCTCGTCACCCAGAAGCGAATGGGATGGCGGAAGGTTTTATGGCGTCGATCAAGAAGACAAGACAAAGAGCCAGAATAGAAGCAGTCGATCCACACCAGGCACTGTGCCGACTTCTACGGGACTATAGAAACACTCCTCACGAAGCCACCAACAGGACACCTGCCGAGCTAATGTTTTGATACAAAGTGCGAACCCGTATACCGTGCAACCCATCTGATGAGGAGCTGCCTAACATAGACGTACTCCGAAGGGACGCGGAAGCCAAGGAGAGAGCAAGACGAGAGACAGATGCTCGCCGCCACGCGGTAATACAAGATTTCCACATTGGGGACGAAGTACTCGTCCAGCAACCAACGCCCAGAAAGACAGATCCGCGGTTTGCTCCAAACCCCATGAGAGTAACCGCCGTGAAAGGCACGATGGTGACGGCCGAGGATCAAAGCAGATGTCACCAGGAACTGTCAACAATTCAGGCACTACACCAGACGAGAAGGAACAGAGCCGTTCCAGCGGTCGACCTCTCCAGAACCACGAGAACAGCGGGACGACCTGTGGATCCCGCCAGGAGGAGATCCGGGGGAGACAAGCGGAGAAGCGAGAACCACGGAACCGCAAGAGGCAGGTGACCAAGAGGAGAGGCCACGGAGAATCGTAAGGAAACCTATGAGACTTGTTGAAGAATGTTGATTTGATGTTTGAATATATTGTTCGGGGGTGATGTTACTGAGCACCCAAGGGTTAAGGAGTGTTGCCCCCACCGTTGTGGGGGCGGAGCCATGTTACGGCGTAAGGCCGGGGAGAAGAGGGGATTATGGGTAAGGCGCGAGAGCGCCAGTACTTTGGGAGATAGAGGTGAATAAAGAAGCTCCCACAATTCCTGTGTCCGCGTCCTCCTTCCCCGTGGCCGCTACTGGGCAACAGCTCCTAGTCACTGCTGCACAGTCAGGAGCCGATTTTAGCTCCTGCTAATATAATCTTAATTTTGATCCCTATAAACACCACGTGACCCCATTACAAATCCCCACACAGATGCTTCACTTTCACGTTTCAACTGGTTACTAACATGGTTTACTCTAACTTGCCTTTCTGCACAAAAACATAAGAAACTTGGCCCTTTGTAAAGAGAAAATCCACCACTCTGCACAGGAGCAGAACAAATATATGCAGCATCATGTCCCTCTGCCCTGGAGGAATAACATCCCACACTTCTGCTGCACAGGACTCCCTGAGGGCAGTGACGTCTAATCCCACTCTGAATCGAGCAAATTCTCTACTCTGTACCTTTGTAAAGGACACTTGTCCCGGGGGTCCGTTACACCCCTGTGAAAGACAACATATCCCACTTTCACATCACTCTGCACAGCACAAATACCTAAATCTGTCACAACTGCAAAAATAAAATGGCCTTCTCTGCCACACATTACAAAGGGGCAAATGAACAACCCCTTCCCAGGGAATGCCAAATCACCCCCATGCAGGAGAATAAAGCCCCCAAAATAACTGAACTGTTATGCTGGAAATTCGTAACCAAATGAGCCTGTCTGCATAATAAAAACATATATCCCCATTTGCTGCACATAACAAATCCTCCAAACGCCCCCCACCCCCGCCGCCGCCGCCTCCTTCCATCGGGGAGGATAACTATTGCTGTACTTTCACTGGTACAGTGGAAGTCCCATTGGGAAGGGAGGAACGCGCTGTGGCCAGCCCCAATCCGTAAAACACATCTCCCATGGACAAATCAACCACCTGCATGGGAAAACACAAACAAAGAACTGAATCCGTTTGTACTTTAAGTAAATCTCACCCCTGTTGCACATTACAAACCTCCCAAAATACACACAAATACACCCTGCCCAATATTGCCTCACCATTGTGATGCACATTACAAAACCCCAAAATACAATAAAACAAAGGGAAAAAACAAAACATCAGAATCCGCATGTACTGTAGGTAAATCTCACCCCTGAAGCACATTACAAACCCCCAAAATACACAGAAATACCTGCTTCGCAATATTGCCGCTCTGCATCAAACTAACAATCAACATGAGATAACTTTAAGACTTACCGTAAACCAAATTCAAGCACCAAATAACACGTTTTCAAGCACCAAATAACACGTTTTCAAGCACCAAATAACAATGAACTATACGAAATCTCTCCCGCTACTGTAGCGCCTTGCCTTCTTGCTCCGTCCAGCTGAGCTCGTGCTTTCCCGCTCAAACAAAAAGATGACGAAACGAACGTCTGAAACCCACGTGACGAAGTTAACGTCGGAAACCCACGTGATGCAGAGCAGCCCACGTGATCAAGTGGAGGCGGAGCGTTGCTATGGTTCGTTTCTCGGATGGGAACCAGACACTGCCCTTTAGGAAACGCTCATGTCATTTTTCCAGACAGCATCAAGTGAGTGCATGCGATCCAGCTCTTGCAGTGAATTTTATATGCATTTCGTTTAGCATCCAACAAGCTGCACTGTGTAATTTCAAAACCAGATGTTTAGATGTCACGTACTTACAATGTTTAATTTCAACATGTGAGAAGTACAATACAACGAATTACAGCTTCAACGTGCATTTCCAAAGGTTGCAAAAAAAGGCTCCTCTTAACAATGTAACAAAGGGGTGAGAATGTCTGAGTTAATGTTGGTTTGGTAGACACAGTAGCTCCTCTAAAGCTCATTTACTGTACGGTGCATGCTCTGTAATGCTCGCAGACGCTGTAACTGCTGTGCAGTTACTACGCAAACCCTGCTGTGGTGTAAGGGACTACATATATAATAATCAGGCCAGTTTCTTGAAGCACAATTGCCCCGGTCCCTGGAGGGCGAAATTTCCCTGGGTGTGGGTCGCGATTGCCATGGGGAGAGTAGCCGCAGCACAGTAGTGGCAGCTGCTGACTGGCAGTCACATACACACATGCCAACCCTCCCGATTTCCCCCTGGAGACTCCCGATTTTTCCGCAAAAAATATCCTTTTCACGTTCTCCCGCCGAAAATACATCTTTGCCCAATGCATTCCTAAGGCACAAATGTTCTCTCCCGATTTTTCGGAGGAAATCTCCCTCCCAGGTGGATCGGAATGTTGGCATGTATGCACATAGTACTTGCGTAACGTTACAGAGGCTCTCTGAACTTTTGCACCACTTGGGGTGGGGGCATGAAAGGGTGCCTTTCCTGGTGGCCTCCAGCCTTTGTAATCCAGCAGGAGCAACACACCACAGAGGAAAAAAGACGGCTGCCTTTGAGCGTACCCGACTTTCCGCCCCGAAACTCCAATTGCTTTCTACCCGTGCGCAAAGAAAGAAGACTGCATTGCCTCCCCGACTCGCTGGTGTGCAGAACTACTCAGAAAGAAGGTAGGTACAGCCTGATGCTTCTGTTAACATTTTAGGAAATGTTCCTTTGAACTGTGTACATAGCGTTCGGCTGGTGCTCAAACAGTAGTTTGCATAGTTAAGTGTGCGTGCTGCACAAGAACGGGTAAATGGGAATATATTTTGTTTTACACATTTCTAGCCCAGATTTATATTCCAACGTGTAGACGCCTGCCTCGGTTGGGTCGAGTGCGTGTATTGGAATCGTTTTGCTGTGTTCCTGCTTCCCCTTTAGAGTGTGTCCCGCACCTGAAAGGGTAAATGGCAGAACGTAGCTTCACTCTGTTCTGTTCCAAAAAAAGTCTAAACGGCAGAAACATTTCTCAGTTGGAGTTCAAAGCGTATATAGGAAGTGGCTGCTGTTCTGGGCACTTTTCAGCCACAACTTTTCTTCTTTTGTTGGTTTTAATTGGACAGGTTTGAAACTTGGTACTGTTTTCTGCAGTTCGGAGAATTTCATTTGTTTAGAGCTAGGATTCGGGGCAGGATTACATCATGATTGAACTGATTACATCATGATTGCATTGAAGTTTTATTCCCATGCATAATTGTTTTTCCTCCTGGGCGGAGTCCTTTCTCGTACTGAGTTGGCTGCAGTGGTGCAGTTAGGATTTCTCAACAGGGTGAACCTGCACTGTGTACACTTGTGCCTATGTTAAAGTTTCTCATAAACCAAGGGGAATATATTTGATGTGATGGTTTGTTTGCTTTTGCTCGGCCCCGCGGACAAGATGCGAGTTTGAGCTCCGATGGAATATCTTTATGTAATTGTTTAGAACAGAAAAACTTTACTTTTTTCATTGACAGGGCAAGGATGATGGGCAGAACGATTCTGGCCAGAATTCAAAAACGCAGGCAGTGCAAAGATCTCTGGAGGTTTAAATGCATGTGTAACTGGCCCGATGGGGTGAGCCCCTTGCATGGACAGATGTAAATGTTTTCTGCTGCACAACAGTAATCTGCATACAAAATAACTCTGAACTGTGAATATTTGACCACTAGTAATGTAGTAAGACCAATACCCACTTTTTGTCACATGCTTTTTTCACACTCTTGTTTCTTTAAAATAGACAGAAGAAGCACTCGCTAATAAACTTTTACAGGCAGTTGCCATTTTATGCTTTTCATTTTGCATTCCTGTAAAGGTTTTATATAAACAGGCCTACACCTATCAGAATGCAATATATGAGGTTTATTATTTCAGTCCAGAAATTGGACTACTTGAGATCCTGTCCTGTGGGTTGAATTACTTTGCAAAGTTCTACCCAGGCCCCTGAAGTCCATGTGTGATGGACGGATGGTATAGTGAATGGGCTCCTGTGGTGTTCTGGTTCCTCTCCTTTGTATTGTTCCATTTCAGTTTTTGTTTTCTTAATGGTTAAAATAAAGACTTCAGTTGAGGAATATTGTATTAGATTGATTGAGTTTCTGGCCAGATGCTGCCTGCCTATTTGATCTGGAGGCTGGCATCTGTACTGTAGATAAGCAGGATGTTTCCACTTCATAGCTATTTGAAATGAGTCAGAGGCTGTGATCGAGACCTTCTGCCCTTTCCTTCCGCACAAATAGAACTATCTGAAAGCACTATCACTTCAAATGACAAGCGGCCCTCTAAAAACTGCTCAACAATCTGACCTGATTTGACCTGTTTGAGGTCATTGGTAAGATGTAATTGATAGGAAACCCTATAAACAATGTGTCATATGATCCTAATTCAAGCAGCCCTTTATCTGAAGCAAAAGTTATTGCCTCTCACAAACCTTAAAGTGCAGCTCATGGTAATGAGTGTCGTTCCCAGGCTACCCTTTTAACCCATCTGCCAATTCGGAGGCTTGTTTCGTTGTAGTTGAGTTACAGCGTATTTGGTTGAGAGAGGGATTGACACGTGCAATGTGAGATGGTGAAGTGGAACCTGGTAGCCAGTGGTAGGAATTGGCATACATCGTATTTGTCCAAATGCTAGAAAGGTTTTGCTCAAATAGGTATGGCTGTGATGTAGCCTCTCCAAATTTGGCCCACCTTCAACTCTGCACCTTTTAGAATGGAACCTCCTTACCGCTACTTTGCTTGGTAATCAATGCATCATTTAAACTGAAAAGGCTTTTAAAAAAACGTTTTTGGGGAGTTTGCATTATTCCTAGCAAGAATATGTCTTGGGAGGATAGCTCAGGGGCAACATGCTCGACTTGGAAGCAAGACGACACGGCACAACACAGGTTCGATCCCGGGTCCGCACTTAGAAACATCTGAGTATCGATAATATCATATTGCAACATGTTATAATTGGGCCATACTTTCTGGCTATTTCTTTTACTTCAGGCATTTGAACGTACTGGCAATGTTGAAACCAATAAGACCTTTGGAAGCACAGAACCAGCAGAGAAAAAAACAAAGTGGCGCAAGGTATCAAAAGTGCAAAAGTACTATCTTCATTTTTTAGGAGGGAAGAGAAGACTTCAAAGAGGTAGATAAGCGCCCTCCACAAGGCCAGGCAACAGGCATACCTGAGGAAACGGTACTGCCTGTGGCCATGACACACGTTTCAAGAGATGAGGCCTCAAGAACCCAAGCACTAGAGGGCAATGATAACCAACAGGAGCAAGGCACTAAAAGGTGTTGGTTTGAAGACATTTCTTTATGGCCTAAATCAATGCCTGGACCTGTGCGTGATCAAATTGTAATGGGAGGACCACAGGCTATTCCACTTCCTACTTATTCATACCCAAAGGATGACAAAAGGCAATTTTCTTCTTCATATGGGCTCAGGGTATTACCTAACAAAGAAACTGTCTCCAGGCCATGGCTGCAATATTCTACTTTGACTGATAGTCTACTGTTTTTGTTGTAGGCTTTTTGACTGTATACCAAAATCAAAACGTTGTAGCGCTGGCTTTAATAAGTGGAAGCATATTGGTAACTATTTGAAAATTCACAAAGGGTCTCTTGAACATGCCAAATCCAGTGGCAAGTGGGTGGATGCTGAAAGGTGCCTCACAGGACATCTTGGCATTGATTCTCTCATTCAAGATCAAATGCAGGCAGAGACCAAGCGTTGGCGGGCTGTGCTTGAAAGAATTATGTCAGTTATTGGCTTTCTGTCCAAAAATAATTGCCCATTTCGTGGCTCTTCAAAAAAGTTACTTACTCCAAACAATGGAAATGTCTTAGATAATTTGCATCGAGTGACCTCACAAGAGATCCACAGTCACTATTGCAGAAATGTCATTCAGAATTAACTCATTAGTCCAATGGGGTCTCAAGTAAAGAATGTAATTTTACAAAGGGTGATGGCTGCAAAATATTTTTGTTATTTTGGATTGTACTTCAGATATCTGTGTTATGACTTATTAAATTCTGTTCAGAATAAGACATACAGAATGGCAACTAGAATTTTGAAAGGTTCACTGAACCCTTTCCTGTCAGAAGGTCACTGGAGGGAAGAGTAATGGGGAGCCTTCGCAATTCCACCACTGACCCCGAGCTTTAAGACAAGGGCAGTGGTAAATTTCGGGAAACCCTCCTGGGGAAGAAAACCCAAACGTGAATATCAAAGGATGTCCGGTATTAGTGCAGAGTTGTGCTGTCTTGAACGTGTGTCTAGCCCAGAAAATAAGAACGGACAGAAACAGGTGTTTAATACTGATTTGTGAAAAAGGTTATGTGAGAGAGGAGCGAGGTAACAGAACATCCAAGAGCATGTATTCAATAGACTTACCAAGAACAGGGACTCTCTCGCTTTGAATCGATGGGTGGTTCACGTCTTGCGCAAACTGGTTTCTAGACTTACACATTTATCACAGACTCCCACTTGACATATAGCACCTGAACATTGTTAATATTCACACTGCGAAATGTTACAGGATTCCAATGTTTAACCAAAGTTCCACAAGGAGCTTTTGCAAATGTCACTGCTAATTATTCTTGAATCCCCGGTATCGACTAAGTTCAACAATGAGCAATTTTGAGTTTCACACTGTACTTGGGGATATAGACCCCGAGTGTGAACGCTCCGAGGGGAGCTGAGTCGCTGGCACGAACCGGAGAGGCGGGTTTCAGAATGGAAATTGCTCCGTGTATTAGTGAAAGCACACAGCAAGGGGAGGTGAGAGTGCTCCGTTGACTCGCTACGCTGACGAGCAGCGCGAGGTAAAGAGCAGAAAGAAAGGAAGGTAAGAACGGGAAGGGTAAGTAAGGAAGGAAGAAAGTTTAGGAAGGAGCACTTACTTCTCACAGCAATCTGCTGAACAGGTTCTCAGATTTGAAGTAACGCTCCGTTCTGAAGTTGGAAAGTGGTATAAATAGGAGGAGTTGAAGCGGCCATCTTGGAATAGACTAGACATGTAAGGGTGGTCACAAAGGGTGGAGCAATGGAGCCGCCATGATAGTGGTAGGTGAGTTTAGGGATAGCTATTGAATTTCTATTTTCTCCATAGTGAATACCTAGGTATGACAATCTGCCACACCGAGCAACTGTCTTACACTGTAAGATATGTGGATATTACAGGCAAACACATTTATACGGTATCGCCCCGCAGACAACACATCTGGTGAAGGACTTCCAAACCTTCTGCATTCTGAAATGTCAGAATGCAGTCTAGAGATGGACAACTGCCGTGGTCAGGGGTATGATAATGGTGCAAACATGATTGGGGTAAACAAAGGAGTCCAAGTGCGAGTTCTCGAGCAATACCACAGTGCATTTATTAACCCATGTGGCTGCCACAGTTTAAATTTGGTGGCTGGCGATGCTTCCAAATCCTCTGTGAAATCTGTTTCTCTTTTTGGATTACTTCAGAGACTATAATTTGTTTGCAGCTTCAACCAAACCCTGGAGCATTCTCAGTGAGCATGTAAAAAATCTTTCCTTGAAAATAGGTCTGTGAAATACCATGGGGATGTAGAATTGAAAGCTTGAGAGCTGCGCAGTATCAATTTGTTGAGATACACACAGCACACATGAGCATTGAAGAAAAAGTCAATGTCCCAACATTGTCCTCGGAGGCTAAGAACCTATAACATTAATCAAACCATTAGAAATCACAAAACATGTAGATTTGATGCACAATACAAACCAGAAAACGAGCCAGCGATGAGTCAAGCGGAAAGAAAAGAAATACACAAAGACTATTGTTTCTTACTTTCTTTTGACAAATTGCAGTTAATTCTATAAACATATTACTGCTTGAAATATTCTCTAAGACATAGTATATCATGAATTTAGACCAGTTTGTCACCATTACTTTCTTGTGTCCACCACCAACACACACTATTGGTTAATCTGCATGCTTGTGCCTCTACCTATTTGCCACTAATCCATCACCCAAACACTGAATATTCTAAAACCAAAATGCATGCTATATTTATCTGAAATAGTTGTCCAATAATTACCTTGTTACTAATTAACCATAAGGAGTCCAAACACTCCAGGTGAGTTCTGTGGGTTTCTGATACCTTGGGTCTCCTTAGAACGAGTCTGCAAGTTGTAAAAGATAATAGATAAAACACTTAAATCCCGTTGTGATTTGCTTTAAACACTTGCATTAATCCATTACCCAAATCTTAGTGATATTTATATTCATTGTCTTTTACGTCAGAAAGAGAGTACAATTATCCTCCTTTTTTAAGAACATCAATTCTTCGGGTTGTAATCCCAGTTCACTCAATCCTAAATAAGATATACAAAAATAGATTGCCCACTTGTCCATTTACAACCTATATTTAGTCACTTCTTCATAATCTAAAGGATTACACCATTCCTCTATGGGATCCACTGACTATTTAGCCCAGGAAGAAGAACAAGTAGGATATTACGTTATCAAAACCTCTATTTTGTTAGAAATTCCTCAATTCAATGCTCACATTACCCCTTTACCAAATGCCAAATCAAAATGGTCCATTGTTCTTGCCTACTATCTCTGCTCCATAGCTCAACCTCCAATCCTTCCTCATTCAGTTGTATATTGCTGCTCAATCTTTTCAGGTCAGTAATGTGAGGGGGACCACTGCTTGTGGTTTTCTCCTTGCTTGCCCTACTCTATCAGATAATTCCCTCCTAACATAGACAAACTGGCCAAAACTAACATAGACAAACTAATCAAAACATTCAAAGAAAATAATAAAACAATGAAAAATGATAAACAATATTTGGATGACCTTCATCTGTCCTGGGTAAATCCCTTCCTCCGGGTTTTAAAGTTAACTTCAAAATATTCAAACCTGTAAAGAAAAGTCTTGAACTAGTTCTTATTAGTTCTTCAAAAGGAAAGGAAAGTCTTAAACCAGTTCTTGTAACTTCCAAGTCAAAACAAAAGTTCATTAAAAAACAATCCACCGGTGACAGTCCTCTAGCTTCCGTTGAAAAGATCCCCCTTCCAATTTCAGTCAAGAAAACCTCACCAATGGTTATCCTTTATATCTTCTTTCCAAGATTATTTGCCACAGTTCAAAGAATAGGTAAATGACTTTTTCTACAATTGTACAATTGGTTAGGACCTCTGCAGTACATTTGGTATAATTTTTGGGTTGCTGCTTTCCTCTTAACAACCACCCCTCTATTACTGTTACCATGAGAACAGTCTTGTTTGTTCCACAGTATGCCACTACTCCAAACAACAAAGTGCCATCCACTGATGGTTTTTTACACCAACACAGTTCAGGTACTTCTGGTTCAACGTTATACTTCAGAATTATTAGGCAAATAAAGACAAGACACTTCGACTCTACAGGTAGGCAAGGCACTCTTCTTTCCTATGCTTCAAGAAAAGGGCAGCCTCTTTGCCTCTTATGTCTGCCTTGCTGCCACAAGTATAACCTGCCTCTGCCCCAAGACATACTTTCTCTCAACTTCAGCAACTTCAACATTACAGGTTATTTACAACTTCTTCTTTACAAGCACCCAGCTCCCTTCCTCAGCTTATTTTATTTGTATTTATTGATTATTTAAATAGTGCTTCAAAGCGGGAAAGTAACAAGGGAATACAGTAGTCCTCCTTAGGCCTTGAAGATTCTGAATGATCTAAACTGAAAATTGAGAATACTAGGCCTGACAACATTTCTCCTAATGCAAGTGCATGAAGTGGCACAGTTGACACAAAGCTCGGGAGTGGGGGGAAGGAGAGACGTGGGGGGTGGGAGGGATGAAATAGGACAAACTAACTGGTCCTAGTACATTACGTCAAGCATACATACCTACAGGGTTGCAGAGAAAGAGGGGGTTTGTGGGGGGGGGGTACAAGAGGCTGGTCAAGCAGGGCCCTGGGTATGTGCAGAGAGGTTGCCCCGCTCAAGGCACGTAAGCTGAAAGTGCAGTAATGTTGAACAAAGTGCAGAGGCCCAGAGGCAATTGCAGAAGACTGGTAGGCGAGCCTGGACCTGTAGGTTCTGGAGGGGAACCAGGCAACCAGTCAGCAACAACTGAACAAGGTTAGGGAGGAGAAGGAGGGTGGAGAGAAATTAAGGAGGTTAGCAGGGTAGAGGCAGAGAGGAGGAAGAGAAAAGGAAGGTCTTGAGTTTACGGAACTTAAGGTGCTCCGGCTCAAGGTGGAGAGAGTGGTAGGGAGGCTATTCCAGAGGGGAGCACCAGCAGAGGATAAAGATCTACCCCCAGATCTCTGTTTGTGAAAGCGGTGGCTCACCCGCAGAAAGTTGGAGGAGGACGAGCGGAAGACTCTAGAGGGAGAGTATTTAGGAAGAGAGCGTTGTAGGTAGCGTGGGGTCTGGCCCCAGAAAGCCTTGTGGATAATGCAGAGGGTCTTGAACTTCATCCTTTCAGCCATGGGGAGCCAGTGGAGGGATTTCAGTGCCAGCGAGATGCAGTCCCAGGGCTTGAGTCCAAGAATAAGTGTTGCGGTTCTGTTCTGGATGAGTTGTATAGGGCGGAGAGTAGGAAGATTGAGAAAGAGGCTGTTGCAACAGTCCAGCCTACAGAGAACCAGAGCTCTCGGGGTGATGAGCCGCTGGGGGAAAGTGAGAAAAGGTAGAATACCTCTGAAGCGGTGCAATTGGTAGTTGTACTTTTTGGAGATGGCTGAGATGTGCAAAGAGAAGTGAGAATGGAGTCGAAGATGACCCCAAGATTGTATGCCTCATTTGTAGGTGAGGGTGCAGCGCCAAGCGAGGCCGGCCAGTTAGAAAGTGGGAAAGCGGGAGCAGTGGTTCCCAATGAATACGATCTTTGTCTTACTGGCATTCAGGCATAGCTCGTTGCACACCAAGGCTGGATTGCGGATAGACATTCAGGGATGAGCGAGGATGAGGAGGCAGAGGGTAGCCTGAAAGAGAGCTCCATGTCATCCGCATAACACTGAAATTTAGAGGTCAAGGTAGAGATCTTGTGGGGCAAGGGGCCCATGTAAATACTGAAAAACCAGAGGGAGAGGTTAGATCCCTGGAGGACACCACAAGTAGAGAGATAGTGGTAGAGTAGAGAAAGGGCCCCGAGTCCCACCTGGGAGGGCTATTCAGAGAGCAAGGAGGTGAGCCACGCCAGGGCCTGATCTGTGATGCCCAGGGTATCGCAGAGACGGGTGATCAGGATGTTGTGGTTTTCCTTATCGAAAGCAGAAGAGAGGTTGAGAAGAATTAGACAGAGGGAGAATTGGTGTCAAGATTTGAGAGCAGGTCTTCACAGGTGTTCATAAGAGCAGTTTCTGTGCCTCTGGATGCTCTAAAGCCAAACTGATGGTCTTTTAGACAAGTAACAGATTCAGTATGGAGGGCAAGTTGAGTGTTAGCCAGCTTCTCCAGGAGTGTTCCCAGGAAAGGGGTGATTGAGATTGGGCGATAGTTTGCGGGAATGGACGCGTCGGCAGAGGTTATTTTGAGCAGAGGGTGCACAAGGGAGTGCTTGAGAGGAGAGGAGAATACTCCAATGGCATAAGAAAAGTTGCAGAGGTCGGCCAAAGCTGGAGCAAGAGTTTCAATATTGTCCTTGATGATTTTTGAATGGCAGGGGTCCACCTGTTTGGAGGCAGGCTTTCATAGACTGGACTTGTCTAGAGACCTCATTAGGTGTGGCCGGGGAGAGGGAGGAGAGAAGAGGGTGGGGGGAGTGGGGACAGCCGAAGGGGCTCCAAGACAAGTTGGTGCGGGAGCAGGAGGGGGGACCAGAAGAGAGAGAGGACAGGATGTATTGTGTTTTGGTGGTGAAGTATCCAGCCAGGGCCGAGCAAAGGGCCAGGTTAGACTAGAGAATGCAGCTGTGGTAGGGTTGACCAGTTACTTGCAGACTTTGATGAGTTCAGCCGTGTTAGACGCCGCAGAGATGCAGGCTTGAGAGTAGACTTTGTTTTTGGAGTGAATGCAGAGTCTATATTGCCTTTAAAGAAGGCGGCAGGCAGATTTGTCTGAGGGTGCATCTGAACATCCCCATTTCCGTTCCGCTGCTCTGCACTTGCGTTTAAGGGCAGCCAGATCTGAGTAATACCAAGAGTTGGACTTTTTTGGCAGACTTCAGTTGGACCCTCATGACCGGGGAGTGTTGGAGATGAAACGATGAGAGAGGGCTGTGTCAGGGTGGTAGTCAGCCGCAGGAATAGGAGGAGAAGAGTAGGTGGAGGCAAAGCCAGCCACTGATCCTCTTTTCATGGGTCGTATGACGTTGAAAGCAGGAGGTGGTGTAAGGTGTGCCATTGCTAAAGGAGAAGAAGGCTTCAAGTGAGAAGAGTTTATGAGAGTGAGATAATGAGAGGAATAGAGAGTGGGATGTCTGTGGAAATGAAAGCATCCAAGGTGTGGCCAGCAGTGTTTGTTGGACCAGAGGGTAGAATGGAAAGAGAAAGGGAGTCACAAAGGTTGTGGAAAGGTCCTGAGGAGTCTGGGGAGTCGAGATGGATGTTAAGATCCACCAGCAGGAGGAGTTGGGATGAGGAGGAGAGGAGAGAGGAGACCAGGTCAGACCATTCCAAGAGGAAGAGGGTAGACTGGCCTTGCGGCTGATAGAATGTGGCCAGAGTAGGAGAGGTGACTGGGGAGAGAGAGAGATATGATAGGTTATTTATAACGTGCTTAATACTCGGAGGTTTCTAAGCGCAGACCCATGGATGGAAACTGTGGTGCTCCGTGTCGTCTTGCTTCCAAGGCGAGCACGTTGCCTATGAGCTATCCTCCCGAGACAAGAGAGAGCCTGCAGATCAGACTTTAAAAGGAGGAGTAAACATGAGTGGGAATAATGGAAATGGGGATCCACTCAAGAAAGATCAAGGCTATTCCACCTCCTGGCCTTTTGGGTCTGGGCACGGAAAGGCTCTTCTAGCCTTCACGGAGAAGTGTGTCAAAACTCGTGACTGAGCTGTTCTTAAACCATGTCTCAGTGAGAGCAAGTACATTAAGGTCCAAGAGTTCAAGGAAGTGGCAGATGTCAGAGGAGTGCTTGAAAGCAGAGAGTTTAGTGTGGCAACATGGAGCAGGTTGCCACTTTTTAAGAATTTACGAGGGTGGGGCGTGCAGGGGACAGAGGTTCCCCCTGTAAGCGGTAAGGGTGCCTGTGCCTGATAGAGGTAGGAGGAGGCAGAGGAGGCAAGGATGGCAAGGGTGTCAGTGAAGAGGGTGCAGGCAAGGAGCCAGGTAAGTGGAAGATGACAAGGGAGCCAGTGTGGTAGGGGCCACAGGAGGCAAGAGAGCTCCAGATGCTGCAGTAGTGGGTGGCCAGTGCAGCAGGGTGAAAGAGGCTGATGAGGTTGTCGTTGAAGTGGGAGTAGGCAAGGAAGCCTGTACAGTTGAAATTGACACAGGTAGTTGTGAGGGAGATGTTGAGGTTAGTAGGGGGCAAAGAAGCCAGGGTGGGCATAGATGGCAAGTGAGCCTGGGTGGCCGTATAGGCAGATGGAAAGAGAGCCCATGAAGAGGAAAGAGGAAGGTTGATAAAGTGAGGAAGGAGCCTATCAAAGAGTAGGAGGTTGGGTTGAGGCCCTTGTACTATGATGGTACCGTTTCAGTCGACATTTATGATGGCTCCCAACGGGTGCCACCATTTACGTGTGAGTAAGAGTAAGGAGAGAGAAGAGCGGTCATATGAGGAGTCCTTAGGTCGGGAGAAGGAACGACGTAGAGGATGTCGGTGAGAGTCTTTCTGACGTAGTGACGTAGTGACGTAGGTGTCAGGGATGGTAAGGCTGGATTGGAGGCGAGAATGTCCTTCTTGAGTTCTTCCTGCCAGACTTGGTCAGAGGTGAGGGATAGCAGATGGGGAAACAGAGTAGATGGGGGAGATGGAAAGTGCCAAAACGAGGGGCAGAGGGTGTGCTCCACTAAACCAAGCAAAGCAATTGAGGTATGTGAGAGGGGGGAGCAAGAAGGGAGCAAGTGCACAGGGAGATGGACAGGATAAGGAGACAATGGGAGATGACAAGGGTAAGGGAACAGATAGCTGGCTGGACAGAGAGCAGAGGGGGTAGATCTGTCAACACAATCTCATGAGAAGCAGGATGTGCCCACAGCTAAAAGTGTGAAAGTTCAGGAAGGAAGTGGGTGTAAAGTTTGGTGATTAGGGACAAAGCGAGCACAGACAGTGCCTTGTGAATATAGTTTTTAGAGATAGTCAGGGGAGGCACAGAGTCCAGAGGCAGATGCAGGGAGCAATGAGATGGCTGAGGCTGCGATCACATAGCCGAAGAGCACCAGGATAAGCAGATCAGCGTCCAGGAGCATACTGAGGGTTGGTAAGGTATTGGGTCCCACAGCGCCCAGCCGGGACCGGACATAAATAGACAGGAGCCTCGTTATTGCCACTCTTCCAGCTTCAGGCAGCAATGCCACACTTCTATTGGAGGACACTGGACCTTTAACAACCTCACAGATCAGGTGGCTAGATATAACTTGTTTCACTATGGAAAGGATTCCCCTTTTGGCTTGGGTAATGCTTGTTCTCCTCGTCAGTACAACTTCTTCTGGAATTAAAGAATGATTGTTCAGAACATTACATGGTTCAGTCGTCAAAGGGAAAACAGATTTAGGTAGATCTGTAAGTACTGCAAGTAATTGGTATGCAGTGATGTTATCGAATAGATAACAAAGAATGCAATTTTAAACAAACCCAAAACATCGCAGATTTATTTATTTTTTAGAAGACTCATTAAATGTGGTTGGGAATAGTAGTTTTAGGGGTGGTGGGAAAAGTATTTTTAAAAAGGGTGGCTTGTGGCACGGGGGTTAGGTGAGCCAAAACAACAAAAAACCAAATGTTATTTTTTTAGTTTTTTTGTTCATTCAAAATTGATTCTTTGTTTTCTCATTCGATAAATATCACATGTAACCCAAGTAATTGTATTCCCTGACAATCTCGCGGAGCTGATTTCGAACTTTACTCAGGAAACCCAATTGGCCATACACGACGTGCCTTTGATGTCGCATTTACTTGTAACTCTGGAGAAAAGTCAACGTTAAGCTTTCGTAATTGTTTTCACTGGCGTTCCCTTTTCAATTAAGGACACACGGCCACTCCATTAACAGAAAGAAATGTTGAACAATGGAAATGATGTGCTTTTCTTCTTACGCGAATACTAGGGCTGTCAGTATTAGTGCATGTGATACATTTCCATTGTTAAAAAGGATTTTAGAACAATGAACAACTTTTACTCTCTTCCAAGTATAGGCAAGTTATTTGAGAGCTGGATACGTTTACCGGCAAGGCTTACTGAGTGAACCTGGTGCCAAGCCTCATTCGCCGCTTCAGGAACACTGCAGCTGCGGGCTGCTTCACTTTCCCGACTTCCCCAACATCTACTACAGCATTGGGAACACTTGGCACCCACACCCTTCTGTAGCACGGGTGTGTTTGAACCGGCCACGCAAATTGGGAATCTCCTTCACTCCTCATTCCATCTGCTTGCCTTCTGCTACGGGCTTTGGGCTTCAGCACGGTCATGGCTATGCAATCACAACCGCTCCGTGCACATGGGGAAAACACCACTGTCGGCACAATTTCCTCTGTGCTGCCATGGGAATGCAGGTTTTGAGAACACAGGACCCTCTCAAAACTTGCAGGTCCCCACTTTCTGGTGTCCTTTCTGTGATCACACTTCCTCGTGAAATGCCAGTCTTCCAACTCCCGCTCTAGCTCTCTCCTTTTCTCCTGTCTTGCTGCAGCCTTTTCTGCTTCACAAGTTTGATAATTGGCTTCAGGTGTGAACCATTAGTTTAAATTGCCTGAGTCCTGCAATGGGGCTAATTGCCCGACTACTACATCTATATGCCTCTTCAGCTCTCTTCCTCGTCTCAGTCCCTATAGGATTTTTGCACATGTAGTTTGCTTAAAAGTTAAGGTTTTCCACTTCATTATATTTAAGGGTAGAATGAATTCCATTAGTAATGTTAACAGAGGGGCAGTAGGTTTTAACTTTTATAGATGAAGATGGTTTAGAGAAGACATTTCCGCCATCCCTTGAAGTGTACCCCTGGAATTTAGGAGGGCATTTTATTTTAGGAACTATATAGAAATTTCATATGGCATAATATGCTTTGGTGTCCCAATCTTAGGATTGAACTGCCTTAGATTTAATGGGAGGTTGAGAGACATTAAAATGACGATAAGCCATAACCTCTTCTAGCACAGTGGTAAAGTCTCCCTATCAGAAGATAAATACTGTCTCATCCCAGGGAATCTCCTCACTACCCTGGGCCTTGTCTGCACACAGGTGATCCTCCCGCAATACACCACCCACAGGGTTGGAATCGGGAAGCGTCTGCCTTCCCCTGGCCACCAGGCACGGTTTCAGTAAAGGATCCGCAGGATTCTTCACAGTAGGTCCCAACCAAAAGCTTCCTACAAGTAAAATGCACAACAAACCTATAATTTAAAACTTTTTTTTCTCCAAGTCACCAGAATTGGCCCTTGTATATGACCCGTTGCTGTATTGTCCCAAGTATAAAGAAGCTACTCACACTAATATGGGTTCATTGCACCCATACACCTCACCTAGGCAAAAATGCAGCATTCTGCAAGGCACAAGAGGGTGCCATTAAGTTTATTTACCTATTGTGGAACTTGCAGCATATGTCAATACACCAAAGAATGTAATATTTTAAAGATCAACCTAAACGAGGAGCTGATCATAAAAGACTTTATAAATTGCAGGACCAAATTTGTGGTATATGGAATTGTTTGTGTGTGTGTGGTCTCGTTTATATTGGGAGCACGATACGTGAACTCCGGATAAGAATGAGGGAGCATTTGAATGCCTTACATGAAGAGGACATAAGGTTACCACTATCGCTCTGTTAGCAGAAATACCACCAAATGGATGATAAGGCAGGAATGTGGTTTATTGGAATAAGAGTATTACAGAAAGACCCCACAGGGGGGCAATACAGAGAATGCACTCGGAAGAATGGAAGCTGAAATGATATGCAAATATAGCATTGTGCCTAAAGTTCTTGATTCAGACAACGAGAGAAGTTTATGTGTGTGTGATAAAGATGCAAAAAATGACCAGTATATGAAAGAGCCTAGTAATAGTTAACCTCGGTGTTGGGGAACCGTATCATCGGTGGTAGACTATTGGGTTAATATAAGAAGTAAGGACCTTGATACTAATGGGTGTTGTGAATGTTTGTTCATCTCGGGAAACGAGACGCTCCGCGGTACAGTGTGTGAGCACTTTGTGTATATATGTAAATCGTGTATGATGTCAGGCGTTTTACGTCTGACATCAATACTATTAATTGGTAAATAAACAAAATGGCACCCTTTTGCGCCTTGTGGAATGCCGCATTTGTTCCTAGTGGTGGCGTATGGGTGTAATTGGGTGGTTCAGCCCAGAGAGACCTGGGATACCCAGAGACTATTTAAGCCACACCTAGGCTGAGAAACATGCTTTGTGTTTTTTGCACCTGCAGCGTGACACTCAACGTGTTCGGATCGGTCTCCAGTAGGCCTGCATCTTTCTTCTGCGCTCAGCTCCTGCAAGAACAAGAACACCGTTAGGAACAGCCTTACCTTGCGGCGCTTCTGCCCATCATTCATCGCTTATTCTGTCCTGCGGGCATCTTCGGCGGTGTCATTCCCATCCCGGCACGCTGCTTCCTAAGGAAAAGTGAAAAGAACAGAAAAAAGGCATTAGTAAGCATTCTGCAAATCTTCGCTTATTTTTAAATACCGTACGAGCTTCAAACGCTTATCTGAATCCGGGCCGCTCTGGGGGAACTCTGTCTCCGGAACTTCTCATCCATCTGCAAGAGGGCAAAGACACTGCAGGTTAGCGTGGAAACATCTAGAGACGCCGCTTACCCACCGCATTTGTTCTTCATAACCGGCATCCACGCTGAAAACGTTGCAGCACCTAAAAGACATAGAAAAAGAACTCAGTTCAATGCAAATACGAAAGGGGTGCATCGCGCTCTCACTCACCTTCAGCGCTACTCATCTCAGCAGCACGCCGCCATCCCCGGACGCCGGCCATCATCTAAGGAAGGAAAGGAACGAAGTTAGAGAACTGTTCAAAAGACTTATTATACTTACCTGTCGGACTCTTGCCAGTGAAGTAACTAGGCAGCAACGAGCCCGCATCAATCAACGCGCCCCTGCGCTGAAAGCAGGACGGAGAAAACAATCCAAGAAAACAAGGTGAGCTGTGGATCAAAGGGAAGGGTTGGACCCCGGGGAAGAAGGGGTTCAAGCACACAGAGACAATAGGGAGTGAAACTCTACCAATCCTGTGTAGCCTCCAGGGAAGGGTTTGAGGTCGTAAGAGGTCAGAACAGGCTGAGTGACATCCCCGTGGATACCAGGTGAGCGTTACAGTAGCTGACCAATAAAATAATTTTGTGTACCAAAGGAACTGATCATTGTTTTGTGTTTTAAAATCTTCAGTATATAATTAGGTATTCAACAAATTAATTCAGTGTGTTTCTCAATTGGTTATTATTTGTTGACATATTTGAACCAGTGACATTGGGCTTAAGGTTACATGTTATGATCAGTGCGGGCCTTTCCACTGTGAATAAAAGAATAATTAGATTAAAAAGCAGCAAAACCCTTTTTACTTATTTTTGGGGTAGATCGCTCTATGGAGTGTTAGCCCTCATTTTCTGACACCTTAGAGTTAGTTTTAGAATGCGAGGGCTAAGATTTCAGACACAGGATATTTTTGCTTTGGACATCTTGACACTTGACAGCCCCTTAGTTTTGGTTGAGGTAGGGAAATGTCTCTTAGATTAGGGATAGTGAGGCATTTCTAACCCCTTTATTATTTAATAAAAGTTTGTGCCAATCGCCCTGTGTCCTGTGTCTCCGTCGCATTCCGGGCTCCTCACAGCACAAACAGATTTGTGTAATTACTGGCAATAGTATATCTCCTGCCCATGCAGGTTGAAAACTATAAACAGGTCCTTTTTAAAAGGCACGCATGCATACATAGATAGATTGACAGTTGCACACATAAATAGAATAAAAGCATTACACACCACAGTATTTAAAGCTGCATTCAAAGTCACACAAACACGAAAGTAACACACGTCTGTTTAGTGAAATCACACACACATGTTCAGAGAAGGATGTGCATCCATATTCCGAGAAGACTGCACACACATATATTCAGAACTGAGTGCAAGAATATTTGCATACTATTGCCTCATGTTGGTATGCTACCACTGACGTATTCAGTGTTGTCTAGAATGTTGCAAACGTTGAAAAAATATTTAGAATCTCTAATGTCTTTTAGAGTATGATATACACATACACCTAGCCCCCAGCACACGTGCGTGCCGCTTATTTGGTTTCTCATCCGTGCTCGCTCCCCTCCCTCCACCCGCCATTGGCTGGATCGCTGCACTTAATTCACCGTCCCAGGGCAGCCCTCTGCCCGGCAGCCCCTGCGGCTAAGGGATCCAAGGCAAAGGGCGGCTCCTACAGAGGCGGCACCAAGATGTGTCTGCAGGTGTCCGCAGGGAAGCAAAGGAAGCCAGACACCAACAAAACTGTGAGTGTGGCATGGGTGGGGAGTAGAGCAATCACTCTACTCCAGAAAGCCCTTGCCACTCTGCCTTACCGTCCATAGCGTAAATTGCTATAAAACTGCACCTTGCATACCTAGAGTTGTTGTGACCATCAGCCTAGATCCAGTCTTGACTGAACTGCAAATGTTGCATTCCTCTACACACTAGCATACTGCCCAATGCTGACTAGTGCCACACATACAGAGAACGATCTAGATTACCTTGCGTCACACTTAGACAGGTGTAACAATGTTAGCATGTACCCCACTAAGATGGAATTCTAGCTTCGTCATATCTAGACAGGATTGTGTATGTTAGCATGTGCCACACTTAGGTGGAATCCTAGCTATGGGGCTATGCTAATGTCAACTTAGCTTACGCCACATCTAGACAGGACCGTTAATGTTAGCATGTACCACACTTAGATGGAATTCTTGATTCTAGTCTGCTTCGCATCTAGACAGGATTGTTAATGTTAGCATGTACCACACCTAGATGGAATCCCATAATTGCAATGGACAGCAATGCCAACTAACAACCAACAATTCCATCCCTCTGCATACACCTCTCAAACTCTAACCAAACACAACAAGCCTAAAACGCAGCAATCCGCATAAACTTCACAACAATGCAACAACAAAACAAACCACACATAGACTTGCACAACAGAACACGACGACTACGGACCGTAAAACACCCCAAGCCCAGCCAACGGACCCACTGGGCTGAGGCTGCTAACACCACATCACTGCTCTCTTCCACTTTTCCAGCTTATTCCCACTAACCGACCCCTTCTCCTCCCCTTTTTCAGAGCCGCCAGGGTACCATTTTGGTGGTGAGTGCGCGGTACAAATGTCGTTTAACATTAACATTAACATAACATATATACGAGAGTCAATGCCGTTATGGACTTATAATAGTGGGAATCATACAGACAGGTAAATTCGTTTTTGTTGATTATTTGTTTGTGATCTATAACATTGTGGTCTTCTCCATGGTGAAATGCTGGAGACCACTGTTGGCTACATTGAGACAATTCTTTTGAATACATTTCAAATTCTGAGACTCCCATTGTTTATTGTCCAGAATTGTGGGATGGGAGTGTACATAGAGGGTAAATTAGACTGAGGATGTCCCACTCTAGCAGAATCAATAAATAAAATCCATATCTTCCAAAAGTACACAATGTTGGGGAAGAAAGGATTAGAATCCATCCATAATCTGTAATTTAGGCACTAGACCACACCTTTATCTTTTAGCCAGTTTCTTTGGTTTACTCAATGGCTTTATAAAGGTGTTCATTTCATAATCCAAGCACTGCTACATTGGGAGGTTCAGTAAGAAAAGCACTCTGTGGTAGCGTGAATTTTCCCATGATTGTGCAAGTCTAGTCAAGTGAGGAAGCCTTGATTAGAGGTAAGAACTTCTGTTTCCAAATGTAGCACCTTATCCACTAGACCTCCTTTCCTTTCCTCTCTCCTTCCTTACATCTCCCGTTTTCTCCTCTGCTCCTATATATGTCCTCTTCTCCTGTGTGGGACCTGTGGTAAGTCGGGGGACGGGGCGGGGGTGGGCAGTGGGAAGAAGAATGCAGTGACAGTGAGTGATATGATATGATAGGTTATTTATAACGTGCTTAATACGCAGAGGTTTCTAAGTGCGGACCCGGGGGAACAAACCTATGTTGCTCTTGTCGTCTTGCTACCAAGGCGTGCATGTTGCCGCTGGGCTATCCTCCCGAGTGCTGCTTCTGTACTGGCTTCAGGGTGAAGGTGTGCTTCCAAAGGATTGATAGTGGGGTCGCTTGTGCATGTGGTTGTGTGCGACCATGCCGGTAAGGCAAGGGCCGGGGGATGGTGCTATGCTTGTGTGGAATTAATGGGTTGTGGGCAACTAAATGCCTTTTGGTGAGTGGGGGGATGTTAGAATGTGTCTGTCAGGTTAGTTGAATAGTGAGACAGGGTGTGCACGTGGGACTGTTAAAGGAGGGTGTTGAGATGTCTGTAAGGAGGGCGAGGGTAGTGTGGTGCTGGATACCACAGTATTCCAAAATCTGAGCAGAATCATTTGTAATTCCTGCTGATCAGCCTGCGGAAATGTCTAACCCAGTCATGTAGTTTGTATTAGTAATATTACCTGTACTATTCTGTGTACTTGATGAATATTCCTCTATATTCTTTGTTAACCTGTGCTTTCAGCTCAATGCTATGCATTTGTCTTCTCATTATGCTGTAACCTTCGAACAAAGATTGTTTTGCCCATGTAATGCTATTTATATCTGTAAGACATGTGCACAGATGCCCCAGGGCCATGAGCGCAATACAAATAAAACAAATGCAAGGTAGATGATGCTAATCCCCGGCCTACTCTCATTATTTTTAATCCCGTGTCACTTGATCATTCTGACAATTGTCCATTATTTTTACCCTCCCTCATGGTCAAGATAGTTTATCTCTTTACCCGCTGGGCAACATTGCAAATTCTACTTGATGGTCTTACTCCTAATTACATCTGATGGTCTTTCTTGCTGATCGTGTTTGATGTGATTATTATTCTGTCATCAGTAGTGATGTGGGTCTTACTGGCCAAATCACTTGAAAAAAAGTGTTTTATAATTGGAGAAACACTCCTAAACTGCCTTAAATGGTTCTGCTAGTTGAGAGACCCCCTACCATTACCTGATCCAGGATTTATGAGAAATAGTTTGTTTGGATGATATTGCACAGCTGCACAGTCCCAGGGTTAAGAGAATACCCCCTGGATACATTTGAGTGTAATGGCAAAAAAGAGTGCATAAAAAAACCAAGACCATTAGGTGGTCTATATGCCCATTGTTTACTGCTGACTTTCAAAGATACTCGGTTTCCAGCTTGATCAAATTATGTAATACTAGGAACATCACTAGCTCAATGTATCTTATTTTCACAAGCTGCTAAAACTAGCACCACATCCTCGAAATGTGCAGCATTAGACTACATGGAAGTCCCGTAATTTTCTTTCAGGCACCCCCTTTATAAATCACCACTTGCACGCCCCCAACTCCTATTTAAGTGCAACCAAAAAGTACTAGTCAAATACTTTACAAACAATGACTGTGTATTGTCGTCTTGCATACTGATAAACATGGGGTCATATCTTTTCCTCCTCTTTTGACTACAATTATGTGATCCTGGGCAAATTGCTACATTTCACTGTGCCTTGTTTTCACTAAGTGCACGCATTGGGATTCTCTCTCCCTCGATATTCTGCTTGACTAAGATGCAGCTGGGTGGAGTCCTGCCAGATGTGCAGTTTACCATAAATGAATCGCACGGAAATTTAAAAAAAGTAAGCCTCAATTTGAGTTGTCTTGTCATGGGTTAAGGGCTTACTTGAATTTACAGGTCCCACTGCAGATTTCAGTAATTAATTTTCCTCCACCCCTCTTCTTTCGTGCTTCTTCCTCATCGACCTTTCACCCTCCCCGACACCCCCCTCCCTGACCCTCACGCCCGGCATTCTCTTCAACTCAGACTTGCACCCGCCACCTTTTGTGCCTAACTCAGAACGTTGTACCATCAGACCAACAAGATTGAAGATGCAAGGGCAAAAAAAAAAGAAAATGTCCTGCATTTGTTTCTTTTTAGTTTCACTTACCAAACTGAGTGGGCAGGGCCGCGCGTGTTTACGTTTTCTTTTCGCTCTGTTCCTGTCAGGGAGACTTGGGGACATCATGCCAGGTAATAAATTGACGCGCTCTCACTTTTTTTGATTGAGCTCTGTCAGCAATCTACATGGGCATGAGTCCTTACTCGCCTTCCTCTTTGCCAATCGGAACTTTCGAGTGGACCTAGTCATGTGCTGTCATGTGCTGGAACCTATACTCCGTGAAGCACAGTAAATGTCTGTGTGAGGCATTTCCTCTCCCAATATTCGCACCGAGTGGTACAAAGGAAGGATAATGTTTAACGTATGCACTGATGGAGCACAGTGCATTCTAGGAAATGCATGCCTGTGTGCTTTTGAAAATATCTGACATGTGTTTGGGGTACCTAGGTAAATGATGGCAAAACCTAGCATGTTATGGGAACACATGGGATGATCAGCTACTCCTAAAGGTTCCTATCTGATACACTGGGGAGATGGAAGATTCTCAGTGGCAGGCCCTGCCATGTGGAACCTTCTGCATGGGTACATTAGTCAAGCAGCCTACCTGCTAATATTTAGGGAAACGTTTACACCATGGCAATGGGTAAATGTGAAGAAACTTGTTTGCCATTCTTTCACCTCTACACTCACTTTCCGTCTCCCTGCCTCTAGCATGGAATGGTCTTATTTAGTGATTATTTAATGAGCTATGGACAGAAATAAATGTAATAAACATATCTGCTGTCCCTGACTTATAAACCTCATAATGAGTCTGCCTAGTATTTTATGCTAGCACTGAGGGTAAGGTAGGTGAGGCTGTCCCTTTGCTACTGATGACTGCAGCTGTCATTTGAGACTGTATATGGCATGACATCAACCCAGACCTGCGCTTCTGCAGGTGGTCTTCTGAGTTGGATATCGAGGATCAATGGGTCTCTGTATTGGGTAGGAAAACGATAATATCAGTTGCATTGGATAACGGCAGAAGAAAGTCAACCCTATTTTACCAGTATTTATTTTACTGCTAATGCCTTGCTTTTTTATTGTTCTGATAGTTCGCTTATGTGTCCTACAGTTAGGCCTCATTCAGTGCATGGAGTCGGAGTGCATCATGATGTATTTGTTTACTTTTTATTTTATTTTTTGTCAGCGCTTAAAGTCTTCATCGCTCCACAGGAGAAAGGATGCTACCTGCAGATTGCTCACACAGGTATGTATTCCAACCCTTCCGTACTTGGAACTCTGACACAAGTGGAGCAATATGTGTAATCCTTTGAATCAAGTGTCGGTGACATTCATGTTAAATGTTTGGTGTGCATGGTAAGAATAGTTGTTTCTAGGCGTGGTGTTGTCTAACTGCTGTGTTATGCTGATAACGTTCAGTTTTCAGTAGTGCTCCAGTAGATAGTGTTGTTGCTCTACTCAGCCCTACTTACCATAACCTCAGGAGTGTGAAAGGCTGAATTGGCTTACCGTAAACTCGTAGAAGGCCCACACAACTAGCCCGTTAGCCCATAGAGCTATCCCGCCGAGGGGTCACATCTCCCCAGCCTACTTGGTCCTTCATTGGCTAAACATAGCAAAACGAATCCAATACAAGGCTCCGTGCATAACCCACAAACCGCTTCATGTACTTGGCCCAGACTTCATCTCTAAATTCATCCCTTAGATCCCTAGAATCAAAAGAACAAGGGTGGAAGAGTCTTCTAGTATGTAAGCGCCAGGCTACCAATTAGTGCCATGCAGGATGTAAAAGTATGTAAAAAATATGGCATCGCTACATAATATCCCCAACAAAAATATCACCGTAGATATGGCCGTTTGGTTCGCCATAGGCAATAATTTTGTTGGGGATATTATGTGGGAGCAGGGGTTGCGGTGGTGTCCCCCACACATTAAAAAATGATGCGGGGGTTGCGGGGGTGTCCCCCGCAGGTTCCATGTGTGAATTTCGCCGCAAAAATATGGCGATATTTTTGCATGCGATATTTTTGCGGCGGAATTAACACATTGCACCAAAAATATGGCCTTCTAGCTCTGTCTTTTAAGCTTGTTCTGCATAACGTTAAATTAATTACCTGCAGAACTCCCCTCCTTAAACATCACCCATCCTACAAACCATTTACATTGATGCCTGTTGGGTGAGAAACAACCCTTGCCCTACTCTGGCTGAGCCCACTAACCTGTCTACTGACTTTCTAAGTATTCCTACATATTTTTCTTTGTTCTTGGTGATATCACGGAAATAAATACTGGTGGTCATTATTTCCTCATGCCATACAGCAGTTAGCACATATTCTAGGACTGACTTCATTTATTAATCCTAACTTCAGTGCTAGAATATTTTGAGATTGTTGGATGGTGCTCAGGGTGCTATTTGGAATAAATAGTTTCAAAAACAGTATTTAATCCAACGATTGTTTCTAGGTAACATTTTAGCCCTAAGGCTTCATTCAAAACCTCAATGGGAACTGTAACTATTTTTGTGTGCTGCTTTGATAGCTCTTGAGGCTATCTGGGCAGGGGTGCTCTAAACCTACCTCATTGTGTTCCTAGGGGAGTGTTCTTGCCCAGACAGTGTGTCTTATTTGCAGTTTTCACTGGGCTGTACCATAGTGTATTCATTCTACCACGTTGGTAACCATTTGCTTCATGAACAGGAACACCGCCTACTTGTCCTCTAACTCACCAGCTAGCTTGAAGGTTGTTTGTTTATTTATTTATTGGGCATTTGTATTGCGCCTATACACAAGTGTTTCCAGATGCCACGAGACAAAAATGGGTGGGGGCACATAAGAAAAAGAAACAGTGACGGTTATAGTGGCCTTGTAACAATCCTACTGTGCAAGTGCAAAGAAAAGGGCGATAAAAGTGCATGGGGAGATTGGAGTAGGGGGCAAGGATGGGAGGGTGAAGTGCAGGATAGGGGGGCCCAAAGGGGATGGGAAAGTGCTGAGGGGGGCCACAAGGTCAAGCGTAAGGGCAAAAGGGGAAGGGCAGATAACTGCAATGGACAGGGTGGACCATATTCGGGCTAGTCTGGGGAAGGGAGCCTGAGGGCAAGTGCTGATAGGGGATGCTGGGGGAGACTGGTCAGGGATGGTCTGGCCCCCCGTATGACTCAGAAGAGACCAGTCACAGTGGCAGAGGTATAATTAGCACAGGATGGGGAGAGGGAAGGAAGAGGAGAAAAGGAAAGTCTTGAGAAGTTTCCGGAACTTGAGAAAATCTGGTTCAAGTCTGAGTGGGGCATGGAAGCCCTTCCAGAGGGAGGAACCTGCAGAGTAAAGGGATCTATCTCCCACTCTCTGCTTGGGTAAATGTCTGACCCCCAGAGAGTTGGAGCTGGAGGACCGAAGAACTCTAGCTGGGATGTATTTGGAGAGGGAAAGCTGGATGTAGAGTGGTCCCAGGCCCAAGACTGCCTTCTGGATGATCCAAAGGGTTTTGAATTTTATCCTTGCAGTCACCGGGAGCCAGTAGAGAGATTTTAGGGCTGGAGGGATGCGGTCCCTCGGCTTGAGGCCAAGGATAAGTCTTGCAGCCCTATTCTGGATTAGTTGAAGGAGCGAAGGGAGGAAAGAGGCAAATTAAGCAAGTGGCTGTTGCAGTTATCCAGCCTAGAGTGCACCCATGCTCTGGAGACGACTAGCTTCTCGGGACGGGGAGAGAGGAGTTAGGAAAGGTAGAATGCCCATGATAACGTGTAGCTGAAAGTTGGACTTCTTTGCAAGGTCCTTAATGTGTGGAGAGAAAGAGAGAGAGGAGTCGAAGATGACCGTAAGGTTTTTTGCCTCACAGGAGTGTGAGGGGAGAGGGCCCAAGGAGGGTGGCCAGAGAGTGGGAGGGGGGAACGGGGAGCAGGCGTTTCAATGAGAAGGATCTCTGCCTTAGTGGCATTGAGGCAGAGATCATGGCAGAGCACCAAGCATGAATAGCAGTCAGGCAGTCGGGTATGAGAGAGGAGGGACAGGAGGTAGAGGATGGAAGCTTAAAGGCGAGCTCTGTGTCATCAGCATAACACTGGAAGTAAGGAGAGAAGTGGAGATCAAGTGGGCAAGAGGGGCCAGGTAGATGCTGAAGAGCCATTGCGATGGGATAGAGCCCTGAGGGATGCCACAGGTGGCGAGTGAGGAGGAGGAGGAGAGGAAAGGGCACAATTGTACTTGGGAGGGTTGTCTGAGAGGAATGAGGTGAACCACGCCAGTGCATGGTCCGTGATGCTTAGTGTATCATAGAGACGATTTGAGGCTGGAGTGGTTGACCGCGTCAAAGTCCGAAGAAAGATCAAGGAGGATAAGAACAGAGGGAGAGTTGGAATCCAGGCCCGAGAGCAGGTCTTCAATGGTGTTCAGGAGAGCAGTCTCCATGCCCCTGGATTGTCTGAAGCCAGACTGGTGGTCATGGAGTCAGCCAGCCCCTTCAGTGTGGCAGGCCAGTTGTCACGACTCTCAGCCCTGATTCCCCATTGGCAAGCCCATTGGCCAGGTGGAATCAGACTTTGGATCGCAAATAAGGCCTGGCATCCGCTTCACAGACCCTCTTGGGGCCAGTCCTGGCACCTTTGGCGCCAGGCTCATAAACTGGGAAAGACATCTGCTTAAGGAACTACTTTATTTAGGCTTTCAGCCAACATGGAGGCATCCACATAGCTTGATTCCTAGAACCAAGCTATGCGGTATAGTGTTTTGGGTGTGGTGGCCTAGGGACTACTTTACCTGGACTACTTTGCAGAGGCTATTTAAACCACACTCGAACAAGACAACACGCTTTGCGTTACTTTGCTACTAGCAACGTGACGCTCACCGTATCCAGCTTCTCACGAGCCTGGCAAGATCCGGACCTGCAGAAAAAAACAACGAACGATGTTAGCAACAGAATCTTACCTGCAATCTCCATCCTTCTCTGCTCGCAGCTCCACCCGGATCGAAGGACCTGAGAAAGGAAGAAAGACATCATTAAAGGAGGTAGTAGAGACATTTCAACTAAGAATCGCTTAGAGACTTACCTGGCTGGTTGTTTTTTGACCGGTATAGCTCCGGAACTCCACCCGTGCTGGGAGCACACTGGACCTACGAAAAAGAGAAAACACAAGTCAGTGAAGACAAGACATCGTCGCCTTGCGCAAAGCTCCTACTTATTGCATCATAGCGCTATTGTGCGCCATCGTTTACCGGAGAAAACCAGCCTACCCAGTTCGCCAAGCGGACACTCCGTGCACCTAAGGGAGAATAAAAAGAGACATTATCGAACAGAAAAAAGGCATGCAAGAATAAGAACGCCATATATCGCAATAAGACCTACCTGAAAGACATTACTGGGTCGCTGTCAGTGAAGTAACTGGCCCGCACGCGACCAACGAAAGACAACGCGCCCCTGCCCAGAAAGCAGGACGCAGAGCCAACCAACTTCGATAACAAGGTGAGAAGAGAACCCGGATGGGCTGAAATCACAGGGGAGGTGGGGGAAAGCTTACCTTGGTCGTCCAATCCTAAACATAGTCTTCATTTCCAGGCGGAATTTACCGAGAACCGCACCAGGGAATCATTGAGAAGGGCATTAGCAACCAACTTGCTGGGTGGCGTCCCGGTGAATACCAGGTGAGCGTAACATCAGTTGGGGGAATGACCAGCTTATCCATGAGTTTGCCAAGGAAAGGGGTGATGGATATAGGGTGATAGTTAGCTGGGCAAGAAGGGTTGGCAGACAGCTTTTTCAGGAGAGGGTGCACAAGAGCATGCTTGAGGGGTGGTGGGAAGGAGCCAGTGGCAAAGAAATGATTACAAAAGTCAGCCAAGACTGGGTGAGAGAGGCAATGTTGTCCTTGATGGTTCTGGAAGAACAGGGGAGCTCCTGTTCAGAGGAGACTTTCATAGAGCAGACTACTCTAGAAAACTCATCTGGTAAAATCGGAGAGGAGGAGGAGAGAATTGGTGGTAGAGAGGGGCCAAGGTAGCCAAGAGAGCAGGGGGGATGGGAGGGAAATAAATGACAGTGAGGACAGGATGTCCTGAGTTTTAGAGGAGAAACGGGAGGCCAGTACAGTGCAGGGTGCCTGGGAGGGAGGAGGAGAGGAGAAGATTGCAGTAGGATTGGCAAGTTCCTTGCAGATTTCAAAAAGTTGAGCCGTATTATTAGTAGCCCCAGTAATGCAGGCCTGGACATGAGCTCTCTTCTTGGAGCAGATATTGCCGTTGGAGAAGGCGGCAGGCCAGTTTGTCAGAGGATGTACTTGAGGTCTGCCACTTCCGCTCAGCACTTAAGCTTCAAAGCTGCCAATTCAGAGTCCTACCAAGAGTTTAATTTGGAGGCAAGCTTCATGCGGATCCTCATGACAGGGGCAAGGATGTCCAAGGTATTAGAGATGGAGGTTGGCCAGAGCAGAGTCAGTAGGAGAGTCGGACGGGGACAGGGGGTGGGATGAAGGTTGCGGCAAATGCGACTGACTCACGCTTCACCGGTCGAATAACTGAGAAGGAGACTGGCAGTGAGGGTATAGGCATCATTGGGGGAGGAGAGATCGAGGTGAGAGGAGAAGAGGGAGTGGTCAGACCAGGAGAGAGGGGTAGTTGGAGAGAGGGATGTCTGTAGAGATGAGAGCATCCAAGGTATGCCCGGCAGAGTGGGTTGGGCCAGAGGGAAGAATTGTGAGGGAAATCGAGTCACAGAGTTCATTAAAAAGTTCAGTGATCAAATCCGGAGAGTCAAGGTGGATGTTAAATTCCCCAAGGGAGAGACGTTTGGGGGAGGAGGTAAGGAGAGGGGAGGAGAGGTCTGCCCATTCCTGGAGGAAGAGGCTAGTTAGTCAGAAGGGCCTGTAGATGGCGGCGAGAGTGAGAGTGAGGGAGAGGGTAGGGTAGACAGACCGCCTGCAGACGAAGCATTTCGAAGGATGAGTAGGATTGAGTGGGGATGATGGTGGCCGGGATCCACTTGGGGAAAAACAGAGCCACTCTACCACCAGACCGGGAGAGCCTGGAATTAGACAGGATCTTGTAGCCCTTGGGGGAGAAGAGTGTAAAAAGCATTGACAGAGCTGGCCTTGAACCACATCTCAGTAAGAGCAAGGACGTCAAGGTCCTCAACGAGGAGACGGATGTCACAGACGTGTTTGACAGCAGAGTGTGATTTGAGGGTCTCTTAAGTGAAGCTGGTTCCCCCCTTTAAATGTTTTCTGAGGGGGGGAACACGGGGGCAGGCTGCCACCATTGCGGGTTGGGGGGGAGATCGGAGAAGGTGCGGTGGTAGGAGGGGGGGGCGAGTTGAAAAGAGAGGGAAGACGCCTCTCGAGGAGGAGGCCGAGGAGGTGGTGGCCGGGCTGAGCGCTCTGGGCAATGTTAGTGCCATTACGATAGACATTGAAAATGCACCTGGATGATGCGAAGTGAGCCAAGAGCACTTCCATCTGGTACCACCATTTATGGGTGAAAAGGGAGAGGACAGAAACAAACCATATGGGGTGTACATAGGTCCAGAACGGCAAAGAGAATGTCAGTGATAGTCTCTCTGGAAGAAGCATTGACCTAGGTGTCGGCAATAGGCAGACCAGGGTTGGAGATCAGGAGAGCCTTCTTAAATTTCTTCCTGTCAGACTTTGAGAGAGCGAGAGCGAGGATAGGAGATGGAGAAGCAGTTGGAGTAGATGGGAGAACCAGAGAGCACCATGGGGACAAGTGGGAGAGGGTGGTCAAGTGGATAACTGGAGGGAGAGGGACAGAAATGCACTGTGCCCAACAGAATACACAAGGTGGCCTAGCAGATGTGAGATACAAACAGTCATACGTATGTGGAGCACGAGGGGGTCCACATTAAAGATCAACTTTGCACACTAAAATTACCTGAAATGAAAAATGATTTGGCACAACGCTTTACATTGCTTTTGTGGACTACACAGCGTCCTTTGACAGCAACATTAGAGAAAAGCTATGGGAGAAGTTAGTAAGATGGGGAATAGATCCCTCCTTTTTGTTATTCATCTAGTCACTATATTCTAAAACGGAGGTACAGGTAAGATTATCCCAGGAAGGAAGCTTAGCAAAGCCTCTCTCAACCAACATAGGTCTGAAGCAGAGTTGCCCTCTTGCCCCCCTGCTCTACAATCTTTCCACAGCAGAGTTGGTTCAAGCCGTGGAGAAGGCACATAACCACCTCCACCCGCCCGATTTAGAACGGAAGTCCTGAGCTGCTTAACATATGCCGATGATATCGTTAGGATAGATCGGATGGCTATAGGTCCCCAATGCTCGTTTGAAGCTCTATATATCTATTCCAGAGAACATGGGCTTCACCCTAATAGCAAAAGACCAGAATACTTGCGGCGGGGAGAGGTGCATATGGAGTCCCCTCTTTTAGGTGGAACCTTGGGGGTGGGGATGTCACCCTGGAACAAACCTCAGACTACAGATATCTTGGAACAATGACCAGAGCAAATTTGAGCCAGGCTCAACTGAGGGAGGGTGTGACAAGCGCAACATGGAAAAAATGGCTTGTGCTGGAAAAGATCATTGTCACTCATGGTGGTCATTCTGTGGAGGCCAATATCAGAGCCTGCAGACAATCAATAGTCCCAAGCATCCTCTATGCGCTAGAAGTCTACCCATTAAACCTTATAGAATGGCTTACTAAGCTGGAGGTAAATATATTGCGCTCACTGCTTGCCCTCCCATCCAATAGAAGCAGTATGCCTGGAATTAGGGCTACCTTCCTTTCTCTCCCTCTGGAAGATTGCAGCATGCAAACTATGGATAAAAATACAACCCACTGATTCCAAGGAGCTGACGCTACTGAGCCTCACAATTCCTCATTCAATCCGATGCAAGAAAAGCAATCGGTACGTGCGTCTCGGGAATACGGTGGAACAACATTTTGAGGATCTGGGAATAAAAAAAAAAAGACAACCTGGTTAGACCTACATCTGATCAAATTGGAGAGGAAAACCAGACATCTTGATATATTGCTAAGGGTGATTCACCTGTCTACCCAGCAAAGATAAGTAGCCTTCTCCCACCAGGGTTTTGACAGGGACTTGCCAAGATCTTACCTCACAAAACTCAGCACTCCAGCTCGAACGAGATTTATCCTCTCTGAGATTAAATACTCTCCCGGTATGGGAAAACACTGGGGCATTGGAGGAGATTCCCTGGACTGAAAGGCAATGTTGCCTGTGTGCCAGTCAAGTGGAGTCCCAGAGGCACATACTCACTAACAGTCCAGCGCTCGCATGGGAATATGAGAGGGGATACGCCAAGTTTAAAATGCAGCTGACAGATCATTTCTGGAACACAATCTTGAGGGCAGAATCACTTGTGATCACAGCAGCGGCATTCCATGTTTGGCAGAGGGCATGGGGAAAGATTGAAAGGGCAATTCGAGATGCTTCACAAGGACATACAAAAACGGATAGTGGTCAGATTCATACCAGCTGGGCAACTAGACATGGTTTTAAACACAAACCTTTATGTACAAAAGTAATGTTAATGTGTTTTTACCTATAATGCTTATTGTTCTATTTGTATGAGATTTTTTATGAATTGTGTACAAGTTTATAAAGTGTAAAAGGTCGACAAGTTCGTCCAAAAAGTATTTAAAAAAAAAAGAAAAAAATCATTTAGCACACTGAAATTCCCAAATTCAAAAGCAACTTACAAGATAGCAAGGTACAGTAAGGATGGCAAATTTGAAAGTCAATTGGTACAGAAAAATGCACTAGGGCTCGAAGTCCAGATGACTTAGTGAGATGAGGAGCTACATGAGTTAAGAGATATATTGAAATAACAAAAGTTCAGAGTGCAGCAGTGAGGTAGAAGACTTGGAGAGAGAAAAGGCAGTCTAGAATGTTGTAGTATGGACGGGACGGAGGGAGTGATACAAAGATCTGGCTTGCTGGAGCAAACATGAATGAAAAGCGGGACATGGAAAGGTCACAGGTGGTGCTCACCATGATTGACAAATGTGCCAGTGCGCTTTAGGTTGAATCAGCGAGGAAACAGCAGGATGCATGACAGGCGGCGTTGGACCGGCAGTTTCAGCCGTCAAGGCCAGACCAGGGGCCTTTGTGTGGGCCTTTGTGCTGGGCGCCGGCTCTCTCTGGTGCCAGCTCGCGGTATGCCCAGTTAACGCACACGCAGACCAATCAGGAGTCTTATTGATCTGGCTCCATGGCAACCCTCGGAAGTAGTCCAGTGCCGAGGATGAGGCCGGTAATTTCAAAAAGCTGAAAGTGGAACTCAGTAAATGCAGTCCACACGTGTTGTCAGCTGAATGAGCGCAGGCAAATAGTTAAAATTGCAGCACAGTGAATTCAATGCAATCTTAATGCACAGTTTAAAAAGTATACAAAAACGCCACAGTGCTTGCTGACGCCCAGAGGGCTTACATGCGGGGATGACGCCGCGCAGCCCTGCGGTGTTGCAATGTTTCAATGTTTTTTATGAAGTGAATATTTTTGGAAATTTGCTTTCATGTGTGCTGTCTGTCTGACTCTGTAAACCCCAAGTTCTTATTCAATCGATGGTCTGGATCTGTTCCTGTTCACCTCAAAGAAACATCACTGTAGAATCCGCTGTTTGAAACTGATACTATACTCCAAGTTAATGGCCTGCTACTCCATGACCAGAGGGATCCATCTGCAGTGATCCCACCTCTTGATGTTTCAGAGGCAGTCAGCTCCTTCAATGCAGCTGCTGTGTGCTCCCCTGAGATCCCTGCAGTTTGGTTCACTGGCCCAGAGGTGGGAGCACTGAATGCTGTTGTAGACTGGGCAACATTTTTCTGACATTGAAAGGTTTCTGCTCCAACTCTTTGGAGTCTACCGCTGTTTTTCCAGTGGAGCCTACCCTTTCTTGCCCTGTAGCATGAAATCCAGATCGGAACATGAGTTGGCTCACTTTGCTCTATGATTATGATTGCATTATATATTAGCACCTGCGGGAGAGAGCTGGCGAAACTGTTTTCAGTGCCTTTTTATCAAATCTCTTTATTTGTGTCCATTCATGCAGCTTTTACATTTTACAGACATTCATACAGGGCTCGCAAAGCCTACTCACCCGCTTGCATAGTAGAGTAGATTTTATGAATGGGCAGCACCATTTTCAGGGGATGTTTGAAACTTTTATTTAACATTTACTTTGTTTGTAGTAAAGGTCAAGTACATGTTTCACTGTGGATGGCTAGCAGCAGTGTGCCAAACATAATGTTTTACAGAAACTGCATTTACATGTTTTGCCATCCGTTGCCATGGGTTGAGTGTATTTCTCTTGGGTTGAGTAGGTAAATTAAATTGCTCAACCTACAGGTCTAGCAGAATTTTAAAGAATTTGGAAGGCCAGACTCATCTCACTAATGTCTCGTTTCAGAGATACACAAAAATGTTGTATTGTTGCTCTTTTTGTGTGCAAATAATGTCTGGTGACATTAGAAAAACATATTCGTACAACATTGCTAATCAAATGGGGGTGTCTGCTAATCAAGAAAAATGTAATTAGCAAACTCTTCTACTCAATTGTTGAAAACTAATGTATGCCTTGATGAAGATATAAATGAGGAAAGAACCAATGTAAAGGGAGTCAAAATATCTTTGTAGAATAATAGTAGACAGAATTCTATGATTGCGCTGTGCAATAAAAAAATGTTTCCTGCAGTCTGACACTATGTAAGAACAGCCATTGCCTGTCTTGAGTTGGAGGATGTGTCCTGTAGAAGTCAGTAAAGTCTATATAGACTTTGTAACAGAAGCCTTGGCCTCATCGGAGGCAGTAGGAAAAATGAACACCAAGGCCTTTCCCAGATAAGACCACAGGGCGCACTATTCTGACATTTAGTTTACTGACTTGTATGTTGAGAGGGGCACAGTTTAGAAGACTTTTGATCTCAAACCGGCAAGGCTGCTGCATGGTCTAAAACCCAATAATTGGCAAGTCTTAAAAGCCTCCTAACCTGCCCTCCTCAAAGTGCTGCTGACACTGGCTCTTTTGTAGGGGCCGGTGGCATGCAGACCCAGTCAACAATGGGGAAATCACACAGAAAGACACAACAGATTAATAATTTTTATTTGGGAAAGTACAGACTGAGTATATAATACTTGGTGGGCTATGTGTCTTTGTTCCGTTGGAAAAACCGAGACCAGTAGAGCATTTCACACAAAACGATAAAGGCAAATATCCTCAGCATATTGCATAAACATCTCTATGTGCCACATATAGTTCCAATAGCAAATGATGTGCATGTGCCTTCTTAAATTAGCAAGGCAGTGGAATGTCTTGGGGCCAATTCATCTGTCTGCATGTTTAACTTTACTCCTTTGCATACTAATCTGTAATGCATAAAAACCTATTTAAAAAATATGCATGTAGCTGCGCTGTCCTAAAGAAGACACATTGGGCCTCATTATGAGGTTGGCGGTAACCCGTTGATGCCACCGGTGGGTTGTCACCAACCCTGTAACACTGTTTCCTGTGTCTAACTTCCCGATGCCACCCAGCCATTACAAGTCCCGGCGGATTGGGAAGTCGGGCACTGTTGCTTCTGCGTCAATGCTGCTTTCTGGGGTAGTTGCGCCCGGCAGGTCAGACCTGCCGGGCGCAACGGTCCTGGCTGGCAGAGTTGTAGTTTGCCAGTCCGGAAAGGGTGCCAGTAAGTTGCTACCAGTACCCTTATTTCTGGACCGGCAAACTCTGATTGAGGCCCATTATCTGCATTTGCAAATAAGTATAATTGTCAATATGTGTTGCCTCTCCAAAGCACAACACAGTGTTAATTGTACCGGACAAAACCCTGATTGAACACCTGTACTCGTTTGTGCCACTGTGGCCCAACACCATCTCGGTAAGGTGATTCTGTAAAGGTCCTATTAAGGGCTAACCTAGAAAGGTCTAAGGTGTTTCCTAAGCCTAAGGATACAATAGCGTTGAATTTATAAAAAGAAGAAAAAAAAAAAAGGGAAAAAACGCATGTTGTCACAGAGTGACCAGCCAGGAAGTTTCACGCATGTTTTATTTGGAATTACAGGACAAGGTTTAACTGACTGTTCTTTCTCTGGTTAGATTGTGCACTATAGAAAAATACCGGTAGTTTGATAGGATGCAATGGCTGGAAAAGGAGAACCCTGATGTTCCTCTCTCTTCTACCTTCCTCCAATATTAGTACCTTCTTTCCTACCACTCTACCTTCTTCACACTTCTATTCCTCTTCTCCATTCTTTGATGTTACTCCTCCGACCGCCCTACTACTACCACTCCCTCTGCAGTACTACTGATCTCTTCTCCCCCCAAACTCAGGGATATGGTTCCCTGATCATCCTTCTACTACACCTGCTACTACGACTGCTAATACTACTACTGTCACTAATTTCACCCTTCCCCACTTCTCTCCTAAACCCCTATCCTTGCACCCAACTCTTACTCTCTCCACTAGCCTCACTTTTTCTTAACACTTCCTCTCACAGAAACTACTCTTACCACCATACTCCTACCTGCCACACTATTTCTATCACAAGTTCTATACCCTCCTCCCCACTTCCTACACTACACACAACTGATACCACTCTCTCTCACAAAGACCTCACCTTTACTAAGCTCTGCCATCAACTCTTCAACACTCCTCTCCGCCCTCCGTCCATCTAGTCACTTGTTCCACCTTCACCTCCTCCTGCGACCTCACCCAAACCACCCCTGTCTTTCCTGCTGCCCCCTTTAACACTGTGGAGATTGTTCTGTCCCTTCCACTTCTTATTGGTTGCAGTGCTCACCTGAGCTCCTGCACCAATCAGTGCCTGTCTTTTCCCCATGATCCAGGTGAGACGCTTTAAAACCCCTCTAAGCCTCTCTCGCTTTTCCAGCACAGTTTTCCTGAATGTCTCTGTTTTCCATGCTGCTTTTCTGTCATGCTGTCAGTCTTGAGGCTTGTTTTTCCTCTTTGGTGGTGAAGTTTCTGCTTTCCTGGGTTGCTGGTCGCTGTTATGTGCGGGTGAAGGCTCGTTCCAGAGTCGACGTGGGTGTTGTGTTGCTGTTTGAATCCTCTCTGGCTCTTCTCAGCTGCTCCCAGGAGGCTACTGTGATTGTGGTGCTCGAACAAAAGAAAAGGAGAACCATAGCAAGCAACTGCATTGAGAGAGAGGGTGATAACATTGTTCATATGGGTGGCACATGGGTGGTGGGGGCGGCAGATGGGTTCACAGAGTGGGAGGAGAAGCGACTCAATTCTCATTTTTCATGTCTGGGGCAAGGCTGGTTCTGGCTTTGGTCTTAGTGAGCCACCTGCCCTAGATTGAGAGCTCCCACTTGACCATGTCACAATATAAAAAGTACATACATTTCTTTAGGAAGCATAAGGCAGGTTGAGCATTTTGGCTGTAATTCAATATGTAAGGAAGCTAGTGAAAGGCGTTTAGGCACATTCTGTTTTCTTGACTCTATTATGTCTAAGTTCCGTCTAGATGGCACAAAGTTAACATTCATCAGAAAGCTTTTTATTATCTAATAGTTTTCATTTGTCTGACAAGCAGGCTCCTAACGCGTCCTTTGCTCTGTGGCTCATATCGTGCATGTTGTAATGCTATGCCAAGACTGAGATTTAGCAAGGATGTTCAGAACCAGCTGTGTGAGAGGCTTCTGAAAGGCCAACCTCATGTGTCAGGCTTTTCACATTTAGTCTCCCCAAACTCTAGGCTGAGCAGTAAGGCAGATTCAGGAGCTCAGTGGATTGGGGCATAAGTACAGTTAACAACACATGGAGACAGTCAGGTGATAGTACATACTTCCTTGTGGAACTCTATTTATTGGGTCCAAACAACAGAGGCAAGTAAAACGTAACCCAAATACCTCAGAGTTAGGTGCACTATATAAATGAATAAGCTGGGATGAGGGGTTAGGAAGCCTTAACATTCCCCTGCTCCTCCGCTAATTGGTGTAAGTAAAATGCAGGGGAAAGGGTTTAGAATCAAACACTCTAGGCTCATAAGCCAGAACTTTATCGCCCATGGCCAGGTAAGGGTAGTTTAAGAGAGTGGATTTGTCACCCTTGCAATCCCTATAGGGTGAGGGAGGGAGGGCACAGAAAGTTATCTTTACAACCATACATGAACTCCAATTCTGGGAAACACCCTGAAGTATCAGAGAATCGTTGGTGCCACTTATTTATGCTCTATGGTCCTGTTGCAGGAGGTCCAAGGATCACAGCTGGAGTGACTGAAGTCGATGTCTGGTTTAACTCTGGATAGGCAATCGTTCGATCTTTGGTGCCAGTGTGTTTCCAGGATACTTTCAGCAGGCATACAACCTGGGACATCAACCAGTTTGGCTCCCATGACGAGGATAGTTCCCAAGGCGCAATGAAGTGGCGAAGACACCCCAGTCAGGAGTCAACAGAAAGCAAGCTATAGGTAAACCCCCTCTTCAGAATGGAGGCCTGATGATGTAGGTCATGCAGTTCCTGGGCCATAAATGAATAATCAGCAGTCCCAAGCTCCAACTGGGGATTGGATTTGTTGCAGCAGAGGAGCCTTGTCAGGGAAAGGGTAGCCCACAGGGTGGGCCCAGGACACTTCTGAAGTCTACCACTGGCTGGACTATGAGGTAAGATATAAGTCTAATTGATTCCACCAGTCCAAGGGAGGAAAGCACAGATAAAGTTCATCCCTGGAAACGGGAGTGGAGTAGGGGATCCCCAGTGTCTGAGTTTGGTAATAATGGAAACTTCTCCTGTACCCCTCTGTGTCTTCAGTGGGGGTCTTCAGATTCTTGGCACCAGTGGGTGACCTCGAGAATGACTTCATACCCTCGCCTATTATCCAGAATTTAGGCTACGAAAGACCCCAGCTCTCCACAAAGAATGATCAATTCCTAATGGAATTCAAACTGCTAGCGGCTGGCCAATGAAGGCCAGCAACAGACATCCACATAGAGAAATGTGTCCCAATCATAATTTTAACCAGTTCTAGTCACACAAAGCAGTAACTGGAAGTTCACAGCAGAACTATACAAAGTGCATGCCTTTTATTTGGAGATGTGTGGCTTGAGAGAGCATGAAGCGTGCCAAACAAATGGTCAAAAGACAGGGTGTATACTGTGGAGGCAGCTGTTTTGTTTATATAATACTCAGAATAGCGTAATCGTGTTAAAAATGATGGCACACAGTAGTGCACCGGATAAAGTTATAAAACACGGTTCACTGACTGAATATTAATGAGAGTCTTCCTGCACTGGCAGCCTTTGGAACGGAGACACCGCCCCCAAATTAAATTAGTTGTGCAGGTGAGTGAAACCAAAAAGACGTTACTTTCCTCAAGTCAGCCAGGTTTACCGTCACATAGACACATGCTCGGTCTCCCATTGAAACCCCTGGTGGGAAAGCTGTAAAGAGAAAATGTGTAAAGCGTAAACCTACCTGGGAAGTAACTGAGTGTTTTAAATGGGGGGATGCACTGAGGGCATTACAAGTAGGGTGCAGGGGTGGCAGGAGAGCTAGGATGTGTTGGGGGAGAAGAGAAGCTGGAAAACCCCAGAGGGGGAGAAGTAGGAATGAATGTAGAGATCAGCAGTTTGCGATGTTCCTTGAAGGGTGGGTGGGGTATTCAGGTCCTTGTTGAAGTGTAGGATGGAGGGATCAGGCTTCTCTGGATTGCTAACTTGTTCCAGAGACCCAGTGCAGAGCAGGAACATATTTTCCTGTTTATTTCGCCTCTTGCTGTCTTTTTTTTTTTTCCTTTCCAGTCTGAGATGGTATTTTTCCCAGCCAAGTAGAGTGGTATTTTGTTTGACTTCTTCGTATGTGATGCAGGCTGTCTTGATGATGATGCATGCTTGAAGGGTTAACTAATGCAATTCCTCTCGTATAGGGGTAATGAGGTCAAATCTCCTTACTCCTTTGATGCATGGCTTTTAGAAAGGCCAGGGTGGTATTTTGGGATACTTGTGTCACTTGTGAGTAGGACGTTGTCATTGTCTAGGTGGGAGATTACCAGGCCTTGTACAACTTGTTCTGAAACTTGAGGAAGAGATAAAAGGCTTGACGTTGCAGAGCACAAGCTGGAATCATCCTTTTAGGGTATTCTACATAGCTTTTCTTTTTACCAAAGCAGCATTTCTATGCTGTAAAATTAGTCAACCTGATGAAAGGGGGACTTGATATACCTGTAAGTAGAAGTCGCTCATAGTGATAGTCTTCTTGTAGATAATCTTACAAACCACCCCTTTCTATCTTGTGGTAGTGATGGAGGGGGACTGTTCCTTTGGTGCAAGTAGTGTAGATGACAAACTAGTGGACACCCATGTATTCTGGGCTCCCACTTCCTGTGGGTTTTTTTTCTTATGTCTTCCAATATTCTGTTAATCAAGAAAGGGCACTAAGGATTATCAGTTCACTAATCCGTACAATGAGTGTGCAGTCAGGAATCCCTTTTAGTTTTTTGTAGTCAACCCATTCTATGCTTTTGTTTGTGCCCCTACAGTGAGACCTTTTCAAAAGTCTCACTCAAGCCTGTTTGTTAATGTGCTGCTCTGGTAGCACATACGACCTCCATAGAAGGGATACTGCCAAGTGCCCCATTTTGTCCCTGACGTAGCCCGCTCACCCATATTCACAGTTTGGTGGCAGTTGTTTACTTTTTGTTTGTTTTCACAGCAGTACTACTTTTTTCTTGTTGAATTTCTTATTTTAAGGATTTGCATATAACAAAACAGCAGTATATTACATGGAACGATGGGGGGGGGTTGTAATATTCCCTTGCAAAATAAATCTTGCATAAATGCATTCATTGAAACACCCTGAGGCTCTCCATTAGTCCCCTAGACAAAATACAAAAGTACATGTGAGGAAAAGTAACAAATTACAACGAATGCTGGCTATTAAAAAATGTCCAAACCTTTAATAGACCTATCAAACCCTTCAAGTAACCTCGAAGGCGTGCAACGGTGTCCTATAAACGCTCCCCGTCTGCTGGCAACCCTGGTAAATATTTCAGTAGCTCCACTGCTTAACCAAACTCCCAAAACAGATATTCCTTGCCCTTGCATGTTACCCACTACTTGGCAGGCTGTAATAAACATGCCTTTACCTCTTTAACCAGAAATAGTTTCTTAATGGCAAATAACACTTGTTTTCTTGGCCATTTGGCACGCTAAACGGGGAAACGTGAAAATCCTTCTGTCATCATACTTTAGGTCTCCTTTCCACCTGACTACTTCAATTACTCCTTCCTTTACACCCATAAAACAGTCAGTCAAAATTCAAAGTTGGCCCCCACTGTGTCTTTCATAGTTTTTTCCGCTGTTTGATTCTGTATCGTGTCGGGGAGGAAACTAAAATGAAATTAGTAAATTAATGCATGTATACAAATGAGATTTAGGCCACACACCGCAAATAACAAAAAAATATACTCCAATGAACAGTAAAATTCCCAAAACAATTAAAACAATTTACAAAACAACTATGTACATTGCGAGATATAAATCATATCATAGCCCCCAACTGAATCCATAACATCTCCAAATTACCTACACCCATGCCCCCCACTTACATATGTACTACACCAAGTCTAGTATAACTGTAGAAATTTCCCCCAGATTTTATCAAACAAACCCATTCTGCCTTCTCGTCTGTAAAGTATCCTCTCCATTTCTGCCAAGTCTCGCATTTCAGTCAACCATGTCTCAATATTCAAAGTCAATACAGATTTCCAATTTCGCAAAATAATTTTCTTACCGATCATTGCCCCTCGGAACAACCACTTCTTCTGATTTTGAGTAAGATCATCCAAAGACTCTCCAATATCACCACTTTGAAGTCCAGAACAGGCAACTCCTCAATCACCTCATCACACACCCGACCAATCTCACCCCAGAATAACCTCACCAACCTACAGTCGCACAACATATGCTCCAACGCACCTGACTCATGCATACATCGCCAACAAACCGAGCTCTCCGACATCCCCCTTCTCCACATTGTCTCAGGCGTCCAAACAATCCGATTAATGATCTTTATCTGTCTCGACCTCTCTGTAAGCCTCAAAAAACACATCTTAACATTCTCACACATCCGTTGCCATAAGTCTTCAGAAATATCCGACCCAATTCTTCTAATCCACTCCCCTCTTAAGAGGTCATTACCCTTCTAATGCGACACAATCTCCTTATACACTCAACTGGCCAGGCCTCCTTCTCTCCCAGTCGCCTTTCTAGTAAACAGACACAAATCAATTCTCTGCTCAAAGTCTACATTCCCAATCGCCCGTTTAAGCTTCAGGTAATCAGAGGTCTTAAAGTTCTCTATGTTAAAGCGCTGTTGCAATTCCCTCGCAGTCATCCAAATGTAATTTTTAAACAGATCAGCCACCCAATGCACTCCACCCAAAAACCAATCCGCCCAGAAAACCACATTACCATTTATCCTAATAGCGGGGTTCAACCATATCGACGCACCAGGTTCCTTAAATGCATACACACCCAAATATACGCATATATTTTTCCATGAACTGCTCAAGTTCTCAATCAACGGATCTTTCCCACAACTCCATTCCAAAACAGAAGTCAAGATAGCTTGCCGTGTCAACGGCCCAATGAAACTAGTTTCAGCCTCCACCCACACATCATGCAAGTCTTCCACGTAGGGAACCAAGAAATCCGACATGAAAGCCAAATGATAGGCTCTGAAATGAGGAACCCCCAAACCGCCCTTACTTAGTGGCAGTTGCAATTTCCACAACTTCAACTCTGGAGGCTTCCTATCACACAAGAATTCTTGAAGCATCCTGTCCAAATCCTTCCAAAATGATGAGGGCAACATTAAAGGAAGCATACTCAAAACATAATTAATTCCTGGGGCAGAGATCATTTTCAAAGAATTAAAGTTTGCTTGGGCATGACTTCTATCCCATAGGACTCTCTAGCATGCGCAGAAGGTAGTGCCGGACAATTGCTGTCTCACATGAATGTACAAACTGTCTGGGTCCGAGACGGAAAAATTATTGCTCAGATAAGCACCAATTATGCTATTACGGGATGGGCATGATTGCCCCCTGGCAGGACGCATTGCAGGAGGACTTCTCTTGTGAAATGGGAACCATAAGTGGATGCAGAGAAAGGACTAAAATGTGAATAAAAGGTTCTGTTCTATTGGATGCCAGAAAGTCTTTTTTATTTATTTATTATGCATTTGTAAGGCACTTATACATTAAGAAATTGTTTCAAAGTGCCCACAATCATATCGAACCCACATTTTGAAACCATAAAAGTCAAACAATATTACTCCCAAAAAAAAACCCCTCAACTATAGCACACTCCCTTCCTATCCCCAAATTCCAATTGTATCGACTATTGCCACAGATCCCCACACATTTTCAAATACACCACATTCAGTTTAAATACTCAGTCATACACCGGTTTCCCTTTCCAATCTACTGTAATACATGTCCCACCTCAAATCCCCGCCCATACAATACGACAGCACAATTTTCAAGATATAATGATATAACTGCCCCCAGTAAACTACACTTCACAATAAATACTCAAATTTGACTAGAAATCCAATATCAAGTCAGGCCAACCCCCACAACCCTCATCACCCCCCATAACACACCATATACCTCAATGTACGTGATGAGCACATCTCTGTAAGTTGTTACATGTTGCAGAAAGACCACATAACCTGCCCCAAATACCCCACTACCAGATCTGCATGAAACAAGAATTATTAAAAATAGCAGCAAGGCCACCCCCCCATGACCTCCCAACTCATCTGAACAAAGGCAGAGGCAGTCCCAGAAGGCCTGGTAATCATTTGTAACGTGCCAGTGTAGAGCTAGAGAGGGGACAAGGAATGTATCACTGCATTTATCTGCTTGATTTTTATGCTTTCTTTAACCAGATATGTCTACTATAAAAGCGCTGCGATGTCCGAGGGCTGCTGTGCGCTATATCCATGTTAATAAATAATAATACCCTGGGAGAGGGTTGGGGGCGGAGGGTAAGTGCTTGTGGTTCCACATAGGGGGAAGTGCCAGAGAGTCCGTTGCCGGCAACAAACAGTTAAGTGCCTAGCAGAGATCCCTTGGTAAAGAGTGGGCACCTGCGGTGCATGCCTGTGGGACAACACACGCCAGTGGGTTGCCCAAAGGCAAGTGCTGGGGAGAGCGCTGGCTAAAGGTGATTGGACGGAAGTCCAGGACCTAGGAGGACACATAAGGGCCCAGGCCACCAATCTCAGCGACTGTGGGGTTAGCACAGAAGGAAGAGTGGGAAGGAGGAAGAGGAAAACCATGTGGAGCTTCCTGGAATTTGAGGAGATCTAGCTCAAGACTGAGAGGAAGGGGGAGGCTGTTCCAGAGGAGGAAGTCCGCCAAGGAAAGAGCTCGACCACCAGATTACTGCTTACAGAAGCACCTGGCGCGCAGAGAGTTGGAGCCGGAAGAACGTACAGATCTGGAGGGAGAGTATTTGGTGAGAGCAAGTTGTAGATAGCGTGGTCCCCAGCCCCAGACAGCCTTATGGATGATGCAGAGGGATTTCAGTTTGATCCTTGCAGCAACCCGGGAGTCAGTTTAGAGATTTTAGACCTGGACAGATAAGAGTCCCTGGGCTTGAGGCCAAGGATAAGTCTTGCAGCCCTATTCTGAATAAGCTGGAGGGCGCGGAGAGAGGAAGAGGGTAGATTGAGGAAGAGGCTGTTGCAGTAGTCGAGCCTAGAGAGTACCAGAGCTCAACAGACATTGCGCTTCTGGTGAAAAGTGAGGAAAGGAAGGATACCTCTGAAGAAGTGGAGTTGAAAATGGGCCTTCTTGGCAAGGTCCATGATATGAGGGAGGAAAAAGATGGAGGAGATGATGATGACTCCAAGGTTTCTAGCTTCAGATGGATAAGGGGAGGGGAGGGGAGGAAGGGAGGAAGGGAGGAAGGGAGGAAGGGAGGAAGGGAGGAAGGGAGGAAGGGAGGAAGGGAGGAAGGAAGGGAGGAAGGGAGGGAGGGAGGGAGGGAGGGAAGGAATTCTGAAGAAGAGTTGGGTGTCTGCATAACACTGGAAGTGAGGGGGGGGGAGTGGAAATAAGGTGGGCAAGAGGGGTGAGATAGACACTAAAGATCCAAATGTTGGGGGTGGCGCTGTGGAGCAGCCCAAGATGGCTGCTGAGCTTTTGAGCTCCATGTGGGCTTGGCGGACATCTGCCTGCATCTGCGGCCATAACGTACGATTTGCTCCCATATCTGCAGGGCTGCTGCTCTCGGAGAAATCACGGCTCTCCTCTGACCCTGGAAACCCCAGAACGAGCCTCCTGCTGATAGGCCCTCGTGGAGGCCGCAGCGCTGGCCTGACTACCGCGCCCTCCTTTTGGCGGCCCGGCGCGCGCTGCAGAGGCGCGAGGCGTGACCCGGCTCCTGTGCGCCCTATCCATCCCTCTGGGTGCCCCGCCGGGTGGACTGTGGCCCGATCGGGGCCCCGTGGCTGGGTGGCCGACTGCGGCTGCCCCCCCTGGGCGAGCCGCTTCATCGGAGACCTGCTGCTGGGGCCGCTGTGGGCCTCCGCCGCTGTCCCCTGTGGGGTGGTTGGGCCCCGGACTAGCGGGTAGCGCCGTTCCTTCGAGGTGAGGAGCAGTGGGGGGCCCCGCTCTGTGCGGCTGGGATGCCTGCATTCTTTTGCCCCCGCTGCTGGCCTCTCGCCCTCCTGAGTCCTTGGGGCTACTGCGCTCCCTGTGATTGCCCAGCGGATCCTGTCTCACGCACCCTGGGGAGGGTAGCACGTGGAGCTCATCTTGGAGGACTTGTACCAGGCCTGTGTGCCCCACGGCGCGGGCTGTCTGTGGCGCTCATCTCCCAACCGCGTATCATCGTGGAAACTGACCTCCTGGCCCCCGCTTTGAGACTATTGTATGGTGACTGGGCTTCTGGTGGGGCGGCTTTTGGCGGGTCAGATCCCGCTCTTTCACTGGTGCTGGGGTGCGGCCCCCATGATTCGACCCCTACAGCGGCCAGCCCTGGGGTCCCGGAACCTTCTCTCTGACTGGCACTGGGGGTCTGCTCCACGCTAACATCTCAGCTAAGGTCGGCCCGCCCGTGCCCCTACCGGGTCCTGCCTCCATCTCAGCTGGGGAAACACCGACATCTACTCTCTGTCCTCCTGGCCTGGGGACCACGCTCTTTCCCTCTGTGACCGCGCCATCGGCCTGTGTAGCCCCTGGAGCCAAAACAACAATGCCAAGCAAGATCAAGGGGACCCCCAAGGGGGGAGCCATGAATAGATTCGCCAAAGCTGTCCCGAGGGGAGAGGTGGAACAGGACTCGCCCATACAGGAGGAACTGGAGGTTGACCACCACCCCACTTCCGCACCCCCTGATCTGACTACACTCATGGAATAGATGGCCAAAAACCTTGCTTCTTTTCACGAGAAATTAGATGATATCAACGCTAATGTCGCCTCTTTAAAAACACGGGTGGATCAGGCGGGGACCAGAATTACCGACGCTGAAAATCGGATATCTACTAATGAGGACGAAATACATGCGCTGCAGGACACTGTTGCTTCTTTGTCGCGTGATATGCGTAGTGTGAGAGCGAAGTGTGACGACCTCGAATCGTGCTCTCGCAGAAATAATCTACGTATTATAGGAGTCCCTGAAAATGCTCTTAAGGGGCGCATGGAAGATGCTGTGGAATCCCTACTTAAGGATCTTTTGGGCAACCCAGCTCTGTCCCCATACTTTACTGTTGAGCGCGCTCACCGTGCTCTGTCACTGAGGCCCAAGCCGGGCGACATCCCTAGGCCCATTATAGCCAGGATTCTCAACTATCGGGACAGAGACCTTATCCTCCACCTGTCGCGGGAGAAGGGAGACCTGCACCTTGAATCACATACGATAAGGATCTTCCCGGACTTCTCAATAGTGGTACAGCAGGAGAGGCGCCAGTTCATCAGAGTCAAGCAGCTGCTTGGAGAACGAAATGTTCCTTATGCTATCCTATTCCCAGCACTCCTCAAAATCACACATAATGGAAAATGATATTTCTTTACTGTCCCGGAGGAGGTGGCGAAATTCATTGAGGCGCACCTGCCACTTCCCAACCCAACAGGGGCCCTGGCCAATGAGGGGTGAGTCGGCGAAACACAAACCGGAAGCTATTTCTCTATCCAGTAAATCCGAGAGTCGAAACGTGTATATGGCAACAACGTACTGCAAACCCATCGAATCAGGCTCCCCCAGCGCCCGACCGAACTGAGACTAGATTTGAATACGGCGGACAATGCTCTCCCTGCTTCACGGGGCGCCGTACTGAATTTGAACCCTAGACTCTCCCTCAACTTTGTTGCGTCCGCAAAGTTCAGCTGGTATGGAGTCCTGTCTTGAGATCCGCCTGTCGCAGAACTTACCCCTGACAGCGTTGCTGTCCTACATGGTACTCTAAGAGCCGCCCACACGGCAATAGCACACCTCACTGCAATTGCAATGTTCTTGGTTTATTGGTTGTCACTGCTTGTGTGCCCCTGTTGGGCACGGAAAGGGCCGTATCCCTGTTGGATCTCGCCCTCCGTCCTCTACCTCTTGGGGAGAGTCGGATTATTTGGTGACACCTACACGGGGGGGGGGGTGAGGGATCTACACTGCAAGTTGGGGGTGGGCAGTGAGGGTGGGGGGTGGCATGGTTGGGGATTGGGGAAATCTTATAGGAAAAGGCAGAGGTGGGCTGGCAGACCGCGTCACACCGGGTCAGTCGTATCCGAGATGGCTCAGTCTCGTATTTGAATTACGGCAACAGTGGTGGGATGTACATTGAAACTTCTGAGATGCACACAACTGTGTCATTTATGAGCACTCCGAGATTGGGGGAGCAGGTGACTCCAGAGTTAGTGGCACACATTGATGGTCATGCGCGCGGGTGTCACCTAGTCGGCGAGTGCTCTCCGTGGGCTCCTGGTTTAGGGGTATTATTATTTAGAGAGCTAAGATGCCGGTAACTATAATGTCGTGGAATGTCCGGGGCCTAAGTAATTATGCCAAGGGTCGCAAGATCATGTCATACGCCAGCAGGCACGGCTGCAAGGTACTGCTCCTGTAGGAGACTGTCACACTCACCTGATTCCCATGGAGGCGCAGGTCTGGCTTCAAGTGCTGATGCTTCTTCAGTGGTGAAGCGCAGGACTCTGAAGATGGACTGGAAGGGCCCCTCTACTCTGGTCTTTTCTGGCTCGCAGGAATATTCCCCTGTGCGTGAAAAGGGAGTATTACCTACTGATGGAATAATGCTCAAGCCTCCCACTCCCTTCCAGCCCTCCACGATACCCTTCCACGATTCCCCGTGAAGTCTCACCTTAGGGTCTGGAAGGATGAGTTCTCCATCCTGCTTCTGATGCAGGGGCGCGTTGAAACCCAGTTACTTCACTGGATTGAGGTTTGATGGGAGTTCAAAATAAGCTTGACTATTCAGGTGAGGCGCTGTAAGAGTTCTGTTGCAAGTTCAAAAGTTCAAGCTTAATAATAATGTTCATTGTCTTATTGCAGCAAGCGCTAATGCTTCTGTCTTTTTTCCCCTTAGGGGCCGGGGTTCGGAATGCCGGAGATATGGCGCCGACCCGAAGTGAAACGTGCAGTTCCAGTAAATGACAGGTAAGTTCTGGATGAGCGTTCAGGTAATGTCTTTGCATTCGCTCATTCAATGTCCTTGTCTTTTTTCCCCCCATAGGGGCCGGGGTCCGGAATGCCAGGAAGCGTCAGGACCCGAAATGAAATGCGAATAACCCAACAGGTAAGTCTTAGGAGGAAACTGAGCCTTTCCTATTCCCTTCCTTCTCTCACCTTGTTTTCTTGTCTTTTTCTCTCTAGGCTCTGAGAAGTGGGTGCGGATCCGGATGATCGCTGCTGGAGATGGAGGCGCCCAGGAAAGGTGAGTGAAATGCAGCGCTGCAGCGATCGAAGCGAAATGCTTTTAAAATGATGTCTTCCCTTTCAGGATCGTCGTTGTGATGTCTCCGTGATGCAGCTTTAGCTGGTAAGGTCTTCTTTCTCTCCAATTCTCTCTTACCTCCCTTTGCAGGCGACCCAGGATGTTGACAGGCATGGCTGAAGTCCAGATGCAGGAGCTGACACGGTGAGCGTCCAGCTGCGAGGAGCAGAACAACGCGAAGCGCGAGTTGCTGATCGGGCGTGGTTTAAATAGCTTTGGAAGAAGTTCCAGGTATGTATCCTTCCCCGACCACACCCAGGTGGAAAGTAGTCCCACAGGTAAAGTAGTTCCATTCAGGCCTCAAGAGGGCCTGGATGTAGCAGCATGGTCTGCATTAGGTAAGTGCACATTAAAACACTTGAACACATGTCTAGCTTTATGAGCCTGGCGCCTAAGGCGCCAGGACAGGGGTCTAACATGAGCCTGGCGCCTAAGGCGCCAGGACTGTGTCCAAAGGGCCCCAGCTTGGGCCCGCTGGCACTTCCGTGGGGGGGAAATGATGCCTGCCTCTGGGGTTGCTGGGTCGGACCTGGCTCCTTGGAGGTAGGCATCATGACAGTAAACCCCCCCCCCCTCCCCCCTCCCCCCTCCCCTCCCCTCTCTCCTCTCCTCCTCCCCTCCTCCCCTCAAGGCCCCTCCCAAGGTTGTTCCCTCCGGGGGTTTTGGCTTGTTCGGAAATCTCTGGTGGAACCTTTGTATTAATCGAGGTGTGTGAACATGGTTACTAGGGTCCCACAATCTCTCCTGAGGTCCATATCCCTTCCAGTCAACAAGATAGAAGAGTTTTGACTTTAACACCTTGGAGTCTAAAATGTCTTTAACTTCGAATTCTAATTCCCCTTCAATTTGAACTGGGTCTGGAGGCTTGGACAGTCGGGTCCCTGGTTGTACTGGCTTCAAAAGTGATGCATGAAAAACTGGATGAATACCATGTTAGACGGTAAATTCAGTTTAAAGGCCACGGGATTGATTATAGCCTTGATGGGATAAGGTCCTATGAATCTGGGATTGAAGGTTCGCGGGCCCTTGAGGGGTAAATGTTTCGTTGCTAGCCATACCTGGTCTCCTACTTGGTAAGGAGGAGTTTTACTTCGGTGCAAATCAGCGTTTTCTTTATACTTTTTCTTGGCTTGCTGTAAATGAGTTGCAGCTTCTTTGAAGGCTCGGGTTATTGTGGAATGCAGATGATTTACTGCGGGCATTTCCAAGGTCAGAGGTGGGTCTAGGTCAGAGGTCCGAGGATGGTGAACATACAAAGTATAAAAAGGAGTTTGTCCGGTTCCAGAATGCACTGAATTGTTGTATGCATATTCTGCGATCCAAAGGATGTCTTTCCAATTTGACTTGGATTGGTGTAACATGCACCGAAGATATTGCTCGAGAGTCTGATTGGTTCTCTCGGTTTGTCCGTCGGTCTGGGGGTGGTGGCTGGTGGATAACCGCACATCTATTTGTGCTAGTTGGCAACACTTCTTCCAAAAATGGGAGATAAATTGACTTCCACGATCCGAGACTAATATGGAAGGGAAACCATGTATGCGAACTATATTCTCCAGAAATTCCTTGGCCAAGGTGGAAGCTGAAGGCAAGCCTTTTAAAGGGATAAAGTGGGCCATTTTGGAGAATAGATCCACAATTACAAAAATAGTGTTGTAACCAGCACAAGGAGGCAGGTCAGTTATAAAGTCCATTGACAAGGTGTGCCATGGTGCCGGTGGAATATCCAAGGGTTGAAGTAGGCCGGCTGGCCTTTTCTTTTGACCCTTGTTTTGGGCGCAAATTCCGCAAGACAATACAAAAGACTTTGTCTTTTCTCCAAGAAGGCCACCAGAAGTGGCGTTTGATTTTTTCCTCCGTTTTAGCGATACCAGGGTGTCCTTCCATTAATGATTCATGATGATGGGCAATAACAAGTTCTTGCAATTCTTTACTTGGCAGAAACAACCGCTCCTGGAAGTAGGGTAAATCATCCTTAACGGTGTAATGAGGACCCTGTTGACTCCATTCCAGTAAGGCTGAAGAGTCTAGAAGTTGTTTTACTTGCGTTTGGATGTCCTCAATAGTTTGCAATGAAGTTAGGCCTAAGATTCTTTGTTCAGGTATGATTGGCACAGGTTCTAAACTCGAATTGGGTTCTTCCATGCCAATCCGGGATAAGGCGTCCGCTTTACCATTCTTGCAGCCAGGGCGATGGGTAATTACAAAATCAAATTCCGCAAAGAATAGAGCCCATCGGAGTTGTCGTGAAGATTGAGCTTTGGCCGTCTTTAAATACTGTAAATTTCTGTGGTCCGTAATTACGATGATGGTGTGTCTTGCCCCGAGAAGGTAGTGACGCCAAGCCTTGAAAGCAGATTTAATAGCCAGTAACTCTTTGTCGGTAATTGCTTAGTTGATTTCAGGAGGAGAAAATTTCCTGGACCAAAAGGCCACAGGGTGTAGTTGGTTAGTTTCTGGGTCTCTTTGCGACAGGACAGCTCCCATGGCCAAACTGGATGCGTCGGTTTCCACAATGTAAGGGAGATTTGGGTGCGGGTGCTTCAATACAGGTGCAGAGGTGAATTTGGTTTTCAGGTCCTGAAAGGCTTGTTCGGCCTCAAGAGTCCATTCAAAGCGTTTGTTTTTCTTTAGGAGAGCTGTGATGGGTTGGACTGTTCGGGAAAATTCCGGGATGAATCTTCGATAGAAATTGGCGAAGCCGAGCATGCTCTGAACTCCCTTCACCGAGCTAGTAGATGGCCATTTGAGGATGGCGTCCACCTTTCGCGAGTCCATTCGGACTCCTTGAGGTGTCAGGATGAATCCGAGAAACTCAACTTCTGTGGTATGAAAAACGCATTTTTCAAGCTTTGCAAATAGTCTGTGCTGGCGCAATTTCTCAAGAACTGCCCTAACATGTTTTCTGTGATCGGATTCTGAAGAAGAGTACACCAGGATGTCGTCAATATAAACAATGACACAGACATCGATAAGTTCCCGAAGAACATCATTCATAAAGTACTGAAAGGCGGCAGGTGCATTGCACAAACCGAAGGGCATCACCTGATATTCGAAGAGCCCAAATTTGGTGCGGAATGCAGTCTTCCATTCGTCGCCTTCTTTTATACGCACCAGGTGATAAGCTCCTCGGAGATCTAACTTGGTGTACACACAAGCGTCTTTCACCTGGTCGATAAGCTCAGGGATCAGGGGCAGAGGATAACGATTCTTAATCGTTATTTGATTTAGTGCGCGATAGTCTATACATGTTCTAAGGTCGCCCTCTTTTTTCAGCACGAAGAACAGAGCTGAGGAGACAGGAGACTTGGACGGGCGAATAAAACCATTGGCTAGGTACTGATCTAAATACTGACGCAGATGCAGGTTCTCAGGTTCCGTAAGAGCATAAATCCTACTACAAGGTAGTTGAGCATTGGGTACCAGATCGATTTGGCAATCATAAGACCGATGGGGAGGTAACGTGTTAGCCTGTTCCTTCTGAAAAACGTCTTGGAATTCTTGGTATTTTGACGGTAGCTGTACAGGGGTGGAAGTTGCTGAGGCTAAACCCATAACTGGATTTCTTGGATAACAAGTTGGTTCATAATCAGGAAAACTTATCTTCTTTGCTCGCCAGTCAATTCTGGGATCATGTGTTTCTAACCAAGGAATTCCAAGGATTACTTGAAATTGTGGGGCCTTGATTACATCAAACACAATTGCTTCCCGATGTCCATCCTGATCCACCAGTGTCACTTCAACAGTGGAATGCGTTACAGGCCCTGAGGCTATTTCGGTTCCATCTACTGTAGTAATGACAACTTGGGTTACTTTCGGGCGGAGAGGGAGCTTAATCCTAGAAGCCAATTCACGGACTATGTAATTTCCAATAGCTCCACTGTCGATGTACGCTTTTATAGCATGCAACTGCTGAGGCTTTTTTGGGTCCACGAGCACCATTGGCATGACAAAATGCGAGGTCAAAGAGTTTGTTTTCAAGCTCGGCAAGCGGACCCCTACGCTTGTCGGGCTAGGTCGTTTCCTGAATCAGGTGTCAATAAATCGTTATCAGTGGCTCCAACCACCTTCTTAGGTGGTTTAACCGGACAATTTCGAAGAAAGTGACCGGAAGTCCCGCAATACAGACAAAGTTGCATTTGCCGCCTTCTCTCTCGTTCCTTCTGCGTTAATGGTCCTTTAACACCGCCGATTTGCATAGGTTTGGATACGTCGGGACTCTTGGAGTTAGCGTGGGTTTTGATCGGTACTCGGGTTTCGTACTTGAACCGATCTGCTTTTCTATTTTGAAGTCTGTGATCAAGTTGAACCACCAAGTCGATGTAGTCTGCGCAGACCTGGGGTAGATTTACAATCTGAGCTAGAACATCCTTAAGCTCTCCGCGCAGGCCTCGATGAAACAAAGTGATCCTTTTGTTTTCTGGCCATCCAGTTTCCGCAACCAGTCTATTAAAGGTGGCAACGTAGGACAGGAGATCCTGATTACCTTGTCGTAAGGATAGCAGTTCGTTATCAAGGGCCTGTCCTTGAGAGTGTCGAGCAAACAATCTTTCCATGCTGGCCTGGAAGCCCTGAAAATCCTGGAGAATGGGATCATCCTGATTTACCAATGGAATAGACCAATCGGCAGCACTGCCACTGAGGTAAGATAGTATAAAGGCTACCTTGGTCTGGTCGTTAGGGAAGGCCCCGGGTCTGCATAGAAAGTGTAAACGACATTGGTTCATAAAGACGTCATATTTCTTGGGATCCCCCGCAAAACGTTCAGGCGGGGCCAAAGGCATGTGTCCAGGTAGATTGATTTGAACCGGGTTATTCAAACCCATTGATGTGGAAGTACCTCCGGAATTAGATAAAGGAGTGTGCCCTGCCTGGGCCTGCAATAACCTTTTGGCCAGGTCATCTGTTCTTTCCTTTGATAGGATCAGTTCTCTTTTGAGAGCGTTAGTCTCCTGGCGGGCTGAGTGCACTTCTGCCCGTAATTCCCCCAAAAGCTGGGCCAGCTGATCTGTCTCGGAAGTCTCCATAGCGCCCGGGTGGGAAATTGTGGGTAGGCTTCGCGTTCTGTCACGCTCACCTGATTCCCACGGAGGCGCAGGTCTGGCTTCGAGTGCTGATGCTTCTTCAGTGGTGAAGCGCAGGACTCTGAAGATGGACTGGAAGGGCCCCTCTACTCTGGTCTTTTCTGGCTCGCAGGAATATTCCCCTGTGCGTGAAAAGGGAGTATTACCTACTGATGGAATAATGCTCAAGCCTCCCACTCCCTTCCAGCCCTCCACGATACCCTTCCACGATTCCCCGTGAAGTCTCACCTTAGGGTCTGGAAGGATGAGTTCTCCATCCTGCTTCTGATGCAGGGGCGCGTTGAAACCCAGTTACTTCACTGGATTGAGGTTTGATGGGAGTTCAAAATAAGCTTGACTATTCAGGTGAGGCGCTGTAAGAGTTCTGTTGCAAGTTCAAAAGTTCAAGCTTAATAATAATGTTCATTGTCTTATTGCAGCAAGCGCTAATGCTTCTGTCTTTTTTCCCCTTAGGGGCCGGGGTTCGGAATGCCGGAGATATGGCGCCGACCCGAAGTGAAACGTGCAGTTCCAGTAAATGACAGGTAAGTTCTGGATGAGCGTTCAGGTAATGTCTTTGCATTCGCTCATTCAATGTCGTTGTCTTTTTTCCCCATAGGGGCCGGGGTCCGGAATGCCAGGAAGCGTCAGGACCCGAAATGAAATGGGAATAACCCAACAGGTAAGTCTTAGAAGGAAACTGAGCCTTTCCTATTCCCTTCCTTCTCTCACCTTGTTTTCTTGTCTTTTTCTCTCTAGGCTCTGAGAAGTGGGTGCGGATCCGGATGATCGCTGCTGAAGATGGAGGCGCCCAGGAAAGGTGAGTGAAATGCAGCGCTGCAGCGATCAAAGCGAAATGCTTTTAAAATCATGTGTTCCCTTTCAGGATCGTCGGTGTGATGTCTCCGTGATGCAGCTTTAGCTGGTAAGGTCTTCTTTCTCTCCAATTCTCTCTTATCTCCCTTTGCAGGCGACCCAGGATGCTGACAGGCATGGCTGAAGTCCAGATGCAGGAGCTGACACGGTGAGCGTCCAGCTGCGAGGAGCAGAACAACGCGAAGCGTGAGTTGCTGATCGGGCGTGGTTTAAATAGCTTTGGAAGAAGTTCCAGGTATGTATCCTTCCCCGACCACACCCAGGTGGAAAGTAGTCATGGTCTGCATCAGGTAAGTGCACATTAAAACACTTGAACACATGTCTAGCTTTATGAGCCTGGCGCCTAAGGTGCCAGGACAGGGGTCTAACATGTGCCTGGCGCCTAAGGTGCCAGGACTGTGTCCAAAGGGCCCCAGCTTGGGCCCGCTGGCACTTCCGTGGGGGGAATGATGCCTGCCTCTGGGGTTGCTGGGTCGGACCTGGCTCCTTGGAGGTAGGCATCATGACAGAGACACACTCCACTGGTCCGCTGGCCAGGAGCATTGCACCTACCTGGGGACCCCACAGATACTTTACTTCTTATTCCACGCGTGCCAGAGGAGTATTGACATTGATCCACAAGTCACTTAAGTTTGTCCTCCACAAGAGCTACATAGACCCTGGAGGGAGATACATTGTGCTGTACTGCGCCATTGCCAATAGAGATTGCCTGCTGGTTAACTCCTATGGCCCCAATGTCGATTCCCCCAAATTTATTGACCAGGTGGTGTCCATACTGCTAGGATATTTTGGAGTACAAATCATCTGAGGTGGGGATATGAACTTTATTTTGGACACCACCTTGAATAGGACTGGCATGGCCCCCAGACGCCCAGCGGGGGCAGCGCGCAGACTTCTGACCCACTGCAAGACGCTTGACATCCATGATGCATGGAGAGCGCTACATCCGCTAACGCGGGAATACACTTATTATTCGGTAGTGCACGACAGTTCCTCCAGAATCGATGTATTCCTATTATCGGGCCCTATGCTAGGCAGGGTTTCCGAAACATGTATACTTGCACGCACACTATCTGACCACTCACCGATTCTGCTGTCCGTTGAGTTGGGAGTTCCGGCCCCCACCATTAACACATGGCGCTTTAAATCGGCCGCCTTACAGGACATAGTCTTCAGGGCAGACATACTCGCAGATATTCACTCCTACTTTGAGAACAACTCACCACAGGACACCACCCTGGGGATCCGCTGGGACGCCTTTAAAGTCTTTATTAGGGGGGCGTCCATTTCTAGGGAGTCGGGGGGTCCTCAAATCCATAAGAGCCGCCCTGTCCCGCACTGAAACTAAGCTACGAGACCTGGAGCGAGCCCATCCGGCCTCTGTTGACCCTGGCATCCTCTCCCAGATCAGTGAGGAACTCAAGACTTTCAATGAGCAGGCCAACAAGGAAGTGCAGTATTTTAGTCGGCCACAGGCTGCACGGAAATACGGTGAGGGAGATAGACCTGGCAAAACATTGGCTGCCTTGGCGAGGGGGGAGTGGGGCCAATCCCAAATTACCTGTGTTAAGGATAGTCAGGGGACGACCCAGTGGCCCAACCAACATATACTCGAGGTTTTCACTAGCTTCTACTCCGAACTATACTCTCAACCCCCCGAACATAGTGAAACCCAGATGCATGAGTTCTTAGAACAGATTCCCACCACTATCATCTCCCCAGCGACAAGAGACCAGTTGGACTCCCCCATTACATTAGATGAGATAGTAGAGGCCATATCCAGTCTCCCAAAGGGGAAAGCGCCGGGCCGGACTAACGGCGGAATTCTTCCAGGAGCATGTGGCCATATTGGCCCCGAATTGCTTGAGGTGTGGAATAAGTCTCTCCGACTGGGATCCCTCCCCCCGTCTCTACGCGAGGCCGTTATTACGGTCCTAATCAAGCCTGGTAAACCAGGCGATGACTGCGGTTCATATCGGCCCCTCTCACTCATGAACATGGATACGAAAATCTTTGCCAAGGTGATCGCTAATAGCTTCCTACCCATTATGCCATACATGGTGCACGAGGACCAATCTGGCTTTGTCCCCGGAAGATCCATATCACACAATATTAGGAGGGTCCTTAACGTCATGGCTCGTATCAATCAAGACGTGTGTGCAGTTGCGGTCACCTTAGATGCCCAGAAGGCCTTTGATATGGTGTCCTGGAAGTACATGCGGCTTGTCCTGGAGACCATGGGCATCGGACCCGGGATGATCGCATACATCAGACTATTGTACACTTCCCCGGTTGCCAGGGTTCGCGTCAACTCCCAGACGTCCGCCTTGTTCCCTCTCTTTCGAGGTACCCGCTAGGGCTGCCCGTTTTACCCCAATCCTGTTTGCTCTGGCCATTGAGCCTATGGCGGACTTCGTCAGGGAACACCACGCGCGCAAGGGGATACGACTCCAGGGTACCCCCGAGATTATCTCACTCTACGCTGATGACGTCCTGCTGTTCATCAGAAACCCGGATCTCCACCTTGACCCTATTCTCCGGGACATCACTCGTATCGGAACGTACTCCGGCTTCACTATCAACTACACCAAATCCGAACTTTTCCCCCTCACGCGCTCCACGCTCCAGCCGGCCATGGAATACCCGCTCCGCTGGTCCCCTAACGGGATTAAATATCTGGGAATTCAGGTGTCTTTGACCAAAGAAGCTCTCTTAACTAACAATTAGCCATAGCTGAACTGGCTGAAACCAAGATTGCGCGTTGGCGCTCTCTCCCGTTGTCACTAGATCGGAGGTTATCACTGGTTAAGATGATTCTGCTTCCCAAATTGTTGTACACATTCACAAATGTTCCCATATGGCCTGGCAAGAAGTACTTTGCAGACCTGCACAGGCTGTGCGCACAATTCCTGTGGCACTCCGGTGCAGTGCGGAAGAAGTGGGGTGCTATGACTCTTCCCTATGACAGAGGCGGGTGCACGGCTCCTGACCTGTTGCGATACTGGACCGCAGCGCAGGCACAGTTTGCCACCTATTGGTACCCTGGGCCCCCCCCCTCGTCCGCACTTTACGCTTGAAACCCTTGCTGCCTCCAGCGCCAATATTATGACCCTAATTTTACATCGGCGGTATGAGCCAGACTCACCCATAGATCCAGTCCAGACCACCTTATCGGCCTGGAGGCGGATATTTGCTACAGGCACTGAGGAACACCCATATTACAAGTGGCTCCCCACCTGGCGGCTCCCCGGGCTGGAACCCATGAACGATATAGCCCTGGCGCGACACTGGCAGACCCTGGGATATCTAGCCCTAACCGATTTCTACCCGGATGGGGTGTTTATAACGCCACAGACTTGGAAGCTGGGCCACTCGGGTTCACCGATGGAAATGCTGCAATACTATAGACTCTGGGCAGCGTTCCGTGACGCCTGGTCTGAGTTCCCCAACGAACCCCCCGACCATCCCGCAATTTCTTACATCGCCAACTCCGGTGGGGCCCACCGGGTGGTCTCATCATTATACAAACTCCTTCTCACAACTGCCACACCACCGCCCTCTAGGGCGTGGGACGACTGGGCCTCTGAACTAGGGGCGGACCTTACAGACCAATTATGGGGTAAAATGTGCTCCGACACCAACAGGGTATCCCTGAACTTTCGATACCGCACAATACAGTATAAACTGCTGAATAGGCTATACTATACCCCGCGCAGACTCTCCAGGTTCGCCCACTCTGACATACGGCTCTGCCCCCGCTGTGGCGCGGAGGATGCAGGCCATCTCCACATGTTTTGGGACTGTCCTTGACTAGCCCCATTCTGGGATGAGATCCTGAAAACACTGTCTGAAATCTGCGATACGTTGATTGAGCCCGACCCGTTGGGTGTGTTGTTTGGAGCGTGGGGAGATGAAGGGGCCAGAGGGGAGGCTAAACTCTTGAATGTATGCTGTATAATTGCTAAAAAATGTCTCCTTCAGAATTGGAAGTGTGCTGCTCCTCCTACCTTCCGGAAATGGCTGAATATTGACCTGGTCCCGAAACTGTGAGGAAGATTATATTAGTACCCTCCCGGCCCGATCCCGGCCTAAAAACATTTGGACTGCCTTCAACAGTTGCCCTAACGGCCTTGATGCCCATCCTTCGGTAGACAGCTCACCTTAATTGTTACTGCTATGTACCGCGTCACCTGAAACGCTGAAATGTTGCTCTTGTTCTGACTTGAGTGTCGTGTAGACCGATGAGACCTCCGTCCCCAAGTGACGTACAGGGGAACTAAAAGAAACCCGCTGTACGACCTTTGAGGCCACAGGTGGGAGATGACTTCCCGGATCCACGGAACCTCTGGAACACCGATGCTGCTGTCAAAGAGGAACGAGGTTAAGTACCAGGCAAGTACAATACAATTAAGTAAACCAAAGGATATAAAGGTTTTACCTATCGGGTGTTAGAAAAACCCAGGAAACTTAGTAGAGGTTCGAGACTCAGATGATGCGGCGGTCCCTGGAAGAGTAGAACCGTAGGTTAGCGTGGATGTAGGATCAGCCACCTGTAGGAATGAAGGCGTGACTTGAATCCCCAGAGGGGAAAGGGGTTGGAGTTCAGTTAGGTACCAAAGGATGATCCAAAGACAAGTCAGGAGATAGTCCAAAATCTGGCAACAGGTAAACCGTTCCAAGCAAAGGTACAAAGGGGTATCCGAAGGAGTCCGAGGTAGAGTTCCGTGATCAAAGGCAAGGTGAAGCAATAGGTAACGCCAAACAGGGTCTGAAGACAGCTGAGAAGCAATGAGTGTTCTGTCTCTCAGACCTTTATACTGTGCGTCTCTGGGTCATGTGACGCCGCTGGATCATGTGACTTCCACCAAGGTCACGTGAGGAGCGCCAATCGGGATCACGTGATCGACGTGGAGATGTAACACCGCCCCTTCTGCCATACGTTCTCCAAGGCAATTGCCAATGCAGAAAGGGTTGCAATCGAGACCGTACACCATAGCTGGTACGGAGTTTTCGGTTCTCTGGGTTCACCGAATCATTCGAGCCTCGAACCGTGGGAGGAGATGTTGGGGAAATGTAAGCAGTGTTCTGGTGTGCAGGGGATCGCCTAACATAGCCCCCCCCCCCAACGGCCCACGACCCCGTGGGCAGGACGGATGATCCCTATGGAAGCAAGCGAGCAACCAACCTAGGGGCGTCCAGATCCAAGGAGGAAACCCAAGAACGCTCCTCCGGGCCGTAACCCTTCCAATCCACCAGATACTGGAGCCTACCCCTAAACCATCGGGAACCCAAAATGGCTGACACCTCAAAGACATCAGGAGAGGCCAGAGACACCGGCGCAACAGGGGATCGGAGACGGACAGAATCGGGACAAGGCTTGAGGAGGGAGACATGGAATACAGGATGGATACGCCAAGAACTAGGAAGCACTAGACGAAAAGCCACTGGGTTTACAACCTGAGAGATCACATACGGGCCGACAAAGCGAGGCAGCAATTTCCGGCAACCCTCCAGGCGAAGATGACGTGACGACAACCAGACCCTAGAACCCACCACCAAAGGAGGAGCATCTAGACGTTTGCCATCCACGCGGGCCTTCATAGAAGCCTTTGCTTCAGTGAGGTGGACCACAGTACTGGCATGTACAGCAGACAGATCCCTAAGACATGTCGTGGCCGCGGGATTTGAAGAAATAGAGGCATCGGGAACCGGCAAGACCTTGGGATGTTGACCGTAGAGGGCGTAGAAAGGCGAATGACCTGTAGCTGAATGAGCCGCGTTGTTGTATGGGAACTCAGCAAGCCGTAAAACGGCCAACCAGGTGGTCTGGTGTTGCAATATAAGGCAGCGAAGGTACTGTTCCATGGATTGATTCGTCCTTTCAGTTTGCCCATCAGTCTCAGGATGATAGGCCGAAGAATACCTGGTATCAATGCCCAACAATTTAGTCAACGACCTCCAAAAACGAGAGGTGAACTGTGATCCCCGATCGGATATAATGACCGAAGGGAGTCCAAATAACAGGAACACGTGTTCAAAAAACAAATCAGCCAAGACCGGAGCCGAAGGGATACCTTTACAAGGAACAAAACGAGCCATTTTTGTGAACGTGTCCACCACTACCCAGATGGAGTCAAAACCCTGTGACTTGGGGAGATCGGTAACAAAATCCATAGACAATGTATGCCAAGGCTTGGGAGGTACCGGAAGCGGAAGTAATAACCCAACCGGTCGGCCTCTCCGATGTTTAGCCTGAGCACACACTGCGCACGAATTGACATAACACTCCACATCGCGCTTCATAGAGGGCCACCAACACTTGAGAAGATCTAAAGTGCGTTCCTGACCGGGATGGGCATTAAAAGGAGCATCGTGAGACCACTCAAGGGCCAGATTACGAGTGTCAGGTGTGGGGAGAAACAGGCGTTCATGCACGAAAGGCAAACCCTCAGAATACACGGGTTCCCATTCTCGTAACTGTTCCGAATGAATGCTAGTCCAGGATCGGACGGAGTCTAATAACGACAATGAGGGTGTACAGAGACAAATTACATGACTCTTTCCGAGAACGGTGTCAGGGAAGGTTGGCAACTCGACCCCACCCGGAGAACGTGACAAGGCGTCTGCTTTACCATGTGCAGTTCCAGGATGATGCATAATACGAAAATCAAAAGAGGAAAAGAAAAGATGCCACCGAACCTGTCTGCTATTAATGCACTTCAATGAAGCTAGATCCTGTAAGTTTCGATGATCTGAGTATACAGTAATCTGATGTTTAGCCCCCAGAAGATGATGACGCCAAACCCGAAAGGCGTCCATGACAGCCAGGAGTTCCTTCTCCGTAACGGTGTAGTGAGTCTCAGTACTGGAGAACTTACGGGAATAGTATGCCACTGGGTGTAATTTGCCTGTTGTGGGACATGATTGGGACAGTACCGCACCGAGAGCAAAAGAAGAGGCATCCGCCTCTACTATGAACGAAAGATCAGGATTGGGGTGCTGAAGCACCGGTGCGGTAGTGAAAGCGGTTTTCAAAGTCTCAAATGCCTCCTGATGTTCCTTTTGCCAACGATAGGGTACCTGAGGGCTGGTCAGGGCCGTGAGCGGGGCAACGATCGTGGAAAAGGAGGAAATGAAACGCCTATAGAAGTTGGCGAAGCCCAAAAAGGACTGCAAGGACTTGAGTGTTTGAGGTACTGGCCACTCTAAGACTGCTTTGACTTTAGAATCGTTCATGGATAACGCACCCGGAGTAATGTGGAATCCCAGAAACTCAACAGACGTTTTATGAAACTGACATTTCTCAGGTTTGGCAAATAAGGAATGTTCTTTGAGACGAGATAGTACTTCTCGGACATGTTTTACATGGTCATCCAGATTACGCGAAAAAATCAAAATGTCGTCCAAGTACACAACCATGTATACGTCCAAAACATCCCTGAATATGTCATTCATAAAGCGTTGGAATGTGGCCGGGGCATTACACAGGCCAAAGGGCATGACTAGGTATTCATACAGGCCGTAACGAGTACAGAAAGCTGTTTTCCACTCATCACCCTCGCGAACGCGTACCAGATTGTATGCGCCGCGCAGATCAAGCTTGGTGAAAACAGAAGCATGTGATAAGTGGTCCAGAAGGGGTGTGATTAACGGAATTGGATACCTATCCTTTTTTGTGATGGCATTAAGACGCCGATAATCCACACAAGGACGTAAATCCCCCTCTTTCTTAGGTACAAAAAATATAGGACTTGCAGCAGGTGAAGTAGAGGGGCGGATATGTCCTAAACGAAGGGCGTTCTGTACATACTCTTTCAATGTTTGTTCCTCCGAAGGAAATAAAGAATAAATCCTGCCCGAAGGAATAGTGGAATCAGGGATTATTTCGATTGGGCAGTCATATGGTCTATGTGGAGGTAGTACCTCGGAAGAGCCACGATCAAACACTGATTTGAATGCTTTGTACACAGACGGAATCCCAGACACCAACCCCCCAACGGTATGAGGAGTCACAAGCTCAGATCCCTCAACACTCAGCGTGAGTTGAGCCAAGGCTCCCAAGGCCCGAGAAGGGGTATCAGTTGTTTGATGGGTCGGGAGACAATAATTCTGACAGATCTCAGATTCGAAGAGCACAGTGCCTGATTGCCAATTAATCAGCGGATTGTGTTCACGTAACCATGGTATCCCTAATATGATACCGAATTGAGGTGTGGTGATTAAGTCAAAGCTTATGGTCTCTGTGTGAATATCTTGTATGGTCAACAAGAGAGGTGCAGTTTGGTGTCTAACAGGACCGGAAACTAACGCAGAGCCATCTACGGCTTGAACAGGTTCAGGTCGGGTTTTTACCATTAAAGGTAGATTGAGGGAATGGGCTAAAGCGATGTCTATGTAATTCCCAGTAGCACCCGAATCAATGATGATTGTGACTGCATGAAGAAGGCCTGTAGAGGGACACAAAGTAGCGTTTACAGAGACGGGTTGAACCCGAGCAAAGGCAGGAGGGGAACCCGGAGATGGAGACTGAACACTCGACCTGCTCTCCGGATCTAAGGTCGAGCTGTCCGAAAACCCTGGCTCTTCTTGGGACGTCGAGGACACTCTTTCACATAATGTCCCATGGTGCCACAATAAAAGCATGCATTATCCACCCTTCTACGTTCCCTCTCTGATGTTGTAAGAGGGCTACGTAAACCTCCCACTTGCATAGGTTCTTACGTACAGGAAACAGGAGTACTGGCCAGTGTAGGATGGGAAGAAACCCCCAACTCGGCTCTACGCTCCGATCGTCGTGCATCTACTTGCAGGGCAAGATCAACTAGTTCCTGATAATGAGTGGGCATAGAAGGGACCACTGCTAAAGCGTCTTTCATTATACTACTCAACCCTCTATAAAAGACAACTGCCCGCTTGCTTTCTGGCCATGATGTTTCAGCAACCAATTGATTGAACCGGGTGATGTACTCTATCAAAGTCCTTCTACCCTGAGTTAGTTCTAACAACTCCAAATCCCTAGACTGTGCCCTGTGTCGAGTATCGAACACTCGAGACATTTCTAGAATCAACAGATCAAAGTCATAAATGACTGGGTTATTACCCTCCAGTAGAGGATTAGCCCAAGCGGCAGCTGTTCCGGCTAAATGGGGAAGGGCAAAGGCGGCTTTAGCAGTGGAAGTAGGAAAGGCCAAAGGTCTGCACAAGAAATGTAACTTGCACTGATTAACGAAGGTCCTGAATTTCTTGGGGTCACCTTGATAACGTTCAGGAGCGGCCAGGGGGGAAGGGGTTGGGAGGATCACCTGAGTTGGGACTATAGTACTGGCCAAGGGAGGAGGTGTGGTTGAGGAGCTAGCATCTCCGAACTCAGGGTCTGCAGGAAGGGGATGCTGAACACTCTGTATGGAGTCTAACCTTTGGTGGATCACCGTATTCGCAGCGGCCATATCTGCCCTTAATACTGTAATCGCCTGGACTAAAGCAGCTATGGGTTCTTCCGTGGATCCCTGCATTGTCTAACACGACTATATGGCTTCTCAGTCTGTTCTGACTTGAGTGTCGTGTAGACCGATGAGACCTCCGTCCCCAAGTGACGTACAGGGGAACTAAAAGAAACCCGCTGTACGACCTTTGAGGCCACAGGTGGGAGATGACTTCCCGGATCCACGGAACCTCTGGAACACCGATGCTGCTGTCAAAGAGGAACGAGGTTAAGTACCAGGCAAGTACAATACAATTAAGTAAACCAAAGGATATAAAGGTCTTACCTATCGGGTGTTAGAAAAACCCAGGAAACCTAGTAGAGGTTCGAGACTCAGATGATGCGGCGGTCCCTGGAAGAGTAGAACCGTAGGTTAGCGTGGATGTAGGATCAGCCACCTGTAGGAATGAAGGCGTGACTTGAATCCCCAGAGGGGAAAGGGGTTGGAGTTCAGTGAGGTACCAAAGGATGATCCAAAGACAAGTCAGGAGATAGTCCAAAATCCGGCAACAGGTAAACAGTTCCAAGCAAAGGTACAAAGGGGTATCCGAAGGAGTCCGAGATAGAGGTCCGTGATCAAAGGCAAGGTGAAGCAATAGGTAACGCCAAACAGGGTCTGAAGACAGCTGAGAAGCAATGAGTGTTCTGTCTCTCAGACCTTTATACTGTGCGTCTCTGGGTCATGTGACGCCGCTGGATCATGTGACTTCCACCAAGGTCACGTGAGGAGCGCCAATCGGGATCACGTGATCGACGTGGAGATGTAACACCGCCCCTTCTGCTATACGTTCTCCAAGGCAATTGCCAATGCAGAAAGGGTTGCAGTCGAGACCGTACACCATAGCTGGTACAGAGTTTTCGGTTCTCTGGGTTCACCGAATCATTCGAACCTCGAACCGTGGGAGGAGATGTTGGGGAAATGTAAGCAGTGTTCTGGTGTGTAGTGGACTGGTGTGCAGGGGATCGCCTAACAGCTCTCAACTTGTGACTATTTCTCGCTGTTTATGAGCATCCCTGTACGCTGTAGTTTTTCTTACATTGTTATTTCATATCTGACCTGATGTGTGTGTATGTCATCTGCCGCTGCCAGCAAAAAAAAAAAGTTTGAAAAAAAAGAGCCAAATGTTGGAGCCCTGGGGAAAGCCACAGGTGGAGAGGTAGGTGGGAGAGGAGAAAGAGCCCAAGATAACTGGGTGGGGTGACCAGTGAGGAAAGAGGTAGCCAGCTCAGTGCCTGCTCCGAGATACCAAGGGTATCATGGAGCCGGTTTTATGAGGATGGAGTGGTAGACTGTATCAAATGCAGAGGAGAGATCAAGTAGAATAACAGTGGGTGAGTTAGAATCAAGAGATGCCTAGTGATGTTTTCCAAAATGTTCCCAGATATTAAACTACTGGTCAGGTGACTAGTGACCTTTTTAAAGGTGTGGGGATCAGGAGGTCTGATCAAGTCAGGGAGGTCAGTTGACAATAGGTGTATTGCAGTGGTTCCTGTCTTGCAAGACCACAATAAAGCAATTTCTGTAATTGCCTGAAATTGATGCATGAGCTTGCTTTCTGACACACACTTATCCTAGAAGATTGGGTCCTCCACAGCATCCAAACCTAGCACGCACATAACCCAGTTCTTTATAAAGGTGTTGGGATGATACCTTCTTCCTCCTACCCTCCGCTGGCATCCTTGGCTGGAAACCCCAGGGGCACAATCAGATTTTCACATATTGTATTCTCCAACTGCTTAGCTTTTCTCTTAGGATTACATTGCATCACTTGCCAACAGTGGATGTCATTGATCCGATCTGTTAATGCTTATTCTACATGTCAGCAATCTGCATCGCCATAGAGCCACTTTACTCCTCCAGTTGCACAACACTCTCATTTAGTTTGCCAATCTAGTCTTCAGCCTCAAGATTGATGACTTGATTTTCCCACTGGTTGTCTGAATAGGATCGGGGAATGTGGAGCTAGCAGCAGACCGCGAGTTCCAACTGGTTGTATTATTACTTTGGGGTGAATAAATGAAATAATCTGCGTCCCTGTCCTTGGTTTTAGAATGTTCTCCCTTGATGATCGGTTGATCTACCGCAGCACTTCCTACACCAGGCACCCATGATCCCTCGCACACATTTTCACTACCGGCTGTTGGACTGTCCAGTGTGTTTTCTGTCAAGCAGGCACAAGCACCCTAGAGTGATGCCAACTTCTCATCTTCTGCCCCCTTGGTAGGCTGGAAGATTGGTGCTGAGGCCTTATAAGTGGCTGTATTCTGCTGTCACTCCACCAAACACAGATCGGGCACCAGAGCAAACCTTTGTCTTGCCTGCCTCCGTGTGGGGAGAATACTCCCAATTCCGGACTCTGCAGTGTTTCATTTTGCTGATAGAAATGTGGAGCCAACAAGAGAGCATCCATCTTGTTGGACAGCTGGCAATTATGGTGTGGCCTTTTACTGCTAAAGTAGCGCATTGCATAATGAATGCAGTAAAATTGTAACCTAATGCAGGGGTAAAATTGTCAAGTTACAAGCTGATAGCCAGCCATAAAGTCACTTGCACTTCAGTTCTACACATTCACACAACACACCATGTGTTATTCGCTGAGAGTCAGTTATCACAAACCAATGGTGTTAGAACAGTTTTCCTAAAGGGACTTTATACAACTAGAACGTGGGCAACACAGAATTTTCGAACGCTTAGTACAGGCCTGTACCACCTAGTATGTTCATTGAAATGACAGAGCAGCCAGGCTGATTTTAGGAGGGAGAGGGGGCTGTAGGAAGGTACACAAAACATGCGGAATACACATGATTCAAAGAAACACTTATAAAAATAATGGTTTATCATATATACATGATTTATATGCCTGAGCTTTATATTAGGTATGTTCATGGACAATTGATGATTTAGTTTCACTATGGGATTTCATGTGTTTTTTATGTATAGGACACCATTTTTGTGATTGGAGCTGTGGTTTTAATGAGCGTATTTGCATTATACACTTTATTCTGTACATTTGACTTTTGGGTTTGCATTAGTGCATTGGAAAGCATGTGACACAATCTTGTTGATAGACTTGTGTTTTAATGAGAAAATTTGCACCCTCCACTTTGTGTCATATACATGGATTCAGGTATAAAACTGCGTAAAAATCAAATGTCATGTTTAGCACGTGTGTGCTTGTATTCAGAAGGGTTGCACTATGCACTTCATTCTGGATGCTTGGCATTTGGGTACGACAATGCATATCATGTTATGCCATATTTGGTTTTTACGTTGCCTCATTGGAGAGGTCAGTCATGATAAATGTTGTTCCCTTAATTCACTTGATATTTATTGTAGGTGCTACAGACGCACTTGTCAAATGCGACTAGACAATCTTGCAGACCATAAACGTAATATGCAGTAATTCAGCATGATTTCTCTTTCAATTGAATGCAACGACATGGTATGATATACTAGGGTAAGATAGCCGACATATTGTTTTCATGAACCATACAGTTGCTAATGTGAGACTGAAAGCCCATTTAAATGCATTTTCAGGACGAGATCTGTAAGTGTGTGAACAAGAGCTCAGCAGGGCGTGCAAGACGTCACGTTTTGTGTCTGCTGTTTTTGTTGCTAAGGGCATTTATATCTCAAGCATTTTTTTTTATGGTGAAGCTGATTGCGACCTGTGCACGCTGATGTGCATTTTTGTGTTTTTTATACATTATATCACAGTCAAAGAGAATTCTTTAGAAAGGTAAGTATTATAATAAGTCACAAACACAAAATAAAAACCAACACAATACTTATGGTAAGTAAACCAAAGTATATAACACATTTAGAATGGCGGTATGCAATTCAAGGTGAGTACAACTATATTATTAGACTTTTGGAATGACTATGTAATTCAAGGTAAGCAGACCCTATTTGTAGTAAACTGTTAACACTTATTCTGTTTCAAGCAATAAGATGGATATAATATTAACATTACTTTCTAGAATAGTGGAACGCAATTCAAAGGTAAGTAACTCTTTTCAGAATGCCATTAAGCAATAACAGTTGTAACTTATTCTATTTTAGGAATATACAGTTATAGCATAAACACATAGCAAGTAAGTACTTTGCAACACCTGCTTTAGCAGTCCTTTCCTAATCTAGGAGCAAACATAGGTTTGCAGCATATTTCTAGGATTAAAAATTCTGTATTTACCACATTTGCTTTTTATTGGTTGAATCACTGACAGATGCCGATTGTGTCTAATCCCTCCTGATGAGCCACTAGATTACAGTGTTGAAACACGTCAAGAGGAATTTTGAGTGTTCTTTTCTTTGCATCAAGTCCCAAAGAGGGAATCTTTTCTGAGCATAATCGTGTGGAGGGCATTTGATTATCATATACCAGATTGGATAAAATGTACTCGCAAATGTGCATATTTATTTATGTGTTTATTTATTTTGGAATGTATATAGCGCACCTAACCCGAGGGCATCTAGGCACTTCTTACATGTGGAATCAAATGGTGTTAACTGGCATTACATGATACAGTAATTTTAATAGTTGCATATTTACATAGCTGTGGCATTTACATATCATGGCAGTAGATAAGTTATTTACATAGCCATGGTCTTTACAAATAATGGCAATAGGGAATACAGTTATTTACATTGATGTGTGCTTGCGGATCAGGATCCAGGGCCTAGTGAGTGAGGATGTGTGGGTGTAATGGTGATTGTGTGTCTGAGGCAGGCTTACTAGTTGTGGGGTCTGAGTTGATCACACAATCCCCTTGTGAAGAGTAGGGTTTTCAGTTGTTTACGGGAGGTCCATAGGGAGTCTACTTCCCTGAGTTTGGCTGGTAGGGTGTTCCAATGTTTGGAGGCTACTGTAGAGAAACTACTGCCTCCTGCTTTCTGGAGTTTAAATCTCGGTGTGGCTAGCAAGTTCATGTGAGCAGAACATGTGGCCTGTTAGATTGAGATCTGGTGACTTTGTCTGCAAGGCAGGTAGGAGCAGACTTGTGGAGGCATTTGTGTGTCAGTATAAGGGTTTCGAACACGATGCGTTCATGAACTGGTAACCAATGGACATTTTGTCTTGTATTGGATATGTGCACATTTTTGGGAATATAGTGCTGCTATTAAGGCGTTATTCTGTATTACTTGAAGTTTTTTGATGTTTTGATTCTTAGTGCCAGCATAGAGGGCATTGCAATAGTCCAACCTGGTCAGAATGAGGGCTCTGGCCAGATTATTACAGCTGTCTGGAGTCAGGATAGGTCTGCACACATTAATGAGTTTAGAGGTATAGGCTGCCGCTGAAACGTTGGCATTCACTCATTTATATAGTGTGAGTGAAGGGTGGGGTTGGGGGGTTGGAGGGTTTTTGGGGGGGATTGGCGGGTGGGACCTCTCATTGTTCTGTCAGGAAATATTGTATCCATTGAGTGGCATTAGGGGAGAAGTGGGCCGCAGAGGCTAAATGTTTGCATAGAACTTTGTAGTTGGCAAGATCAAATGCTGCAGAGAGGTAGAGTAGCAGTAGTAAGGCTAATTTTCCTTTGTCTTTTAGATCATCCAGGATTTTTAAATCCAGGAGGGCTGTTTCCGTCCCATGTCTAGGGTGAAATCCCAATTGTGTAAAACCAAGAAGGTTGTTGGATTCCAAGTAATGTGGTATCTGTAGGTACACTATTCTGTCTAAGATTTTAAGTAAGAATGGTACAGTTGTAATGGGGCGATAGTTGGTTGGAATATTAGGGTCGAGTGAGGGTTTATGATCTATGGAACCACACTGGACCAAAGGAATCCATGAATTTTTGTTTTATGACATTACAGCCAATTTACTTTTAATTTTCAACAATAGACCCTTGGAGTAGCTTACACCAATAAAAAGCAAATGTGTTAAACTACCAATTCAGAGTTTTCCATCCTAGAAAAATGCCACAAACCCATCAAGAAATTTGATCAAAGATTAATTGCAAAATGGGTTAGTAACTCTGCTCCATGTTTTAACTAATTTGCACTTGATATTGGGCAGACACAATATTTGGGGCTGCATGCTTGCAACAGTAACAATAATATAACAATTACATTTTTTCATTATGCCTGCACTATTTCAATTGTTCCCTTATCTAGGGCATGAGTGTTCTCAGAGGCAGAAGGGGGTTCCTTGCGGTCCAGGGGGCAGCTCTCGGCTGAACAGGAATAGGCACAAACTGTAAGAAAGTCGGAGGATGTCTCAGCTAACAAGTAAGTTGCAGACTTGAGAGTTGGTAGAAGTGTTCATGGACTTCATAGAAGGCTCCCTAGATGCGTTCCAGTGTTAGACCTGGGCAAACTACCAACCACACAAATCACCACCTTAGCCACACAGGAGCGACACAAAGACTGTAAGTAAGTATTACCTCAAGCCACACAGTACATCAGCAGTCAAGAAGAGCTTGCAGATGGACGCCTTCACGATGCAGCAGCACAGAACGCGGTCTCTGGATTTTTAGTCATGGTGAAGAAACAAAGGATACTTGAAGGAAAATTGCAGCAGCAGTAGTCCAGAGAAAAGGCTCCCAGCAGAGGATTATTTGGTGCTTCCTGTGGCTATGTGGATTTGGTGCCCTTTTCAAGGTACCAGATGAATAGTTGCAGTCTGATTGATTTGCCTCGCTATCTTGGTCCAGCACTCTGGTGAGGGGACTTCAAGGAGTGGAATCTTGCTTCTGGAGATACAACAGGTGTTCACCAAAGCTTAAGTAAGATTTGGTCACGGGAAGACATTGCACAGTTCTCAGCCTCGAGGCCCCAGGGTATTGGCAGTTTCCTTCACATTAAGATCATAGCTCATCGTGGGATGGTTCGAAATGCAGGTCTTCTTAAGACTGATAGGTCCCACCAGTCTAAGGTTCTTGGTCGTCTTTGGGGATCCTCTGTCGCATGAAAGAAGGGGTCAGCACAGGCAGCGGATGCACAGCAGGCATCTCTGGTCGCTGGAATTGGCTCCAGCCGCCTTCTCTTCTTCCTCGTGGGATTCAGCACTAGTGGTCGACTTGTCTTCAGCTTCTAGATCCAGGCCTTTATCCAGGATCCCAGCCAATCAGCACACATGCTACATTCAAACTTTGGGGAGTGGCTGTTATTTCAGTACAGCCCTTCTGCCAGTTAGGACTGGTTACAGGCAGGCATGCCAGAAGACAAAGGGTTGCAGAGTTTCGGACTCCTCCCTCATTTCCTGTTTTCACACTCTGAAGCCTCGGCAGGCTTCACAAAGGATTCCTGCCAAAGACCAAAATCAAACAATGAGCTCCCCCCATCCCTGGACAGCATAAGGAGGACCAAGAAAGGACAAGCACACTAAAAATCACAACAACAAAAAATACTGCCCCATTCTAGATAAATGGTGACACTTCTGTGCATTGCAGTTGCTGGGTTGACAGCATGCAAGTAAAAAACGCACACAAATGAGTAGAACTCGTCCACCGCTGCCAGCTATAAAGGTATGCTTGTCACTGTAACAGAAATGTTGCAGGAGCAGTGAGACAGGGGATAAAGTGGATCCCCTAAGCACTCCACTTAAGGTGTAGGGGTGTGGCTCTCACAATATAAATGTAGAGAGGATACACATTTCTCTCTACCCTTGAACATGTATTCAGTCTCAGTCTATGACTTTGTTTTAACATTGCAAACTTTTTGGTTTTATGAAATCTCTGAACTTCTCCTTACACTCAAGTTATGGGTGAAGCATACAAAATACAGGACATTGACCTGTGCAACACTTACAGCACCCAGCTGCACAGAGCCTTGAACTAAAGAATGTTTTCAGAGCCTTTTTATCATATCTATCTATTTATTTGTGTCTGTTCATGCACCTAACGTTTTACATTTTACAGACACTTTCACTGATGTCTTACTTCAGTGGTACACAAAATTCTGTATTGTTGTTAATTGTATGACTTTGGTACAAATAACATGTGACATTTAAAATATTAGCAAAAACAAAGAGGTGATGGCTGGAAGGTTTAGAATGAATCTTCACCACTGGCATTGCTCTGGGCAACCTTCCAGCCATCACCTTTCTGTTTTGCTAAAGTCACCCCGAATGGGACGGGTATGCCCAGACGTGGGTCCGAGTCTGCCGGGCCTAGAGACCTAAGCTACTCCTCACTAATGACGCCCAACAAGGCTGAAACATGTCTGGGGATGCTTGTGGTCCTGGAAAAGATCCTGGAACCTGAGAATCCTACCTCAAAAAACAGAAACGGACTGCAGAAATGGATGAGGAGAATCCAAGTATTCAGCATTTGTACAAATTGATGCACCAAGTTGCCATGGACATGGTTGAAGTTAAGACTACTATGGCTAAACTGAATGTGAAAGTCACCCATTTGGACACAAGGGTAACTGATTTGGAGAAGAAGTCCTCTGATATGGGGTCTGAAATGGCTTGAAGCTATAGAGCCTACAAGATATTAAGGGCTGATGTCCAGAAGGAGAAGGATCATCGTTTGGAGATGGACTTGAGATTGCGAGAGAGAAATCTCAGGCTAGTTGGAGTGGCAGAGCATTCAGACCCTAAAAGTGAAAAGCTGTTACCATTGATTTTACAGATATTTAAGGAGTGCTATGGTGTGGCTTCTCTTCTGGAAAGTGACATTGACCATGTTTATCGGATTGGCAAGCTTCCTGGTCTAAAACCTAGGCACATCCTGGTGTCTTTCGCTCTGGCAAGGATAAAGGAATCTTTATTGGACGCCTCCAGGGCCAATGATTCTGTTATTTTTAAAGGCAAGCCTGTTTGTGTTCCCAGATTACCCTAAGGAGGTGATGTAAGCTAGGAAGATTTTTAAAGGAGTAAAGGAGCGTGCCAGATCTCTACAGATAAAGGCTTTCTTGAATAGGTTTAACAATCTGACTTTGGTTTTGCCTGACGGTAACAGATCCACTTCTGATCCTCAGGAAGCCTTTTCATGGCTGGAGAAGATACGTGCTCCTGACAATAATATTGCTGACTGAATGTGAGGCAGACCTGATTTTTTTTTTTTTTTAATGATTTTTTTCTTTTATTATATCTGTGTTTTTTATATTCTTTGTATTGCCTAAAAATGGCGCCCAGCGAGGATTTCAGTTAACGTTTTTCGTTTGTGTTTGGAACTTTCATGTTGATAAGGTTTCGTAAAATGCATACAGCTTCATGTGCAGAGTAAAGTACCTAACTATTGTCTTAGTCAGCTGATGTGTTCCATCTAGCGTGGCTTTAGATGCGGCCCTGTGCATATGGGTGGAGCTGATTGGGCACGTTCTGGCTGCGTCAGTATCCGGAAATAGTCAACGGAGCGAGAGCTGGAAGTCGCTGCTGTGCCTGGACCCTGTTGGACCTAGAGCGAACATGGGGAGCGGCGAAGCAGTCACGGTGAGCCGGAGAGTGTGTGCACAGTTGCACACCGAAGACACTGAGATCTCAATCGCCCTCTTTTTGAAAGTGCTTACGACAATCCCATCCTTCCGCCGAAACAAGGGGCTGCTTCTTCTCCCCGCCACTTCCTGTTTTAACCTTGAGCGAATTTTTAAATTGGGTTCAGAAGCTGTTTTGCGAAGGAGGAAATCAGCTCTACTGTCATAGATACCAAACGCATGCAGTTTGTAAATTGGCGGTGTCCCTGGGGATCTGGCTTGTGGAGGGGAACTCTGGTCCAATGAGGTATCATGCACGTCCCGATTTTTGAGGAGTGGGGAGAGGTACTGAACTATTGCTTGTCGTTGCGGCTTTGTGACCGCTATTGGATGCGTGCTGACTCTGAACCTCCCCTTCTCCTTTGAAAGAAAGTTTCCGCCCAGCTGGCACCTTGTCTCACCCGCCCGGGTGTATTCGTGTCCCCACCGGCCCCCTGGTAGCAGGCCTCCTCAACATAGACAGCTTATTTTAATGAGAACGTACCATGCTAAGTCCGCGCTGCAGCCTTTTTGGTTGGACCGACATTCTTCTGTTGACGGCATGCACAACACGCAGCATGTGATTAAAACATGTTCTCATTATACAAAGACATGAATAATTGGAAACTTTATTTACGTAAAGGCAGTGCTGCTGATTTCATGAACGACTAGAATTATTATTTCTTCCTTTGTTCCAGTAGTGCCACTGGTCTCATGCTAATACTACGCTCTCTGGAAACTGTTATTACATCTGCTTACATGTTGCTAATGTTAGGTCACTGCTTGTTGACAGATGTTGCTTATTCATCCTACTATTGTTGTTGTTACTTAGGTTATTTGGGATGTTGCATTTCAATGTGTGCTTACTTTTAGTGTCCACTTCTGATGTGGCTGTGTTGGGATCTCGGGTGTTTGTGGGGCAGGTGGTCTCAATCTTTTTGGTTCTTCTGGGTGGGATGGGAGACTTATGGGGACAGCGGTTTTTTAAAGATGGATTGTTACTCTTTCAATCTTATATGGATGTATGTTTCTGCTTCTATTGTATACGTTTTTGGTTGGGTGGGACAGGGGTGGGCTTTGTCTTTTATTGGGTGTGATGTTGCAGGGACTGTGCTATTTGATGTTTTTCCTATGTTTGGCTAAGGGGTTTATCATCGGATTCAAATATATGGAGCTTTCTTTGGCTTGGGAGGGGTGCCGGGGTTGTTGCGTTGGTATTTCTTTGCATTCTCAACATTGGCATCCTTTTTCTGTTTCAGGGGGTGTGGGGTTGCGTCTTTTTTTGTTGCTTTTTGTGGTTTTAGGGTTTGGGTTTTCTTCAGACTTTTCTGGATTTTTTAGCATGTCCACCAGTGGGGGATCTCAGCTTTTGATCACTTCCTGGAATGTCAATGGGTTGAATAATCCTGTCAAATGGCAGAAGATTTTGAACAGCTTAATGGTTATGCAATGTGATGTTTATTTTTTACAGGAAACTCACCTTTTGTTGGAGGATATTGGGGTATTAAATAGAAAATGGGTGGGTGATGTTGTTGCTTCCTGCTATTCCTCTAAGAGTAGGGGGGTTGCGATTCTGATACGTAAGGGCTCTCCTATTAGGGTCCTGAAGTCCAGTTGTGATCGGGAAGGTAGGGTTGTGGCTCTTTTGGTGGAAATTCAAGGTGTTCAACATGTATTGTGTAATGTTTATGCTCCCTCTGTGGATGATGGTTCTTTCTTTGGGAATGTATCGCAGCTGTTATTGGGTTTGAACTCCCCCAATGTCATTTTTGGTGGTGACTTTAATCTGGTTGTTGATCCTTTTGGTGGATTGTACTGGTCGTAAACCATACATAGAAAGGATGCACATTTTTGCTCATTTCGGACTTTGGTTGAGGATTTTGAACTGACGGATTGTTGGCGGTTGCAACATCCCAGTTCTAAGGAGTATATGTTTTTTTTCTGGGTCTCACAATTCATATTCAAGGATTGATATATTTTTACGGCTGGTGGGGTGACTGCCAATCTTTTGAGTAGTCGGATAGGTTGCATTGCGGTCACGGACCATGCACCCATATTTCTGAATTTGTCTTTGATTTTTGAATGCTGTAGAAGCTTTCAAAGGAGGATGAACACCTCAATTCTTCAAGATGAGGCTATTTTGGATAACATCAGAATGGAGGCAGAATGCTTTGTGAAAGAGAATTGTTCTGATGAACTTAGTAGTAGTGTTACTGGGGAGGCGTTCAAATGCACGATGAGGGGTATTGCTTTGGGCTTGTCGTGTGGCAGGAGGAAGAAATTGGCAAAGGTGCGGTTGGAGACTGAAACCCTTATTGCCGAGGTAATGAATAGTTTGTTGCGTGATCCAGATGGTGCTGATAAGAGAAGGGAGCAGAAAAGGCTGAAAAAAACTTGAATGATGATTTGGGTGCTAGAGCTGAAAGGGATTTATAGGATCAAATGTGCATACTTTGAGAAGGGAGAAAAATGTGATAGGTGGCTCGCCTACAGATTGCGGCAACAGGCTTCGGACGGGGCTATTACATCTATTAAGGATATGAATGGAGTGGTCACTTTTGATCCGCGTGCGATTAATACTGTTTTCAGGGATTTCTACATAAACCTGTATGAGAATGAATCTCAAGTCCCAGTGATTGCTTCTTTGATAATTTGAATGTTCCAAAAATGTCTGATGAGGAGATGGCTGGTCTGAGCCAGCCAGTGACTTTGTATGAGATTAGGACTGCTATTTCCTATCTGAATTCTGGGAAAATGCCGGGACCTGATGGCTTACTGGCTGAGTTTTACAAGATTCTTCCGGAAGCAGCTCTGGGGCTTTTGTGTGATATGTATATTGAGTCTAAAGAGGTGGGTATGCTTCCAGAATCAACCAACCATGCTACTATTTCTGTATTTCTGAAAAAAGGGAAGAACAGTCTCTTGCCTTCCAGCAATCGACCGATAAGTTTGGTTACAGATAACAAGATACTGGCTAAAATTCTTGCTCTACTCATTGAGGATGTAATTCAACGACTTATTCACACGGATCAGTCTGGTTCTGTCAAAAATCGTAGAGCATGTAGCAATATTCGAAACCCTTTGCTAACTATATCACAGAGGATGTGGCTGTATTTTCTCTCACTGCTGAGAAAGCATTTGATCGTGTTGATTGGCAATATATGTTAACAGTGTTGATGGCAATGAATTTGAGTACATTTCCTGGGTTTTCCTTCTGTATGCTCATCCCGTGGCAAATGTTAGAACAAATGGTCTGTTAACTGGTGTTTTCAATCTTTGGAGAGGCACCAGACAGGGATGTCTGCTTTCGCCCTTACTTTTTGTTCTAGCCATTGAACCGCTCGCTATTGCCTTACGGGGTCAATTGTGCTTGAAAGGTGTGTTTTACCATGGGGTTGAGCAGAAAATATGGTTTTATGCAGATGACCTTTTATTAGTTCTTCGGGATTTGAAGATTTCTTTGCCATCTTTGATGAACATCCTGGATCGTTTCCATGCGGTGGCTGGGTATAATATAAACTGGTCGAAGTCTGAGGTTTTACCAATCACGGGGAGATGTGCTAAGTCAATGGTGACTGGTTATGGATTTCAGTGGTGTCTTCACAAAATGAAATACTTGGGGGGTTTGGTTGACTGCAGTGGTGAGTGATATGGTGGAGGTGAACTTGAGTGAGATTTGTTGTGAGCCTGAAGTCGTCTACACAGAGGTGGTCAGCTTTGCTTCTATCGTTATGTGGCAAGACGCCTTGAAGAAGGTTGCGGCCCCCAAAATCAACTATATTTTGAGTATGCTCCCTTTGAAGGTCAATGCATGTTACTGGAAATTGATTGATGTGACTCTTCAATCTTTCCTTTGGGACGGGAAACCTCCTGAATGAAAATTGTGGAAACTGCAGTTACCTGTTGAGAGGGGGGGAGCTTGGGGTGCCCAATTTTATGGCGTATCATCTTGCCTTCTCTTGCCAGTTTTTGCTTCCTTTTCTTGCTGATTCTCCGAGTGCTTGGGCGGTGGCGAAAGCAAGCACTTTGGGTCCTCTTGCCCCACGTGCTTTGCTTACGACAGCTAGCGGACGTGGTAGGAGATCTCGTTTGACTGATTTTCTGAGGGATGTGTGGAAAGACTTTCATAATATATGTGGCTCAATTGCTTTGAAATCACCTTCGTTCTCGGTTTGGCTTAATAAAGAGATTACGGAGGGCGGCAGACCTATACTATGGCAGGAGTGGTTTGTTGGGGGAGTTAATTGGATCGGTGATGTCTATAGAGATGGGAAGTGGGTTGATGTTGATGTGTTGTGTTCGACTTTCACTATTGAAAACCTTTCAGTTGCTGATTATAGGAAACTAAAGAGATGCATTGGTGAGGTTGATGGGAATCAGTCTTTGAGCTTGGAGTTTTTTTACAGTGGGCTGTCGGTCTATTGCAAGCAAGCTGTACCGCCGTATTGTTGCTAATTACAAAGACAACACTGGCCTACTGGATGAATTGAGTAGAAGGCTGGGATGTGAGATCACTATGGATTCGTGGCTTGAGATGTGTGCAAATGTGAAGATCTGTTCGATCAACTTGAGTGAGCGCTCTAGGCAAATTAAAATCAAAATTCTCAACCGGGTTTACTGGTGTCCAGAGAGGCTCAAGAGCAGAGGAATGTCGGATTCGGATTTGTGCTGGTGTTGTGGTATTGAGGTTGGCACTCTTAAACATTTACTGTGGGATTGTGTCCGGGTCAGGGGTTTTTGGCAGGAGATTTGTACTATGTGTTTGCAGGTCTTGAATCGCAATATCAACTTGGATTTCAGGACAATGGTTTTGGGCAGTGGTGCCTTACTTGAAGATTTATCCATATCTGAACAAAAATTCTTGCTTAGGGGTGCGTCAATTGCCAAGAAACTGATCTTGAGGGGGTGGAAGTCCCAGGTCCCGCCTGACTCAAGTGTTTGGATTGATGAGATGGTCTCTTTGGCGGCTGTTCAAAAGTTGATTTACAGAAAGCAGGGTAAATTACGCTTGCATACTAAGGTCTGGGAGGTTTTCTTGAACTTTTACTAGAGGTTTTTTTTTTTTTCTTTCTCAATTTTCTTTTCTTTTTCATTTAGTATCAATATTCATTGGGTGAAGTGTTGGTTGTTTGATATATTTTAATTGATTTGTCTGTTAATTATGTGGTGTTCTGTAGCAAAATGTAAATAAAGAATTTAAAAAAAAAAGATTGGCTCTAAAGTTTCCCAGCAACTGGTGGTAAATTGCCCTGTATATTTGGCCTATCGTTTTTGTGAGGGTTCGCCTAAGTATGCTATATCTTTTTATTTGTTTTATTTTTATTTATTTTTTTTCTGCAATTTTTTAGCTTCATTCTCACCCCCAGCCTATCCATCACTTCCGGGTCTACTGATAGGTTCAGTATTTCCGATTTCTGTCTATGTATTTTTAACCCTGATATCGCCCCAAATGTTTCCAGTTCCTTCGTTGGCACCGGCAACAAACATTCCGGGTCCGACGGAGCCACCAACATATCGTCTGCAAATGCTTTTGCCTTGTGTGCCTGTGCCACTATTTCTATTCCCGTCAGCCGTTCCATCTCCCTATTCCTAGTCAATAGGGGTTCCAGGTAGATAGCATATAGCAGCGGGGACAGTGGGCAGCCTTGTTTAGTGCCCCGCCCCAATGGTACTTTTCCTGAGACTACTCCATTGAGGGCTATGCAAATTGTTGATGAGTTATAATTAGCTCGCACCATTTGAATCTCGTGCCAAACCCCATGTATTTCAATATGTTGAAAAACTGGGACCATTCAACCCTGTCCAATGCTTTTTCCACGTCCAACACCACTAGTATTGCAGGGTTTCGGGTTATTCCTGTCTTCTCTATTAGGTGGCAAATTCCACGTTTGCTTGGATGGTATAAAACCCGATTGATCCTGCCCTATTCATTTCGGCAGCAAGTGTCTTAGCCTATCTGCCAAGATCTTTGTATGTCATTTTGCATCCAAGTTTATTAGTGCTATTGGACAATATGATTCTGGTAGTATTGGGTCCTTGCCCTGCTTATGGAACACCGCCAGTTTAGCTTCATTCATTGATGGCGTGATGGCACCCTTTATCTTAAATGTGTTAAAAAGTTTTGTGAGAGGGGGGGGTCCAGGATATCCCAAACTTTTTTATAAAAGCTCACCGGGTATCCATCCGAGTCCGGGGCCTTATTTTTGGTAGTCCTTTAATGGCCTTCTTTACCTCTTCCTCCCTTACTTCCTCTTCTAGACATTCCCTTTCTTCTTCCGATATCAACGGCCGCGAGATATTCCTCTTTTTTGTCTTCCGATGGGTTGCCTGATGTGTATAGCGTCTGGTAATATTCCCTAAGAATTTACCCCATGTCATCATTTGTTGTCCTATCCTGCCCTTGGCTATTTCGAAGTTTTAAAATTGTCTGAGCCCTGTTTTGCTTTAACTGTCTAGCCAGATGCGTAGCCGCTTTGTTGGCTTTCACGTAGTGCCCTTGCTTCAGATAAAACACCTTCTCGGCCTGCTTCGTTCTGAGCGTCTCTAATTGACCCTGGACGTGTCTCAGCGCCCTCCTTATGTGGTTGTTCTGGTTTTTTGACATTTCCCCCTGTATGTCTCTTAGCTTCCCCTCTAGTTCCTCTTCCCACTGCCGTCTGTTTGTCCCTCCCTGCCTTAAGCGCTATCAAGTGCCCCTTCGTTACAGCCTTGAATGCGTCCCATACCATTTCCTGTGGCGCATTCACTGTTTCATTATCTATAAAATATTGCTCGATCTTCACTCTAATGGATTGAACCTGGACCGGGTCGTGTATGAGATGTGTGGGGAACTTCCATTTCCATAGCCGCCCCTTCATATTTTCCACCAAGATGCTCATTAACAACGGGGCATGATCTGACAGAGAGATGGAGCCTAGCTCTACGTCTCTTACTTTCCCCAGCAATCCTGCGGAACTCCAGATGTAATCTATCTGTGTCAAGGAGCAGTTTACATGCGAGTAGTAGGTAAATCCTGCTCCTGCCCTCTTACCCTCCAGACATCATGGAGGGCGAGTGTAGCCATCTTCCCCTGGCGTGGCCTAGATGAGGCCTGCACACCGTGTACTGTACTCCCACTCCTATCCTGTGTGGGAACCCATGCCATGTTGCGATCCCCTGCCAATATGATATCCCCTTTGGCATAGCTCTCTACCTTCGATAGGAATCCCCTCAACAACCCATCCTATCCCATATTTGGGGTGTATACCGAGGCCAGCGTGACTGTTTGGACCCCAATGGCTGCATTCAGAAGCAAGTACCTCCCCTCCTTGTCGAACATGGTGTCCTTCACTTGTGCTTCCAGCCTATCGTGTAGTGCTATCAACACTCCTGCCCTCTTCTCCCTCGCGTTTGCCAGATATATTTGAGTAAACCCTCTAATTTGGAGTTTCTATGTATCTTGTTTGCATATATGTGTCTCTTAATACATAAGAATGTCTATATTTTCCCCCCACATGAAGTGTTCCACTTTTTTTCTCTTAACAGGGGGTATTGAGTCTCCTTATATTATACGTTCGCACCTTAAGAACCTTCATCTGGATACCCAGCTCTCCCTCTCCCCTAACCCTGTTCCTTACCTCATGCATTTACACTGCTGTGCCCTCCCCGTTCCCCTCCCCTCTCCTCAATCCCCAACTGTGAACATGAGCCCCCAACTTTGAAGCCCACCCCTCCCTTCCCCTGAGGAGGGCCCAGGTTACTATGACCGCTCAGAGGATGTGTCCGCCGTGCCTAGCCCTTGTAACATCCCAGAGAAGTAGTTGTGGGGATTACTAAATGCCACTAAGGATTCCAAGTTGCACCTGCCCTTCCCAGCTCCTTTGGCCTCAAACCTATGATAACATGTTATAGTCTTACCCCCCTTCACCGGGGTGTATCATATGTCCGCTTTCCATCCTGCTCTTGTCCACCTTACATCTGATGATCTTGATCTCTGCTCCTCGCCTCTCCTTCATGTCTTGTTACCACCTTTGCCCTTGTTCATCACTGTTTTCCAGTCCCATGGTTTCCTGCGTCCTCTGTCTCCTCCCGGTTGTTCCACGCTGCCCTCCTTGTGTACTCCTTGTAGATTTAGAATCTGTTCTCCCTCTTCACAGGTCGTAATCCTATGCTGTTGTCCTTCCCATGAAAATAAAAAGGGCAACGTCCATTTTGCTTCATCGCCAGGAATTTCACCACTGGGCCCATCCGTCTACTTTTTTGAAGTGTGGATTGCGCAAGGTCTTGATATAGCTGCACTTCTCATTTATTCGTACCTGCCCCGCCATCCTCGCTTTCCACAGTATCCGTTCTTTCTGGCCATATGATGTCATTGCTACCAATACATCTCGAGTGTGAGCCCGGTTTTCCCGTTCACAGAGTGCCCACTCGATGCACTCGGTCCACCTGGACTAGGTCTTCCGTGTCCGGTGCCAGAATTTCTGCAAAGAGCTGCTGGGCTGTACCTTTCAGAGGCTTGTCCTCCACTGTTTCTGAGCGGTTTTTTTATCCGGATGTTGAATCTCTGTGAGCGGTTTTCCAGGTCCTCACACTGGATCTCAAGATTATGTGATATGCGCATGAGCAGCTCCAATGTTTCGTCGTTCTTTTGTGTGTCCTCCATGTTTTGCACCACCTTTTCAGTGTGTCCGTTCTTTCTTCCAGCTTAGCTACATCAATTCTCAGCTCCTGTAGCTACTGCTTCATTTCTCCTTTCAGAGTCTCGAATTGTGTTTGGAAGGAGGCTTTAAATATTGGTTCTGGAATTCTTTGAACAGCTCTGCATGTCCTCTTTACATAGTGTCATTGCTCCTTCTTCTCTGGTCACTAGAATGAGTGGGCTTTGACTTGTCCCCCCACTTCCGGAGTGCGATGTCTTCTCTGAGCTACACAACTGCTTAATTCATGGTGCTTGTGGGGGTCTGTTGCGTTGCTGACACCGCCTTCCCCCTTGTTTTGGACACATGGGCACCGCTGGGGATCCCACCAATGTTCCCCTGCTTCATGATCTTGTGTCCCAATTCTGCACTGGTCCTGGGGTCTGCCCCCCGCAGCTTCCCCCTCTTGCAGTTCCATTCGCCTCCTTCCTTCGGGTCACTCTTTATCTGCTTCCCGGTTTCTCCAACCTGCTCCTTTGAGAGAGGCCTCTATTCTGTTACTTCGACCCCTTCCTGTTTTCCCCAGGCCTTTTTGTTTCATGGCCTTGTTCCCTTAGTGTGGTCCATGATCCCTTTCTTCTTTTCTGCAGGCTATGTGGCCTTGTCCTACCTGTTGTGTCGCGGTGCTCTAGGGTGGGGTTCCTATCCGCTCCCGCTCGGCCTCCTTGTCTTGTGATCCCCGGGCCTTGTCGGAGTTTCACTCCGGGTCCTGTGAGAAACCTGAAGGTTTCTCACCTGCTAGTCCCTGGAGATCTGTCATCCAGGTGCCCAGGACACGGCCATCACTATTGGATCCAGTTCTAGGGCTGGACCATTGGGGCAGAATCATCTGCATGGGGAGCGGGCGGGGGATCTTCGGAAAGTGGAAGTGGGACACTGACTGGCGAGATGCGGTACCCCCTTTCTTACCACACCTTTTTCCCATTCCACCCTGTAGGATATTTAGAAACTGTAACCCCCCCTTTCCAACACAAACACTTTCTTATACTGTGAAAGACAACAGACTTACACCAGAGCCGTTTACCTGACTTGTCCCAACACACCTGATTGCCCTTTCCCTTCCCCACACGTATAAAACACGGAGCACGAGAGCACACTTTTAGCAAGGACAAAAGCATGCGAGGAAGCAGCTATTCCAGGACAGCAGTTCAAACAGAGAAGAAAAACAGCGAGACCAGAAAGGACAACAAGGAGGGAAGTGCCCTTGCCCTTTTCAACTCAAGCCTGCGAAGCCTCCATGAAAGGAATCATAAGAGCGGGACCTACAGCTGAGGTGTGGCATAACAGATGTCTACGGTGCACATGACCCTCCCACACTAATAACCGAGACGGGGTGGGGGGGCACGCTAGCTACCGTGGTACCGTCCTTTACTCCGGAGACAAGAAACCAGGAGGGCAGCACAGCTGGTGAGTCGGAGAGACTCCGCTCTGTATCCGCTCTGCCTTTGCCCCCCCCTGAGCCCGGTTCGTCGTCGTGGACTCCCTCTTCCCGCTCGTAGGGGTCGTCCCTCACCTCACTCCGGCCCAGGGTTGTCGCCTCTTTCCATCAGTCAGGACGCCGCGTCTTGGTGCAGTGCCTGCCTGTTACTCCCGTTTGCTGGAGCTGGTTATCTCTTTGTGCGATTGGGCTACTCCATACTGATCTCTCGGTTTAATGTGCAGTTTGTTTTGGAGGATAATCGCTTAAGTCCTTCGCCACATTGCTTTATTGCCAGCTGCTGTTGCAGCCCGGTTGTGGGGGGGGCGCTTGCGCACATCCTCCTCCACCAGCCAGCACATTGGAATCCGAACAGATATTTTTAAAATAAGAATATTAACAAACCACTTGGGTATGCTTTTTAAAAAATAAAAAAAACTGCCAGTGCAGGCCTGCAATTAAAAAGCCAGTGCTACTATGACATCAAGGTCAATATGCTCCAAACAGATTAACTCTGTCTTGTGCGTCAGGGTAAATTTTGTTCAGGCAATTTCTCCTCATCCATGTAGCCAGATATAATTGTTTACAAAATGTGTTTGTTAAATGTAAAAGTTTCACAAGTTGTGATGGGTTAAGTAAACATCCTGCACTCTACCCCTCTACAGATTGCTTTCCATTCTGAGCTGCGCCCTGGAAGAATGCGTGGAACAGAAGAGGCTTCTGGAGCATCAGCTAAGGCACTGTCGACGTCTCCTTGAAACCTGGTAAATCGTAGCCACAGCGGCAATTTAAAATTTGCAGGAAGGAGCATCTTTCAGGGTACCGTCAGCTGTGTTGATGTCCATGAGGGCAGTTGCTTCATCCATTTTAAATATTGATAAGAATACTACGACCTCTTAGCTGACTTTTAGATTGTGGCTTAATTTTTAGTTTTGGTTTGGCATATAGTGTGGTGAAACTATTGGCCTGGGGAGTGTAGCTAGAAGGGAAGATGGATATGAATATGGAGAGGGAGATAATCTGCATATTATTGTTTGGGTGTAGCAAATAGTTTTCATATTGGAATAAAGCCTTTCACAGCCTAACCCAAAGGGGCCATACACTATAGTGAAACATTGAACACAAAGCATTATCAGTATTTTTATTATGCATACACTTTGTTCCAATATAAAGTGCAGCTGCTGTCTCTATACACCACAAACACACTGCATCCAGCACTACACGCACACACCTGTGCACTGCACAGTCCAATAGCACTAGACCCACGCACCACCTCCAGCACTGCGTGCATATGATATGATATGATATGGCATTTATAACGCTTCGAGGCAAGGGAGGGGAACAAATGGAGGACGAACAACGATCCTACTAGGCCAGGTGTCATTCAGAATGTGCAAGTGCATGGGAAACACTTGCTTGCACATCCCCCACCCCATTCTCACTCACAATCTCTGCTCATTACTGCACTCCTCGCGCACACCCACCCAGTGCTGCATGGAAACACGGGCCCTAGTACCACTTTGTACACCACCCGGTACTACAGGAAAGTATATTCTCTCTCCTCTCTCCCACTCTCTCTGCCTCCTCTCACCCCCTCTCTATTTCCCCTATTTCTCCCCCTCTCCATCACCACACTCTCATTCCCTCCCCTCTCTCTCTGTCTCTGTCTCTCTCTCTCTCTTTCTCTCTCTCTCTCTCTCTCTGTCTCTCTCTCTCTCTCTCTCTCTCCCTCTCCACTGAGAAGACCTGTGAACTGAGGGCTGTGCAGTTGATGATGGTGGCCATGTGACTTGGAAGGGGGCTGGCCTGACGCACAGTCTCTGCACATCACTGTACACCTTGCGCACACCCACCCAGTGCTGCATGGAAACACGGGCCTAGTACCACTTTGGAACACAACTCGGTACTACAGGCAAGTATATTCTCTCTCTTCTCTCCTCTCTCCTCTTCTCTCTCCTCCCTTCCCTTCTCTTCTCTCCTCCTTTCTCTCCCCTCCCGCTCCCCGCTCCTCTCCCCTCTCCCCTTCTCTTTCTCCACTTCTCTATACACACTCTCTGCCTCTTTCTCCTTCTCTCTCTTCCCCTCTCTCTGCCTCTTTCTCCCTTTCTCTGTTCCCCTCTCTATCCCCACTCTCTGCCTCTTTCTCCCCTTCTCTCTTCCCCACTCTCTCTGCCTCTTTCTCTCTTCCTCTCTATCCCCACTCGCGCTGCCTCTTTCTCCCCTTCTTTCTGCCTCCTCACGCCCTCTATCCCCACTCTCTGCCTCCTTCTCACCCCCTCTCTATCCCCACTCTGCCTCCTTCTCACCCCCTTTCTCCCCTCTGCCGCCTCCTCACCCCATCTATCCCCACTCTCTCTGCCTCCTTCTCACCCTCTCTCTATCACCACTCTCTCTGCCTCCTTCTCACCCCCCTTTCTCCCCTCTGCCGCCTCCTCACTCCCTCTATCCCCATTCTCTCTGCCTCCTTCTCACCCCCTCTATCCCCACTCTCTCTGCCTCCTTCTCACCCCCTCTTCCCCCCCTTCTCTCTGCCTCCTTCTCATCCACTCTTTCTCCCCTTCTCTGCCTCCTTCTCACCCCCTCTCTATCCACACTCTCTGCCTCCTTCTCGCCCCCCTCTTTCTACCCTTCTCTCTGCCTCCTTCTCACCCCCTCCCTATCCCCACTCTCGCTGCCTCCTTCTCACCCCCCTCTTTCTCCCCATATCTCTACCTCCTTCTCACCCCCTCTCTAGCCCCACTCTCTCTGCCTCCTTATCACCCCCTCTCTTCCCCACTCTCTCTCTGCCTCCTTATCACCCCCTCTTTCTCCCCTTCTCTCTCCCACTCTCTATCTCCATTGAGAAGACCTGTGAACTGAGGGCTCTGCGGTTGGTGATGGTGGTCATGTGGCTTGGAAGGGGGCTGGCCAGATGCACAATCTCTGCACATCTCTGCACTCCTTGCTCTCACCCACCCAGTGATGCATGGAAACACGGGCCTAGTACCACTTTGTACACAACTCTGTACTACAGGCAAGTATATTCTTCCTCTCCTCTTCTCTTTCTCGCCCCACTCTTTCTCTCCCCACTCTCTTTCTCTCCCTACTCTCCTATCCCTCTTCTCTCACAATTGAGAAGACCTGTGAACTGAGGGCTGTGCAGTTTGTGATGGTGGTCATGTGACTTGGAAGGGGGCTGGCCTGAAGCTAGTTGGATTCCACAAGGGCCCAGGATTGGTGTATAGTGTCTTTCCCCCCTCCATCCCTCCACACCCACTTTAAGGCTTGACGTCTTTGTGAGCCCTGATCCCACTGCTCTCCTAGCATCTGAATCTAAATCTGTGTTTTTACTTTTTGTCGTGGGAACTTTCAAGGTTGTTTCCCCTGTGATGCTGGGAGAGATTTGAGTGTTCCATCTCCCGCAGATTTCACAAGTCTGCTCTCCTTTGTTTAAGTGCGGCCTTGTAAAAGCGGGCCTCCACAGCCAATTTATGTGAGTCATAATGTGAAATGGTGCCTCCCGCATCACTGCCAGAGGACTGTGTTTCCTCCCTTGTCCGGGGGGGGGGGGGGTTTGAAATGTTGCACCATTGATTAGTTAAACAGAGAGGCTACTTTTCCGATGCTACATTTTTGGGTCCAACCAGGGAGCTGCCATAGCTCTCTGGCTGTCCTTGCTTTATGAAAATGAGTCTCCTCAATGGTTATGGCCCCACGCTTACCCTGTGGGGATCGCTGGTAGGGTTAAGGGTGGTATGGTTATGAGAATCCCTGTGACTATTCCTTTTGTGAGGCTTTATTTCTGAGGGGTGCTGTCCTGTGACTGCCTCTGGCATTAGTGTGGGGACTTAGATGGGGTGGTCTGGGGATCCCCCATATTCCTCCTCAGGTCCAGAGTCCACTAGCTCCGGGTGGACCGCAGCCCCATTGACCACCTCACTGTGAGTTCCCAAGGTTAGGTAGGGAAGTTATTCACACCTGGACACTGCTTTGTTCATTGCCACATGCTTTTGATTTGCCTTATCAGGAAACATCCTGTCCCAGATGGTATGCAGCAGGATGTCAGCACAGCAATTGAGCAAGGTGAGTCTTTTACTGCTCCAAAGTTCTGGAAATAACAAGTGCACTGCAATACTATTTTCCACATTTTAAGTTACCCTACACCTCTTTCACCCACAAAATGAAGGTGGGAAGAGAACCGTGTAGGACAGAATCATATCACCATCTGCCATACAGTAATGGTACTCTGATAGTCAACAAATTAATCTATTGTCAGGTTGAGGATGCACTGGGAGTTAGTTGTGTATTGATCTCCAAAACAGGATTAGCAGCAATTGTGCAGATGCGGATTGGTATACAATTGCAGAGCATGTCATGATTTAAACTCTGATTTAAAGGCATTCTTGCATCCTTCTTTTTGGTCTCTCAGAATGTCTGTGCCCATCTCCATCTCTTGTTTAAATGTTTCCTTATGATTGTTCTCTGGACTTTCGATATTGTTCAGCTTCAGTACTGAGAGACAACAGAGTTTGCAGCTCATCCTTTCTACAGCCTGGTTTAAGAGGGCTCAGGTCACCTTCCTGTATAAAAAGTCCTGATTCCTCCCTCTTCACTGCTGTGATCCTGCTCCTCCTCGATACCAGAATACCATTCCCCAGTCTACTGTGATGAGATAAGGGCCTCACCTATGACACCTGCCTTAGAACAAACATGTCCTTTAATTCCTTCCTGATCTGATTCTGATAGCCTCCCGCACGTTCTCATGTCTCTTCTCTCCAACCTTCCTCTGACGTTTGAACTTCTACCTCCTCCTTGTGTCTCCAACCTCCTCCTGATGACTTAGCTTGCCCTCCCGTATACAATATCCTCCGCTCCCCCCACATGCACAGTACCTAACTGTGAGTCTGATCATATAAAGCCCTATAATGCCCCTGGCAGGGATAGAGCTTCCTGGGTGGATCTGCACATGTGAATTAGTGGGGGAGGGGAGGTGGGATTGGCTCCTTTATTAACCTAGTTTTGAAGTGGAGCTTTGGATCCCAGATATATTTTAGAAAACTATCCTCGATATGTCTTCCCTTACTTGGGGTGATCTTTGTTGAGGTCATTTTTGCACAGGCCTCTTGATAGGGCAGTGCAGCCACTAACCGTAAGATGGTTTAAAGCACCCAGCCAAGCCACAACCCTCTTAAAATTATACAGTGGCAGAGCAGTTAGGCTTGACTTTAGGAGGGGAATATAGGCTAACACAAAGATACAGTAAGTCCACACACTTTTCCATAGAAAGTGCACCACAGTGAGATACTGAAAAAGAAACAAATGTATTATGTTACACATATAGAGACCTCTTTTAGGTAAGTGGATACTTTAGAAACAAAATACAGTCATAAAAATACCCTGTTTATTATAAAAGCATTAAATGTCAGAGACTAAACACCCCGCTATTAATATATTGTATGCTCACTACCTGGTGCAGGCACATTTATTTATTAAAATTTTATTGAGCATTTGTAATGTGCTTTATACAACAAAATTGTGTTTCAAAGTGTCACAAGGCTAAATGGGATGGGAACAGGGAAAATAATAACAGTGGCAAAAAATAACAGTAATGTATATACATTCGTGGTCCTACTAGCCCTTGTGGCATTCGGCCATGCAAGTGCATTGAAGAGACATGCGGGGGAAGGTAATGAAAGGGGGAGCAGGGGAGTGGACAAGCGCTGGAGGAGGGGCAGGGAGGCTGTTCTAAATGGAGGCACCAGCTGAGGAGAGACGCCTACACGCCCACCCCCACTCTCTGCTTGGAGAAGCGTTTGACAGCAGAGTTGGAATTAGAGGAGTGCAGGGCTTTAACAGGGGAGTATTTAGGGAGGGAAAGTTGGAGATAGCATGGCCCCAGGCCCCAGAAGGCCTTGTGGATGATGCAGAGGGTCTTGAATTTGATCTTTGCAGCCATCGGGAGCCAGTGAAGAGATTTTAGGGCTGGAGAGATACAGTCCCCAGGGTTGAGGCCAAGTAGAAGTATTGGATAAGCTGGAGAAGGCAAAGGTAGGAGAGACAGTGATTGAGAAAGAGGCTGTTGCAGTAGTCCAGCATGGAGAGTACCAGCGCTCTGGAGATATTGAGCTTCTGGGGGAAGGTGGGAAAATGAAGAAAGCCTCTGAGAAGGTGCAGCTGGAAATGGGACCTTTTGATAAGGTCCATGATGTGAGGGATGAAGGAGAGAGCGGAGTAGAAGATGTCCCTGAGGTTTTTGGCCTCACAAGATGGTGAGGGCCGAGGGCCCAAAGAGGGTGGCCAGAAGTTAGAAGTAAAAGAGGGCACATGTATCCCTATGAGGAGGATCTCCATCTTACTGTCATTGAAGTCAAACCTGGGTGTATTTTGCAATTGTAACTTGCTAGCCCAGTGACTGTTCTATACCTCTGTACTTGCTTACTCCTTCTGCCTCCTCTCTTCCCACACATGGTGCTTTCCGTTTCTCCCATCTATTCTAACTGCTTCTCTATCAACTATCCTTCCCTTCTCACTAAGTCTGGTAAGAAGAAGCCTCCAACCCTGGTCTCCCTGTCATTGATACCTATACCAGCGCCTCTTCCAGACAGACCCTCACCGACATCCTCTCTGTTGTTCCTTTGCCGGATCTATGGACCCCGCATATGATCTCTGTGCTCTGTCCTGTCTCCTCCTCTCCCATCAATGGGGGCATTCGCTGGGAAGTCCTCATGGCTTCTTTGGACTCCTCCAGAGTCATCCTTAATGTCTACCTAAATGGCACTGTCATGGTCCAATGTCCTCAGTCCAATCTCCTCCTCTTCGATAGGCGGTTCCCTCGCCTCATCCACTTCCTTTCATCTCTGGCTGTCCCCTCCTTTCATTTCTTGGCTACCTTGCCCACTCTTCACTCCTCCTCTGCCTCACCTCAGGCTACATCCACACCTCCGCAGGGCGTACCTCTAATTTGTACCCCTCCCCGGAAAGTCTTTAAGGCCGGCAACCTTCTTTATCTTGCCAACCTCAACTCTCGCTCTGCATGTCAAACACTCCTCTGACATCTGCCACCTCCTTGAAGAACTTGACCTTGATGTCCTTTGTCTTATGGAGACATGGTTTACGGCCAACTCTGTCACAAGCTTTGACACTCTCCTCCCTGAAGGCTACAAGATCCTCTCCGCACCCAGATCCACTCGGCCTGGAGGGGGTGTTGTCCTGATCTTTCCTGAGTGGATTCCTGCCACTACCATTCCCACTCAGATTTACTTCTCTTTCGAATGCCTTGTCTGCAGGCTCTCGCTCTCTCCAAGCCACTCTTACTGTTGCTACTCTCTACAGGCCCCCCTGATCACATCATCTCCTTTCTCTCTGAGTGGGACGATCTCTCCTCCTCCCTCCTGGCCTCAACTCCTCCTCCTTGGTGACCTCAACATCCACCTCGATCCTCCCTGTCCCTCATGTCTGCCCTTTTGGGACCTTTGCGATTCCCTCTCCCTCTCTATCCACCCCTCTGGCCAGACACACTCTGCAGGACACACACTTGATGTCTTGATCTCCTCTGGCCTCCCCCTTTCTATCCATCTGACCACTCCTCTCTCCTGGAGTAACCACTGCCTTCTCTCCTCTCAGCCCTCACTCTCTTCCCCCCCCCCAAGCCAAGCTCATCCCAACACTGCCCCCTACCTTCTCAGACATCCGACCTATGAAGCGTGTGTCAGTTGAGGCTTTCACTGCCACCTTCTCCCCCACCCCTCCTCCTCTGACTGACTCACACAACCCTGTCCCTTCTCTACTCTTCTATTTCAGATACTCTTGATGCTCTTGCCCTTGTCATAGGGATCCGCTTGAAGTCCAAAGCCAAGAGCAATTCCTGGTATGACTCCGACCTAGCTGCACTCAAACGTAAGTGTAGGGCGGCTTAGAGGAAATGGAGGGCTTCTTGTTCATCCTCTGACAAACTGGCCTGTCACCTGCTCCAAAGGCAATATCGACTCTCTGTCCGCACCAAGAAGAGAGTCCACATTCAAGCCTGTGTCTCTGCGGCATCTAACAACTCGGCTGAACTCTTTAAAATCTGCAAGGAGCTGGCCAACCCTGCTGCAGTCTCTTCCCCTTCTCTTGCCTCGCAGGCTCTCTGCAATTCCCTTGCCTCTCACTTTATCTCAAAAACCCAGGACATCCTGTCCACCCTCTCCTCCCTTCCCCCTCCTATTCCCCCTCAGTCTGTTTTCTGACCCCCCTTTAACCACTGCCCCACCCTCCTTCTCTTCCTTTCCTCTTTTCTCCCCTGATGAGGTCTCTAGACAAGTCCGATCTATGAAAACCTCGTCAAAACTGGGCCATCACTGTTCCTCTAAAACCATCAAGGACACATTGACACCCTTGCTCTGGCCCTTGCCGATTTTTGCAACCATTGCTTTGCCACAGGATCCTTCCCCTCCCCTCTGAAGCACTCCCTTGTGCATCCTCTTCTCAAGAAACCCACAGGTGATCCTTCCTGTCCGGCTAACTAACGCCCAATCTCCATTACTCCCTTTCTGGGCAAACTCCTAAAAAAGCTGGCCATCTCTCAGCTTAACCTTCATTCTGACTCTGTTGGCTTTGTCCATGACCACCAGTCTGGTTTCAGAGTGGGGAGAAGCATGGAAACCTCTCCCCTGAAAATCTGTGAAGATCTTCTCTCCAACCTAGACGCTAACATTCCCTCTGTCCTCATCCTATTCGATCCCTCTTCTGCCTTCGACACAGTCAACCATACCATCCTGCTCAACCGTCTCTGTGATAACCTGGGTATCACTGATCAGGCTCTGGCCTGGCTGACCTCTTTCCTCTCTGATCGACCCTCCCAGGTCCAACTGGGGTCCTTCCTATAATCTATCTTACTCTCTACTTGTGTTGTCCCCCAGGGGTTTAACCTCTCGCCCTGGCTTTTCAACCAATAACTGGCAACTCTCGCCCACTGCATTGCCATTTTCTGCTCAAATTGCCAGTGCTACGCTGACGACACTCAACTCATTTTCAGGCTGCCTCGGCCACCTCCTCTCCCTCTCTCATCTCTGATTGCCTAGATGCCATTCAAGATTGGTGTGCCGCCAATGATCTTTGTCTGAATGCCAGCAAGACTGAGATCCTCCTCATAGGCACACCTTCACCATCCTTTCCGCTCACTCTCTGGCCGTCCTCTCTTGGCCCTCCCCCTAACCCCACCTGCGAGGCTAAGAACCTCGGGGTCCTCTTTGACTCCACACTTTCCTTCTCCACCCACATCTCTGAGGTCACTAAAAAGTCAAACTTCCTACTGCACCTCCTTAGAGGTACTCTGCCTTTCCTCTCCTTCCCCCAGAGGCTCACTGTCTCCCAAGCTCTGGTTCTCTCTAGGTTGGACTATTGTAACTGCCTCTTTCTTAATCCACCTGCCTCTACTCTCCGCCTTCTCCAACTAATCCAGAACAGGACTGGGAGACTTGTCCTTGGCCTCATGCCCTGGGATCGTATCTCACCAGCTCTGAAATCTCTCCATTGGCTCCCAGTGGATGCAATGATTAAATTCAAAACCCTCTACATTGTCCACAAGGCTTTCTCGAGCCAGGGTCCAAAATACTGTCAGCTATCCCTCCGCAAATACTTTACCTCTCAAGCTCTTGCTCCTCTTCCTCTAACTCCCTCAAGGTCAGTTGTTTTTCAAAGAAACGATCTAGTAGTAGAGCTCTGTCTTCGGCTCGGTCCTCCCTCTGGAACAGCCTCCCTGCCACTCTAAAAATTGAGGAGAACCACCTCTGGTTCCGGAAGCACCTCAAGACCTTCCTCTTTGCTTCTGCCTTTGCTCCCCCTCTCCCCTGCTGATCTGCTCTCTCTTGGCACTGTGCACCTGGCCACCGTCTGTTCCCCTGGGCCCAGGTACCTGCTCACCCTGCCACCCTCCTGCACTGCCTCCTGGCCACCCCTTGCACTTGGGGACTGTATCTGTACCCATACAGTCCCCCTGCCCATTGTCGTCTTCTTTTTCTGCATCGATCATACTTACCCAGTTCTGCTGCCTGTAAGACAGTACTTGCCACTTGCTGGCTGCACTACCAATGTTTACTGCCTCCATTATCTATTTATTTGTATTTATTTATTATTTATCTGTTCTTTTCTGTGAGCACAGCAGGAGAGTTGGAGTCCAGATTTGCGAACATGGTTTCACAGGTGTTCAAGAGAGCAGTTTCCATGCCTCTGGATGCCCGGAATCCAGATTGATGGTCATGAAGGCAGCCTAAAAGATCAGTGTGGAGGGTCAGTTGGGGGAGGACCAACTTTTCCAAGAGTTTACCCAGGAAGGGGGAGGGGTAGTAGAGATAGTGTGATAGTTAAGCGGGCAGGAGGGGTCAGCAGATGGCTTTTTTAAGAGAGGGTGCACAAGGGAGTGCTTGAGGGAAAGACCCAGTGGTGAAGGAGTGGTTACAGAAGTCAGCAAGAGCCGGGCGAGAGAGGAGATGTCCTTAATGGTTCTGGAGGAGCAGGGGAGTACCTCTTTGGAGGAGGCCTTCATAGAGCGGACCACTTTAGAGACCTCATCCGGTGCTACGGGCAGGAGGGAGGAGAGTGAGAAGAGGGGGTTGCGGGGGGTAGGGGAGCAGGCGTGGGACAGGAGATGGGGTGAGCACAGGATGTCCTGAGAGGGAGGGAGGGAGGGAGGGAGGGAGGGAGGGAAGGAGGGAGGGAGGGAGGGAGGGAGGGAGGATAGAAGCTCCAACAGGCCACTCTTGCTTTTTACCTCCAGTGAGGGCCAAGACATGGGTTCTCTGGGGGATGTGCTTGAGATCTCCTGGGATGGAATGGCAGTGTTTGCCTTTCTGCCCCTCTCCTTGAACCATTGCACTCTGTTAAAAATCCCTAATCTGCATAGCCCCAATGTGGCCAGCGAGGTTCTGGTTTTCGGAGTTGAAACACCCATCAGCCTACCCTCTGATCCAGTTGCCAGAGATTCCCAACATCATACACCAGAACAAACAATGAGTGTGGCATCCCACCCCACAATCCCTCAGCTTACCTGCCTGGTGCCTGAGGTCAAGTCCCTAGCTCAGTTAAATCTGTCAGAGGACAATATGCGCATCATCGAAGCAGTGTGCAAACCCTCCAGAGCAAATGGCTCAGATTTTGTCACTGGTGTCTGGACAGGCCAGTAGATCCTTGTCGGGCTTCGATTGACTGTGTCCTGTCCTTCATTTCAGACCTTGCCTATACTGGCAGACATATACACTCGTGCAGAACATACTTGTCTGCTATTGGGGCTTACCTCAACACAGACTCGGGCCTCATTACGAGTCTGGCGGTAACCGAGGTGGTAAAACCGCCTGGTTACCGCCGGACTCGTATTACCTTTCCGCCTCCGTGATTCCTGGAATTACCGGGGCATTGCAACCCCGGTGTTCCGGGAATTCCAGAGGCGGAATGGTGTAAATCCCCATTCCCATTGAGTCCTAAGGGACTCAATGGTGATCATGGAAACACCGGCACCATCTCGTGATGGTGCCGGTATTTCCTCGTCCGCCTGCAGGCGGGCGGTGGTAAAGCCGCCAGGTTAGACCTGGCGGGAACGCCACCTCCCGCCTGCAGGACTCTGGATCGGGCGGTCCGGAATTAACAGTGGCGGTGGGTTTACCGCCACTGTTATTTCCGGACCGCCCAACCTGTAATGAGGCCCAGACTCTTGTTCTTTTACCCTCACAGTTGGCTAATTTCGCCAAAGAGCTTCTCTTATGCACTAACCTGTTCAACTTGGGTACTCTGGTGGATGCCCTGAATGCATGGGTGCTTGACCTGCATCAATCCAAGGCGACTTGGGTTCCCCAGACTTCTATACACCCCGTGTCAGCTGTCCTGGCATTGTCACCCAAATCAGATAACTTTTGCCAAGTTAATCTGCCAAGGGCAACAGTTGACCAGGAAATGCAAACTGACCTCCTTAGCAAGCTTGCCTCTGGATCCATGGGGTCAACTCTACTTACTAAAGAGAGAGCCAAGGGCCCTAAGATCGCTCCACCTGACTCTCTGTTGAAACTAACCCCACTGGCACCCAAACTTATTCAACACGCAGTTCAACATCCAGCAATTGCTATGGCTAAACCAAAGAAGGCACCTCAACTGAGTTTTCTATTAAAAAAGTCACAGATGCCCAAATTAAAAGACTTGAGTACCCTGGACTTTTTCATGGACCAAAGGAACATTGTTATAACAAATATTCCCAAGACTCAAGGAAAAGAATCGAAACAAGCATTACGCAACAAAGTCCTCGCTTGGTTTCGACCGAGAACTGGCCTGGGGATAGTTAGACTGACTGATCTGATCTTGCGTAGATTGGACCTCAGCGACTGGTGTTCACAATTTAACTGCGATTGTATATTAGTGGGTTGTGAGGGTAGTTCCCTCACTGCCTTTCTAAATCTTTGCAAATATTTTGCCAGAAGGTCATCGCACTGCAAACTAATTTTGTAAAGGTTTCTTATTATACTATACTGTTTATTTGTTCGTTAAACCCATCTTCAGAGGATCACCGTTATGCCAGTTAACATTCCAAAGTTATTTGATGACCTACGATTGCAGTATTGTCTTTTTATCTAATTTCTTTATTATAACCTTCCACTTTGGCCATTCATGTTTTATTTGTACTGCTCTGTTGTTGTTTGCGCCCTCACGCCTCAGGGGTCAAGGTTGCGCTATGTAAATTGATATAGATAAATAAATACAAAAACAAATCCGGTAGTCAAACCTCACTTGGCATCTTTTATCCACCTGTCAGAACACCTCGGGCGAAATGGGACCTCAATGTCGTTCTCAACATCCTTTGTCAGAAGCCTTTCGAGCTTATGGCAACAGTGGCTTTAAAGATTCTCACCTGGAAAGTGGTGTTTCTGTTTGCCACTATGTCACCTAGAAGAATCTGAGAACTGCAGGCTCTTTCTATGGAGGAGCCTTTTCTTTCCTTCCATAATTACACAGTATTGCTTCCTTCCTTCCAAAAATGGTCTCAGATTTTCACATTAACCAGTCAATTGCCTTATCAGTGTTCTTCCCAAACCCGGCATCAGATGCAGAGTGGATTCTCCACAACCCTGATGTTAGGAGAGTGCTCAAATTGGATCTAGATAGAACTTAAGAGACTTCAGGACCTTCGCACATCTGTTTGTAAAGTTTGGAAATCCTAAGGGGACATAAGCCTGTAAGGCCTCCATTTCCCACTGGATATCCTCCTGTATTTTGGAAGCTTAAACAGTTCAGAGACTGTAGGCCTCCAAGGGCATACATGCTCCCCTTGTGTGAGACGAAGCTGCGGCTATAGCTTTCAAGAAGTATGTACTTTGGGAAACCATTGCTAAGGCGGCCACCTGGGGCTCTCCCTCAGCTTTTTATAAACCTTACTGTCTTGACCTCAGTTCACTAGTGGCTGTTCAGTTTGGTCAAGCTGTTATCAGGAGCCTCTTTAATTAAGGGAGTTTTCCATACACCCAGTTCTATACATCAGTGTTTGTGAATCTCCCACATGTATGGAGGAAAGATGATGGGACGTAGCAGTAAAGCAAAGTTACTCACCATAGTGACTAACTTCTAGTCCATAGTCCCCTTTCCTCCATACGCCCTCCCACCTTCCCCACTAAAAAGTTCCCCTGTTATTGCTAAATGTCTACCGGCGATGGAAAAGGACTGAAGAGCGATGCACTGGGCAGGGCTCAGGAAGGCTGGGCTAAAGCCACACGTGCTGGCCCCGCGTAAAAATGAAAACGCAACAAGCTTTTTCTTTTGATGCTATCAAAAAGTGCTTCAGGCCCGCCCTGAAGGTGGTACTATCCCACAAGTATGGAGGAAATGGGACTATGGACTTGGTGTACGTTAGTCACTACGGTGAGTAACTTTGTTCACCCCAGTAAGCAGCCCCGGATAATTGAGGAGTTGCAGCGGTTTAAAGAGACAGCACATGGGGAGGTCAAGTTCCTAGGCAGGATAGTGGCGGACCTTCAATATGGGGAAGGACAGTGGCCTGGAAGATTGCTGGCCTGGGTGGTAAGAGTGGAGGGCCCACAGACGTACATTTTTTAAAAAAAATATATTTTATTAGTTTCATAACATAAGATAACAAAACTGGCATCAGTGGTAATAGGTCAAGCATATCAAAAAATAAAGTTCCCAACTCCCCTCCCCTCCACCCATCCCTTCCCTCCCAAGACCACGGTTAGTTCTTTGTTCATCATGAGTCCATGCCCGGGCCTGGGTCGCCTTCCCCGATTGTCTCACCCTCCTGCGACTCTGGATGGAGCAGGGGTACTGTTAAGGCTACCCAACGGTGTAGCTCCTCGCTAGAATCGAGTCTCTGCACTTGGATCGCCGTCTCCCATGCCGCGGTTTCGGCTGTGATCCACTTCGCAAGATCTCCCCACCATAGGGGCATAAGCGGGCCTCTGGGGCTTTTCCACCCCATGGCTATACGCCTTTTGGCCGTTATATATATAAGGTCTCTAAGCTTATTGAGGGATTTATTCTTTCTGCTGCACCTATACCCTCCCGGAATACATGCCGAGGGTTCTTCCACTTCAATGTCAATGTCTGCACCAGCCACTCTTTCCTTCACTTGTGTCCAGAACACTCTAATCACTGGGCATCCCCAGAACATGTGGGTCATACCAACCTTGGGCTCACTGCATTTGGGACATGATTGGGTGCCCGCGCCGGTAAATCTTGAAATAGCTTCCGGGGTGAGGTACGCTCTGTTCATAATATACAGTTGGATGAGCTGTAAGCGGGCATTTCGGGAGATGTTTTTGTGGTAGTGGGTTATATCACCCCAGGCTTTGTCTTCAAAAACAAGGTTTAATTCGGTCTCCCATTTGTTCCGGCATTTGAGGTCATCTTTGGTGGAGCCCCACAGTAGGGCCTCGTAGATACGTGAGGTTTCGTGGCCCCCCTCAGCAGCGTTCAGTATCGTTTCGCTGCATTAGTTTTCATCAGTCTGGTCGATAGCGACAGGCCATCTGCTATTCAAGGCCTGTATCACCACTCTGTGCAACAGAAATTGCCCGACCGGGAGGCCTGTGGCATCGCAGAGATCCGGGAAGGCCAAAACCGCCTGTTCTTGGATCAGGTCCCCCAGTGTGGCCACCCCGAAGGGCTCCCTTTGTGTAAGAATCTCAAGTTGCCCCCAGGAATGATTGGACATGAGTGCTGCAATTGGGGGATCTGTGGGGAGTACGGATCCTCGGACCCAACTAGCTTGCAGGCCCTTTTCCAGAGTCGGATCCCCAACTTAACAAGGTAAGGGCAATGTTCGAGGGCACTCTTTCTGGTCCACAGCAAATCCCTAAGTAACAGCTGGGGGAGGGCCGGCTGGAGGAGGCAAGTGTCTGTTGTGTTTTCATCGGCCATCCACCGCACAATGTGTCTTAACTGGCTAGCAAGGAAGTAGAGTTCGAAATTGGGGATCTTCAGCCCTCCCCTCTCGTATGGTCTCTGGAGAGTCTCCAATGTAGCGTACATAGAGACGAGGTGAGTCGTTCCATCTATTTTAATGCCCCATCTCCATATTCCTGTCTCAGGTAGGCTGCTACAGGCTCAGCGGCAATGATGTACAACATAGGGGACAGAGGGCAACCCTGACGGGTGCCCCTGTGTCGGGACCATTTCGCGGAAAAGGTTCTATTGGTTCGTACCGTTGCAGTGGGGTTGGCATAAACCAGCTGAGTCCATTTCAGAAATACGGGGCCTATTCCTATCTTTGCCATGGTAGCATATAGCCATTCCCACCTCACAGAATCAAAAGCTTTGGTGGAATCCAGTGACGCCACTGCAAGTTTCTGTGATCTTCCCTCGGTACTATAAATGACGTGATGTAACCTACGCTGGTTCTCAGTGATGGATCGTCCGGGGACATATCCGGTTTGGTCTTGGTGAATCAACAGTGGGATCACTCTGCGTAGTCTGTTAGCGAGCAGTGCTGTGAGGATCTTGCAGTATACATTTAGCATAGAGAGGGGCCTGTATGAGCCACAATCTGCCCCGTCCTTCCCTGGTTTGAGTAGGGATATTATCACGGCCTCGCTCAGGGAATCCGGGAGGGTGCCACGCTCAAAGGCCTCATTATAGACATGAGCCAATATAGGGGCAAGTGTTTCCTCATAGGTTTTATAGAACTCCCCGGGGAGGCCATCCGAGCCCGGTGTTTTCCCAACGGTTAGCGATCTAATTACCACCCTGACCTCGTCGGGAGTGATGGGCTCGTCAAGGGTCTCAGCCATATGAGAGTCTAGTTTAGGCAAGTTGATGACACCAAGGGCGTCTTCGATCCCTGTGTCAGAAGGGGGGGAGGTCTCGGAGTACAAGTTGCGATAGAAGTTACGAGAAAAGCAAATTAATTTCCTGTTGGGTATGCACGGCAGTGCCGTCTGGTGTGAGAATGTGGCAAATGGGTGGCCTGGGGGTTTCCCTTTTATAGAGCCAGGCTAAGAGTTTCCCGGGTTTGTCCCCCAAGGCATGGACTCTTTCCGTGTGTTTGGCGTGGCTTAGTTTACCTAGGGCTTCCCAGTGCTTTAGGCAGGTTTGTCTAAGTTTGGTAATTTTATGTAAATGATCAGGGGATGGGTCAGCCCTGCCCTCGAGGGCACACAGGTCTCTCTCGGCTCGTTCCAACAGGGTTGTGATGGATCTCTGGGCACCCCCAACTGCTGCGATCATCTCACCCCTCATGACCACCTTATATGCCCCCCAGGCGGTGCTCATGTATTTAACGCTATGTAGGTTGTTCTGCCAATATTCTTCAGTACCGTCCCTTATGCGCTCTCTGAATGCTGTATCAAGTAGGGCTTCAGCTCTCAATCTCCACGTGGGAATGGGGGATTTTGGCGGGAACACCTCCCAGGTGACCAACAGGGGAGAGTGATCGGACAGTACCATCGGCAAATAGTGCGCGTCAACAAATGCAGACTGTTGTATTTGGCTGAGAGAAATATAATCTAGCCTGGTATGCACGGCATGTGGTGGGGAGTAGAAGGAGTACTCGCGTTGCTCCAGGTGCTGGTCCCTCCAAATATCACTGAGTTGCAATTGTTGGACTAGTTTGGAAAGTATTTTGGCCGGGGGGGAGGGGCGATCGTGTTTGTCGGATCTATCCAGTAGAGGGTCAAGGGTGCAGTTATGGTCGCCTCCCCATATCATAATTCTGTCCATATATGGGGTGAGCCGTGTATAGAGGGAGTGGAAGAAGACAGTTGCGTCGTGGTTGGGTGCGTAAGTACTAACTAGGCATAGCTCTTTGCCCTCGATAGAGCCACAAACCACAACCATCCTCCCCTCGTTGTTTAGTACTAGTAAGCCTGAAGGGGACCCTGGGGGCAATCCAGATCAAGACCCCGCTGGCATAGGAGGAGTAATCGGAACCCACTAGGGTGCCATGCCAGGTTTTGGCCAGGCCATCTAGCTTTTTGGCAGTTAGGTGAGTCTCTTGGAGCATGGCGATTCCGACCCTGCATCTCTTCAAGTAAGATTGGACGCGTCGTTGTTTGACGAATCTGTTTAGGACTCTGACGTTCCAAGTAACGATCTTTACTGTGTCAGCCATAGGTGTTACGTGGACGGACATGTGGGGCCAGCAGGACTCAGGGATCTAGTTAGTGCAGCAATGCATATCGAGGGCTTCCGTGATCTCGGTAATTTCCGTTTGTAGTTCCCAACTGTAATAACTCCCTGTTTCCCACCCCCCCCCCTTTAACTGCAAACAACCCAAACATAGAACTAGCCCAGCGAGGTCACCCTCGTTATGACAATCCCGTTTCTGCTCCGTAGGACCGTGCACAGGTCTCCAGGTGCCATACGGGTGGGTATGTTCACCCAAAAAAAGGGAAGAAACTTTCCTATTATTAAGGATCTGATCAGCTGTGTGGAAGCTCAATTCGCCGCCGGCGGTGGGTAGAGGCTGCATGATTCCTATCGAGATGGCGGGAGAAACGTTATCTCGGTTTCCGCTTTCTTTCCTCGACATCAGGTATTTGCAGTCCGTCCATCCAGTCTCTGGCCTGTGCCGGAGTGTCGAACAGGTGTGCCCTATTGTTGTGCAGCACTTTAAGTCTTGAAGGGTACAGAAGCATATAACGCAACCCAGCTGCCTTCAATCTGGCCTTCGTGTGTATAAACTGGGCTCTGTTCATTTGAACCTGGAAGGTATAATCAGGGTAGATAGCGATTGTGGCGGAGTCCCGTTTGATTTGACCACCTGCTCGGGAAAAGGCCAGGATTACCTCTCGGTCCTTGTAGTTAGGAACTTTTGCTATCACCGGCCTGGGTGGGGCGCCCGGTGGAGGGTTCTTAGCGAGGGATCTGTGGGCCCTTTCAATTGTGAAGCCTTGGGAGAGTTTACCAGCTCCCACCTCCTGTAGCAGGAGGTCCTCTACATAGTTAGTGGGGTCGGAGCCCTCAGAACCCTCCGGCAGCCCGAGGAGACGAATATTATTACGATGGGCTCTTCCCTCCGCCTCCTCTGCCCTATCTTCCAAGTTCTTGACCCTTTGTTGGAGCTCGTCGACGTCTCGGAGGAGGTGCGTTTTGTATTCAGTATTTTCTTGTTTCAAGCACCTCAGTCCTGCCGGCTAAGGAGCGGACATCCTGGCGCAGGAGGCCCAGGTCTATGGCAACGGCATCGATTTTATGTTCCATCATTGTTTGGAGTAGTCTGATGCCTTCGAGGAGCTGGTTGTTACTGGGTTCGGGTGTCGCCGTTGCCGTAGGGTCTGATTGAACGTCTGTGGTCACTTTATTCGAGCTCTCAAGGTTCGGAGATTCGCTGGCTGCGTAAGTGTCCATGGTGGTCTGTCGCTGCTTGGGCCTGCCGTTTTTACCAGCCATCTTGTGAGCACACAGTCCACTCACGCCGGGGGCGCAGGTGGTAGGCCGCTAGTCACAGTCACGGAGGGGTGCTTCTCACTGTTGCTGCAGGGCCGACAAGGCAGTACCTCCCGGGGCCGAGGTGAAGGTGTGAGGCTGCTCGGGTGTCCCAAGGGGACCCAGGGGTCGCTGTAGTGGGGGGAGAAGCTTCGGCCCAGTGAGGCGGGAGACAGCGCCCGTTTCAGATGTCAAGGAAGGGGTAATGCGCAGGCTGCGCGAAGGTGGTCATGCTCCGATCCCTCGCCGTATTACAATTGTTTGGCACCCCCTTTCTGTGGTGAGTGAGCAGTGGGGCCTTTAGGCGGTGATTTCTGGGTGCCAAGGTGGGGCCCCGTACATCCGAGGTCCAGGTGGCGGGGTCAGGGAGTTGCGCAGTGCCCACACCCCGTCCCGTGGGTGTAGGCGCTTGTGTAGTCAATGTTGGGCGGCGGGTCAGCTATGGCTGCCCGTGGGCTCACCAGTTCTTGTGGGCGCACAGTGCGCCGGGCATGGGCCGCCCTCGTTGTCGACTGCAGGGGGGCGCAAGGCGGTTCCAGGCGATGGGGGACTACTGGGATCCTCTCCTGCGACTCTCCCTAATGTAGATTCACGTTGGCGGGGGGGGGGCCGAGGTCCCAGCAACTCGGGGAGGCTAGCCCCGCAGCAGGGGGACGGAGCACTATGCGACCGCGGGTCCTCTATCGCTCCGCTCCCGAAGCACGAGTCAGGGCTGGTTACCCCCCGCCCCGCTTACCTTCGTGGCACCAGCTGCCCGCTGGTCTTGTCAGGGCTCCGCTGGGCTCCGCCACGCTCCACAGGCAGGACGCTGCTGGATGGAGGCCCAGGGGCCGGCCCGCTCCGTCTGCGAGCACAGCTGCTCCTCTCCTCTCCCTCGACCCCGGCGCAGGCTGTCTGCTCCGGCCCCCCTATGCGCTCCGGTGGGCAACGTCCTCTGCGGTGCAGGCGCGCTCCGGTCCCTCGAGACTCAGGACGCGGGAGCCGCCATTTTCGTTCTCTGCTCTGGCACTGCTCACTCGGCGTATGACGGCGTTAGTTGTCCCCAGCCGTCTGAGAGACGATTGCGGATGGGATCCGGCGGCGAATGGTGCAAGTTGCAAAGTTTAAAAGCTAGCAAAAATACATGAAAACAGCTTATGATGGCACATCGGCACGGAGCTCACAGGAGACACGTCCGCTCTACATGGCAGTTAGCCACACCCCCCCCACAGACGTACATTGTTGTGATAAATTATGCCAATGAGAGGGTAAGTGGCACTGATATGGAGATTACACAGGCCTTTAGGGACTTTTATACCTGGTTTTATACTTTGCAACTTCACAGTTGGAGGTTGCTCAGCCGGTTCTTGATAAATTCCTTGTAAGAATGCATAGCTCTCAACCATTTGTGTCACAAAGGCGGGTGAAATCACCCGATTTTGTTTTTGGCGGGTGAGACGCCCATTGGAATGAATGGGCGTGCAGGAGGCTTGGCGGGTGAGTCAGCCCTTTACAAGGCGGGTGACACCCGCCAAAAGCGGGTGAGTTGAGAGCTATGAGAATGGCTCTACACTAGTTTAGCCACGAAGAGATATAATGGCTATGCAACCCTCTTACTTTGCTGGAGATACAACATGCCATCAGGGAACTCCCTTCCGGGAAGGCCCCTGGGCCTGACGGCCTCACTGTAAACAGTACAAAGCATACTCTGCTGATTTTGCGCAGTGCCTTCTCAAGGTATATCAATGTGCCCGTGAAGATGGGATTCTACCGGAATCCATGAGGAAAGCGGTAACGACGGTGCTACTTAAGGGTGGGAAGGATCCGTCGGAGTGTTCGTCATATCGACCAATTGCGATCATAAACATGGACAAAAAAATCTTGGCTAAGATTTTGGCCACAAGACCAGTGCTTTTGTGGAAGAGTTGTGTGTGAAGACTGAGCAGGCAGGATTTATACAAAGGAGGTCAACATCTCATGGGCTCAGGCAGGTGCTTGGTTTACTGTCTGCTGTATATAATGCAGTCCCTGTGGTTGCTGCCCTACTTAACGCAGAAAAGGCCTTTGACTGGTTTTCTCATTATATGTGGATGACCTGGTCCTATATATAAAGGAGTCTGGAAGGCCCTCAACTGAGAACGAACATGGATCAAGTACCCTGTTCTATGGAATTCCTTCCGCTCAGGAGGGTCTACAACCACTTTTTAGCTCATTGCTCCCTTCACGGAGGAGAAATATCTATTTGCATAACAGTCTTTGTCCCACCCACAAGGGCAGTCCAGCACCGAAATGCTAGGCAAATCTCCTCTGAACAAGAGCACCATCAGCAACCCCAGACACTTGTTTTGGCCTTTAGTGTTCTCAGTAGAGGGACTCCCACACTCCTTTGCAACTTTGACATTCTTGGGGTTTCACCCTAAGTAACCCCGGGTAATCCAGACGTGGACCCCTTGCTCACTGTGTCTTAGAGGCTCAGTTTCACCTCATTGATGAGGCCTGACTAGGTTGAAACGCGTGTCTGGGGTTGCTGATCGTACTCTTTTTAACTTTAGTCCTATATATAAGCAACCTGATGGAGAATCTGGAGCCCGTCATGGCTGAGGTGCAGGACTTTGGGGGTCTCAGGTCTCAAGAGTAATACGGGTAAGTCAGAACTGTTCCAACTTAACAATAAGGCTGTGGTATATCTGGACGGGTTGGGGTTCCAGTGGTATTTGAGACACATTCAGTATTTGGGGATAGATTTAGCTTGAGCACCTAAGCTTCTGTGGGAGAGGAATTATGGTAGGGTATTGAAGCAAAACTGGCTGCTGATCGATGGATAAAGATTCCCCTCTTTGTATGGCAGGATTTCCCTAGTTAAGATGGTATTGGTGCCAATGCTTTTGTATGTCTTTTTAGATGTGCCCTTGGTGGCTCCAAGCTCCTCCTTCACAGCGCTCAAGAGGATGACTATGTTCATATGGGCTGGTAAACATCTCCGGGTGAGCTGGGCAAGCTGATGTGCCATTGGATAAGGGTGGGCTGGTGCTTCCTGATCTTGAATCCTACTACCTACCTGCTCAGGCTCACTACTGTCCTACTAGTATGATCCTGCTCCAGATAGGCCAAATGTGCAAATTGAACGGGCATTTGCATTTTTTTTCATTTTTAGTTGCGGGCATCGAGGCGCTGTTACAGCGATAGTTTTTTTGCTTTTTTTCTTAGTTGCGTATTTATAACATCCTTAAATACCCAGAGGTTTCTAAGCGCGGACCCGGGGATCAAACCTGTGTTGCTTTTTGTCATCTTGCTTCCAAGGCGAACACGTTGCCGCTGAGCTATCCTTCCGAGACTGCATTGATGGCACCATCGCTTTTAAGGGCAGTGGTACTTACGAAACCTCGTGGCAAGGTGGGGACGTGTACTATAGTGCACTGCACGTACATAGCATAGCATGGAGTAGGCTCGGCCAGAAGATGGTAACGGATTACCTGGTTCTCCCCGCTCCTAGCCATCACATGCATGCCACCGGTTCCCCACAATGGCGAACAGTTGTTGATGCACTGCATGCAGAGGCTTGCGTTGAGTAGGTTGCAGGATTTGTTCCCCCTTGGGTAGTCTATCACATTGGAGGAGTTTAAGAGGCTGGGAGGAATCTCGCCGTTGGATGTTTTCCTATATTTTAGTCTTTGGAATACTATGAAAGGGTTATTTGCCACCATCCCAAAATCACCTAGAAACCCGAGGAGGTGTGGTGCTATTGTTAAACAGAATAGACCTGCTTCCCTTAACAACCGGTATACATTGCTGCATTTTAGATACTTACATTAGACTTATTATACACTGGCTGCTCTGAGTATTTTCTTCCTAGATAAGTCTGATGAGTGTGCGAGGTGTTCCTACTCCCTGGCCACCTTTATCCATCTGGCATGGCAATGTCCTCCAATAGGCTGAGGTATTCCAGGTTTTAGGGGCCCTTTTTGCTGAGCAAATTTAAACCAGGCCGTTAGAGGCGCTATCAGGACATACTATGGATATCTCTAGGAATGTAAGACGACTTGCCGGGTTACTGCTCACTCTGGCTAAAAGGCGGTTGTCGATGGTGTGCAGGAGGACGACGCACCCACAGGGGATCTATGGTTAAAAGACATAGCATATTGTTTTTCTATAGAAGCAGATTAGACTCGTGACACATGCGGATGCAAGGCCTAGAGACATTTGGGGTCCATACAAACTACGTGGCAACGAGGCAGAGACCTTTGTCTGAAGTGTAGAGGTGGAGCTAAGAACCCCCACCCAAAGCTCCTCCCTCATGTTGCCTATATGTTGGGATCCAGAATGTGAAACACATGCATTGACAGTAACAATACCTGTACCAAAGAGAATCCTGGAAGTAAGATTTCCATTGAGAAAGCCGTACATGCATACATGACAATATGGTGGCCATTTGAATGAAATCCCAGAGGAAGTGGGAAAAGCGAGCGAGAAAGGTGACGTTATGAAGAGCAGAATCGACGCACACCAGAAGAGATGCAGAGGATGGGAGAACAAAGATTCTATAAGCTCTAAGTTCAAGGTGTTAAATAAAGGATGAGCAACATTTCGAGCTTGAAGTGAAGATGTTCATGCTACAGAAATAATGAAGAAGTTATCGAGACATTTTATAAATGTACAGTCACAGCAACGCAAGTAGACAAAGTATTCTTTAATGCTGGCTTTGTAGTGAATAGATTGCGGCTATGCGCCAACTTATATACATTGGAAATGTAAGGACTATGGATGATTCCACGATTATAAGTGATCCGAGAAAGGTGCGAACTACCAAAAGTTTGCACCTTTCTCATGTGAACACACTTACATACTAAGGGGTCTGCAGGGGTTTGCCCCGCAACACCCGGCTCACTATACTCAAGTATAGTGAGCGGGGTGTTGCGCGGGACACCCCTGCAGCCCCTGTTTTATTTTCTTTTTTTCGTGGGTGTGCTGCGGCGGTGTCCCCCCGCAACACCCCGCTCACTATACCATACAGTATAGTGTGCGGAGTGTGCGGGGGACACCCCCGCAGTCTTTTTTAAAAAAAATGTTTTACTTACCTGCAATGCTACTACCAAAGGTTCGAACGTTTGGTGTTCGAACCTTTGGTGGTAGCATTTTTCGGTCGTATTGTACGGTCGGACCTTTTTTTTCGGTCCGATCGTACAATACCGATTCCACAACGCGCTTTAGCAGAGCTCGATGCACAAAGACGTTTTCAGTATCTCGCAGTTAAAAATCGAAAATGACCATGGAGGTGAATCAAAGAAAGGCTTGGTTGGATCAAGACCAAGAAGTTAAGGCCACCTTGGGCCTGTATGTGCGTACAAACAATTACAGAACGTGTGAAAAGAACAAACCTTCTGTCTTAAATGAGAAGCGAGAACATTGAAGACGGCAGAGGTTCATCAAATAGTAGTATTTTAAATGCAGTAAGACTCGAAACCATTGTCTACAGTCACGTGGTCAGATTAAAATAGACACTATGATGAACTGTATCGAAACCTAGAAGACGGAGTACATATTCTCCAGCACAGGAACATTTCCAAGGCCAAGTTCAAAGCCTTAATTGACTAGCAGGCGGCAAGTGTGATGATGGATGTCATGGCTAATTGGTGGGAAGCTACGGTTGTGACCAACCCACTAGCACATGGATGCCAACCTGCATGTGTAGGTGGAATATTATATCTACAATTATAGAAGGACATGTTCTAGAGAGCCCAATAGTTTCTGTAACCAATGGGACATTGTGTATTTGATGGCGTTCGTGGTGACCTGCACTAGAGGAGGGCTTAGTTGCCCCACCTGATGTTAGAGACCTAATCACCTTCCCTGACCAGTATGGAACGTTTACCTAGATGTTCCTTGTAAGCATATCATCATTCCAAATGGGTTTTTGTAGTTTGCAATGTAGATTGACGTCAATAGTGACAAGTTTTTTGTATATAAACTGCTTTTTTTATGTGTTGAATTGATTGTGAAGATCGAGCGAACGCATTGATGTTTGTTGTAACTCCCTGTCATAGATAATTGACATTAAAATAGTCGCACTTTGCCAACTTCCTGAGTCAGTTTTGATTATTGATGTTTGAATAATATTCTGCATCTCCATCTGCCTTTAAGTATTGCTACCTCGTCTTAAAGGTCTGGGTCGGATGCCCCAGTTCAGAACAATTGGAACGTGAACACGAAGCCTTGTGAAGCAATGCACTATGCTGTAATGTTATGTGGTGGTATTGTGTTTGTGCCAGCAGATTCAGGAATGCTGCCTTTGTTGCTGGTGTTTTAAATAATAACAATGTTTTAAAAAAGAAACTTTACACACATTTAATTAACATCAACATATACATCTCATTAAACATTACACACTTCATAAGAATAAAGATTTTCCATAATAACTTACTAGAAAGTCTTAATTCTATTAAAGACACGGAGGCGAGCATTATGCTTCTCTTTCTTTTATTTAAATATTTAAAGAAAGGCTCAGCAGCAAGATATTTTTGTGTACCAAGTGTTATATGAGTAAACATAGAAAAGGGGGTGCACTAAATATATAATATAACAAGTAAAACATAACATAACAGTAGTATCTTCGGAGTTCTGAAGAAACAAACTCCATTTCCCAGAGTTCCCTAGTGTCACCAAAGAAACATCAACATGTGACTTAGTCCTCCAATGGGTGTCCTGATCCCTTCATAAACAGTCCTAAACATGATGCGACTTCCTCTTTCGAAGCTGCGAACTTGGTTGTCCATGGAAAGGTAGCACTTGAAGTTGTTAGATCTGTTGAACAGCTGATCAAGTGGATTTGTCGGCAGGCGCTGTCGAAAAAGGAGATAGAAAGCAAATTACTTCATGTATATAACGACCCTAGTTCCCTTATCGGGGTGGGAGAAAATGTCATTGGTTATTTATTTATTTCTCATAAATGCAATCATTTCTTTGTGAGGTTTAGTAACTTATAATAATACATTGTCACAATTAGGAGAGAAGTACAGTATTATTTTCTCATTGGGTGGGATAATGCTCGCCTCCGTGTCTTTAATAGAATTAAGACTTTCTAGTAAGTTATTATGGAAAATCTTTATTCTATGTCAAGACCGGAGGCTCCCATTATGCTTGTTTAAAGCTTACTCACCACAATAGATGCCGGTTGATCTACTGGTTTCAAGTAGAATTGTTTAAATACTGATTCGCTTGCCCAGTCTGCCATTCTCATAATGTCTTCTAGTCGAACTCCAGCCTGAAAGGCTTTAGAGGCCATAGCTCCCCTCACAGAGTGAGCTCCGAAGTGCTGGGTATCTATCCCGGCTTGATTTAGAGTCCAGCGCACCCAGCGCGCTAAAGTGGGGGCGGAAACTGGTTTGTGTGGTTTACGCAGAGCTATCAGTAGTTGCCCGTTGGGGAGGGCCCTAAGGGGGGCTGTCTTTTCTTCATAAACCTTCAGGCATTTCACCAGACAAAGTTTGGGTTGGTCCCTGAAGGCGGGGTAAGAAATTACCCTAGAGTTACATTTCGTTCTTCTGTGTATGTGAAATACAATACCGTCAGGAGAAAAGGTTCTGCCTGCTAGGTCAAGGGCTCTGACATCAGAGACTCTCCTGCAGGAGACTAAGCAGAGTAAAGTAGTAAGCTTGCCCGAGAGGGCTGTACGTGATAGTTCCTCATTATGATGCCATGAAAGGAAAAGATTCAATACTTTGTTAACGTCCCAGAGTTTGTCATAGCGGGAAAGGGGCGGGACTGTAAGTCTTACTCCTTTTAATAATCTGCAGACGAGGTGGTGTTCACCAGCTGGTATTCCTTCAATGAGGTCGTGACCAGCTGAAATCGCTGAACGATATGCGTTCACTGTCCTGTAGGCGAGCCCTCTTTCTACTAGAGATGCTAAGAAATTCAAGATTTCCTCTACAGGTGCTGAAATTGGATGTAAGCCTTTTTCCTGGCACCAGGTGCTCCAGGCGCCCCAAGAGTTGGAATATCTCTTAAGGGTGGCAGGAGCCCAGCTTTCCTCAATGAGACTGATCGCCCTGTGTGACATGCCTGGAGTTCTCCATCTTGCCCTGAAATCCTCCATGCTGCCAGGGTCAGAGAACCGTTGAGAAGAAGGGGGTGTCTCAGCCCTGAAGGATCTAGAAGAAGATCTGGAAATTGGGGTAGTAGGATTGGAAAATCCGAGGAAAGTTCCAGAAGGACTGGATACCAGGTCTGAGATGTCCAGACCGGTGCTATGAGGACTAAGTCTGAATGTTCCAGACGGGCCTTCGCCAGGGTCCTCGCTATCATGGTGAATGGGGGGAAGGCATAGAGTACCCCTTGGGACCATTGTTGGAGAAAAGCGTCTGTTGCTGTTGCTGCTGGATCCGGTCTCCAGCTGTAAAACCGTGGTAGCTGAGTATTGAGTCTGGAGGCGAAAAGATCTATGAACATTGGGCCCCAAATCTCCTGGAGGCGGAGGAAGACTCCTCTGTCGAGCTTCCAGTCGCTGTAGTCTGTGGAGTGGCGGGAGTACCAGTCCGCTACCACATTTGATAGGCCGGGAAGATATTCTGCTGTGACTGAGATTCGATGCGCCAGACAGAAGTGCCAGAAGTCCTTGGCTAATTCTGCTAGAGGTCTTGATTTGGTGCCACCTAGATGGTTGATGTACCTTACCGCGGAAATGTTGTCCATTTTTAGCAAGATACAGCAACTCACTCTGTCTCTGGCAAAGGAGCGTACTGCAAAGGAACCTGCCAGAAGTTCTAGGCAGTTGATATGCAGGCCTAGCTCCTTATAGGACCAGGTCCCTCCTGTGGCTATAGAGCCGCATCTCGCTCCCCATCGGAGCGGCTGGCGTCTGACTCGATGATGATATCTGGAGCAGATCCGAAAATGGCTCTGCCGTTCCAGGCCTCCATGTGGGTGAGCCACCAATTGAGTTCTGTCCTCGCTTGGGGAGATAATGTTAGGAGTTGAGAGTATGAAAGACTGTGTCTTAAGTGTTGGCCTTTCAGTCTTTGCAATTCGCGATAGTGAAGAGGGCCGGGAAATATCGCTTGAATGGAGGAGGATAGCAGCCCTATCACTCTTGCTAGTTCTCGAAGAGAGAACAGGTCCTTCTGCAGAATCCTGCGAATCTCCCTTTTGGTAGAATGGATCTTGGCTGCTGGGAGTCGGAGTTGACAATTCTGGGTGTCCACGACGAAGCCCAGAAATTCCATGGTCTTGGATGGAAGAAGAATTGACTTTTCCCAATTTATAAGGAAGCCGAGACTGTGTAGCAAGTCTATAGCTAGTTTGGTGTCTTTCTGAACTAGCTCTTGCGATTGTGCCATAAAAATGATGTCGTCTAGATAAATAATAAGACGAACACCTTGCTCTCTTAGATGAGCTACTACAGACCTTAGAAGCTTGGTGAAAACCCAAGGCGCTGAAGAGAGCCCGAAAGGTAGGCTTGTGAATTCCCAATCTCGATTCTTCCAGGAAAATCTCAGGTAATTCGTATGTGCCTGATGAATTGGTATCGTCAAGTAGGCGTCTTTCAGGTCTAGACGCATGAGCCAATCGTTTGGTCTCAGAAGATCTCTGAGCATGTGTATACCTTCCATTTTGAAATGGCGGTAAATGATGTATTCGTTGAGAGCTTTGAGGTTTATGACTGGTCGTACTTTTTCTTTCCTGCGGACTAGGAATATGGGACTGAAAAACCCTCCCTGGCTTTGACAGGGGCGAATTGCTCTCTTCAGACAAAGATTGTGTATTTCGCTGTCTAAAGCGATTTGATCTGTCTGAGACATTACTATTGGAGTAGGGCGACATGTCTGAATGGGCTGCTCGAAAAATTCTAGGCGTAGGCCCCGAACTGTGTCCCTGACCCAGGCGTCTCCTGATAAGGTATCCCAAGCATTTATAAACATCATTAACCTCCCCCCTATAGGAGTCATGGGCGCTGGCGCTGCTATAAGTACACTGACCTGTAGATTGCTGTTGGGCTGGGTATCTGGCCGATCTTCTCCAGGGGCGCCCTCTTCCACGACCTCTTGAGGGAAAGAAAGTGTCGGAGCGCTCTTGCCAGGAGTTATGCTGGCCTCTGGAGTGTTGAGATCTTTTGTCGAAGAAATAACGGCCGGAGGAGTGACCTCTGCCTCGTCCGGCCCTGGTGAAAACCTTGGACGCGAAGACTCTTTTTATGGAGGCTTGTGCTTTGTCCAATGCTGTAAATGTTCCCACGAATTTCGCCATTTCCTTCATAAAAGGATCTCCAAAAAGCAGACCTTGTGCTGTTGGACCGGACTCTGTGTCTGCCAGCTCGCTCAGTTTGGCGTCTATTTTATATAGAATGCCTTTTCGGCGTTCTGTCGAAATAGCACAACTGGCGTTGCCTAGAAGGCAAATTGCTCGTTGAACCCAACCAGAAAGTATTATCGGGTCAATGGGGTTAGAGGAGTTTATTGCTTCTTCCGCTAGATCTGAAATCTTGGCTAGTGGCCCTGCTACGTCTAGTACTTTGTCCTGGCAGGACTTCCAGGCACGGTCTATGCCTTTCCTTGGGTCTTTTACGTTTTTACCTAAAAAGGTAATCATTTTTGAATCTAGTTCTGGTGTTAGAGCCACTTTGTCCGCAATATCCGGACGTGGACATTCCGCTCGAAGTCTAGCTCTAACTTCTTTATCCAGTGGCTTACGTAGCCTGAAATGAATGTATCTTTTTTTTTTATTTTTTTTTAAACTCTTTATTTCTCATTTTCAACAATATTCAACAAGCAGTATCATCATCATAAGTCATTGAACTGCAAAATATACAATAGCAGGAAGCAATACAGCAGAATTTCATACCATGACCCCATATCCCACCATATCAAAATGTAAAATTAACTTAAAACCAAACCAGATATATCAAACAAATAACAACAGACAAACAAGACTACACAAAACAACTACATAAACAACACAATTCCCCCCCCCTATATGTAAAGTACCTGAAAGTAAACCATTTCACTCCACTCTATAATTCAACCTAGCATTATCCATAAAGGTCATTAAAACTCTCCCACATTTCATCATAAAGTTCTGCCTTGTTTTGTTTACTAAACATAGTTTTTTCAAATCTTGATAAAGCTCTAACATCCAAAATCCACTCCTCCACTGTCGGCTTTTTCCGTGTCTTCCAGACCTTCAACACTTGTTTAACCGCCACCAACAAAACTTTACGCACCCCGCACAATATCACCCAACTTACATTACGCCCACCACCATACGACAGGAATATAACTGCTAAGGGATTGCGTGGGTAAACAACGTCCCAGACCTGATCAATCCTGTCAATAACCTCCCTCCAAAATCTTACCACCCTTTCACAATGCCACAACATATGTAACAGAGTACCCTGTTCTTTTCCACAACCCCAACACAAATCATTATCAACTAAACCCAATTTGCACATACGTGTTGGAGTCCAATATATTCTGCCCAATATCCTTTGATGTATGTAGCGTAATTGCAAATCCACTTTGGCTGTCGTCGGCACTCTCCAAATCTTATCCCATCCTTTTGGGAGTTTAGTTGAGAAATTTGGTTTGAGGGACAGGGAATTGAGAAGATATGAAATGTTGGTAGCTTTACTCTTGGAACGGAGAGAAATGTTGGATGCTCCATTCTTGAAAAAGCCAGAGAATTTTGATATATTGGAAATGGGATTTCAAAAAGTGTCTACATTTATGCAGTTTATGCAACTGGATGGGTATTGGTTGGACTCGTGGGAAAAGTTGAGGTTATCATGGACGGAGGAGTTGGGCAGGGAACTCACATTGAAATGAATGTATCTTGATGTCTTTGAAGATGGTTCCCAGTCTGTGGATCTGGGATGTATAAGGTCTTCCGGAGTAAACATCCCCTCTGCAGGAGGCTTGTTTACGGTAGTGTTCTTGGGGATGGGGTCTGCCGCAGTCCCAGAACCAGAGGGCTTTGAACCCTCTATTTGAATTTCCTCTTCAGATGAGGATTGAGAAGGATCAGCGTCGTAGACGCTCTTGTTTTGGTCATCTTCAGTGCCCTGTCCGTATCTCTCCGGGCTGGAGGGTACATTTTCCCTCATTTCTTCCTCTAGGTAAGAGGGTTCATGGGAAGAGGTTATCTTCCTATTCATAAAGGCTTGTTTCAGCCTGGAGAAGGCGTCCGAAACGGCAGCTGTGGCATCTGTTGGCTGGCTCGGGGGGGTCATAGAGCTTCTGCTCTTGCGAGCCGGTATACATCCCCCTTCCGTAAGGTGCTTTCTCTTTTGCGTTCTCTTTCTCCCAGGGGGGGAGGTCCCTCTTAAATGCTCTTCCATAGTTTCTAGGCGTTGTTGAATGGGAATGAGCATGTCTGTTACTGCTTTCTTAATACTGGTTTCCACAGAGGGTCCCAGTACTTTTTGTAAGCTGTTAGCCATTGCCACCTCATCTATATAGCAGTGATCTTCCTCCGTCTCAGACCAGGCCTGATCTGATTGGGGTGAGTACTGCGCTGCCATAATAAATTTTAAAGCACCTTACTCACTTTTTTTTTTTTTTTTTTTTTGTCTTGTCTTCTGGGCCCTTGAACGCCTTCTCTCACTGCCCAGTAAATCAGTTCAGCTTATTATTATAATCTTCATAGAATGCTGAACGGGAGATTTTCTCTCTTTTTTTTTTTTTTTTTTTTTAATTTATGCAAATTATGTATGCCGATATTTTTCCCGCACTCGCGTGCGAAATCCTGTCGGTCCGATGTAAAGAAGTATAATAGCTGCCGCCTGAGGAGAAGTTCCGGCGCTCGAGTTCGCAGAGACCGTTATAAATGAGGGTCATGCGCACTCGAGCGCCGGATAGAGGAAGGGACCAGGAAGAGCAGGAGCTCCCCTGGTGGTTAGTGGGCGGCACTGCGGGCAGTAGTAATGCCGCGCCGGCCTCCCCGTACTCGATTTGGAGAGTACCGATGGGTCGGGGAAGCCGACGCGAGCCCGCAGAGAAGTCCGCCTGAAGCGGAAGAAAAAACAGCTGTAGCGAAGCCGCGCCGGCTTCCCCGTGCTCGAGGAGAGCACCGATGGTTCGGGGAAGCCGACGCGAGCCCGCCGAAAGAAAACAGCTGACGGATTGTGTCAGCGAGCGCGAAGCGAGGCTTCGAATTACGCGGTCTCCGACGCCAGCAGAAGGCAGCTGGCGTCGGAGTCAACAACGAAGGCAATGAGCAAAATGAAATCAATTTAAAGGCAAGGTACGCTCATAAACAATAATTAAGCATATATAGCAATGTCAATTATGTAAAAATGAAATCACGTTTATAATCAGAGGTAAACATGAAGGTACTTATCTCTTGCTGTGAGCAGCAAAGAAAGAGGAAGTCGCATCATGTTTAGGACTGTTTATGAAGGGATCAGGACACCCATTGGAGGACTAAGTCACATGTTGATGTTTCTTTGGTGACACTAGGGAACTCTGGGAAATGGAGTTTGTTTCTTCAGAACTCCGAAGATACTACTGTTATGTTATGTTTTACTTGTTATATTATATATTTAGTGCACCCCCTTTTCTATGTTTACTCATATAACACTTGAAGAAATTAATTAATGAAAATACAGGACTCTGCGCCAACAACTCAAGTTGAGTTAAATCTTAGATTATGCTTTATTGATCATCCATGACCATTGAGCCCATAATTGATAACATGTTTCGGCTCCACTGAGCCTTTTTCAAATCCGGGCTACCCATAATTGTAATATAGGACATACAATATATCATAGTCAAAAAACAATTTGTATGAACGACATCATAAAGTATAACATAATACCAGTTTTCAAATATCGTGACCACAAAATATGCATAATAACATGAAAGAAATTAGACAGAAAAACAAGGATGGGCAAAAGGGAAGGGTTCATGGGTGTAGAAAAATAGGCAAACATATCATAATACATTGTTATGTTTGAGTAAACAGAAAAAGAGCACAAAAAACAGAAACAAAAACACAAACAAAAAGAAAAAAGAACCCATTAGTAATCATTATTCTTCAATTCATTGAATAATATAACCAAATTCTGCAATGGTCCCTTGAGACAAACTGACAACTTGGTGGATGTCCTTACCCGAAATTTGATGTAACCAGTTCTTATGACTATTTGTCCATGTAGTAGTAACGGGGTACAATCCCCAATATCAATCTAAACAAAAAATGTAAGTAGCGAAGGTAAATAAAACTGATTGTCCAATTTAGAATATACATTAATTGTGTATATCAAGGTTGCCTATGGCAACTAGGCATTTTCATGAGAATAAATCCCGCCCTTCACCAAATGGGCAAAACAACTCTTCTTAATGGTCACAGGCCATTTCTGCCTTATTCAAAACAATTCATTATAAGTTCCGTAGTGAAGACAATTGTAATTAACCATCATTACGTGAAATGATGACGCATTTCAAATATAGAACACGTATTTCAAGTACGGAAAGCACAACATATAACTTATTTCGTTGCTACTCATCAAGTACCATTAAAGCTAAATCTCATTGAAAAGTAAACCATGAGATAAGCGGTCCTCTCTTACCAGTTCCTGGAACACAAACAGTCACACGCGTCGGCAGGTAAGCCGAACGCTTACCAGGTATGCCTTCTTATACTAGGCGTCATCACTGTGCGCGGTTACCACGGCGACGCAAGGACAAGCGTCGTCATTGAAAACCGCATTCTATCCCCCAGCATTCTACAAATTACATATGCTATATAATTCAAAATATTTGAATAAAGCCTGAAAGACTAACAAAGCATGTATACGCTTCTCCTGACCCAATTTATATTTGTTGAATACTTAAATGGTTACTATCACAGTAATGTATAATCACGGGCACTAATGCATCTAACTACAAAAGGTTGGTGAGCATTACACGCAACATTCAAATAACATACTGAGCTACCAATTATGATGGGGTATCCCTTTAACAACACCCTGAAATACATGTAACCTCCTAATAAACAATGAGCCGTATTCTAAATCAAGTATAACAATGAAAATTATTCGAGCTTGAGAAGCCAGATTGCAATGTACTACATCTCACAAGAATGAAACCATTTCATTATCTGTATTAAGTCCTGTATTTGTCGAATTAAAGTAACAAATTGCTCTTGCTTCCGCTTGTCGTAACGCCTTCACTCTGTCACCACCTCTTTTGTTCAAGGAAACTTGTTTAAGACCAATTAATCTAATTTCCGATTTGAGATGTAGCTGATGTGTTTTTTGCCAATGTTCAGCTAACGGAAGTGATGGGTCTTGACTGCCAATTTTGGCTAGATGTTCACGGATACGGATTCTCAACTGTCTCTTGGTGCTACCAATATATAGTTTGTGGCAGACACAGATGATGCCATATACTACAAAAGTTGTTTTGCAATTAATTCCTTGTTTAATGATCCAACATTTTCCATTTTTATCTTCGAATTCCGTTGTTCTTTGGTATGCATATTTACATTGTGGACAGACTCCACATTTCCTGAAACCAGAATCTTTCTTGTGTAACCATGTACCTTGAGTAGTGCTCTCAATGTCCGGTAATAACGATGGACTAAGGATAGATTTAAGTGTATTTGCTCTTCTGAAGGTAATGCGTGGATGATCACTCACAAACTCACCAATATGACTGTCCAATTTAAGTAGGTACCAATGTTTGTTCAAAATTTTTCGTAATCTCTGGTGGTCTGAACAATATTGAGTGATAAAGCTAATCGGCATGTTAGCTTCCAAATTATTCCCTTGTCTCTGTCTCAAAGTATCCTGCTGCTGCATCAATTTGGTTCTCTTATATGCTTTACTTATGTCTTTTTGGGCATATCCCCTCCTTCTAAAACGTCGTTGTAATAGATTACATTCCTCTTCAAATTTTAAGTTACTATTACAATTTCGTCTCGCTCGGATATATTCACCCAATGGTATATTGGTGATAGTTGGTCGAAAATGACAACTTTTAGCATGTAATATTGAGTTAACTTCAGTTGGTTTTCTGAATGTAGTTGTTTGTAATACTTGATCTTCCAAATATATTGTCAAGTCCAAAAAATGTATCCGCTGTTTGTTGCATTCTCCAGTAAATTGAATATCAAAACAATTAAGATTTAACTTGTCCACAAATGCGTGAAATTCCTCTATGCTACTATCGACGATGCAAAAAACATCGTCGATGTACCTTGTCCAAAGTTGGATTTTCTCAATGGAAAATGATTCAGTATATATTGCTTTGTCTTCCAACATCCCCATGAAGATATTCGCCAATGCTGTGGCATATTTAGTACCCATAGCTACCCCCTTGGTCTGTTGGTATACCTTGTTGTCAAAGGTAAAGACATTGAGATCAAACGTGAGATGTAACATTTCTTTAATCATGTTCAAATGGTTGTAATACGAGGCTGACTCATGCCTGAAAGTATAGTCAACTGCAATCATGGCCCATTTATGCTGAATAGACGTGTACAGTGCCTTCACATCTAGAGTCGCTAGAAGGAAGGTACTCTGCCAAGTAAAGTTTTTTAGTTTCCGTATAAGGCTGGTGGAATCTTGCAAATATGAATGAAGTGACATAGCCCTTGGTTTGAGTAATAGATCCAGATATTACGAGATATTCTCTGTGACCCACCCAATCCCACTCATGATCGGGCGGCCCTCTGGTATCCTTTCATAGGGTTTATGTATTTTCGGTAAGAAGTACATTGTTGGAGTTACCGGTTCTTTTATCCATAAATAAGTGCGTTCATCATCCGTTATCAATCCTTTTCTATGCCAATTGAGTATGTGCGCTTCAACTTGCTCCAATGCTGATTTTCGAAAATCATCCGTTCTTAATTCATAGCACCCAGGGGTATTTAAATGTCTGGATGCCATTTCCAAATAATCCTCCCGATCCATTAACACAATATTGCCTCCCTTGTCAGCCTCTTTAATTACTGTCCGTGAATCCAATTTAAGCGAAACAAGTGCTTTCCTTTCCGATTTAGTTAAATTGTTCTGAGTAATCCAATTCTTATGTTTTTTACAATTAAGATTATATAGATCTCGTGAAACTGCTTGTTGAAAAGTGTCAATGACGTTGTCAGATGCCAACTGTGGCATGAATTTTGAACGTACTTTAAGTTCCTTTGTGGTAAGGGTATCAGATTTTATCTTGAGTTCATCTAATAAGTGAAATACATGATATTGATCACCTTCGGTCAATGAACGCAATGTATATGTATCTTCAATATCCTGGGTCGACTTATCACTGATATGTATGCTAGCCTCTTCAGGTTGAAAATCACCCGGTGCTTTGGTTGCAAAAAATTTTTTTAACTTCAATTTTCTGGTAAATTTAAATAAATCGATTTGTACGTCCAATGGACTGAAGTTACATGTGGGTGCAAAGGATAAACCCTTGTTAAGAAGAAGTCTTTCCTCTTGAGATATAGTTTTTTTAGACAAATTGAGAACAAGATCATCTGTTATTTGTTGGTACTCATCTCCTTGGAGCTGGCCCTGGTTTGTCTCTTGTTTGCTTGTAAGCTTCCTATGTTGCCGTCGTTTTCTACACCCCCTCCTTCCTTTTCTCCTAGCACAGGTGTCAAAATACCCATAGTTGGTGGTAGCTGAAAACGGACTGTTTTCTGAGTGGAATTACGATTCCCTTTCTTGTATCTTTTGATCTGATTCTTAGATGGTATAGAAGGCATACGCAAAGAAATTGCTGAGATGAAATCTAATGAGGATACTAAAGCCAAAAACTATGAGAAGATGTATGAACTGTTGCAAATATATCAAGATGAAGTAAAAATAAGGAAATTACGGAAAAGCTATAGAGATGAACGTGATTACAGGGAAGATCGTGTATATACATTCCAAACCAAATATGACTCAAGTTCAAAACCAATGTCCAGAAACTCAACCCCCAATACATCATCGGCCAGTTCTGATGCAGACTCAGATCAAGATAACCAAGCTAATGCTAGTTCCAAATCAATTGAACAAAGAGGATACTTGAATCAGATCAAAAGATACAAGAAAGGGAATCGTAATTCCACTCAGAAAACAGTCCGTTTTCAGCTACCACCAACTATGGGTATTTTGACACCTGTGCTAGGAGAAGAGGAAGGAGGGGGTGTAGAAAACGACGGCAACATAGGAAGCTTACAAGCAAACAAGAGACAAACCAGGGCCAGCTCCAAGGAGATGAGTACCAACAAATAACAGATGATCTTGTTCTCAATTTGTCTAAAAAAACTATATCTCAAGAGGAAAGACTTCTTCTTAACAAGGGTTTATCCTTTGCACCCACATGTAACTTCAGTCCATTGGACGTACAAATCGATTTATTTAAATTTACCAGAAAATTGAAGTTAAAAAAATTTTTTGCAACCAAAGCACCGGGTGATTTTCAACCTGAAGAGGCTAGCATACTTATCAGTGATAAGTCGATCCAGGATATTGAAGATACATATACATTGCGTTCATTGACCGAAGGTGATCAATATCATGTATTTCACTTATTAGATGAACTCAAGATAAAATCTGATACCCTTACCACAAAGGAACTTAAAGTACGTTCAAAATTCATGCCACAGTTGGCATCTGACAACGTCATTGACACTTTTCAACAAGCAGTTTCACGAGATCTATATAATCTTAATTGTAAAAAACATAAGAATTGGATTACTCAGAACAATTTAACTAAATCGGAAAGGAAAGCACTTGTTTCGCTTAAATTGGATTCACGGACAGTAATTAAAGAGGCTGACAAGGGAGGCAATATTGTGTTAATGGATCGGGAGGATTATTTGGAAATGGCATCCAGACATTTAAATACCCCTGGGTGCTATGAATTAAGAACAGATGATTTTCGAAAATCAGCATTGGAGCAAGTTGAAGCGCACATACTCAATTGGCATAGAAAAGGATTGATAACGGATGATGAACGCACTTATTTATGGATAAAAGAACCGGTAACTCCAACAATGTACTTCTTACCGAAAATACATAAACCCTATGAAAGGATACCAGAGGGCCGCCCGATCATGAGTGGGATTGGGTGGGTCACAGAGAATATCTCGGAATATCTGGATCTATTACTCAAACCAAGGGCTATGTCACTTCATTCATATTTGCAAGATTCCACCAGCCTTATACGGAAACTAAAAAACTTTACTTGGCAGAGTACCTTCCTTCTAGCGACTCTAGATGTGAAGGCACTGTACACGTCTATTCAGCATAAATGGGCCATGATTGCAGTTGACTATACTTTCAGGCATGAGTCAGCCTCGTATTACAACCATTTGAACATGATTAAAGAAATGTTACATCTCACGTTTGATCTCAATGTCTTTACCTTTGACAACAAGGTATACCAACAGACCAAGGGAGTAGCTATGGGTACTAAATATGCCCCAGCATTGGCGAATATCTTCATGGGGATGTTGGAAGACAAAGCAATATATACTGAATCATTTTTCATTGAGAAAATCCAACTTTGGACAAGGTACATCGACGATGTTTTTTGCATCGTCGATAGTAGCATAGAGGAATTTCACGCATTTGTGGACAAGTTAAATCTTAATTGTTTTGATATTCAATTTACTGGAGAATGCAACAAACAGCGGATACATTTTTTGGACTTGACAATATATTTGGAAGATCAAGTATTACAAACAACTACATTCAGAAAACCAACTGAAGTTAACTCAATATTACATGCTAAAAGTTGTCATTTTCGACCAACTATCACCAATATACCATTGGGTGAATATATCCGAGCGAGACGAAATTGTAATAGTAACTTAAAATTTGAAGAGGAATGTAATCTATTACAACGACGTTTTAGAAGGAGGGGATATGCCCAAAAAGACATAAGTAAAGCATATAAGAGAACCAAATTGATGCAGCAGCAGGATACTTTGAGACCGAGACAAGGGAATAATTTGGAAGCTAACATGCCGATTAGCTTTATCACTCAATATTGTTCAGACCACCAGAGATTACGAAAAATTTTGAACAAACATTGGTACCTACTTAAATTGGACAGTCATATTGGTGAGTTTGTGAGTGATCATCCACGCATTACCTTCAGAAGAGCAAATACACTTAAATCTATCCTTAGTCCATCGTTATTACCGGACATTGAGAGCACTACTCAAGGTACATGGTTACACAAGAAAGATTCTGGTTTCAGGAAATGTGGAGTCTGTCCACAATGTAAATATGCATACCAAAGAACAACGGAATTCGAAGATAAAAATGGAAAATGTTGGATCATTAAACAAGGAATTAATTGCAAAACAACTTTTGTAGTATATGGCATCATCTGTGTCTGCCACAAACTATATATTGGTAGCACCAAGAGACAGTTGAGAATCCGTATCCGTGAACATCTAGCCAAAATTGGCAGTCAAGACCCATCACTTCCGTTAGCTGAACATTGGCAAAAAACACATCAGCTACATCTCAAATCGGAAATTAGATTCATTGGTCTTAAACAAGTTTCCTTGAACAAAAGAGGTGGTGACAGAGTGAAGGCGTTACGACAAGCGGAAGCAAGAGCAATTTGTTACTTTAATTCGACAAATACAGGACTTAATACAGATAATGAAATGGTTTCATTCTTGTGAGATGTAGTACATTGCAATCTGGCTTCTCAAGCTCGAATAATTTTCATTGTTATACTTGATTTAGAATACGGCTCATTGTTTATTAGGAGGTTACATGTATTTCAGGGTGTTGTTAAAGGGATACCCCATCATAATTGGTAGCTCAGTATGTTATTTGAATGTTGCGTGTAATGCTCACCAACCTTTTGTAGTTAGATGCATTAGTGCCCGTGATTATACATTACTGTGATAGTAACCATTTAAGTATTCAACAAATATAAATTGGGTCAGGAGAAGCGTATACATGCTTTGTTAGTCTTTCAGGCTTTATTCAAATATTTTGAATTATATAGCATATGTAATTTGTAGAATGCTGGGGGATAGAATGCGGTTTTCAATGACGACGCTTGTCCTTGCGTCGCCGTGGTAACCGCGCACAGTGATGACGCCTAGTATAAGAAGGCATACCTGGTAAGCGTTCGGCTTACCTGCCGACGCGTGTGACTGTTTGTGTTCCAGGAACTGGTAAGAGAGGACCGCTTATCTCATGGTTTACTTTTCAATGAGATTTAGCTTTAATGGTACTTGATGAGTAGCAACGAAATAAGTTATATGTTGTGCTTTCCGTACTTGAAATACGTGTTCTATATTTGAAATGCGTCATCATTTCACGTAATGATGGTTAATTACAATTGTCTTCACTACGGAACTTATAATGAATTGTTTTGAATAAGGCAGAAATGGCCTGTGACCATTAAGAAGAGTTGTTTTGCCCATTTGGTGAAGGGCGGGATTTATTCTCATGAAAATGCCTAGTTGCCATAGGCAACCTTGATATACACAATTAATGTATATTCTAAATTGGACAATCAGTTTTATTTACCTTCGCTACTTACATTTTTTGTTTAGATTGATATTGGGGATTGTACCCCGTTACTACTACATGGACAAATAGTCATAAGAACTGGTTACATCAAATTTCGGGTAAGGACATCCACCAAGTTGTCAGTTTGTCTCAAGGGACCATTGCAGAATTTGGTTATATTATTCAATGAATTGAAGAATAATGATTACTAATGGGTTCTTTTTTCTTTTTGTTTGTGTTTTTGTTTCTGTTTTTTGTGCTCTTTTTCTGTTTACTCAAACATAACAATGTATTATGATATGTTTGCCTATTTTTCTACACCCATGAACCCTTCCCTTTTGCCCATCCTTGTTTTTCTGTCTAATTTCTTTCATGTTATTATGCATATTTTGTGGTCACGATATTTGAAAACTGGTATTATGTTATACTTTATGATGTCGTTCATACAAATTGTTTTTTGACTATGATATATTGTATGTCCTATATTACAATTATGGGTAGCCCGGATTTGAAAAAGGCTCAGTGGAGCCGAAACATGTTATCAATTATGGGCTCAATGGTCATGGATGATCAATAAAGCATAATCTAAGATTTAACTCAACTTGAGTTGTTGGCGCAGAGTCCTGTATTTTCATTAATTAATTTCTTCAACGTATGGGACGGTTAGGCTTTTTACCGTCCTTATACAGTTGACCTGCGACTTCATTGACCGGATTTTGAAACTTTAAATCTTGCACGTATAATTATCGGGATTGTAAGGAGTCGCCCTGGTGGAGCAAGGTTTTTCAAAGCCACAATTTTTCAAAATCATATAACACTTGGTACACAAAAATATCTTGCTGCTGAGCCTTTCTTTAAATATTTAAATAAAAGAAAGAGAAGCATAATGGGAGCCTCCGGTCTTGACATAGAATTGTAATACTTCACATTTTAGAGTACCCATTTACAAAATATTTTACTTTTCCTCAATTAATATTCAAAACATCATTAATGCTAAAGCAAGTGATACTTGCTTGCCTGTTAAACCTCTAATACAGAATTCATCAGTACACATGGTATAACTGTGTACACATTTGCTGAAGTTCAGCAGTCTCTTGAGGTATTAAATCTATACATTGCATTAAAGGGTGTCTTATTGTTTCCGGTTGATCAATCTCTTTGCATAAACGACAATTCTGATATTCCATAGTCCAGCCATTAGGCGAACCAAGCACAGACAAACATGGCAATTGATTGAATCTTAATAATGAATATAGAGCCTAACAACAAATATGGTGGTGCAGTAAAAAATGGCGGTAACGTGACAGCAATTTTGTTACTGTATCAACATACTATAGGTTTGGCAGTGAGGTGGCAGATTTTCCTAAAGCAAAAGGTTGGAGGTAAATCTGCTGACTAGCCGCCCAAAAAGTCAGCAAAATCAGCCGAATTACTGCCAGCTTTAATTCCGCCAACATTTCCACAGAGTCCTAAATAAAATGTGGACTTGCACCACCTACCACCACCTGTAATCCGGCAGTAGATCCGCTGGACCAAGTGGCGGTAACAGTCATTCCTGTTGGCGGTATTCCAGTGGATTTACTGCCGTAATGCCTCCAAACCTGTTATGAGGCCCATAGCCTTTTAAAGACTTCAGAAGGGAATTTGAATAAATATTGCTGAGGTCAAGACAGTACATATGTATCATATAAACTTTCTCATTAAACGTATTGTTGTTCCTTAGCCTATTCTATATTGGCATTGATTTTTTCGATTCTCCGTTATTACAAATTAAGTTTGCAGCCGTGCATTAGGACATTTTCTAAGATATGAGTGAATAGTTTTAAGGGTTATCCGTAATAAGTTGGTGAAAAAGTTTATATTTCCTATATTCATCAAATGTGGTTGTGGCAATCCAGCCCTCTTGCCATAACTTCCATTAAGAGCTTCTGCATTCATTATCAAGTTTTCATTTCTCCATTCAAACAATGACCCTATCTCCCTTAATAAACACTTCCCCAAAAATGGTAAGATTTTCACATCAGCATAGCAGAAAGGGATAAGAGACCCAGCTTGTAAGGTACAGGGGGTTCTGCAAAAAAATTGAGGAAGGAAAAGCACCGCCTGCCAGAACACCCTTTCCCGTTTCCCAGGGATGTCAGCAAAGTAAGGTAACATTTCTGCACCATATACATTCTTCTATAATCTTTAACTTCAACAAAGAAATAATCCAGGTTAGCAGTTTTATCCCCTAGTTTCCCCCAGGATGATTACCCATGATGTCCACCTTAGTTCTACCAATTAGCATACAAAACATCTGGTTAGACGTGTACTTCACCTGGTTCTATGTGATATTTCCACTTAAAGAACAGATTTATTTCGGGCAATTTTGTATGCGCTCAAAAAGCAGAAATGGCACAGAACAGAGCGGTTGCACAACCCCCACCACCCAGGCAAGCAGTGCCACCTGCCTGCACCCTCTACCCCTTCCGCGCTGGTGTGTTTTCTTATAAATTGACTGGTGTAACCCCCCGAATCTCACTTTGATCCTTGCTACCCCACCTTCCTCCCCCCCCACCCCTACCTGGGACTCCCACAAATCCTCTTCTGATTTAGACTGGTGTGCGGCAGGGACTTGAACGTTCGATTTCAAAAGACCGCTCAGAGCAGTCTCTCTAAATCTTTTTTGATGTTTTTGGTAAAAATACAGGTTTTAAACTCTATACCCTTCGCCCACTTGGACCCTTGTTTATTTCTGTCTGAACATTTCAATATGGCCTCTGGGATAATATTGGGAATAACATTCTTCAACACCTTATCGTATGGCTCTTCACAATGGGCATTCAAATCTCCACCCACAATGGTTGTCATATTAATCAATTCATGCACTTTGATGTGGATTATTTCATTGATATGTTCCATTGTGTGCTTTTCCCCCTGAGGGTCATAGACATATTGCAGCAATCCGTTTTCAGTGGGTCCCAGTGCCAGGACAGCCATAGCATAAGGAACATTTGTTTACTTGCACTTCACTAGCATGGAATTGACATGATATTCCTCTTAAGTGCCCACCAGAGGATCGGTCCAAATTACCTTCAATAGCACATCGAGAGAAAAAGGTATATCCATCATGAGTATGTTGGATGAAAGCAAACTTTCTTGGCATAAACAAAATCACTATTCCTTAAAGCTTTGAACCCACTACTGCATAGCAAATATCGAGGCCCACTTGTATTGCAGGATTTTATGACTAATTGAGCATGTCTGATATTAGGGTCTTTTTGCTAAAGATGACTGTAGTGTTCCCAGAAGTCAATCCCAATTCTCCAGCATGGGGTCTGGCATGAATACACATGCTCATGAATATTCCCCGTCGTCAAGCTGGGAATCCTCGGTAAAGAAAAAAATCTGTTTCAGTTTCATTTCTGAACTGTGTCTCCTAACAACCAATAACTGGTCTCTGGGTCATACTGCCCCCAGCCAATGACTGCCCTCTACCTAAGCACCTCCTCTGGCAGCCATCTTTAGATTTTTACTGCACGTTCGTGTGTTGGGAGTCCTCGTGCTTAGCTCTCGAGTTTTTACTTCGTTTTGCACTTTTTCAAATAGTTGACTCAATTTTTTCGGTCAGTCGAGCTTCGCGCTCCTTCGATCTACCTTTCAATTAACGCGGACACGTATTTTGGATTGTTCAGCGCCCCTCGTCGCGTTTCTTCATGGAGGATTCCAGAAGTTTCTTCAAGGCCTACGCCACGTGGATGTGTCGGAGGAGAAGAAGGATTCGGCTCCCCTTTTCAAGATTTGTTCTGACTGCAGCTTGCGGAATGTCTTCTCGGACGACAAGTATTCCAAGTGCCTCTACTGCCTGTACCCAGACCCAATGCACGTGGAGGAGGACTGTGTGTTTTGTCAGGAGATGGTGCCCCGCATGCTGTAGGATCGGCATCAGCAGCTCATGGAGTGGCCAGTGGCCACGGACATCGCCGACACAGGGTTCCGCCGAATGGGAAGCTGCATTTGCCTTTGTCAATGGGGCTGGCTGAAGGCCACCAGTTTTCATCCAGACGTTCAGTTGAGGGTGTTGGACATGCCCTTCGACAGGGACAATTTGTTCGGGAAGGCCGTGGATGAGTCTCTTCAGGCCATCAAGATGGACACAGAGACGGCTCGTACCTTGGGCACGCTTCAGCAGCGACGGCCGTCCTTTCAGACCTCAGGTGGCAAATCCCCAGGATCCTCCAAAGGTTTCAGTGGAGGTGCCTCATCTCACCGTCAACCCTCCCACACTTCGGGCCAGGAGAACAGGGGCCGTTCCAAGGCCTCCGGAGGAGGACGTTGTCATCGCCAGGGTCCCCAAGGCGGCCCTTCGACGCCCAAGCAGGATTGAAGCGGCTGTGGCGTCGGGCCCCCACCCCGTGCACCCCGGTGGGAGGCCGGCTGGTGAATTTCATCGGCGTGTGGAAGACCATCTCCACCGACCGCTGTGTGCTGAATGATCTCGCCCATGGACACACCCTGGAATTTCAACTGAAATGTCCCCCATACCACCGGTGGCCCGGCAAGAAACCACATTCCTCAGCTGCTGCAGGAGGTGTGGGCCATGCTGAAGAAGGGCGAGATAGAGCTCGTCCCAGAGGCTTCGGGGCTCCGAGTGTACTCTCGTTACTTCCTCGTAAAAAAGAAGACCGGCGGCTGGAGGCCCATCCTAGACCTCCGTCGTCTGAACAAATACATCAAGTCCCAAAAGTTCTGGATGGTGACTCTTCAGCATGCGCTTGGAAAGAAAGGAACTTTCTGTCATCGCTGGATTTGGAGGATGCTTTCTTCCACATCCCCATTCACAAGGGGCATCACAAGTTACTGCGCTTTGTGGTTCAAGGGCAGCAGTACCAATTCAAGGCCCTTCCCTTTGGATTGAAGTCGCCACCAAGGGTTTTCACCAAGTGCCTGGCACTGGTGGCGGCACAGCTGCATCTACAAGGGATCCACGTTTACCCTTACTTGGACGACTGGCTCATTCGGGTCAGCTCAAAGGACATCGCCGTCGACCACACAACGAGGACCGTCCGCCTTCTGACAGAGCTGGGGTGAATTATGTCAAGTCCTACTTGACTCCGTCGCAGGACACGCTGTTTCTGGGAACAGTGTCGTGCCTGGCGTCTCTGTCGGAGGAGAGGATGCCAGCCATTTTGGGCAAGGTACAAGGCCCTGCAGATCACAAGCATGAGCCCCATCAAGTCCATGCTCGGCATGATGTTGTCATGCATATACCTCATTCGGCTGTGTAGGCTATGGATGCGTCCACTACAGGAGTTCCTCGACGCCCGTTGGATACAAGTGTCGGGAAGCTTTGAGGACAAGATCTCACTCGACGAGAGTTACCGTTGAGCGATACGGTGGTGGGGAGTTTGCGCTCACCTGTCTGCAGGTGCAGATTTCCAGACCCCACCTCACCAAGAGACGGTCATGACGGACACCTCCCTGGAAGGATGGGGAGCGCACACAGGAGGTCTTCACGCAAGAGGCCTGTGGCTACCGGAGGAGACGACGTTGCACATCAACGTGTTGGAGCTGCGGGCAGTGTTTTGGGCCCTCAAGTCTAACCTTCCGTCCCTCATGGGCAAGGTGGTGCGGGTCTTCACGAACAACACCACCACGATGTTCTACATCAGGAAGCAGGGGGGAACCAGGTCCACCGGCGCTCTCCAAAGAAGCGCAGGAACTGTGGCACTGGGCCGTCTCCCAGGGGATGTTCCTCATCCTGTTTCATCTAGCAGGAGTGAAGAACATCGTTGCAGACTCCCTCAGCAGGGAGATGCGTTCTTGTCACGAGTGGGAGCTTCGTCAGGAACAAGTTCCACAGATGGGGCAATACCCAGATGGATCTATTTGCGACGGTGACGAACACCAAGTGCCAGAGGTTCGGCAGCAGGTTTCCCCAGGCGGTGAGTTTGGGGGACGCATTCTCATTCCCCTGGGACGGCCTGTTTCTGTATGCATTCCCTCTGCTAACATTGCTTCTTCGACTAGTCAATCAACTCAGGCGGTCCCGGTGCAGGATGATCCTCGTTGCACCGGCGTGGCCGAGGCCGATATGGTACCCGAACCTTCTTGACATGTCATTGGCCCCTCCAGTCAAGCTTCCGGTGGTCTCGGAGCTTCTCGCCTGGGATAGAGGCGCAATTCTGCACCACGACCCAGGATCGCTGAACCTGCAGACCTGGCTCCTGCAGCGTTAGAGTTTGGGGGCTACGATCTCCCAGCGGAAGTGCTTGCCAAGGCCAGAGCATCATCTACTCTTAAATGCTATCGACATAAATGGAAGAGGTTCGCCGTTTGGTGCTGTGCACAGAAGATCGATACTCTACGAGTCATGTCTCCGCAGGTACTGCTGTATTTGCTGTCGTTGGCCAAGGCTGGACTGGCCCATGCCTCCATCGAGGTCCATCTGGTGGCTATCTCCCGCTACAACAGATCTCCCGGACGGTCGTCGCTATGGTCACACTGTCTGGTTCAGGAGTTTTTCAAAGGACTGTTCCATTCATTCCTGCCGGTGAAGGCTCCAGCCCCGGCGTGGGAACTCAATGTGGTGCTGTCTAGGCTCATGGGTCCTCCCTTCAAGCCTATGCATTCAGCGCCACTGAAGGTTTTGTTGTGGAAAACAGCGTTTCTTGTGGCCATCACCTCTGCATGCCGAGTGGGAGAGATCCAGGCCCTCTCATGCAAACCACCTTACTTGACATTCCACGAGACGAGGGTAGTGCTACGGACGCATCCCTCTTTCATGCCCAAGGTGCTGTCGTATTTTCATCTAAACGAGCCCTTGGTGTTACCTGTATTCTTCACGACGCCTTCATCGTCGTCTGAGAGGACTTTACACTCGCTGGATGTGGCTAGAGCGCTGAAGTTCTATGTGGACCTCACACAGAATTTCCAGAAGACCTCACAACTTTTCATGAACTTTGGCCCTGTGAACCATGGGAAGGCCCTCTCCAAGGCTTCCATTTCGAGATGGCTCTCCAGCTGCATCACCCTTTGTCACCAGTTGGCAAAACGACCGTTGCCTGGCTGGCCGAGAGCCCATTCGACCAGAGCGATCACTGCAACTACAGCGTTCCTGTCTGGTGTGCCCCTGCTGGACATTTACAGGGCGGCTATGTGAAGGTCGACGCCCACCTCCACGAGATTCTACTGCGTCGACAAGGATTCCAGGGAGGAGTCCAGAGTCGGTGAAACAGTGCTGCGCAACCTGTTCGCTTGAAGGTGAGCCTGGTGAGGAGGTAAGAGATGCTTATGTTGAGCCTTTGCCACCTCCCGTGGTTGTGCATGTGTGTACGGCCATGTATTCTTTATTCATGAGCATGTGAATCCGTGCCAGACCCCCATGCAGGAGAAGGAACCTACCGCCCTGCAGCTCTTCTCTTGGTCCTACTGCCACTTTACTTGCTACCAAATCTGAAGATGGCTGCCAGAGGAGGGGCTTAGGTAGAGGGCAGTCATTGGCTGGGGGCAGTATGACCCAGAGACCAGTGATTGGTTGTTAGGAGAAAGACAGTTCAGAAATGAAACTGAAACTGTTTTTCTCTTTATCGAGGATTCCCAGCCTGACGCCAGGGAATATTCATGAGCTTGTGAATCCATGCCAGACCCATGCTGGAGAACAACAGTTACAGGTAAGTAACTTGTTCCTTATCCTTAATACCCGTATTTTTAACAAAATCATTTTCTTTAAAGACGCAAGTAATGCATAGTAAAAATATTTTGCTGTATCGACAAGGCATAACCCATACGAATTAAATCTGCTGCATATGACATAATTTAATTAGCCGTGAGTATAGATTTACAATGTTTTTTTCTAGACCAATAGTGGAAACTTGATTCTACTTTTGCCGACCAATACATATTTGCAAATTTAACCACCCTTAATGAGGGAATCAAGCAAGTATATAGAACCTATTTGATGGTCAGCTATCCTGACCCGTAAAGACTTCTTTTATCTCAATACATGTCGCCATCCTTGGTTTTTCAAAGCAGGCATATTTCCTCTGTGTATGACTTCTTACTTACTGGGCTTTTAGCCACCTTAATATCCAGTTCTCCCTGTTCTTCAATGTTACAAGCATTTTACGCATCATCAGCCGTTTCACCAATAGAATTTGTTTGCATAATATCAATAACAAGGTTATTATCAGGCCTGTTTGTGTCAATTTGTGAGCCATCCACCGATTTCTCCAGTTTATCCTCCTCCACCCTGTGTTTCACTACCCAATTATCTATATTCATATTGGTAGTTTTATTCTTCTAGATCAGTTTTTACTTATTTGACTTTCCCTTTTGTCGAATTCATAGCCTCAGCAAGGATATATCTACGATCAGTGCAGGAAAGGGCTGTAAAAAGTCAGAGCAGTGTTCCGGCAAGACAAAATTTGCCGGAGCGCTGCCCTGTCCCCAGACCCAGGGGTTTGCCCACAACACTTACAGATTTGCTCTGAAGCCGTGTTATTGCATGGCCCGTGCAACCCGCACTTCAACAGCAGGCGACTTTCAGAAGAGACTGCAGTGCTGCCGATTCTTCTGAAATCAGACTACTTGTTGAAGCGGGATTTCTTGTGTATGTGATAACTCTGCTTCAGAACAGGATACTCCCAGGGAGGTCTATCCTGAAGCCGAGTTATCACATGCGCGAGCAATCCATGTTTCAACAAGCTGGCACTTTCGGGAGACTCAACATGGAAACTGAATACAGAAACAGCCAAAGCCTCACGTACTTGTTAGAGCTGTCCAAACTGGCATATATGTCCTGCAATGTACAGACCTTTTTTTTCTTCTTACAGTGAGTAGTGTGACCTATCAAAATGGCAGAGCCCAACTTCCATTATTCGCTCAAAAGGGTTTCTTACTGAATCACTATAAGACATGTTTTAAATTAAAAATGTTGGACATTCTTATGCTCCCATAATGCGCTTTGCTCTTATGCAAATTGTCAGGATTGGGTTCACTGTATTGCGTGGCCTGGGACCCTGTCCCTCGGCCCTGCCCCCTCGTCCCCACAGCCCCAACCCTTCGTCCCCAACCCTTCCGCTGCTCCAAGGATGAGCCAGTTCCCCAGTAAATTCTTTCAATTTTCATCACAGTGCAAACCTCATTTTGTGTGCATTTGCCCTTTTTAGTTTTTGTGCATTTGCTGTTGTTTTTCTCCCTGTTTTTGTTATGTTTCCATCTAGCAGGTTTCATGTGTACTTGTGGACTCTTCTGTTTTGTATTAGGGACCGATAAGCATATATTAATGTTATTCTCCTTAACCTTTTCGCCCACACCCAGCTCCAACCTCAAGTTCTCATTAATTTCATTTCCCTGTCATCTTATGAGTTGTATGCCCGTGCGAGCATGATTTAAGTAAAATACTTTGTATCAAAGTAAGAGCCAGCGTAGAGACGAAAATGAAAATTCTTGTCACAGTGGTCATTAAAAAAAGATTGAGACAAAATTGTGGCTGCAGTAACACACAGAACGGCAATTTAAGTCAGTTAATGCCGAGCACGGCATGATGAGGCACATCCTGAGAAACACAGTGAGGTAACATATTGGAACTCTTAAATGGAAACATTTACCACAAGTAGGCTGTGGTACACTAGAAGACCACTATGCCACTTGTAAAAATACAAAAGATTGAATTGTTCATATTTGTGATTTACGACTAGTAGAATGGCCTCATGGAGGAGTAACAATTATGTACTCAAACAAAAAATAACTTAATAAGGGAGGTGATTCACTTAAAGAATGAATTTTATTTAAAAATAAAGATCAGTAATGGATAATCCATACATGTCCATTGCAAATTACTGGCAATAATGAAACTTTGAAAATACGAAAAAGTGATCATTTAGGAAAAAAAAGAATTCAACATCCATTACATTTAACAAATCATATTTTATGAGATCAGGTGCCAAACATATAATCAAATTATATATGGACAGTTAGTAGACTCGAGGGTTTAGGCCAAACGCATTAACCATACGTGTTCTACTTTCTCTCCTTATTGCTGGCCTGCTTCATGTATGTTGGATACACATGCATATATTTTTAATTCTAACAGAACTGCAATATATAAATTGATCTTCAGTCCTTAATTACAATGGAGCAATATATTCAATCAATGAGAATTGTTTGCCTTGAGAAAGCCCTGGTGGGTGAAACGCTTGACCATGCTGTTGACAATTAAATAATAACAAATGATCTGTTATTTTCAAATAAATATTGTACATAAATGAATAAAATCGATGAAGATATTAATGTAATTATGTCCAAAAGTGATTGAAATTGGTATGCAAACAATTAAGTACATTTGGTTTATCTGTGAAAGGACACATCACAAGAAGTGTCCAATGAAATTATGTTTAAATATTGATAAGAAAACAATTAAGTAGATATGGTTTGCTATTAATGAATGGACACACCATAAAAATAATGAACGCTTTAATTGATAATATTCATGCGACTAATTTACTATCTTAAAAACATGATCAGATTATTGATGGTAATGTGAATGGAAATAATGTACAGGTAAAGGTAATGTACTGAAGAGATTTCTCTATGAGACTTATGTTATATTATAGTGTACCATTGGTGCTCAGTGCAGGACCAGTATTCAAAAACTGTTTACATTTCGTTTGTTGGCTCTGTGATTGGTTTATTCCCAGTTTGGTTTTCTCCCCTCAGCAACAGAGAAGATGCCTTCAGCTGAAGAGCAGCAGGAACTGGTACTCCTGAACAGAGCTTTGGAGAAAGCCATGCGTATACGTAATACAGTCTGTACACCCGTACCTGGAGTCCAGAGGAAAGAAGATTGGGAACCAGACAGGAAGCCACCCTCTGTCTCAAATGCACCCAAGTGCCCAGCCAAAGTCCCAAAGGAGAAATCGCCAAAAACTGCTCTAGGGACATCCACCACAAAACCCAATCCTATCAAAAAGCCCCCCGGATACACACTACGTCCCCCCTACAGGACCAATCCTGAAAGAAGGAGAAGTCGCGGTGCTCTTTCAGCAGTTTTGCATTCTTCCTCTAGTGCCCAGGGGGACGGAAAGGGTCAGACAAGAGAAGTTTCTCAGCAGAAAGTCCTATCGTCAACGGGCCGAACTGACCAGCAGCAAAATGAAGCACCAGGTTTGCACACCCGTGAATCTCTACTCCACTGTAGACCCGTGGAGCCGTTGACTGCAGATTCGAAGGTGGACGTTACTGGACACATGGATCAAGTGTCAAGTGAGAGCCAGATGATGAGCGCTGCCCAGGCAAAGTCGTTCACGCCGAAAGAATTGGGGTAGGTTCTCCTCTGCTATAATCTGTTCATTCTGTAGGTTAAGGTGTAAAAACCTTTACAGTTATACTTTTGGTAATGTAAAAGGGCATTGCATATCAGCATAATAAACACTTTGTACAAGCATGTGAGGCGTAATCTTGAGATCGTATCTAAATCAATTAATTGATTTGTAACTGCGCAGACATTTTGTAGGAATTTCAGTGGTTAAAAATCCCAAACAAGAACTTTCAACTGTTCATTAAATGGCAGCATGACACCTGATAGTTTCAATGAGGCTCTGCATTTGACATATACCCGAATGCTGTTTTTTTATGTAGATTGGATCCAACACTTCTGTCAAATGGTATAACTGTAGTAGATATTTTATTGGATTTGTGAATTTGGAGGCACGTCTGAAGGTTCAAGTTTGAAACTCTAACATCCGCAGCTAAGCATGTTTTACCTGCTTTGGCCTGCCAGACGTTTTCCAGGAGTCCTCACCCAAGCTGCCATCCATATGCACATTCTGTATGGGCCCTTGAGAGACCCTAACACTCTTTTGTGGGTATGTGGGTAGGTCATCCTAAATTCACTCTGTTGCCTGCACCAGTCTCCTCGTACAGCTCATTGTGTGGCCTTCTCCAATGAGGAAAGCATTTGATTATGAGGGGTTGTAACCTTGTGTTAAACCTCTTGGGAACCACTTTGTAAATTCATGAGAGATTCCAAAAGCTGCACATTGTTAATGTTACCACCCAAGGTGTAAAAGTAGTTTTGCTGCCTCCTTTCAACCTCATTACTTGTTTCCTGCTATCTTTTGTGGGCGTGGCCCACCTTATCCTGTTAAACTGTCGATAGGTGACATTCAGAGGAAAACACTCAAGAGGCACGTTCTTTTTCATTCACTGGCATCCTCAGCATCAGGGTTCTGCAACCTTTGGCTTTCCAGGTGTTTTGGACTACAACTCCCACCAGCCATATCCAGCAGTCAATGCTGAGGAGTCATGGGAATTGTAGTCCAAAACACCTGGAGAGCCACAGGTTGCAAACAGGCTAATATACAGTGACGCCTTTCTCTGTCTGTCCTTTGCTTCCCTGAAAGTCTATGGTGGTAGGCTATCCCTGCACTTAGAGCTGACTGCAGAAGAAGAGCCTGGACGTTAGTTGGCCACTGCTTTCCTTACAGATCAAAAGAACCAAGTGGATTTAGCTAAAAAAACAGCTTTTGTTAAAGATGCAAAACCATTGCCTTTACAAATTCAAAAGGTTTGTTTTGAAAACGTCAGGGCGTGGTTTTAATCGGCAATGGGGAAAGTTGAGGGAAAAGAAGTACTTACAACCTACCCTTAAACTGAGGAAAGCATTGATCAACTATTGCAATAGAGAATGCACCATTCCCCAGAAACCCTTGCTTCCCCTTGCTAATACATATAGACGCTCCTTTTGCAGATGAAGCAGTTTTTCGACAGGAAAGCGGCAATCAGATCAGAATGCCACTGCATCTTTTACATCATCTTGGCAGCAGGGTCCTTAACATCCATTGCTTTTCTTGCATTTTCCTATTGCATTGGTGGGGCATGGTGGACGGCGGAGTGCAATTGGTTATCGCAATGAACGTTCTAGTAATTAAAGGAAAACAAAATCCACCTGGGTCATGCTGTTATGGCTGCTAACAAGGCAACTACAAAAAAAAAGGTTTTTATATAGCACCTGATCTCATCGTTCTTCTGTTTCATTGGTTGTACTTGCCAACTTGAGCACGTTGCGGCCCACGTTTGTGTGATCTTGACATATCATTTCTCCAATAGCTGAAACCAATTTTTTATATAAAATATCTATATGTATGGGATGCTTTGATAAAGCAAGCTGGTATAACCGATCTCAAAAAGCTTTCCCAATTATAATCATGAAAAGAACAGTGTCATTGTTTTCCATAGTAACATTTTCTAATTTACATATATGGTTCAATGTACTCATTTAGTTTTTGTCTTAAGTCTCTGCAGAACTGAACATTTCTGAAATAATTAGACTCAAGCCACTCCTCGTGATGACACCCAATGAGGCCAACACATGTCTGGGGATGCTTGTGGTCATGTGCAGAAGGGATGTGACCCAGCAGTTTGGGCTGGACTGCCTCTTTTGGGATGTGCGACCAAGGCTGATTTACATAGTCTTTCCCCTTCTGAAATGGCGTGGCAGGCTGAAAAACTTTGGTCAGGACGATTGACCAGATCTGTGCCAGTGACTATGATTGATTCAAAACCTTCCAGCCATCTAATGTTGGTGTTGCTCAAATTCTACCTTTTGCCACAGTTTTGCAAAAACCTGTTCATGCACAAAATGGGATTGGGAGTAACTGTAGATTTGAATGGATTCTGTCCTCCCACGTATTCCTCATCTTAGATTTCTTGTCTCCCAGCTCTGTTGCTTCGGAAAAGAATTTTCTCCAGAGGGTGCTGTGTTCGAGGGCACAGAGTCGTAGTCCCTCGAGGGCGGCCGTCAGGCGTCGACGTCATCCACTGTACAAAGGGCTCGAGCAGCGCCTGTTACCTTGGTTCCGTTTTTCTGAGCACTGCTTCGTGTCGCATCAGGTTTATTCTTGACTATGTCCTAGTCATCTACTCCAACCACACCCAAGACGGGTTTCAAAAAATGTCTGAAGTGTGGTAGGAAAATTTTTAATTACCGACACCCAGCGGATTTGCCTTTGGTGTCTCAGCCCTACCCATTGGGTTGAAGAATGTGGTTCCTGTCAGGCCATGTCCAATAAGGCTCTTAGGCAACAGAAAGGGAAGCTGACAGTGGGGGAGGAATCTTATAGGTCTTTGAAAAGACAAAAAGATTCAGGAAAATCTCGACATGAGTCGAGAAGGTCCAGGTCCAAGAGTCGCTCGAGGAAATCCTCCTCATCTTCATCCAAGAGGTGAAAAAGCAACGCCACAGGTCTTCGTCCTCTTCTGAGAGAAGGGTGACATATCCTTCCAAGCATGATTCCCCAGAAAAATGGGAGGTCTTTAGGGCTTTGATGCTTAAAATCTTTGAGAAAGCGGACCAGACTCCCTCAAAAAAGCCGCGTGGAGATCATGCCCCTGCCCACTCCAAATGTGACAGAGGGAGATCAAGACTAGGCATGCGAGATCCGACAAACAGTCGAGGGTGTCAACAGGGGAACGTTCTCAGACACCTCATGTAAAGGCAAAGTCACCGGAGCATAAATCGGGGGTAGTGGAATCAACGTTGACGTCGAAGTCGAAATCCGACTCGACACAGTCCACGACGATCGCGTTGAAGCCGCCACTAAAAATGGTGTTGGTACCTTCGACCGCGTCAAAGCCTACTTCGACGGCATTGAAGCCTCTTTCGAAGACGTCAAAGCCAGCGTCCATACCATCAACGCCTTTGATGCCTTTATTGAAGCATTCCTTAATACCGATGCAAAAGTCGACGCCATTGTCCAAGCCTAAGTCGGGCCAACCCCTTTACCAGGAAAGGTTTTCCAGCCTCAACCCAGGCAGAAACTTTTCAGATCTATGACATCCATTTTTGAAGAGCAGTCCTCTGAAGAGGCTACAACTTCAGCTGGGGCTAGTTTTGGAGCCAGAGAGGTTCCTGAGGAGTTAGTAGACCAGAGTACCAAAATTACAGATCTTTATGATTGTCTTCAAAATACCAATGGCCTAGACACTTTCCCTGAAGTGGAAATTGGGAAACCAGACCTTGCAGATCATGCAGATCCTGGGTATAGGAACCTCATGGGAAGGGTCATTGATTTCATTGGTTGCAAAGCAGCTTCCCCAAGTTTCGAGCAGGATGATATGATTGATATCCTGACTGAAGGACCTCAAAAAGATCCTGTCCTCCATAAGGCACTGCAAAAAAGGGTGATGACATGGGATACCCCTGATTCGGGTTTGGCAGTAACTAAAAAATCTGTGGCAAAGTACAGACCATCTTCTTCAGATCCTGAATATCTATCTAAACATCCCTCTCCTGAAAATGTAGTGGTACAAGCTGCAACCTCCACTAGGCAGTCAGTTTACCCTTCTATACCACCAGATAGGGATGATAAGAAAGTTCATGCTTGGGCCTGGAAAGTCTTTTCTTCGGGCAGCATGGCCCTTAAATCGACTAATGTAACTTGCACTTTGGCAAGATTTACAGTCTGTGGGACTGTATGACATCCCGGAGGGTGAGGAACGGGATGGTTTCCTGGAGATAGTGAAAGATGGGAAAGAGGCTATGGAGGATTGCCTCCATTCAGGACTGGACACTGCTGATAGTGTAAGCAGATCCATGGCATCTAGCACAGTCCTACGCAGATTTGCATGGCTGAGAAAATCTGGCTTTGCACCTGATTTGCATTCCAGATTACTCAATATGCCCTTTGACGGCTTGAGGTTGTTCGCAAGCAAGGCGGGCGAGAGCTTGGAAAAGCTGCAGACCTCGAAAGTGGCAGCAAAATCACTCGGCGCAGCTATAAGACAGCCTCAACAACACTTGTACGCAGAATCATCTTCCTGCAGGAGTCGTCCTTTTCGTTTCTACTCCTCTTTTGGTAGAGGGAGGGATCAGGCCAGTCAAAGAGGCCAACAGAGAAAACTCTTTCGTGGTGGAAAGGTGCTAGATCAGCCCCAGCAGCGGCTACTACTTCCTCAGCCACTGCTGCAGCTGCTGCAAAGCCACTTTGAGGTTTTCACCCACAAGACCCCAGTGGGAGGCAGAATCACTCTGTATCTGAACGAATGGCGGGGCATTATACCAGATGCCTACATCAGATGCCTGGGCGCTAGAGATAGTGACCCATGATTGCTGCCTTCCTTTTCATCAAAGACCTCAAGATCATCTAGCGGGAGCCAACTCTGTCAAAATTCCAGACTCGCTCCTTGTGCAGGAGATTTCAACCCTGCTACAGAAAGGTGCAATAGAACATGTACCTGTAGCGGAAAGGAACAAGGGTTGGTACTCCCCTTATTTTCTCATCCCCAAAAAGGACGGAGGATTGAGACCCATTTTGGACTTAAGAAATTTGAACAAATTCCTCAGGAAGGACAAGTTCAAGATGGTGACCCTTTCTCTGATCCTTCAGGCTCTTCAGCTTCAGGACTGGCTGGTTTCATTGGACCTTCAGGATGCTTACATTCATGTGCAAATCCATCTCAAGCACAGAAAGTACCTGAGGTTCGCGGTTGGCAGTTCTCACTATCAGTTTCAGGTTCTGCCGTTTGGGCTGACCTCCGCCCCAAAGGTTTTTGCCAAGCTGATGGCAGTAGTGGCAGCGAGTCTCCGGAGAGGGGGGATTCACGTCTAGCCTTACCTGGACGATTGGCTAATCAGGGCAAGTTCACCTTACACAGACTGGGCTTCTCCCTCAATTACAAGAAGTCACAAATGATTCCAAGCCAAAGACTCCAATTCATCGGAGCAATCCTGGATACTTCCTCAGGCAACGCCTCGCCTCCAGAAGAGAGAGCTCGCCACATTCTGCAGATGGTAACAAAGTTTCAAAATGCCCAACATCTGCCTGCATTTTATTTTCTATGGTTGCTAGACCTCATGGCATCCTGCATTTTTCTGGTGCCAGAGGCCAGATTGAGGATGAGATCCCTTCAATGGGCCCTCAGGACTTTCGGGGGAGATGTCAGATCTTCTGCAAGTCCCGGCCAAAGTGGCTGAAGATCTTCTATGGTGGGCTTGCAAGGAAAATGTCCTCAAGGGAGAACCTTTTTGGCAACCATGGCCGGAGATAACAGTAGTGACAGAGGCCTCAATCACGGGCTGGGGAACCCACACCAACGATCTGACAATCAGCGGTTGCTGGTCTCCATCGGAGTCCAAACTACAAATCAACCTTTTGGAGCTGAGGGCAATCAGACTAGCGCTGAAGGCCTTTCTGCCCTCTATACAGGGAAGGAATACCCTGATAATGACGGTCAACACAGTGGCCAAGTACCTCCTCAACAAGAGAGGAGGCGTAGGATCACTACCACTGTGCCGGGAGCCAATGCAGCTCTGGGTCTGGACAATACAAGAAGGAATCTCTCCATCAGCAGTTCACCTAGCCGGAGAGCAGAACACAGCGGTGGATGCTCTGAGCAGGCAGAGCACAGTCTCTCACGAGTGGGTACTAGCTCAGGGAAGTCCTTCAAGAGATCTTTGCCCTTTGGGGAACCCCTCAATTGGGTGTCAACAGTAAATGCGAACTGTACCGCTCAAGGGAATTTCCCCCAAGAGGATCTCTAGGGGACATGTTGGTGGTGGACTGGGTATTTCCGCTCCTATACGCATTTCCTCGAGTCCCTGTGATTCCTCATATAATCAGGAGGTTGAGAAAGTTCAGGAAAACCATGATCCTAATTGCCCCGGACTGGGCCAGGAGGACGTGGTACCCGGAGCTTTTGGACATGTCCATCTGCCCTCCAATACGTCTTCCACAAAGCGAGGATCTTCTCTCGCAAGTGGAAGGTCTGGTTCTCCATCCAGAGGTCATGATACTCAGCCTTCACACATGGTTTCTGAGAGGCTGAGATATAAGTATTGGGACCTCCCGGATGACATAATTGAGATCTTGCTTTCGGCCAGGCGGCCAGCAACAAAATCTTTGTATCGGTGTTGTTGGAACAAATTCAGTAACTGGGGCAGGGATAAGAATGTGGATCAATTTTATGTAATACTCCTACAGTACTTTCTTTCCTCTTACACTTGGCCAATTTGGGGCTTCAAGTTGGTACTATAAAAGGATATTTGGCAGCGCTATCTATCTTTAAGCGCTACTGGGAAGAAGTATCCTATTTTAAAATGCCCTTGGACATCCAATTCTTGAAAAGGCTGACACATGTGTACCTTCCGCCACCTTTTCAGCTGCCCATCTGGGATTTGGATTTAGTCTTAAAATTTCTTGTGTGTACCCCTTTCGAACCTTTACATTTTTGCCCGTTAAAATGTTTCACTTTAAAAACAATTTTGTTAATGGCGATAACGTCAGCCCGCAGGGTGAGTGAGTTGCAGGTGCTCTCTTGTAAGCCTCCTCACACCATTTTCCATAGGGACAAAGTTATTCTGAAAGTTAAACCATCCTTCTTGCCTAAGAAAGTCTCTGATTTCCATCTGTCACAGAAAATCACTTCACCGTCTTTTTACCCTCCTCCACACGCAAATAAGGAAGAGGAAAGATTGCATAGACTGGACCCAAAAAGGGCTCTGTTTTCTTTATTTCTAGACTGGCAAATATCCGACAATGTGACCAACTATTTGTTGGATATACGGGACACAAATTGGGCCTTGGAGTGTCTAAGCAAACTCTAACAAGATGGATAATTCTAGCATTCTTGGAGTGCTATAAATTGGCTGGGAAAGAGCCTCCAGATGGGTTAAGGGCTCATTCAACCAGGGGCATGGCTACTTCCACGGCTCTTCAGAGGGGTGTCCCGGTGCAGAATATTTGTGCTGCAGCCACCTGGTCATCCATGCACACTTTTGTGAAGCATTACTGCTTGGACTCTACATCATATCAAGGAGGACTCTTTGCAAAAGCTGTCCTTCATCCAGTCCATCATTGAAATTTCTGGTACTCCCCCCCCCTCCAAATTCTTACTGCTTTGGGAGCCTAGCTAAGATGAGGAATATGTGGGAGGACACAATCCATTAGAAGAACAAGTTACTTACCAACTGTTACATTCTTTTGACTGGATGTTCCTCCCACGTATTCCTCATCGACCCTCCCAACCTACCCCTCTGTACAGTTTACGCCAGTTACACTCGAACTTCCTTAAGAGCCTGAGCATTTTAAAGCCTGATCAAATGATGCGACCGTGAACACAGTAAAAACAGAACTGAGGTAACGGGTGCTGCTTGAGCCCTTTATACACCGGATGACGTTGACGCTCGACAGCGGCCTCGAGGGACTACGACTCCGCGGCCTCGAACACAGCACCCTCTGGTGAAAAAAATAATAATTCTGAAGCAACAGAGCTGGGAGACAAGATATCGAAGATGAGGAATACGTGGGAGGAACATCCAGTCGAAAGAACGTTACAGTTGGTAAGTAACTTGTTCTTCTCTTACATTGCTTGCATATTTGTGTCACAATTCTGGCGTGGACATGTATTAATAGGAAGGTTTCGTTTATAACTGCACTAGCAGTTGTACCCATGCTTCGCACGCAAATACCCCGGCCCCAAAAAAAGATTTGACATAGGTATATTTACTTGGTACATTGTGTACACCATGGAACCTACCCACATGCCAAATTTCAGGTTTGTAGCATGTTGGGAAGTATGCTGAACATACACGCACACACACTTACATGCACACTTAAGTTTATCGTGTTTATATAACGCTTTACACCAAAGCGGTGTACATTATCCATATAACAACAAGAATACATTAACAGTAGAAGCAGTTACAAAATATGAGTCAAACCAGTAGTACAGCAACTACAACAATTTGCCAGTGGAGATAAATGAGGGAAGAAGGGGTGGAGAGGGGAAGGGAGCAGGGAACAGGAAGTGAGATAAGCTGAAGGCGAGAGAGAAGGAGAGGGGACATAAGAGGAAACAAGGCAGGGGGAGAGAAAAGATGAGCATAAAAGAGGGGGGAGAGGACGGCGGAGGAGGATCATAGTATCGGGTGGGGAGTGGAGAAGAAAATATTTTAAGGAGACACGAAAGGAGGAATAAGTGGGGATGGAACGGATAGAGGGGGGGAAGGGAGTTCAAGTGAAGGGGGGCAAGGAGCTGAAAGGAGCAAAAACGAGAGGAGGCACATGGGGCATGGGGGAACAAGGAGAAGGAAGTGATCTGCAGATATGAGGGAACGGGAGGGATTGTAGAATGAGATGAGAGAGGAGAGATATGGGGGAGCAAGATCATGAAGAGTTTTCAAGACAAGACCGAGTAAGTGGAATTTGAGTTGGGAATGAAAGGAAAGCCAGCCGAGCTGTGAGAGCGAGGAGGAGATGGAATCGTGAGGAGAGAGAAGACAAAGGGTACGAATGGCAGAGTTGTAGAGGGATTTGAGGGGGGCAAGATGAGAAGCAGGGAGTCCGAAGAGAGAAGAACAGTAGAAAAGACGAGAGAAGAAAAGGTAGGAAATTAAAAGTTTAGTGACATGGAAGGTTAGAGAGGAGCGTACTTTGCGAATATTGAAAAGGTGGTAGCGACATGCGCGGGAAGTGAGAGGAATATGGTGGGTGAAGGGGAGGGAGGAGTCAAAGTAAATGCCTAGCTTACGAGCATGGGCAGAGAGAGGAAGATTAGCGGGAGGAAAGTGAATATGAGGTGGAGAAGGAGGAGGAATAGTGTTGGAGGGAAAGAATAAGACTTCAGTCTTGTCTGTATTGAAAGAGAGAAAGTGGGATGACATCCAGTTGTTAATGGCATTAAGACAAGAGAGCCTGAGATGGAGGTCAGGAGTGAAGGAAGAGAATGAGAGGAAAAGCTGGGTGTCATCAGCGTAGTGTCATCACTTACATGCACACTTATATATGTGTGTGTGTATATACACACACACACACACACGCACACACGCACACACGCACACCCCCCCCCCTTTATATAGATCATAGTTTAATCAACACATGATGCGGTGATGTTTTCAACCTACAAATCAACGTCCAATTCAAGGCTGAGGTGTCTCAGCCTTTCATCCACAAGTAATTGATTGATAAAAGTAACAATTAGTAAGGGTATAACAACATTTCTCTTTTTCTAGATAAAACAACAAGATGTTTGTTTATAACTTACCCATTTACTGCCCTGGCCGTGGTTTTAGACTTGTTAATTGCATATCACACACAGACCTCTGCAGCTAGCATTTAACACACTGAATTATCTTGCTTGCATTCCTACATGTATCCCTTTCTCTCTTTAACTAGATCACTCGAGGGTTCCATGGAGCTCGTTTCACATCATAACCATTTAATCACACATCTGCCATATAAGAATATAATGGAAATACCATTTTTTTTTTCTTTTTCAACAAGGCTTTTAATTGTGGTTTTACAAACAAATAAAATGCTGTATACATATAGTGAAAAACAACAAAGTTCAGAAAACAACCTCACGTGTGGTAAATCAAACCGGTGGGGGGAGTATTTCAGGGGGTTTCGGGACCGAGGCAGATTCAGTTTAAGGTTGGGAACGACGGGAACTGTCTCTGTGGTCGGTGGTCGGTCGGGCAATTTTGGGTCGGGCAATTGTGATTCAGAACCCGATAGAGAATGAGTGCTTCTGGTGACGAGTTGCTTCAGCCAAAGGTGCCCTTGCAGAAAGCTTCCCTGCCACCGCCGACTGTGGCAGTTAGTTTTTAGTAATCTTTCGCCATTCAGCGGAGGGACGGTGGCTGCCTGGCCATGCCAGGGAACTGTTGTGCTTAGTCTAAGAAAGGGCCTCAAATGCTATAAAACTTGCTTCTGTTCCCAAAATGGAAGGTGGTGATCTTTTCAGCTACAGCAATGTCCCAACACTTTGTCCACCACATGGGGATCGCTGGGCCCTTGGGGTGTTTCCACAGCCTGGCTGTTGAGATTTTTGCAGCTATGAGCAGGTGTGTGCAGAGGTCCGCCATTCGTCCCATCATTGGGAATTGGCCCTCGCCAGTGTCACCCAGCAAGACTATGCCCGGATCCCATGGGATCGATAGGCCAGTAATTAGTCTAATCTGCTCCAGGACCTCTTTCCAGAACCGGACCGTCTTCTGGCACGTCCAAAGGAGGTGGAATAGCGTCCCAGTGTCCGTGCAGCATCTCCAGTAGTGCAGTGGTATGGCAGGGTTACACTTATGTAGGACCTCCAGTGTCAAGTACCATCTGTAGCAGACCTTGATTGCCCCCTCCTTGTTTGTGACACATTTGGAGCTCATCTGGGTCCTCGTCCAGATACGGTTCCAGCTTGCCTCGTCCAGTTCACTGCTTATGTCTCACTCCCATCGCGCCATGTAAGGCTCCTTTGGATTGGAGGTCCCTCTGTCCAATAGCCTATACAAGGTTGATATTTTCCCCTTAGGCGGCATTGCCGTCAGTGTTCGTTCCAGCGCCGTTAGGTCCCTGCTTCTGTGCGCCCTTATCTAGTCATCGGACAGCCAATGTCTGAGCTGGGGTGTAGGGAAAATGTTAGCTTTCCGGAACCTGAAAGTTCTCTTTGCAACCCTCGAATGTAAGCAGGGTGCCGTCTGTGAAAAAGTCTGCAATGCTCCTCGGCCCGCCTGCCATCCACCTGGTGAAGTCGTTCGGCTCCAGCCCGGGGAGAATGGGCCTACCGTGTTCCCACTGTTCCATTTCCAGGCTGCCTTCTTCCAGGTCTCCACCATGTTTCTGGTCGCTGTAAGGGGCCCAGCGTTTGTGGGGTTTCTGGGCCAAGCGATGTGCGGAAGGGATTCCAGTAGGTATCGGCTCCAGTCTTCCTCCAGCTTCAGCCAGTGGGGTTTGTTGGTGCCTGATTGCCATGTGAATGCCGCTGAGAGTTGAGCCGCCAGGCAATGCCTGTCCACCTCTGGGACCCCGAGGCCTCCGATTCCAGGGCTTCGGAGCAGGACCCTTCTGGCGATTCGTGGCTTTTTCCCACCCTATATGAATTTCAAGATGTCTGCTTGCAGTTTCTGCCTGTCTTTCTTGGGGATGAGCACCGGAAGGGCCAGGCAATGGAATAGCAATCTGGGCACCAAGTTAATTTTTACTGCTGTGATCCTCCCCGTCCAAGCTATCTCCTGTTTTTGCCAGCGGGACAGGTCCATCTGCAGTTCTTTAAACAGGGCTGGGAAGTTCACCTTGTAAGTCTGCTCTATATTTCTAGGGAGCCGAATGCCCAGATAACCGAGGTGGGTTCTGGCCCATGGAATAGGGAAGCTGGCCACCAGGGAGTCAACCAGGGTCGTAGGGATGTTGATACTCAGAGCTGTAGATTTCGATAGGTTGAGGGAGAATCCTGATGCTGCTATGAAGCTATCCAGTTCCACCCACAGGGTACTGAGAGATGTTTCCGGATGGGTTAATTTCAACAGCACGTCGTCGGCATATAAGGCGGCTTTGTAGGTTTCGTCTTTGACCTCAAGACCTCAGACCAGCAGGTTTCGGCAAATCCTGGAAGCGAATGGTTCCATGGACAGCGCAAAGATGAGGGGCGACGGGACAGCCCTGTCGAGTGCCTCTGGTTATCACGATCCTGGGGGATTTGCCGCCCTTTTATTCTGAGTGTCGTGGTGGGGTGCTGATAATTATCCAGAGTCCACTTCAAAGATCTTGGCCCCATGCCAAAGTGCCTCAATGTTTCTTCCATGTAGCCCCAGTCGATCAAATCAAAGACTTTGTGCGCGTCAAGTGACATGATCGCCACACCTTGCCCCGTACAGAGTTTTGTTTTACAATGAAAATGCAATAAATAAATAATTGAAAGCTTTCAGAAAATGTAAAACATATAGGGCCTCATTACGAGTTTGACAAACCTGGCTCCATTACCGGGTTCCTGCAATGGGGACTTACTGGGTCATTCCGACATAGGAGGACCCGGTAATTCCTCCTTGCAGGAACCATTCCCCATTCCCATTTGAGCCCCCATAGGGCTCAATGGGAATGGGGAGGGAGGTAATAACGGCCACATTATAAGTGGCCCATTAATACCTCCCTCTTCCCCTCGGAGGACCTGGAAAAGACGTCTGGTTTCACCAGACGTCTGATCCGGGTCCCGCAAAAGGAACCTGGTAATCGGTGCTCCCGTAATGAAGGGGGCCGGTCCCGTACCGGCCCCCTTCATTATGGGAGCACAGGGTCGTAATGAGGCCGATAGTATATTAAATCCTTCACAGATATGATATGGCATTTATAAAGCGCGTATACACAAGTGTATCAATGCGCGACGAGCCAAGGGAGGGGAAATGGAGGGAAGACCGAGACAACGATCCTACTAGGCCAGGTGACATTGAGATCGCGCAAGTGCAGGGGATGGGGGGGGGAGGGGAAAAGTACGGGGGGAACGGGGAGGGGGCAGTGCGGTACAAAGGATAACAGTAAAATAATAAGGCAATAAATGATAAATAAATTGCGGCCAGCTGGTGGCAAGGGTAAGTGCAGACATCAGGTGTCAAGTGCTAGTAGGGGCTGTAGGGATGCAGACACCGTCCCCGAGTGCAAGGGTTGCCAGGTGGGCAGTGCATGTGTGCATCTGGCAGGGGGGGACCTAGGCCCGAGATGAGAGGGTAGCCAAGTAACCAATGCAGTTTCAGATTCAGCCAGGAGATCAGCAGGGGAGAGGAGGAGAGATAGCAGAAGCAAAGAGGAAGGTCTTGAGGTGCTTCCGGAACCAGAGATGGTTCTCTTCAAGTTTCAGGGAGGCTGTTCCAGAGAGAGGCCCCACCAGAAGGAGATCTACCACCATCTCGCTGCTTGGAGAAGCGACTGACCCTGAAGGAGTTGGAGGAGGATGAACAAAGAGCTTGAGAAGGAAGATATTTAGGAAGAGAGAGCTGAAGGTATTGAGGTCCCAGGCCCCAGAAGGCCTTTTGGACAATGCAGAGGGTTTTGAACTTAATCCGCGCCGCCACTGGGAGCCAGTGCTGAGATTTCAGTCCTGGAGAGATATGATCCCTGGGCTTGTGGCCAAGGACAAGTCTCGCAGTTCTGTTTTGGATGAGTTGCAGAGGGCGGAGAGTGGAGGTAGGCATATTTAGAAAGAGACTATTGCAGTAGTTCAGCCTAGACAGAACCATGGCTCTGGAGACAGTGAGCTTCTGGGGGAAGGAGAGGAAAGGCAGAATACCTCTGAGGAGGTGCAGCTGGTAGTGTGACTTCTTAGAGGCGTCAAAGATGTGAGGAGAGAAGGAAAGTTTGGAGTCGAAGATGACCCCGAGGTTTTTAGCCTCGCAGGTTGGAGCAGGTAGCGGCCCAGGGAGGCCGACCAGAGAGTGACAGGAAAGGAGGGAGCAGGTGTGCCGATGAGGAGAATCTCTGTCTTACTGGTTTAAGGCAGAGATCATTGACAGCACACCATTCCTGGATGGCGGACAGCCAGTCAGAGATGAGAGAAGGAGAAGAGGTGGGCGAGGGGAGCCTGAAAATGAGTTGTCATCCAGATAGCACTGAAAGTTGGGACAGAGAGCAGCAATGTGGTGGGCAAGAAGTGCCAGGTATTGGTTGAACAGTCAGGGAGAGAGGTTAGACTCCTGAGGACCACCACAGATAGAGATAGAGCTAGAGGAGAGAAGGACCCAAGTTTGACCTGGGAGGGTCGATCGGAGAGGAAGGATGTCAGCCAAGCCAGGGCATGTTCGGTGATACCGAGGTTATCACGGAGACGGTTGAGCAGGATGGCATGGTTGACCATGTCAAAGGCAGAAGAGAGATCAAGTAAGATAAGGATACAAGGGGTTTTGGAATCTAGGTTGGAGAGCAGGTCTTCACAGATGTTCATGAAGACAACCAACAGATTTAGAGTGAAGATTAAGCTGGGAGATGGCCAGCTTTTCCAGGAGTTTACCTAGGAACGGAGTGATGAAGATTGGACAATAGTTAGCCAGGCAGGAATGTTCGGCACAGGGTTTCTTAAGAAGAGGGTGCACAAGGGAGTGCTTCAGAGGGGACGGGAAGACTCCAGTGGTGAAGGAGTGGTTGCAGAAGTCATCCAGAGCAGGAGCCAGGGTGTCAATGTGGTCCTTGATGGTTTTGGACGAACAGGGGTGAACCTGTTTTGACAAGACTTTCATAGATCGGACTTTTCTAGAAACATTGTCTGAGGAGACCAGGGGAAAGGCAGAGAAGTAGGTAGGAGAGGTGGCTGAAGAAGGGCCAGAGGAAGAGGAGGGGGAGAGGAAGAGAGAGAGGACAGGATGTCCTGAGTTTTTGAGATGAAATGAGAGGCCAGGGCCGTGCAGAGGGCCTGGGAGGAGACAGGAAAGGTAGAGACAGCAGCAGGATTGGTCAGCAGAGACACAGGCTTGGATGTGGGTTTGCTTTTTGGTGTGGACGCATAGCCGGTACTGCCTTTGGAGCAGGCGGCAGGCCAGTTTGTCAGAGGATGCACCGGAAGCACGCCATTTCCTCTCGGACATCCTACACTTGCGTATAAGGGTGACGAGGTCTGAGTCATACCAAGAGTTGCACTTGGCTTTGGGCTTCAAGCGGATCCTCATGACAGGGGCAAGAACATTGAAGGTATAAGATATAGCAGTGTGGAGTAAGGAAAGGGCTCTGTCAGCTTGGGAGTCAGCCAAGGGGGGAGGGGGAGCTGCGAAAGTGGTGGCGAAAGCCTCAACTGACACACGCTTCACGGTTAGATAATCGAGAATGTAGGTGGCAATGCTGGGTTTAGCTTGGCCTGAGGGGTAGAGAGGGTGCGATGGGAGGAAAGGAGGAAATGATCGCTCCAGGAGAGAGGAGTGGTGAGAGGGATTGAAAGGGGAAGGTCTGAAGAGATCAGAACATCCAGAGTGTTCCCTGCAGAGTAAGTATAGCCAGAGGGGAGACTAGAGAGTGAGAGAGTGTAGCAGAGGTCATGAAAGAGTCCAGTGGAAGGACAGGAAGCATCCAGGTGGATGTTGAAGTCTCCGAGGAGGAGGAGGTGGAGGAGAAGAATAGGTCTGCGCAGGAATCCACTCAGGGAAGATCAGTGCTACACCCTCTCTGGAGCGGTTGTATCTGGGTGCAGAGAGGATTTTGTAGCCGTCAGGGAGGAGAATGTCGAATCTTGCGGCAGCTGGCCGTGAACCATGTCTCAATGAGATCGAGGTCTACTTCCTCCAGGAGGCGCCGATGTCAGAGGAGTGTTTGACAGCTGAGCGAGAGTTTAGAGTGGCAATATGGAGTAGGTTGCCATTCTTGAAAGACTTCCGGGGAGGGGTAAAAATCAGAGGTACGCCCTACAGAAGTGTAGGAGCCGAAAGGGGGGGGCAGAAGAGGAAGGGGGAGAGGGCAATGTAGCCAAGGAGGAGAGAGCAGGGGTAGGCGAGGAAGCCGTGGAGGGGAGAGAGGGGACAGTTGGACAAGAAAGGAAAGTGATGAGGCGCGGGAAGAGTCTATCGAAAAGGAGCAGGTTGGCTTGAGGGCCTTGGACCAAGACGGTACTATTCAGGTAGACATTAATGATGACCTTAGAGGAGTGGAAGGAGGCAAGGAGGGCCTCCCACTGGGTGCCACCATTAATGGGAGAGGAAGAGAAGAGAGAGAGCACAGAGACCATATGAAGAGTCCATAGGTCTTTCGAGGGAACGACAAAGAGGATGTCGGTGAAAGTTTGCTTGGAGGGGGCACTGGTAAAGGTGTCCGCGATAGAGAGGCCTGGGTTGGAGATCAGGATGTCCTTTTTAAACTTCTTCCTACCGGATTTAGTTAGGAGAGCAGGATAGTCAATAGAAAAGCAATTAGAAAAGATAGGAGTGACAGAGGGCACCATAGAGTATGAAACGGGAGGCGAGAAGAAGGTGCAGGGAGAACACTAGGTAAGGACAGAGGGCGGGGCACAAGCATACAAGGCAGGGAGATGAGACAAGTTGACAAGACGACAAGCGCATTCATAGTGGTTGAGTGCTTTGCTAGGAAGAAGAGCCCCAAGGTGGCACTACTTTCACAGTGCAATTAAAACAGGAGAAGAACACACCCAAGTCTGAGAGTCCGCCATATAGACAGGTTTGCAGGGTAGAGTGAGGCTCACTACCCAACCTGGGCCCAACCTACATGACTTAGTCGCAACAGGTTGACGACTGGCCGCTGGCTTCCCCTGCTGACACCCGCAGGCAGAGGCTGGAGCCGCAACAGTAGGAGCCGCCCTTTGCCTAAAGGCCCTTAGCCACAGGGGGCTGCCGGGCAGAGCAGGAATGAACCAATCAGAGGAGGGGATTGGTCTGGAGGCGGGAGGGGGAAGGAAGCAACAGGAAACACGGAAGGGGAATGGGGAAAGGAAAACAAGGGCGCAGGTCACAAAATGCACAAAGGGCCTCACAAAAAATATCACAAGCCCAGGAGGGTTAAAAAACAGAGCCCAACTCACTGGTGAAGCGCAGGTGGAATGGCGACTGCATTGGGCAGATGACGCTAAGCTGATGCACACAACACAAAAAAGAGCCAATCAAGGGAGAGGGTTGGTCTGTAGGCGGGAGGAGGGCGGGAAGCAACAAGAAACACGGCAGGGGAACGGGGAAAGGAAAACGAGGGTGCAGGTCACAAAATGCACAAAGGGCCTCAAAAAATATCACAAGCCCAGGAGGGTTAAAACACAGAGCCCAACTCACCGGTGACGCGCAGGTGGAATGATAGAAATTTCATTAGGATTAGTTTGGTTTCAAAGGCTGTAGCAGCATGTCACCTGTGACAGTGCTGTTTAGCGAGAGGTTCCACAGTAGTGTTCTCAGTCATGAACCTCATCAGTAGTAGGTTCTCACTGTCATGGTTTTACCATAGCACACATTTGATTTGTTTTTAATGAGAAATGCTAAACTCTTAGTTATGAATCACCCAAGCCATGGCCCATCCCCCGAGCTCAGGCTCTGCCGTACTGCTATACAATTTATGGCCTCACCTGCATCCATTGAGCGAGCACGACACAGCTCATCATTGCTCACTTGGATGTTTCAGTGCAGGCCTCAGCTGGTTTTCTTCTGTCTATGCTTGTCAGACTATGTTCTTAGCTAGTGTCCCTGCAGATTCTGTGTACTTAACTGTAGTTAAGACAGATTTTCTTTGCGCTGCTTCTCCCCATAGACTTCAATGGGGCACCATCTGCTTTTGCTACTGTCTGCATCCTGACCTGATTTTTTTGGAGGGAAGTAACACCCTCACCTTTACTTAATTTGCTTTTGCTATCGTTTTATGGGGAGATTGATGAGGCCCTAAGACTATCAGTACTGGGAGACCCTGTATCCTTTTGTGGAATTCTTGTATTTTTAAAACTGCACACATCACTGTACCATGAAGAACTGTTGAGAAAATGTGTGGCCCTATACCTTTCTATGTTGTACCTTTGGTATTGCAGACACAATGTGTCCAGGATGTTGGTGGCTGTGGATATTTTTCTACTGTGTTTTTTACTTTTTACTTATGCACTTTTGCATTTTACTGTGTAATGCCATTTATAGTACTGTATATTCTGTGGCAGTGCCATGAGATTTATGTCTGTCCTTTGACAATTTTGTGCCTTACCCATCTTCCCACCCTCTCAGGTCTGGAATTGCCATATATGGAAAGCCCCTTCCAGAGACAAAGCCTCTGCTTTCTTGGGCAAAGTGGTGGTCTGTGGCCGGATGTGGGGTTGCTTCTGTCTGGACCCAGTCCACATCCAAGTCAAAGTGCGTCTGTTGCTAGTTAGATGTGGTAGCCAGAGGCTGTCCGTGATTGGACAGCCCCAGCCAGTTTAAATTGTGAAAGTCCTTATCAGTGGTGGGCTTGGTGTGGCTTCAGTCCAAATCCTGGATGAAAAGAGGACTCCTGCAGCCATTCGACATTGAAGCAAAGGCCCCTATGGAGAAGTGCAGCCCATTGCAGCTGACCAGCATTTCCTTCAGCCAAGTCCCAATGAAGCCATGCTCATCTACTGATCTTCAGAAGGCCCTTATTGATGCTTCGTCCCCTGTATTGGTGGGAGAAACCTGTCCTTGCCTCTGCTTGGGGATCTGTGCCTTCCAAACTGTCCCTAGCCCACGCATTGGACTGACAAGTTCCGTCGTGGGCTACCTCCCTACTCCAGTTGCCATTCCAAATTTAGTCTTGGAACTCTGAAGATAAACTTGTCGAACAAGATGCTTGTCCCTGCTGTTTCAGCCTTCTCTGTACAAGTTGCGACTTGAAGTGTCCCCTGGTATAAACGACCTTGAGACTGCTCAAACTGGTCATTGGAAAGCTTTTGAATCGCTGTTATTGCTTAGTTTCAATACAGAACAATTGAGCATTATTAGCCATGCAATTTTTAAATCAAATGTGTTTAAAACAAAAACATTTCAAAGGCACTGGCTTAACAACTGAGCCCTCGGCTCTAAACATTTAATTGATAGACTTGCCTGTAACAAAGAGATTTTAGTCCATTTTCAAATCTAACCATATTTAGTGCCTGGAACTCTACTATACAAATTCCTAAAAACATCTTATTTGCATCTTTGATGCTTGCTCATGCTGGTAGACCATACTTAAATCTGTTTTTATTAGTTATGGAGTAAGAATTTATTGTACTTGTCCCCAGACAATAATGTACGTTTTAAAGTACAGGCATTTTCAAAATCTTTTGTTTAATGATAATGAATACGTGTTGGTGTTTAAGGAACATTTTATGGTTGTACATTTATTTGTTTATAGAAGTTAATTTCATATTGTTCTTAGGTTCAGTTTTGTTTGAACGCTTATACCACGCACTAAAGTAAACTGTGAACTGCCTCAGATGAAGGTTGTTAAGGGCACGGAAAGCAAAATTCAATACCTTACTGGGATAAACTATGGATTATTGGGAGAATTTTATGAGGAGATTGTGCAGTAATCCAGCCTGCTGTGGAACAGAGTGGTAATGAGTTTTGGTGTGACAGGTGAGGTGGAGACAGATTATATGACTGTTCAGGAACGCTGTAGCAGTTTTGGTGCTGAACTGCATAGGTTTCAGGTTGCTGTGCGAGAACGCTCAAATGGAGAAATAATTTTGAATGGATGGGTTGAAGAATATAGGAGAGGGAAAGGGCTGTCTGGGTGGCAACCCAGGGGAATATTCCTCAAGTTTAGAGGAATGGAGCTTCAGGCTTTGCAGTGCTGTCGGGTTATGGATAGCAGATAGGCACTTAATGATACAAGAAGATAGCTTATTGGTGAAGGAGGGGAAGAAGAAGATTGGAGTATAATCGTCAAATAGATGACATGAGAATCCTAAAGAGAATGAGTTGCCAGGAGGGAAGCAGTGTAACGTGTGAAGAAGGGAAGAAGACCCGACACTTGCCAGCCGCTTACTAGATTGGTGATGGCATAGGAGATCCCAATTGTCCAGCGGAGGAAGAAGCAACAAGCCCAGAAGGATGCACCCCAGCGAGGATTGCATCCTGGTGGTCCAATATGTGAGTGAAGGGGCGGAATGTTATGGCATCAAAGGTAGCAGAGCACTCAAGGAGAATGAGTATAGATGGCAATGGTGAGTGGTCAAGGAGTTTGGGAGATTGGCACATGCAATCTTGGTGGAATGTCTTTTGAATCGTTTGGCCTTGAGGTAGTCCGTAATAATGCTGATGGTTACAAGTTTGAATACTTTGGAATAATGAGGAAGGAGAAAGGCAGGTCTATAGATGGCTTGGTTGCTGGAGTCGACAGTATTTTCTTTCAGAAAGGGTATCAAGGTGCTTACATTAAAATAGGCTGGAAAGGTGATAGAGGAAGGTAAAGGGTTGAACACAGGTAGATGCATGCCTAGGGCACCAGTTTATGTGCTGTTTGTGGTGGGTGGGTGTCACCAGGAGCACACAATGGCAGATCAGTGCTAGCTCAGGCAGTGGTGGTGATTGAGCAATCTGACCATGAGGAGAGGGTGAGCATGGGGGATAGAGAGGCCAGGGAGGAGAGAGCAGACAGTGTTTTGGATACCTTAGACATTTTGGAGGAGCAGTAGCTCACAGTTAGCTGAGATAGTGAAGGAGAAAGAGTCTTTGTGGGTTGAGAAACTAGCATTGACTGGGGTTATGGATAGCTTGTGAAGGTGAAAGCAGAGGATGGAGATACGTTTAGTGTAATAGTTGTACTTGACGGAGTCCACCGCATTAGTGAGTGCAACTAGACTTATTGAAAGCAAGGCGAGAAGTAGAATACATTTGTTCTACAAGATTGAAAATCTATATTTATTACAAGATTGCTGTACAATGAAAGTGCTTGTCACTAACATGTAAAGGTCCTTAATACCTGCATTTTTATGACCTTCCTTGTAATGGAAGATTGACTGTTTGAGCCCTTTGACAAGCTTATGAATGTAACCTTTTTTTAACCAGCTTATTTCATTACCAAGAATAGCACCACCTTGCCACTCAAGCTACTGAACCCCTAAAATCCATCAGCCACACTGTACATTCACTAAAAGACACTGAGAAGTGTCCTACTTGTCAGCAAAATACTGCCAAAGGCTTCTGATTGGCCATCTTCTCCATTTTATAATGTCTGATTGGATAGCTCCCAAGTTAAATGTTTGCCTCGTCAATGATGCTAACCTGTGCTTAGCTTGCTCTAATCCTGTTATAGGCCAACTCAGTCCTTCATCCTTTCGGGGTCAATAGTCTGCGTACCATTAACTTTGTTAATAACACTTTCATAGAAGAAGTGAACAATAGCAGTTGAAAATGGCTTGAGGCAAACCAAGTACACCTGCCAACCTCAATTTAGGAAGGGAAGTTGGGCAATCCCAGACCCTGAGCAGAGGAAGCTCAGGAGGGAACCAATCAGAAATTATATTGCCTATTTGTGTGGATCCAAGGCATGGGTGTAATTTTAGTGGGGGGGGGGGGTAAGGGTGTTTGTCCCCCCCCCCAACCTTTGTGCCACACCATTTTGTCCCCCCTCATTTGGCAGAGACCCTTTTCTGTAGATGTCTTGTCCCCCACCCCCAAACATTTTCAGCAAAGTTACTCCACTGGATGTAGCATGCTATATAAACACTGCAGAAAGAGGTACAGCCCAGGCTTCGGACCAGACAGGAGCCACAAGGAGCAGGGAAAACAGCAAGCCTGATAAGGACACTTGTCTAAGCCACTAGCAGATCCCAAAACAATGAGACACACTGAAAGCCTGCTGAAGGTTATTACCCAGACAATGTCTGAGAACCGGAGTAACGGTGAACAAAGAACTGCCAGACTACCTAACGGTGAACAAAGAACTGCCAGACTACTGAGTATTGTATCTCAGAACTTGTCCAAAGCCCATAGACCAAGGAGAGAATACAGCCTGTTAACGGGTGGAATGTTTTGTCCCAAGAGGGCCACCCATAGCTGGTTGGTTGAAAATGTCACAGCCTAACAAAAACCTGTTAAGGATTTCAATCAGGCGACACACACCTTGCTCTCGGCCTAGTCTGCAGCGTGCGATTGAAATGCTTATGTTTTATTGTTATATTCAATATTGCGATGGTATACAACTCAAATACAACCCCTTTTCAAATACCCCGGGTCACTATGGACCATGAACCAGGCTGATTTAAAATAAATAAATATTATATTTTACCAAATAAAAAAAAAAAATCATACAATTTTTAATATGGGGCAGCAATCACCAATGGGGTGATAATAACAATATGAATGTAAGCAATGCAATGAGTTTAACCTTCTATTGACACATCTACAAAACACCAGGAAATAGGAGCACTTTTTTCGATTTTAGGCAAGATAGCACACAAGTTGCAATATTCCCTCAAAACGCAAATAATCAATTTTGAGTGGAAAAACAGAAGCAGCAGGTAATCAGGAATGACAAATCGAAAACAGAATTGAAATCCGAACTTCCCTCCCCAAACAAGAGAGAAAAACGGATCTCAAACCCTGGCAATGCTAAAAATGACACTCGGAAATGGATGAATAAATTAATGAATGTGTGTAAAAACCTTGAAACAAATATTATTCCTCATTACAGCAGCCATGTAGAAGTACAAACAATCACAAGCAATGTATAACCAAGAGCATATAGTTCAAAAATGAGTGGCAGCATTTTAAAACATGTTGCAGCAAATGACACGGAAACTTTTCAAACTTTGCAATTCCTGCCTGAAATTACCAGAACGGTTTTTAAAAAAAAACGGGTAGAATATTGTAAATCGCATTTATGTTGGGGTGTAGCTATAGATCATAGGTACAATACCGAAGTGAAATTAGGTGTCTAGCTGGTAAATTGAGTGAGTTATGCAAGATCTAGAAAGGCGCGTTTTGAGTAAAACGGAGCGGTGAAAAAGGAAAGGAAATCAGTTTTGACAAGAACAGCGGGATGGAAGTGCTGGTTGGCGTGCATCTAGGAAATACCCTGAAGCGAGTAGGGGGAGAAAATGCTGGCAGGCATAAGGCAAGGGGAGTGGGAATACTTGCTGGTAGGTATGTCAAGAAGCAAGTTGTATGCTATAACCCTATGACAAAGTGTTTGAGCCAAGAAGAGAATTGGTGCCCTGTCGCTAAAAGGCTGATTAAGATCACAGAATTCTAGCAAGGACTGGTAGCCCTATGGATGGGCCTTTATTACCATCTTTGAGTAAACCCATTCTAATACTTAAATTAGCTGTAGTCCTCCGACTTTATTTGAAACCCAAGGTCATATAGGCTTTCATCATTCTAACGATTTTTCGTGATCCGTAAAAGTGTTGAAGCTTAAATGTCTTTGTATATCTGTTGATTGTTCGTCACATCGATCACCCTGTTTGTGGTGTTGTGTGTGTTCCGTTGCTTCAACTCGTCAACACTCTTCCACCTCATCCACCTTTAAGTCTGTTATTAAGTTACCGTTCTTTGTTCCTCAGTGTTCCCTACTTTATGCTGCATCTGAAGTACAACATTCCTGATGGAAATTGACACGCAATGAAAGCATTTTTATTGTATTTATTGTATTGGATATTTGTGAGGCGCCTATACAGCAAATGGTGTTTCAAGGTGCCACAAGACAAAAAGGGGTGGGGGAGCAGAAAGATACAATAACGGTCCTACTTGGCCTTGTGGCTTTCGGAACGTTCAAGTAGAGAACAAGAAGTACAGGGAGTGTGGGGGGTGAGTGCCGGTCTGGTCAAAATAAGTGCTAATGTGGGTACGGAAAAGGACAGAGAGGCGAGGCGCAAGTGCTACATGGAGGCCTGCGCGCAAGTGCCAGGAAATGCATGTAGGTGCCGGCAACAGGGACTCGGGGACTCGGTGGGAGGGACCGGGAGGGCTGGAACTCTGTAGTACTCGGGGTGACCCAGACAGCCAGTCAATAAAACAATGTGTTAGCAGGGGATGGGGAAGAGTGAAGTAGAAGGAGAAATGGAGGGTATTTAGGAGCTTCTGGAACTTAAGGAGATCCGGCTAAAGCCTGATCTAAAGCCTGAGAGGGGCAGGTAGACCATTCCAGAGGGAGGCTCCTGCAGAGGAGCGACATCTATCCCCCCACCCCCACTCTTTGCTTAGAGAAGCATAGATTCACAGGGAGTTGGAGCTAGCAGACCAAGAGCTCTAGCGGGGAGGTATTTAGGGAGAAGAGAGTTGGAAGTAGCGAGGCCCCAGGAAGCCTTGTGGATGATGCAGAGGGTCTCAAATTTGATCCTAGCAGCAACCGGGAGCCAGTGGAGAGAAATTAGGGCTAGAGAGATGCGGTCCCGAGGCTGGAGGCCAAGAATGAATCTTGCAGTCTTATTCTGGATTAGCTGAAGGGGATGAAGGGAGGAAGGTAGAAAATTGAGGAAGAGAAGATTGAGGAAGAGACTGTTACAGTAATAAAGCCTAGAGAGGATCAGCGCTCTGGAGACATTGAGATTCTGGGCGAAGGTGAGCAAAGGGAGAATACCTCTGAGGAGGTGCAGCTGACAGAGGGCCTTCTTGGCAAGGTTCGAGATGTGAGGAGAGAGGAATCAAAGATGACATCAAGGTTTTTTGCTTCACAAGAGGGTGAGGGGAGGGGACTTATAGAGGGCAGTCAAAAGGAGAGGGGGGGTGGGAGTGGGAGCTGGTGTCCCAATGCAAACGATCTCAGTCTTACTGGCATTAAGGCAGAGATCATTAGCAACACACCATGACTGAATATCAGTCAGACAGTCAGGGATGAGAGAGGAGGAAGAAGAGGGAAGCTTGAAGGAGAGCTGTGTGTCGTCTGCATAACACTGGAAGTGAGAAGAGAAGAAAGACATCAGTTGGGCCAAAGGGACAAGGTAGATGTTGAAAAGCCACGGCTAGAGGATAGAGCCCTGAGGGCCGCTGCAGGTGGAAAGAGTGATAGCAGAGAGGAAAGTACCAAGTTGAACCTGTGAAGGTCGGTTGAAGATGAAGGTCAACCAGCACAGTGCCAGGCCTGTGATGCCCAGGGTGTCATGGAGCCGATTTCTCAGGTTGGCATGATTGACCGCGTCGAAGGCAGAGGATAAGAACTGGTGGAGAGTTAGAGTCAAGGTTAGAGAGCAAGTCCTCACAGGTGGTGGAGCAGTTTGTGCCTCTGGCAGCTCTGAAGCTATACTGGTGGTCGTGCAGACAGCCGATCGATTTAGTATGTTGGGTCTGTTGGGAGATTGCCCATTTCCCCAGGAAGGGGGTGATGGAGATAGGGCGATAGTTAGCAGGGCAGAAGGGGGTCAGATGAGGGCTTTTTAAGGACTGGATGCACAAGGGAGTGCTTGAGGGACAAGAGAAGGACCCAGTGGCAAAGGAGTGGCTAGAGAGATCAGCCAGGGATAGTACAAGGGAGGCAATGTTGTCCATGATGGTTCTGGAGGAGCAGGGGAAACAGCTGTTTGGAGGAGCCTTTCATAGAGAGGACTAGTCTAGGGAACTCATCCAGTGCTGTGAGAGAGGAGGAGAGAAGTAGGGAAGGGGAGAGGGGCGTTAGGGGAGGAGTGACAGCTGTGGAGGGAGTTTTGGAAAGGAAATGGGAGGCCAGAGAGGTACAGAGGGTCGGGATGGCCACAGAGATGTGAAGACTGCAGAATGATTGGCAAGTTCCTTGCATATTTTAAACAGTTCACCAGAGTTGTTATTGGCCCCAGAGATGCTGGCTTGGATGTGAGCCCTCTTCGAGCTAATGGAGAGTTTGTATTGCCTTTGGAGCAAGCGACCGTCCCTCTGAAAAAACGGATGTGTCTGATGTCTGCCACTTCCGCTCAGCCCCTCTGCACTTAAGTTTGCGAGGCTAGGTCTGAGTCATACCAGTTGTTGCACTTGGAGACAGGCTTCATTCGGATTCACATGACGGGCAAGAATATCCAAGGTGTTGGTGATAGAAAGGTGAAGATTAGCAAGGGCAAAGTCAATCTGAGAATCCATGGCAGGAGTGGGAGCGACTGACACTCGCTTCATCGACCGAATGACGGAGAAGGAGACAGGCAGAGGCTTAGCAGGAAACTAAAGAAATCCAGATGAGAAGACAGGAGGGAATGGTCCGACCTGAGAGGGAGGAGTAGTGTGAGGGTTGGAGATAGGAATGTCAGAGAAGATGAGAGCATCCAAGGTATGTCCGGCAGAATGCGTCGGACCAGAGGGATACATGGTGAGGGAGGGAGCATCGCGGAGACTGCGGAAGAGTCCAGTGGCTGCCTCAGGAGAGTCAAGGTGAATACTGACGTCACAGGGGAAGAGACATTTGGAGGTAGAGGCAAGAAGGGAAGAGGTGAAATCTGACCACTCGGAGAGGAAGAGGGTGACCAGACCGGGGTCCTCTAGATGGTGGCGAGAAGCGGAGAACGGGCTGGAGAGACGCCAAGCCTGCAGAAAAGGCATTCAAACGAGGAGTAGGATTGAGTGGGAATGATAGTAGCGGGGATCTAGTCAGGGAATTTCAAGGCCACTCCGCCTCCAGACCTGTTAAGTCTGGGCTTGGAGAGGAACTTGTACTCCTCGGGCAGAAATGTGTCAAAAGCAGTGACAGAGCTGGCAGTGAACCACGTCTCAGTGAGGGCAAGAATGTCGACGTCAAAGTCTTTGAGAAGGTGACGGATATCGGAAGCGTGTTTGACGGCAGAGTCACAGTTGAGGGTAGCAAGGTGGACTACATTTATAGGTCTTTCGAGGAGGGGTACAGGGTTGTGGTATGCCCATCGGAGGTTGAGTATGGGCCAGGGGTGTGGCCGCCAGAGGAGTGGCAGGAGAAGGGAGGAAATTGATGAGAGAGGGAAGACCCCTATTGAGAAGGAAAAGGTTGGGCTTAAGTCCTGAGCCATGACAGTGCCATTTTGATAGAAATTAATGATGCACCTAGAGGATGAGAATCCCACCAAGAGCACTTCCCATTTGGGGCCTCCATTAATGGGAGACGAGGCGAAAGGATAGAAGACAGAGACCATATGTGGAGTCCATAGGTCCGGGAAGGGACTGACAAAGAGGATGTCTGTGACAGTCTGCCTGGTGGAAACATTGACATAGGAGTCGGCGATGGGCAGGCCCGGATTGGAGAACAGAAGATCTTTTTGGAAATGTTTCCTTCCATGCTTCGAAAGGGAGGTAGGATAGGTGATAGAGTAGCAGTTGGAGTAAATCTGTTAGATGTAGAGCACCATGGATGGAGGGAGAGAAAAAGATGGGAAGAAAGAGGGGAGAAAACTGCGCAAAGCACGACAAACTCACCAGGTGGCCTAGCAGCAGACTGATGCCGATAGACGGGATCCGGCGGTGTCCCTTCCAGACTCTTCAGGGCCACATCTGGCAAGTCAGGCCCTCCTTCCAACCGACAGATGAACAAATGCAGCAGACTAATGCCTTTGGTTCATAAGTCAATGATGCCTTCAGGAAGGTAGATTCTCTTATTCAGCATGAATTCTGAGGAGTCAGTGCCTCTTTCCAGGCTGTCCCAGCTAAGTGAACTCCGTCCAGCTCGGGTTCTGGGTTATGTCATTGTGCAAATACAGTGCGCTGCTTGACCCAACAAGAAAAGTGGCGGGGTGGGGGGATTTGGTTTAACCCCTTATAGCGTGTACTGCAACCCAATATCTAGAGAAGCTGACAATGAGTGTGCTGCCTTTGACAGAACGTATTTCATTCCAGGGCTTACAATCCAGAACAATACTTAGCGTTGTAGTTTATTTTTCTGTTATAAGGCACCTGTGACATCACAACACCTTGGGAGTAAACTTGTATTGTGGT